>NC_135236.1:292330021-292962748 GCF_051348905.1 Ranitomeya variabilis | reverse complement strand
TGGTCTATCCTTTTCAGAGATGAGTCCCGCTTTTGTCTTGGATGCAATGATAGCCGGAGATTGGCCTAGAAACCATGAGGGAAATGCCATTTAGAGGCCTTTACTAGGAAACATCACACCGGTCCTACTCCTGGGATTATAGTGTGGGGTGGCATATTACATAGTAAGATGGACCTTTCTAATCTTCACTCCAGGTACACTAACAGCTCGGCATTACATTGATTTGGTTGTGGAATCAGCCATTTCTCCAAAGTGTCCCAGGAGCCATTTCTCAACATGACAATGCCAGTCCATATGTTGCTCATTCTACCATGAGCAACCTACATGACTTAAACCTTCTACCGTGGTTTGCAGCATCTGCCATTGAGGACATCTATGACATTATTGGTCACAATTGTAAAAAGAGCAGCCAGCAGCGTATTTTGAGGATTTGTATGCCCAAGTGCATTCAGTGTGGCAGAACTTTCTTCAGACAACCATTAATAACCTGACATAGCATAGCAAGGAATGTACTGTAAGTGCATGTATTTCTTCACCTGATACGCCTGCTTGATACTAGAATTTTGCTTACTTTTTTTTATAATATGCATATCATTAACACGTTTATCAACCTGTGATTTCCATAATTCCATAAATTTTCCTTCTTAGTGTTACAAATTAAATGTTAAGCAGTATATAAATGTGATGGAGGGAAGGTTCTGTCCTTGTGATCCTCTCTTAAAAGCCAGAATGGAAAGTCACTTTGTAAGAGCCATTCTGCTAGACTACCGCCACCACGTGACACTACAGATGTAGCAATCCTAACCTTCACAAGTGTGGTGCGCTATGACGTTATCAGAATTTGTCAACATCATTTGTGTCATACATACGCTCATTTACTTTGTTTTGGAACAGCTATGTTACACAGATTGCATATGAGCCAAACAAACATTCGAGGAGTGCTGACCCTATCAAGAATGTCACATATTGTATGTACATTTGTGGAGCTTGCAAAATTAGGATTTTAGATAATCAATTCTTAAAGTGGGTGTCTCTGAGGACATCTTTAAAAGCTTGCTGCCAGTAACCTGAACAAATGCACACATAGAAGTATAAAAGCTGTGTTACCAGTGTTTTGTAGTCAATCTGTTGCCTGATAAGCTTATCTTCACTTAGTGAGTAGCGTGCTTCTCCTGTAATGGAATCAATGGGTCCCTTTTCCATTTGTTGCTTGATGGCACAAAAGAGAGAAAACAGAGGCTCCCCTGCACATTCCTATAAAATAAAGTTCATTTTTATGCATTGTCCTAATATAATTAGAGAGAATATTGAGATTTTTTTCCTTCAGCTGGTGAGACAACAAGTTGTAAGATTTGAAACTGACCACTGTATATTGCAGGAAACTTTCTAACATTAATTTTATAGAAGAATTTACAAAACAATTGGCCACACAGAACTGAATGTAGACATGCGATATCACTTTATATTAACCCCTTCAACACCTTGTGATTTTACGCATTTTGCATTTTTGTTTTCTGCTCGCCTTCTCCCCAGAGACATAACTTTTTTACTTTTCCATCAATATTGCCATACTTTTTTTACGCTGGAAAAGAGGGAAAAAAAATCCAAGTGCGGTGAAATTGCAAAAAAAGCGCAATTCTACAATTGTTTTTTGGGTTTTCTACTTACCATGTTCACTAAATGCTAAAACTGACCTACCATTATGATTCTCCAAGTGAGGCACAAGTTCGCAGATACCAAACATGTATAGCTTCTTTTTTTATTTAAGTGGTGAAAAAAAAATCCAAAGTTTGTAAGTTAAAAAAAAAGTCTCCATTTTCCGAGACCCATAGCGTCTCCATTTTTTCGTGATCTGGGCTAGGTGAAGGCTTATTTTCTGCGCATCACAGCGGCCAAGCTGACGTTTTTAATGATACCATTTTGGGGTAGATATAATGTCTTGATCGCCTGTTATTGCATTTTATTGCAATGTTGAAAGGACCAAAAAAGTAATTCTGGCTTTTTGATTTTTTTTTTTACTGTTACGCCGTTTACCAATAGGACTAATTAACTTTATGTTTTGATAGATCGGATATTTCTGAACACAGCGATACAAATATATGTTTGTTTTGTTTTAACTGTTTTATTTTTAATGGGGCAAAAGGTAGTGATTTGAACTGTTATTTTTTATATATATTTTAAAACATTATTTTTTTTACTTTTTACTGGTTTCAATAGTCCGTTTAGAAGATTTAAAGCGGTGATTATCTGATTGGCTGTTCAACACATAGCAGGGCTTCTTCTGCAGACCCCTGGCTGTCATGACAACGCATGGGCGTGTCTTATGACCACTTCCGTCTACCGTGAATTAAATGCCACTGTCAGAGACTGATAACAGCTTTTTACGTAACATCCACCAGTGGATTGTGGATCCACCCATGGCTGCTAGAGGCACATCACAGCTGATCAGATGAGCTATCATGTGCAGGGAAAGATGCCGGTGCCCACATCAAATGCAGGCAGACGACCTTGGACATACCTTTATGTCTATGGCCATAAAGGGGTTAATATTAGAGGCTGTTCAGCTGCTCACAGCCCATTTTCCTGTCCCCTTCTAACACCAGCACACACAACTCCGGTCTCTCACTGTAGATCAAGACTTTTAACCACGACCAGGCCTCAGTGATTACTGCATGACATGAAGTTGTGAAGTAGTGATGTGGCCCACAACCTTACAAAGCGCAGTGACCAGGTCAGAAATCCTGGAATATAGTGAAAAGGCCGGAGAGGCGGTCAGTGAGCAGCAGGGCAGCCGAAGAGGTGAGCAGTAGGGTGAGTATTGTCTTTTTTTTGCATTTTCCCATTTTATATTTATTATGCTCTGAGGGGAACGCTGAATTGAATTCACAACTGTAAAGCAAATCAAATTATTGGGGAAAATTAGACAAAGCCGGCAAATTTGAATCCCAAATTATTGCGTATCACTGATTATTATTATACATAGTTCCGTAATCTAGCTCTGTGTCAGCACACGTCTGCTCTTACAGACAGCTGTCTGCAAATAAATGCAAAATGTCTGCTATTAGAAAGGTCATTTTTTAGTAGATAATCTGCCAGATCTGAATGGAAATTTGGTCTGGTTGCCACTTGATAATTACAGGGCACTGACACAAATGACATGATGATTATATGTTACACTCTGCTTGTATAGCCATGGAAGCTGTAGAAATGCCCGGGCACAGTGGGACTTGGTAAACTTGTTTAAGATACATATTCCGGCCTGTGTGAGATCCTGAGTTGTTTGCTCACACCCTGCTTGCAGCTAATGGCCTGGAGAGCCTGCCTGACAAATAAGATATGCTGGGTTTGCAGGTGCTGGGGACATATACTAGGCTCCTCACGGTTTCGGGCACAGCAGTGCGGAGGGGGCTGCATGAAATTACTGCACATAATAATGCAAATAAACAACAAAATGTTACATGATTGAATGTAAACTTAATTTACCAAAACATCAACAACTCAGCGAGAAAAGAGGAATTGGAAAGGGACTTTTCTTCTGTAAACTGTGTGAGATCATCCTCCATCTGAATGCATAGGGAAATTACCGCAGTATGGGGCAATGGGTAGAATTCACTCTCTGACTCATTTCTGAAGGATTGCTGTCTACAATCACAGCTATCTCCTAATATAGTTTTCTGTAGAATATATGAATGGAAATCAATGTCTCAAATGTCTATGAAAATTTGTTTTGAAATAAAGGTGCTTCTTTATATTCCATGTAACGGAAAACCTAAATACGTCCCTTTATAATATTTGTTTAGTGAAAACATAACTCAGTCAAAAGAATATATTTAGGTAAATAGCTAATATTTAGGCTTATTGTATGAGCCAAGAACTAAAATCTATCACCTGTATAGATAAAATATTTTCTCTACATTAATGTAGGTAGTCTATGGAGAGTGGATCTGCCAGCCAGAATTTATTTGTATGGGTAACAACTCCGCTTTTTTTCAAATAAATTTGATGTACACCTCATTTATTATTTTTTAGCGACATACAACCCATAAAAAAGTGTCTACAAAAACAGTGTAGGTTGAATTGGAAAAATTGCCAAATTTATTAAAGATGTGCCATGATTTGTGCACAATTTTGGCAAGTATATTGGTGATAAGCTGACATAAAGAGAAGGGCCCTGATGCATCAAGACTGGCAATTTTCAAGAGAGGACAAGTTGGAGACAGATAGTCCTGATTCGTTCAGAGCTTTCAATGAATCAGGAGCATCTGACAAGTGGCGTACGCTTCCATGTGCTTTGCCACAAATCTTACTCCAGTCAGGGACATGTGTAAAAGTTCTTGTGTAAGGAACATGAACGAGATAAGCTATGGTGTTACGCCCTTGTGCCTCCCCTGTCCCCCATGAGCCCAAGCAAATTTGACTGAGCTGTGGCAAATGCTCATGAAAACGTCAAAAGTCTCAACATTTTTGCTCAACTGCTCCTTGTGCAAAAATGTTGCCACTTTTCAAATCATTTTACACCAGACTTATGGCGTAAAAGCTTTCATAAATCAGGGCCGAAGTATCTACCAAGTCTGGTGAGTTGCAAATTTATTATGTTCCATTTGGCTTTACAAAAAAATTAGAATTAATACTTTTTCGCTGACTTATACATGCATCCTATGACGCCATTGATAATTCTCCCTCACTGTCCCCTAAAGATAAGAATACATATACAGTATATCAAACATATCCATGTACGTACTCTCTGCAGGAAAATACCAACCTTAAGGAACTTGTACAAGAGGAATGTAAACCAATTTGTTAACATCTTTTCTGCAACCGACTCTGTTCTAAAATAAATGAAAAAAGTATGGAAAATGTTATTAACAATACTATCATATATGACTTTCAGCTTCTGTAAACCCATATACATACATATGTGAATGTGTATTAAAATACTGTGTATTCATACTATACTCATGAAAATAAAAAACATATATTATCAAACTATGACAGTTACATTGAGAAATAATGCCACATAAAAATTAATTATAGAGAGGGACTGGAAACACATTGAAATTTAAAGTTAGAAGGTTCCGTAGGTTTCTTCACTTCCTTGTGCCTCTTTCTTTGCACATTAAGTAGGATACTGTCGTTAACATTAAAGCTGCTAAAACACTGATTTTTTTTTCCTTAAGGTTTTAAGTGTCTTCAAGTGTTTCTGTGAAGGCCATCCTAAGTTAACAACAGGCAAATTTGGAAAATTATCAAGCAAAGGCTTAGACTACCTGTCTGCCAAGCATAGCCTTAATGCATACACGGCTGGAGGCACTTGAACGCCATAATTAACAAACATTGCAAAGCCTAGAGACCCTGAAGTCTTAGAGATAATGCTTAAAACATGTTATTTCTGAGTTTCATGTATAGAATATTGCCCTCATCTGTTGCCTTTAACAAGAATTGGATCTTTCAAGTACAGTAACCAAACACATGATGGTTCAGCACCAAGGACAGTTCCTCCTCTCAGAAAACACTAACATATTCCACATGAACAATTACTTTGTTAAAGCAAAGCCATGCTTGGTTCTTTTTGTCTGAAGCCAAAGTATAATAAAACACTTCTTAAATATGAACATATATGCCCACCTTTTTCTTAATTTTTTTTAAACAATGTCAATTTTGAAAACATGCTGCTAATGTTTTACAAAACCACAATCAATACTTAATGATTGAGGCACAGACTGAAATTATTACAATCATTCAAGGTAATAATTTATCTGTATAAATCAGGAAATCAAAATAGTTGAAAACCATAGACTGCAGGCTTATACAGGTTAAAGAGGTTGTCCACTACTTTTTCATTGAAGGATATGTCATCAATGTCTGATCGGCCGGGGTCCGACAACCAACACCACTACCGAACGGCTGTTACAGATGTATTATGCTCACTTGCAGAGCTGGCCGTCTTCTGGTCATGGCCCCGGTAGGGTACTATACATCCACCTCCCATTGTTTTGAATAGGAGGTGGATGTGTAGTACCCTGCAGAGGACACACTCAGAGACCGACCAGCTCTGCAAGTGAGTAGTTGCGGCTGGCGGCTGCTGACGCCAACACCAATAACAGCTGATAAGCGGGGGGGGGGGTGTTGGACCCGGCTGATCTGACATTGAGGATATGTCATCAATTGTATAGTTCCATAATACAGCATTCATAGCCATTTGTGAGCCCATACTGTATCTCAGGGGCCAAGATACCATTGGTGCAACCTGTGTAGGTAAGGGGGCCCGCGTCCACCTTTAAAGCAGTAAACCGTTACTGTCACAGACACATTATTGGACTGCAAATAACCTATATGCTGTTCTTGCACAGGGGCCCTCTTCTGTCTATGTCCACCCCTCTAAGTACTTTTCTATGAACCTACAAGTTACTAAGAAAAATGTGCCATAACCTATTGCATGCCATATTACAGGTATTATATTCTTCTCTAGAAACACTGTATACAGAGGAAAACGCTGTCTCATTGTACATTAGATACCACTTTGAAGTATTTTTTTTATTTCAGCACTGGAGTGCTATCATCAATGTCTGTTGCCTATGTGTAGTAAAATACTTACTTCTCACTGTCTTCTGCTGTTTATAGTGCTTCTTCAATCATGACCGGAGCTGTGACCTGTCGGATCGCTCCGGTGTTTACTGGGTGGACCGGAAGTCACTTCTTAATTTAAATCCTTGAGACTTCGTACAAGTCTCTCATAGACTTACATTGAGAAGTGGTGACTGTTTTGTGGTAACTTTTGGTCAGTCAGGAGCTGTGGTCACAAGATGGCAGAGAGGGACTGGAGTGGCACTGGCACCAGTAGAGGACGGCAACTGTAAGTATTTTATCACACACAGGGAACAGACATTAGTGATACCACTCGGGTTGTGAAAAAAAAATCCCTGTAGTGATACTTTAAGTAATCACTCCATAATATAGCTTTGCCTTATGCATGATCACTTCTGCATTGTTAAATACTCAGTGAACTGCAATATTATCCAAGAAATACACAACTCAGAAATGTGGTAAACAACCAGGATTAATATATTTATGATCATATCTATACATCTGTATATTTTTTTATAATAGTAATATAACTGTTCACATTCAAAATTAATTTTGAATTCCCCATACTTGTTATTCACTTTCTTAAAATATTTTCTTATTCTTTTTCATTGTTTTTATTTTTAAAGAATGTAGTACTTGATTATAACACTAGATGTCATTGTCTCTCTTGTTGTCTATGGAAATAATTTATCTGATGTCTAGATCCTAAAATGCATCCACTCGAATTTTTAGGTGGTAGTATAAATGACTAACCTCCTCACTCTCCTGAGCCCACAGTGTGTCAATATATTATCCTAATATGTATGAAAACCAAAGCTGTAATACCACTTACTACCACCATACAAAATATCATTGTACCACATAGGTGTATCTACACATTTATATATATATACTGCATATTAAAAAGTGTCCATTTGCTCACATCAGCTCCGTATAAATGTGGTGTAAAAAAATCAACTATTGCTTGTCTGTATAGCGTTATACATGATAATTGGAATGGAATAAATGATTCTTTCTTGGATCAGTAAACAACAGGGTTTGAAAGTATGTGAACACTTCAGAATTTCTGCAATTTTGTCTAAAACTATATAATATTCCCATCTCTCCCCCAAGTCCTAAAAGGAAATAAAGATAACAAAATCAAACAAGTGAGTCAAAAATATTAGACTTTGTAATTTTTATAACTGAAGAAAATGATCCAATATCATACATCTGTGGGGGCAAAAGTATGTGAACCTTTAGAATTATCAGATGATTTGAAGGTGTAATTACAGTCTGATGTTTTCAATCAATGGGATGACAATCTGTCGTGAGTAAGCGACCTGTTTGATTTAAAAAATTATATCTCTATCAAAGGCTGATCTTCACACTACACGTTTGAGGAAGTGCTTCATGGCAAAAACAAGTAGATTTCTGACGAGCGTAGAAGAAGATTTATTATTGATTATCAGGCTGGCATTGATGAAGATTTTGGACTCTACCAATCCACAGTCAGACTTGTGAACAATTGCAGGAAATTAAAAACCATTTTTACCCTGGGACAGCGCCAGCACAGGGGGTGAGTATAAGTGTTTTTATTTTATTGGCGCAAAACATTAGGATCGAGTAGAGGTTGTCCTAGAGGTGGACAACCCCATTAATCATTTAGATGCCATTGTCATTCACTGATGGCAGCATTTTAATAGATCAATCACATGTGCATTCACTGACTCCCATCAGCCCCTCTGCAATGCTATCACTTGGAAAGGCTCCATGCCTAGCATCTAGGTACTTCTGATAAGCCCACTATATACTACTTTAATCTTGCTTTTTATAGTATAAGTGAGTGATCCCCAACCTTTCTTACCTTGAGAGCCAGAATGCGCTCTGAAAGACGGTCACAAGCCACAATTTATGCAAAGAAATCATAGAAGCCATATTGCGACCAATAACTGATAATTAGAAATTGAATGGCTATTCTAATTATCGTGGGTGAGAAGGCGAGTAGATCTACAATCCTTTTTTATGCTATATTCATGCATCCATTGTACAACTTGTGCCAGTCACATCTGTAATTCTGTGGAAAGGTGCAAATCTGCTATTTATATGTACTAGTCTGCCCTATAAATTAGACTAGGCTACTGCATGCTGTAACTTTGTTCACAGCACATAGGCTCACATTTAACAATATACAGGCCAAAAATAAGGTTGTTTCAATGTACTTTAAAGAGAACATGTCGTGTGAAAAACACTAATAATATGCATATATGGGGTTAATATGCAGGTTAGCAGCATTCTAACATTGTGTATCCACCGCACTGAAAGCCCTGCTACTGAGAGGAAATTAACTTTATTCCTCTAGACAGCCTCAGGCTTTCAGTCATAGGGTTGCAGCTTCAGTCACTTCTCAGTACATAGTAAGCAACAGCTGTAAACAGATCTCAACACTGACTGACAGCCAGTGCATGAGTACAGAGCCGGCTGTCAGTCAGTGCCAGGGTGTGGTTACAACCGCCTGAAGCCTCGCCTCAATGGAAACGTTTGTTTCTATGCGGCAGTAATGGCACAGCGGCCACACAACATCAGAATTCTATTAACCTGCAGAATAAAGGCTTATCTTCCGCTTAATAGCTTTCTTTCACATGACAGGTTCTTTTTAATGCTTACTTGAGACATCCATATATCACGGTTCCAACATGTACCATGATTTTATGGACTGACGGGTGGATTCCTGGCCAGAACTCTACAGCCTCATAGACACATATGAAACTGATAAGTTCAGGAGCAGAGACCCACAGTCAGTCATTAAAATTGCAGTTCCAGATCATGATATACGAATGTGTCAATAAGGTCTTAGGCCGAATTCAGCTGTCCATGTTTTACAGTCCAGGCACAGACCATGATGCATAGAGTAACCGTGAGTCTCCCATGCTCAACAGTCTCATAGGGATATACATAGCTGTCAACTATGAAATATATGAAAAAGGTACACTTACTGTGGTGTGGCAATTTTTATTTTACACTAACTCAGGACCCTAATCTCACCCTCCTCTACATGCGTCCACACTGAAATATTGTTCCTACTAAAGCCAAATAGTGTTCCCACACAATATTGTACTATTTTTGTGGTCTTCATAATGCCACACATAAACAGTGTGATGTCTCCACAGTGTACACACAGTTCTGCTCCATCAACGCACACACCTTCCATGTGTCCTGCTCCTTATCTATGCTGACTAGCCATTACATGTGTCCACCACAGTTAAGTCTTTGCATAGACTGAATATTCAGCCATGTGAGAATATTGTGTGACAATAACAAACCAGAACAAAATATTCATATTGTGCTTTTCTTACCGTAGGCTCAAAGCATCAATCTCCAGTCTCTGTATAGACTTAATGGTGGAGGAGGATGTAATGGTTCCCTGCTCCACCATTATATTCAGCAGTGTCTGTGTCTTGAGAAGGCAAATAGAGCTGAAGTCGGGACATACCCTTAACCACCAGTAAGACAGCGGGACAGCTCTCTAAATTCAGGACAGTATGGCTCGATCCTTAACAGTGACCAGTCCATGCTTTGTATCCAGTGCTTTGACTGTGATACATGGACATCTGAATTCAACCCAATAGTATGGTCACATGACTGTTTTCTTTACATCAGAGAAAAATGGTCCAGTTATTCTGATCAAAGTGGCATTAGTATTTTTTTCAGATGTGGAGAGTAAAAAAAGTTTCTCAACCCTCTTCATTCTATTAGTCTAAGAAAATCAAACCGCATTTAGATGTTAAACGTGTGCGGTCCAATGTTTTTCACGGACCCATAGACTTTCATTTCTTATTTTGATCTGACACGCAGATCTACATTGGACACATCCGTGTAAAAAAATTGGACATGTGCACAGCCTCATAGAATATCATAGGTACAAGTGAAAACCACGTATTATCCTCATCCAAGAAAATCGGTTATGTACACAAGTCCTCAGACTGATGCTGTACTACATCAATTACTTCCAATGCACATATAATTAAATTACCCCATTTCTCACACAAAAGAGACATGCAAATATCCTATGAAATCGCTAATTGTTAGTTTTGCCTTTCTTAAAGGGGTTGTCAACTTTTAAATGGTCCCCAATGTTTGTAAAGTATAAAAATAAACTGAGCAGGTACTTATCCCTCCATGAAACAGAGCTAGCTTTTGCCATTCCTGCGGTCCTGATTTTGTGAACAGAGAGGTGATGTCATATAAACTGCACATGTCACTCTAGTTAGCCATTCATTGAGCTTAGCATCATGTGCCATCAACCTCTACACAAGCAGTGAGCTCAGTCGTGTGCCATCAGCCTCTACATGAGCACTGAGCTCAGCATCATGTGTCATCAACCTCTACACGAGCACTGAGCTCAGCGTCATCTGCCATCAACCTCTACACAAGCACTGAGCTCAGCGTAATGTGCCATCAACTTCTACACAAGCACTGAGCTCAGCATCATGTGCCATCAACCTCTACATGAGCACTGAGATCAGCGTAATTTGCCATCAACCTTTACACCAGCACTGAGCTCAGCATCATGTGCCATCAACTCCTACACGAGAACTGAGCTCAACATCATGTGCCATCAACCTCTACACCAGCACTGAGCTAAGCGTCATTTGCTATTAACCTCTACACAAGCATGGAGCTCAGCATCATGTGCCATCAACCCCTACATGAACACTGAGATCAGCGTCATTTGCCATCAACCTTTACACAAGCACTGAGCTCAGCATCATGCCATCAACTCCTACACGAGCACTGAGCTCAACATCATGTGTCATCAACCTCTACACCAGCACTGAGCTCAGCATCATGTGCCATCAATCCCTACATGAGCACTGAGCTCAACATCATGTGCCATCAACCTCTACACCAGCACTGAGCTCAGTGTCATGTGCCAACAACCTCTACATGAGCACTGAGCTCAGCATCATGTGCCATCAACCTCTACACAAGCACTGAGCTCATTGTCATGTGCCATCAACCTTTACATGAGCACTGAGATCAGTGTCATGTGCCATCAACCTCTACACGAGCACTGAGCTCAGTGTAATGTGCCATCAACCTCTACACAAGCACTGAGCTCATTGTCATGTGCCATCAACCTCTACACGAGCACTGAGATCAGCGTCATGTGCCATCAACCTTTACACAAGCACTGAGCTCATTGTCATGTGCCATCAACCTCTACACGAGCACTGAGATCAGCGTCATGTGCCATCAAGCTCTACACAAGCACTGAGCTCAGCAGCTGGCTGACTAAAGCGGTGACATATTGTAGTGACGTTACAGATCAAGCCACCATAGTGGGACCGCAGTGACATCAATTAATGGGGAAATCAAGTAAGAAAAAGAGAAAAGAAAAAAACAAGATGGAAGTGAAGAAAGAACACTGCTGTACAAATGAGAAGAAAGGCCAGGAATAATCTTATAGAGCTGCAGTATAGTTAGGAAAGTTTCAGTTAGATAAGGGGGAAAACTGAGAACGCAGCGGAGAAGAGGGTAGGGAGGTGGAGGATAAGGAAAAGTGGTAAGGAATTGTAATCAACATATAGTGTGAAGGAAGGAACAAGTGCGTGAGCTCTGCCCTTGGCAGGTTCAATGCAGAATGACAGAAAAAAACAATATACAAGAAGTGTAGTTTAATGGAAAAGAGGTGAATAGAGTAGTGAGAAAATGAAATTGTCTAAAAATGAAAAAAGGTAAGATAGGAAAATGGGTGGATGCTGAGAAAAATGGAATCATAAAAGAAAAAGTTGTGTGAGAAGGAGTTTTATGAACTAAATGGTGCTTTGAAACATGGTAAAGAACAAATAATTGTGCAATAAAAATTGATTCTTTATATATTGGATTAAGGGTCTTAATTTCGGTTAGCGCAGCCCAAACTGTCAAAATTGTCTTTACCTTCAAGCTTCCTGGTGGAGATCATTCCAAGCCATGGAGCAGCAGGAACTGTTATTGAGCTTTCACAGGAGTTGTGCCTACCCACTCACTCAGGTGAGCACATAACCTCATCTACTGTATCTTTTTTTAAAGGTATCAGCCTATGGTATGGTTTGTTCATTTCCCTACATTGTTTAACAGATTCAAATTTTGGCAAATTCACTCATCACAACCATTAATTTTTGTAATAGCTTTTATGGACTAACAATGACAATATACTGTATATTTGTGATACTTTCTGTAGTGTATTTATTTTCTTGGTGACTCTGGGGACTTAATAGTTATTTTGGACATATATTTTTGGGGTGTCTAATAGGTATCATGCAATAGACAATAAATACCTTTATACTTTTTCACAACAGGTATGTATACATGTACACAAACTTACCTTCTCAACAATAGTTTAGGATGATTCTTGCTTTCCAAATTTTTATCTATAAGATCAGAGAGTAGTTGTTTCAACACATCCGTGGCATATTCTAATTTGCTCTGCAAAACTGTCATAATGAGGGAAGCCACATTGCCTCTATCACGCATAGAAAAGCTGCGCTGAGACTCAAGAGTCCGAATAAAGGAGAGTAAAAAAACTTTGTTGTTAATCATCTGGGCAAAGAGCTTCAACCCTTTCTCCACACGTTCCTGTCTGTAACCAGGGACCTGTGGAAAAATAAACAATCCCTGATTGAGGCTTGATTTCTGTTAAACAAACAAGACAAATTTGTCAAGATTTGGACATTTTAGGCTAGTTTCACATTTGAGTTTAAAAACGCAGCGTTTAAAACGCAAACACAGGTGGTGAAAAAAACGCATGTAAATGCGTGCAAACGCTGCGTTTTTTAGATGCATGCGTTTTCTCATGCGGTAAAAAAATGCGGCGTTTTGACGCGTTTACATGCGTTTTTTCCTGCGTTTGCATTTTTGAAATGCATGCTGAGAAGTGTGTGACAGCTGCCAATCATCAAAATCATCTACAAAAACCCACTATAAATAGAAATAGCTAGGGTTGGGGTTAGGGTTAGGGTTTGGATCCCTTTATCACCTTGATGCGTTAGGGTTAGGGGTAGGGTTAGGGTTTGGATCCCTTTATCACCTTGATGGGTTAGGGTTAGGGTTAGGGGTAGGGTTAGGGGTAGGGTTAGGGGTAGGGTTAGGGTTTGGATCCCTTTATCACCTTGATGGGTTAGGGGTAGGGTTAGGGTTTGGATCCCTTTATCACCTTGATGGGTTAGGGTTAGGGGTAGGGGTAGGGTTAGGGTTTGGATCCCTTTATCACCTTGATGGTGGGGGGTGGCTTATCAGTGTGTATTCTTGTTTTTTTCGATTGAAATGCATGCGTTTAAAACGCAACCAAACGCATGTGCTTAAAAACGCATGCGTTTACATAGACAGCAATACGTTTTTTGGCCGCAAAAAAATGCATGCGTTTTTTTGCGGCAAAAAATGCCTCTAGAAATTACTACATGTTGCATTTCTGTAACCAAACGCAAGCATAGAAACGATGCATGCGTCGTCAAATGCGGCAAAATGCATACAAAAAAACCGCATGTGTTTTTAATGTTAAATATAGGAAAAAAACGCATGCGTTTTTTTGCGCTAAAATGCAGCGGCAAAAAACGCAAATGTGAAACCAGCCTTACATAGAATGCGCTCACAATAACATAAGCTGAGACTCATTTATACTTCTACCCAATCTTATATCCTTCATTTGGAATGTAATCCAGGGAGAGCCAACCCATTCTCTCCTCAAACTCATGTTTTATTGTATTCCCCTCTCTCGTATCAACATTTTGTCTAAGGCCACGTTCACATGTTAATATTTGGTCAATTTTTCACATCAGTATTTGTAAGCCAAAACCAGTGATAAATACAGAAGTGGTGCATATGTTTCTATTATGCCTTTTCTCTGAATGTTCCACTCCTGGTTTTGGCTTACAAATACTGATGTGAAATACTGATCAAATATGGAAAGTGTGAATGTGGACTTAGACAAAATGTGGCCTAAATACACGTACACTGAATATTCCAATTTTAGGTTGTCAAGAGCCCTCATCTACAGGAAGTTCCTACATGGCCCCAACTTAATGAGTAGCTTCCACGATGCGTTGGCATACTGTAATATTCTTTTATATGGATTGTTCACAAGTTTTGCAATAAGATGCAATACATTGTGCAATATTTCCTGATGACTTTACACCACGTTTTTATGTTGAGTAGTGATGAGGGAGTATGCTCGTTACTCGAGATTTCCGAGCATGGGCGTGCTCGGAGATTTATTTTTTGTCGCCGCAGCTGCATGATTTGCAGCGGCTAGACAGCCTGAATATATTTGGGGATTCCGTAACAAACAAGCAATCAAAATACTCGCTCATCATCATCATCACTAATATTGAGCTGAAAACATGAAATAATAATGGCTGCTGTTATTTTTTTAATTTTGTCTCTCTGTTGCTGAAATATTAGCAATCAAAATATGTGGCACCTAATGAGCTAACTTTAGTTAAGTCCAAGTGGGTGTTATTACATACTTTCACTTCTTCTCCAGGTAACAGTTGCTATCTAATAACACCAATTTGGACTTAACAAAAGTTAACTCAATAGGTGCCAAATAATTTGATTGCCAATATGTCTGCAACGGAGAGGCGAATTTTAAAGCAAGCAGAAATGCTTTATTCCACACTGCAGCCACTATTACATCCAGCGTTAAGCTCAATATTGAAAAGTTGAGGAAAGGTCCTCTTTAACTTGGAACCATCATTTTTTATACCTTTGTACTTTTACACTTAAATGTACTATTTTTAAAATCACTGAAAAGTTTGAAATGGTATGCATCTCACGCTGCTGGGTCTTAAAGTTCCAGATATTGCCCTTTGAGCCTGTGTTCTCCATCCTGGTCTTAAAGCTTGACATAGGTGGCAATTAATTAATTAAGCTAATGGATTGCCTTATATTCTAATGCAAGACATAAACTTTTGATTTTTTAAAAAGTTTTACTGGATATCTCTAAAACAACAGAATGACTGTACATTTAAGAATTAATTTCAAGGTGTATAACTGTGCAAGCCATTGATAAAAAAAAAATAGTTGGTTTACCCTCCCCTGTAGCATACACTTAGAATACTGTGCACAGTTCTGGTCTCCGGTGTATAAGAAAGACGTAGCTGAACTGGAGCGGGTGCAGAGAAGAGCGACCAAGGTTATTAGAGGACTGGGGGGTCTGCAATACCAAGATAGGTTATTACACTTGGGGCTATTTAGTTTGGAAAAACGAAGGCTAAGGGGTGATCTTATGTTAATGTATAAATATATGAGGGGACAGTACAAAGACCTTTCTGATGATCTTTTTAATCATAGACCGGTGACAGGGACAAGGGGGCATCCTCTACGTCTGGAGGAAAAAAGGTTTAAGCATAATAACAGACGCGGATTCTTTACTGTAAGAGCAGTGAGACTATGGAACTCTCTGCCGTATGATATTGTAATGAGTGAGTCATTACTTAAATTTAAGAGGGGACTGGATGCCTTTCTTGAAAAGTATAATGTTACAGGGTATATACACTAGATTCTTTGATAGGGCGTTGATCCAGGGAACTAGTCTGATTGCCGTATGTGGAGTCGGGAAGGAATTTTTTTCCCCATGGTGGAGCTTACTCTTACCACATGGGGTTTTTTTTGCCTTCCCCTGGATCAACATATTAGGGCATGTTAGGTTAGGCTATGGGTTGAACTAGATGGACTTAAAGTCTTCCTTCAACCTTAATAACTATGTTACTATGTTACTATATATCAAAAGATTTATTCAGATAGCCATAGGTAAGGCCATGCTCACAGGTTCAGTATTTGGTCAGTATTTTATCTCAGTATTTGTAAGCCACAACTAGGAGTGGGTGATAAACACAGAAGTGGTGACGTGTTTCTATTATACTTTTCCTTTGATTGTTCCGCACCTGCTTTTGGTGTTTACTGATGTAAAATATTGACAAAGTACTGAATGTGTGAACATAGACTAAAAGCTAAAAATTTTGGATGCTACTAGCTAACTTAAGCCAGCAGATTTTTTTTTAAAGAAAAAAAGTTGGATATTCTAAGGTTTCTGGCTAACTTTGGTGATAAAACGAAGTAACCAAGATCTTATTACAAACAATTGGAGTTAATAAGTTGTACTAGAGGACCAATAAAATACAAGCTGTTATTACTTTTCATACTTTACAGGGAGGGGTGGTTTTGGCAAAGTATCACAATGTGTACAAAAAAGTTTTCAAAATATATAAATGTAATTTTCGTCAGTAAGCCTGGATAACACACATTATCTTGATGCAATTCTATTGGGAAGCAGACTTATGCTCAATTACTTCAAGTTAGTTTTTGGAAGAAAATCAAATAAATACAGTATCCTCTTGATATATCACACTTTATTTCAAATGACTGCTTTTTACTCTTTTCTAATATATTCTAAAAAGCTAATTACAGAAATACTGCCAAAACCACCTAACATAACGAGAATATAATAAAAGCAGGGTTATTTGTTTATCAGACGTTTCTTTCTGCACTATACAAGTCTGTTGTAAGCTGGTGTAATTAGAAAATAGACAAAAATTTAGTGGGCTGCATAACCTGTCTACATTGTGAGAAGCAGAGGAACCTTTTTCCAACAATTAACTTCAAAAGACATTCTTTCCAGGGAAGTGTTCTTGTTTGTACTAATTACTGCGAGGCAATTAGCAGGAGACTGTAACAAAATAATTTCCATTAGAGTTGTTCTATACTATTTATAAATATTTTCCAGTGACATTCTTTTTTTACGAACCCATTATAAATTTATTGACATTCATGACGGAAGCATCCAAAATGTTCTATTTGGCCTGTTGAATCACTTGATTTGACTAGAAATTGGGTCATTACATATATTAAATTAGTACTCCTCAATGTAAACCTATGGAACTTCATATTGACGTTCCATAGACTTACATTGTGAAAGTGACTTTCCGTTCACACATAGACCCTAGTGTGATCCGAAACTAGAAGAGGACCAGAGCGGTGCTGGAAACTGGAGAAGTCGATTGGTGAGTATATTAGGGCACTTACTTGTATATTTAAACAGGTGTAAGCAATAAAGGGAGTGCGTCCTTAATGTTTACACACTTTTCAAAACTCTTGTGAAGGGCTTCTGAATTGGCTGTATCACATCGGATGGTGCTTATTGAGATGAATGGACTGCCTATGTAATGGTTCTTATTATCGAGAGTTGCTCTCTAGAACAGATTTGGCTGTGGCTAAGGGAGTTAATAAAGTTATTTATGTAGGAACTATAATACTTTTGCAACTTTTTTATTTTGTGTTTGGCTGTATTCTTTAGGACACTACTGCGTCTCCTATCACAGCTGCCAGAGTCGATATCAGCAGCTCTGGTGCCAATAAATAGTATAATAATAATAGAGCCTCCTGATGCGCTCACCCATTACAGGATCGGTGAAATGCATTGAAACTGACAGGGGCACAAGAAAGCACATAGCAATAGTGTTTAATGAATACCAATCCTTATGTATTAGCATGCTAGGAAGGTCAATTCAACACTAAAGTGATTCCCTATGATATTATGGGATGGTAGTTTACAGTGGGAAAAAAGTATTTAGTCAGCCACCAATTGTGCATGTTCTCCCACTTAAAAAGATGAGAGAGGTCTGTAATTGATATCATAGGTAGACCACAACTATGAGAGTCAAAATTAGAAAACAAATCCAGAAAATCACTGTGTCTGATTTGGCAAGGTTTATTTTGCAAATTATCGGGGAAAATAAGTATTTGGTCACCTAAAAACATGCAAAATTTCTGGCACTCACAGACCTGTAACTTCTTCTTTAAGAGGCTCCTCTGTCCTCTACTCGTTACCTGTAGTAATGACACATGTTTGAACTTGTTATCATTATAAAAGACACCTGTCCACAACCCCAAACAGTCACACTCCAAACTCCACTATGGTGAAGACCAAAGAGCTGTTGAAGGACACCAGAAACAAAATTGTAGCCCTGTACCAGGCTGGAAAGACTGAATCTGCAATAGGCAAGCAGCTTGGTGTGATTAAATCAACAGTGGGAGCAATAATAAGAAAATGGAAGACATACAAGACCACTGATAATCTCCCTCGATCTGGGGATCCATGCAAGATCTCACCCCGAGGAGTCAGAATGATCACAAGAACGGTGAGCAAAAATCCCAGAAACACACGGGGGACCTAGTGAATGACCTGCATAGAGCTGGGACCACCGTAACAAAGGCTACCATCAGTAACACACTATGCCACCAGGGACTCAGATCCTGCAGTGCCAGACATGTCCCCCTGTTTGCTAGAGAATATTTGGATTATCCAGAAGAGTATTGGGAGAATGTCATATGGTCTGATGAAACCAAAGTAGAACTGTTTGGTAGAAACAAAACTCGTCGTGTTTGGGGGAGACAGAATGCTGAGTTACACTCAAAGAACACCATACATACTGTGAAGCATGGGGGTGGCAACATCATGCTTTGGGCCTGTTTCTCTGGAAAGGGACCAGGACAACTGATCCGTGTGCATGAAAGAATGAATGGGGCCATGTATCGTGAGATTTTGAGTGCAAACCTCTTTCCATCAGGAAGGGCAATGAAGACGAAAGGTGGATGGGTCTTTCAGCATGATGATGATCCCAAGCACACCACCAGGGCAAAGAAGGAGTGGCTTCATAAGAAGCAAATTAAGGTCCTGGAGTGGCCTAGCCAGTGTTCAGATCTCAACCCCATAGAAAACCTTTGGAGGGAATTGAAAGTCCCTGTTGCCCAGTAACAGGCCCAAAACATCACTGCTCTAGAGGAGATCTGCAAGGAGGAATGGGCCAACATACCACCAACAGTGTGTGACAACTTTGTGAAGACTTACAGAAAACATTTGACCTCTGTCACTGCCAACAAAGGATATATAACAAAATATTGAGATGAACTTTTGTTAATGACCAAATACTTATTTTCTACCATATTTTGCAAAATAACTCTTGCTAAATCAGACAAGGTGATTTTCTGGATTTGTTTTCTGGTTTTGACTCTCATAGTTGTGGTCTAACTATGATGTCAATTACAAGCCTCTCTCATCTTTTTAAGTGGGAGAACTTGCACAATTGGGGGCTGACTAAATACTTTTTTCCCCACTGTATATATTAGATATTGTCACTTAATTATAAGTATCTGGCAACTGTAATATAACAGTGAAGACCGATAGCTTAAGGAGAGATAAAGACATTTACCTTCTATAAGCTATATCCTAATTAGAATTGTTACATCAAACTGTTACATTGCCAGATAGACCTGCACTTAGTACAGTGGAAATGTAAAAAGTTAAAGGGACTTTGTCACCTGAATTTGGCGGGCTATGTAAATGCCCTGTGTCCGGTCCGATGGGCGGTGTTTCCTCTTCTTTCATTCACCCCTTCCTTTCCCACTGGCCGCAATATTTTCTTGAATTTCAGTAGGCTTCCTCCGCAGTTCACGCATGCGCAATTCAATCTTGCCTTGCGCACATGCAGTATGCTTTGCCCAACTGCGGGCAAAGCCGAAAAGCATTAGTGCGCATGCGCCGCTGCACTATGTCCCGGAAGTATTTCGCTGTGCACCGCCGAGCCTGCTGCACCAGCCTGGGATGGGATTTCCCAGAGGCCACCACAATGCAGCAATGGATGTGCAGGGGTACCGGGCTTTCACAAAATGTTGGCAGAGCCCCTGTACCATCGAGCACTGCCGATCCTGCCGTACCAGTCTCGGATTGAGCTATCACATTGCTGGACCATAGAAAATCCCCTGTGACCCCACTCTAGCAGTGTTGAAAATCCACCCCCCCAGTAAGACTGTAAGATGGACCCCCCATTTGACGCATTCATTTTTTTCCCTATTTTCCTTCTGAAAATTGTGGTGCGTCTTATGCGTCTTGGGTACGCAGGGATATGCTCTGGATGCAGGTGCGTCTGCATGCATCATTTTGACGTGCCCACCAAACGCAAGAAAATGCAACATGTTGCGTTCGGCAGGCTTGTCAAAACGAAGCACCCGGACGCATCCGCATACAATGCATGTCCCTGCGCACCCAATGTTAAAGATAGGTTGGAAGCATGCATGCAGAAGTAGGCGGAGCTAAGGAAAGAAGTCCGCAGCACCACGCTGCGGACTCAAACGCTAATGTGAACCCGGCCTTAGTTACATATTTGTAATTATTAATCGGTTTTCCACTACCGGATAACTCCAGCTTAATCAATTAAGGACTCTTATTATAATAAAATAAAATAAAAACAATGGATATTCACTTTCTACAGTGGCTAATTCACTTCTGGTCCTGGAGGGTGACATGACATTGTTGTGTCACGTGCCTGATGTGGCCAACGAGAGGCCAGTTTGGCTACAGCTCATCAATACTTCATCAGGGTGGATGTCCACTCTGACAAAATAGTAAATGCTGCAGTCATACAATGACCGCTTATTGGCTGCAGCAGGCTCATGCCACAACAAAGTAAAGTCACCCTTCGGGAACAGCTGTGAAGACATCACTGGATTGGTGCCACTGTGGAAGGTGAGTATAGATTTTGCACTTTTTAATTGTGGTTCTGAATTGATTAGGCTGATGTTGTCTATTAGTGGATTACTCATTTAAAAAGGCTACATCTGTAAGTTCTGAGAAGTATCATTGAGAGTCAGAATAATTTCCCTCAATTTCAACGTGCTATTATCTGTGCTGAGCCTCCAATGCTATTCAGAACAGCTTATGGTATTTTCATATAATTTATTGTCTTCATTTATTCTCATTCTTCATTATTCTCATTACAGAAATCATCATGAGTTATTACAAATATTTATATATATATATATATATATATATATATATATATAACTTTTTATAAATATAAGTGAAAGTACCTCTAAGTCTCTCAATACAGGATGATCTTCAATGCCAGGAAACAACACTCTCATAGTATAGGTGCGATAGTCTAAGAAAGGAATGCCAGCCCCATCTAGATCACTTGTAAGCTCATGGATATCTGTCTGTAGCTCAGCAAAAGCTAAAACAAAAAAGTAACATACAGAAAAAATCTTATTGTAAGATAGTAATAGATAATTACTAAGTTCCCTTCCATCACATTTGTACATAGCTAGTCATACATGAATGGGAAAATTGAAGCAGATGAGACTTATTACAACATTGCAGATAAATTAGATATTAAATATCAAATCCACACTACTACATTTGCATTTCCACAGCATTAAAAAAAGTTGCAATGTAACTAATAGGAAAAATGGAAATCAATAGGAAAGCATATTTTCCAGAAAATGAGTTGACGGCACTATATTAGTTAATTATACTCATGCTAAAGGAAAAGATTCACCTACGGTAAGTTCAATATAGCAGAACACAACATTATGAAAAGCCTGGGGGTATATAATTAATTACAGATCCGTATTAATTATTAAAATAAAGCAATTTTCCATTGTCAATGGTCATATCACAGATATGACATTGGAATCTAGCTAAATGTTTCACCTATAAAAGAAGAATAAAATAGTATTGGCATAAAATACAATAAAATTACAAATAAACTGACAGAGCGACAGGAAACACGAGAAAGGAAATCTAGTGAGGTTGGAAAGATGAGACTGGAAGAAGGAAAGTTAGATAGAAAGTGAGAAAGAGGTAGGATGGAGGAAAATAAAGCGACCGATACAGAATGAATGAAAAAGAGAGACAGAACACAAGCAGGACGTGTGGAAAAATACACAAAATCCTAGGTTTAACACTTTAACCTTCACAGTGTCCATAAAGCCACGGAAAGCCTTCCCTGCCTCCTTGACACCGGGTTGCTATGACAACACATTATTGCCAGCTTTACTCTCGCTAATAACATTGAAAATAAAATTGAAAACAGGTTGTGGAATAATAATAAAATACTTTAGGTGAAACACTTAAAGGTCGTCACATTGAACCCATTTTGAAAATATGTATTTGTTAAGCATTTTAGTTACATGTTTCAGAGAAACTAATTCAACATGTTCCTTTACTTCAATAACGTACAATATCCAATCAGACCCAATGCTCCGACATGTTTAGAACTAATAAAGAGTGAGGGAATTAAAAAATAGTATGGAATTGTAGACTTTATTTTATGGAAGTGATTAAACTCTGATAAGGCGGTTAAAATGCTAACAGCTGGGCACTCAGCGTTGTATAAAACTGGTGCTCTGGGGCGAGTTACTAAGGTCAGTATTCAATATACACCAATGTATTGTAGTCTTCAAAAAGCAATGTGTTCCAAAGAATAGAGATGATTATGGGTATTATTTTACTCTTTAATGAAATGTCCATCTTATCAATGCACATTGAAGCACCAAATTAAAAATTAATATTACACTCAAATAACATAAGAACTGCCATTGTAGAGATGATTGCATTGCATTTTGGTATTTCATTGCTTTTTTAAGATAAATCTTTTTGATGAAGCTAAACTTCACTTTGCTGCTTATACTCTCCCAGTCAAAGTCTATCGAGTTTAAAGACACAAACTTTATTATGGCTCTGTGCAATCTTGTAAAAGTCTAGAAGTAGCATGTTCCAATTATTCCTTCTTGCCTATAAAGCACAAGCTTTTCTCTCAAACAATACTACACACAGGTGCCACACAAAATGTCAATTTTTCCATACTATGGAGTGTTGAAACTGTATATGTCTCTATACAATCTCTCAGCAATTTCTGTGCATAAATTTCAAATTAATTAATCCATATTTTTTCAAGTAGAGTTTAGTAGGAAGAATATGATGTTTTTTGTTTATGTATTCATCTAATTCGCCATGATCCTCAATCCAAGTTAAGAATTTTATGTAATGTTTAATAGAATCAAGCCTACATTGCAGACCATCCCATTATGTACAACGCCCAATTTAAAAAAAAGTGTGAACACTGTGTAAACTGTAAAAAAAAAGAATGCAATGATTTGGAAATCTCTTATAGCCATATTGTATTCACAAAAGAATATGGAACACATATAAGCTGAATATTAGATATTTTTCCTTTGTATTTGAAAAACAAATTAGAAATTGATGGTGGCAACACGTCTCAAAAAATTTAGAATAGGGTTAACAAAAAGTCTGGAAAAGTAAGTAGCAATATTGAAAAATAGCTGAAGGATCAAATTTAAACTAAGCATGTTAGAAAGGCAGAGACTCTCAGAAGCAAACATGGTCAGAGGTACACCAATCTGTGAACAACTGCATCTAAAAATTGTGGAACAATTTCAGAAAAAAAGTTCCTCACAGTAAAATTGCAAAGAATTTGAATAGACAACATTTACAGTTCATAATATCACCCCAAATTTTTGAGATTCTAGAGAAACCCATGTGCAAAAGGGACAAGGCCGGCGATCAATATTGGATGCTTGTGATCTACGAGCCCTCAGGTGGCAATACATTATAAGAAGGCATGATTCAGTCATGCAAATCATTGTCTGAGCTCAAGAATATCTCCAGAAATCATCTTCTGTGAACACAGCTTGCAATACAATCCACAAATAAAAGCTAAAGCTCAATCAAGCAAACAAGAAGCCATATATCACCACAATCCAGAAATGCTGCCGTCTTCTCATTTCAAATGGAATGAGACAAAATATAAAGCTGTTCTATGGTCAGATGATTTAAATTTTAAATTCTTTATGGCAACCGAGAATAAATTGTCATGAGGGCTCTAGAGGAGAGAGACCATAAAAACTTGTTATCAGCGCACAGTTCAAAAGTGTGCCTCTCTGATGGTATGGGGATGCATTAGTACGTATGGTATGGGCAGTTTACATATCATGATTGGCAATATCAATGCTGAGGTTTTAGAACAACATATGCTCCCATCTAGATGTCTATTCCAGGGAGGTCCTTGTATATTTCAGCAAGACAAATACTATATCACAACAGCTTGGCCTCCCAGGAGAAGAGTTTGGTTCTTGAGCTGGCCACCTTCTGGCCACCTTCAGGAATTGAAAAATCCAGTATAAAAGACCCAGGACTGCTAAGCAGCTGGAATCCTGCATAGATTAAAATTGAACAACATTCCTTTCCCAAAACTCCAGCAATTTGCCTCCTCACTTTAAAGACATTTACATACTGTTGTAAAAAAAGGAATGCTACACAATGGTAGACATGGATAGCAGAGATCTCCAACAAAGATATTAATGATCACATGAACCCAGAGGTGTTTCACCAGACAAAAGCTGACCTATTTTGGAAATGTTATGAAGGCAAATTCACTAAAAAGGGAAATAGTACTTGGAATAGTCAGTGGTTAAAGGAATCAGTGTAGACCAGTGTTTCTCAACTCCAGTCCTCAAGACCCCACAACAGGTCATGCTTTCAGGATTTCCTTAGTATTGCACAAGTGATAATTTCATCACCTGCCAAGCATTAATTCCATCGCCTATGCAATAGTAAGGAAATCCTGAAAACATGACCTGTTGTGGGGTCTTGAGGACTGGAGTTGAGAAACACTGGTGTAGACCAAAGGCTCAATAGCTGGATACCATCAAGAATGACATTGTACTGAACATCAAGCAATTGGAAGAAGACATGGAAAACATGGAAGCAAAGCGAGAAACAACCTGTGGAGTATCCAAGGATGGGACACGACTAAACAGATATAATCACGTAAGAGATTTTGAAGTCATTGCATTCTTGTGCTCACTATATTTTACATAGTATCCTATCTTTATTGGGATTAAATATATACTCTATATAGAATTAAAAACAGTGATGCACTTACTGGACAACCTATGGGCATTTGAAGGAAGCCACTTTACAAAGTACCACCTTGTTGTCGACGTCTTACCTTCTTTGCACTCCAGTGCTACTCTTGATTCCAAGTTATCCATTTGCATTTGCAGTCTTTTAAGAGTCAAATCACTTTCTCTTGATTTGCGCTTGTAGGCTATAAGCACTGCCACAATGAAGATGATTAGCAGTCCACCAGCTGCTGCAATACTGACAATGGCTGGTACACTAAGAGGACTATCCGGGGTTATATAAACCATGCCTGGAGAGAATTCCATCCCACCAACTCGAGCCTACAAAAAAAAAAAAATGGAATAAAAAGCTATTTTATAGCATATACTGTACAATGTGTTAACCAAAATTGGCACTATTTATTATTTTACAATGATAGAGACATTGTAGAATTCTATTTTTTCAGCTGTGCCACCTGGTAGTTCTTCCTTATGTGTATAACACAGGATAAAAATAAAACATAATAGCAATTTCCCTTTTTGCAAGCTTTGGGGTTATTGATCAGACGGATTATTATAATCTATAACATGCTACCAAAGTATTACATTTGCTTGTGCCTAAGAGCTACACCGGTCTCCTAAACAAAACACATGTCTTATACAAACTTTTCACTGTAGGAAGTATTAGACGTTATTAATAGGGGCTGTCTATCTAAACCCCCTGCAGTCCGCCAGGCAGCTAAAACCACAGGAATACAGTTATGACAAAACTATCTGCTACGTCAATAGTCCAGGCAAAATCCCTCGAGCTTAGTGAGACGTGTCACAGATCACCTTTATTGTTCTTAGCGATAAATACATATTGGTATTTTCTGCGAGATTAAGAGACAGGTTCAGCACTTAAGGTTGCTATAAATTTACAGTTTTTTCACTTTTTCAACATGCTCCCATATTCTATTGTTTCTTTTGTTTGTTTTTTTACAAGCAGCGATTTTCCAACAGATTTTACCTATGATTGTATTTTAAGACGAGAATAACCATACGAATAAATTGCATAACCACATGGCATAATTCTCCAATTACGATCATCTGTAGCAGAAAATGGTAATACTTATCAATAATATATTAATATAATAATATATTAATGTGAGCTAAAAATAATGCAAATTATTTTTCATCTAAAAAAATAAAAAATATTTCTTATATTTATACACATTTTTATTAATGTATTTTCGATCTAATAGCTTACAGGGAATAAAGATTATTTTTTCCTGCTGTAAAAAATATATACACACAGAAACATTCTGACTTATTTTTCATGATCCTTTCATAAAATCAAATGCATAAGGACACCTGATAAAAATCGCGGGCTGAACTGAAGTTTAGAGATCATTTTTCAGGCGTTACACTTTAAATGATCTGCAGATGTCCTATATAATTTAGCAAGATAAAAAAAAGACTATTTTATAGCTGACCACAAAAGTTCAGCTGTCCTCCAGCTCTTCTGGGATTAAATCGGCTTTGGCCTTTGGACAACAGTAGAAAGTCATTGGGACGGATATGACAGGGTGACTGTATAACAGAGACAAGATACAATAAGTATGCTGAAATCTGTCCAGTTATCTTTCTTCCCTTTACCACCATATCCAAACGATAACCTTGTCTCCTTTGATTTGCAGCTAAGACGTTGGCACGCCAATAGTTTTATATCTAGTTTTATGGCAAACCTTTAATTCACATTGAATGCCGGGTGTCACATTAATAAAAGTCATTAACATGTTTTAGTGTTATCTTCGTATTATTCATAATTTATTCTCAATTGGTTTTGACATACATTTTATTAACCTAGGGGGGCTAAGGTCTTCCCTCTTAACTGATGAGGAGGAAAAAAGCCTTTAAAATTGGGTAAAAGTAATAATATTAATAGAAATAATTAACTAAAAAAAGTTTAAACTACTGTTTCACTTCTTGTTTTTTGGTTTTGTATATCTTTAAATAATTTATAAATATTTTTAATAGGTTTTACAAAGATCGTTTTCATAATTTTAGCTTTGCACTATTTTATATAACTTAGTATATTTTCACAAATAATGAAAGGAGAGTATTCACAGTGGCACCTATGGTGAGTAATTTTTCTCAACTGAGATCTACTAAAAGTTTCATCCCATTAGCTTTACTAATAACTGATGAACAAAACACAATAAAGGGAATCCGTCACTAGAGGTTGACATTAATTCTGACAGCAACATGAGGTAGGTATAAGGTCCCCGATTCCAGCAATGTATCACATAGTTTATTCAGTGCAGCAGTTATGCTAGAATTACAATATTCTCTATTGCAGATTTATCAGTGCTCAGAATGCTGTAACCGGGCCCACACCACTGATTAGCATGCTGGATGGACTAGGATGCACGAGGGCAGTTGTCTTTTTGTGATGATTTCACCGCTGGTCACTGAGGCTGCGCCCACAGCAGCTCATTCACTCATTCATCAGTGGTTCTCAGCCTGGACGGTCATGTGTTGGCACCATCCAGGTTGTTTATCCCCCAGATATGGATTACGGTGTGTGACAGAATGACGGACAGGTGAGGGAAATTGCTTTTTTACATTTTTGCTTTATTACAAGAGACGTGGGATTCAATGGTATGAGCGTTAGGTGTATAACTGTGTTTGCTATTTTTAAATTAAAAAGTAAAAGTGTGTTTTGTTTTATTTCAAATAAAAGACTTTATTCTGTCTGTGTCTATATGTCACTATAGGATTAGTAATGGATAGGTGTCTTATAGACGCCTCTCCATTACTAAGCCGTGGGCTTGATGTCACCTGACAATACAGAGGTGTAGACACCAAGCAAGTCTAGGTTCTTTTTTATGTAAGTGGTGAAATATAATTCCAAACTTTGCTAAAAAAATAAATAAATAAAATAATTGTGCAATTTTCTGATACCCGTAGAATCTCCATTTTTCGTGATCTGAGGTTGGATGAGGGCTTATTTTTTGCGTGCTGAGATGACGTTTTCAATTATACCATTTCAGTGCAGATACGTTCTTTTGCTCGCCCATTATTGCATTTTAATGCAATGTCGTGGCGACCAAAAGAACATAATTCTGGCGTCTTGAATTTTTTTTTCTATTGCTACGCCGTTTAGCGATCATGTTAATCCTTTTTTTTATAGTCAAACAAGAAAAAAAGAAAAAAGCCAGCTCACCGATATATACAAGAGGCACGGAACTTCGTCCTGACACGACGTAGTGAGATTCCAAAACCAAGAAAAAATGTTCCAGCTTCTTGATAAAATATAGAATTTTAATCCAACATGTTAAAATTGAACAGGACACAATCCTGGGACAATGCCATAGCACATGTGAAGAAAGCTACGCGTTTCGACCTGACGGTCTTTGTCACAGCTGAGACAAAGACCGTCAGGTCAAAACGCGTAGCTTTCTTCACATGTGCTATGGCATTGTCCCAGGAGTGTGTCCTGTTCAATTTTAACATGTTGGATTAAAATTCTATATTTTATCAAAAAGCTGGAACACTTTTTCTTTCTTTTTTTTATAGATCGGGCGACTCTGAATACAGCGATACCAAATATGTGTAGGTTGAATATTTTTTTGGTTTAGTTTTATTGTGAATGGGGTGAAAGGAAGGTGATTTCAACTTTTATATATATTTTTTTTTCTTATTTTTTAAACCATTTTTTTCTTACTTTTGCCATACTTCAATAGCCTCTATGGGAGGCTAGAAGCTGGCACAACTTGATCGTCTCAGCCACATAGAAGCGATGCTTAAATCGCTCCTATGTAGATGAATTACAGCATTGCTATGAGCACTGACCACAGGGTGGCACTCACAGCAATCCAGCATCAGCAACCATAGAGGTCTTCAGGTGACCTCTGGTTGTTATGCCAATGCACCGATGACCCCTGATCATGTGACTGGAGTCTCTGGTGCACGCATTTCCGGCCCGATGGCCGGAAGCACTTGTTAAATGCTGATGTCAGCGTTTGACAGTGGAATTTAACTAGTTAATAGCGGCGGTTAGATCGTGATTCCACCCGCCGCTATTGCGGGCACATGTCAGCTGTTCAAAACAGCTGACATGTCCCGGCTTTGATGTGGGCTCACCACCGGAGCCCGCATCAAAGGAAGAGATGCGACCTTTGCCGTACAAGTATGGCGGAGGTCACGAGGGGTTAAAGGGAAGGTGCCACCAGTTTTCTTGTAGTTTGTAGTTTTGCTAAATTAAGCTTAAAATAGTAATTAAAATGTATTAATGCAATGTTTGCACTATTTGCAAACATTTCTACATGAAAAATATTATATATTTTCTTGCAAATATATATATTTAGACATCAGGCAGCTATAGAAAGATGTACCAGCTTTACTGTTAGCAGCAAAATTGGGGCACAAAACTGTTGACATCACCATTTCCCTCCCCTTTTGGGTGGTCTAGGATCCCTGGGGTAGATTGAAGAGTAGCATCACAGGGCAGCGCCATTTTCTGGGTGACTGCCTTGTGATCTGCTATCACCAGCAGTTACTGTCTCTCTCTCTCCCATCAGTCTCTCTCACCCAGATTACATGATTCTCTCACCCCCCTCCACAATGTCTGGCCATTCACTGCAGACATGCAGCTCCTTATCTTAGCTTACTGAGGGATTAATCACAGCTCCTGCCTAGCAGCTCACAGCTCCTGTTCTGATAATGCTAATGGTACACTGTTCCTCCTTGATTTCTCTGCTATTCTGCCTGGCTTTTCTTCTGCATTTTACATCTTATGTTAGCAGATCCGAGGGCTCCATGAATATGGCAGCAGGACACTCCCACTACTGTGAATTGTGCAGCCCACAGAGGTGTGCCCAGTTCACAGCAGTGACAGTTCTTTTACAATAAATAGGGTCGGAGTCCATCTGTTATCTCCTATGACCATGGGGTGCCGTATTATGACACTGAAAGTGTCATGCTGAAGTGAAACCAAGATGTCAGCCCCAGTGTCTTCTTTAAACTCCTATAACACACTAAATATGTTTCAAATGCATTCAAAACATGGCTATAACAGCATGTTATGCTGCATTACATTGATTTATTAATGATCTATAAACGCGGTACCTTCCCTTTAATCCACTTAAAGCTCATTTGCATTATCTGGAAGACCCCTTAACAATAGAGACCTATAGAAAAAAATGCATTCTGTTTTATTTTTGAAAAGCTAATGTTATGATAACTGTCAGATATTGTAGTCTAAAAATCAAAAGTATATACATTTTTATAATTACTGCAATAGACAATAAGATTTCTATATCGACAATATAGGGAATATCCACATTTTTGTTGCAATTGAAGTCTGATTCCTTTAAGGGTCATTTAAGTACTTACCATTACTTTGTGACGACCAGTGAGATTTGGGGACTCACACAAAAGTTGGACATCTGACACCGTTACTGTGCATGGCTTCTCCCCAATGAACATGAAGTACTTCAGTTTCATATTGCCTCCAGCAACTGGTGGAATTAAATTCTTTCCCTGCAATAAAAGTTGAACATATAGAACATCAAAACAATATCTGATTTAGTACAGATATTATGCTACCACAAATATAAGGACAAGGTTAAGAAAAGGGCTCATTTTGAAGAGAATGAGACTAATTTATAATGGTGGAAAATAAAGGCAGTTGTCAATGACTACGTACTATATAATTGTTTCCCTAAATACACGATATGGTAACAACAATACTATGAAAAAATTAGTAGTGTAGAAAAAAATATGGACATTCTTTTTCCCTTGCAACCAATCAAATTACTGATTTGCTTTGTAACATTTTTTGAAAACTGATTACTTTGTATAGGCGGTCCGAACCGCCAGCGGTTTTGGTGGGAATTGATGTGAGACTCGTGCAAGTTTCTCGCATTAAACTCGCAAGTGTGACCCTGGCCTTAGTGTCTTCACTCATGCTTGAATGAGGTAAAGATATGTATGTTTAGAGTTGTATGATGGAATGCTGTGTACTATGGATCAGCAGGAGGAGAAGGCCAGAAACAGCTCCTGAGGAACATTCTGTAACAACCCTCTCCACAGTGTGGTTTGGCTGTGGATGTCTGTGTTTAATAAGTGACAAAATCAAATTAACCCTCAACAGGGTTAATCTGATTTTTTTTTGCAGGTTAATGCTGTTAGGGCTAGCGGAACGCACCAAATAATTAGAGAAAAGGAATAAGGTGCGTTCGCAGCCCGGGGTCTACTGTGCAGAGATGGAACCTGCTGCTAAGCAATGACGGACTATATGGTGGTACAATGAGGATACACACGGATTAGCTTCACCCTGTGTGAAATAAGCGAACCCTGTTGCGTCACAGGGCCACAGTACTGCACGTAACAGAAATAATAATTAAATAGCATGAGAGTGCATGCGATGCTGCACTGACGGACGCCACTATCCACCCAGACTTGGGTTTGGAAAGCGCGGTGATAGCGCACGGCGCCACACTGGCGGTCACAGCAATAGACGCTGTTTGTGTACCAGTGTTGGTTACTTGTCGGGCGCTAGATTACAATCATCCTCCTTACACGAGCATTCAAACACAAGGGAGGGGATGATTAAGAGCGACTTTCACTCACAACACACACATAAACAAGAGTATACTAGCGCATGGCTGTGCGGCCATGCAAACCTTTTATAGCTGCAGCAAGTTCAGGACCTTCCTAGAGGACCAATGAGAACTGCTACAGTAACTGAGTAGCTTCAGGATTTCCTAGAGGACCAATAGGATCTGCTGCAGTATCTGAGCATGTGACCCCAGACCTCCACTGAGAGGTCTTCCTCTGGGCATGCTCAGAAGGCGAAAAGCAGGACTTAGTCCCAGAGAAATCTGCTCGCCGCTGATCAGTACAGGCCACAATGGCAGAGCCTGGAAAGGCAGCAGTAACCCTTTGCACAGAAGCAGACTGAGCAAGACGCTGGGACCGACGTCTCCGCTGAACAGGCTCCACTGCGGCTGATGCAGAATGAGAGACTGCAGCAGATATGGTTCGAGATTCCCCCTGTGCAGTGGTGGGAACTTGACTCCTAACAAACGCTTGCGTGGTCCTGTGTCCTCCTTCAGCATAGTAACTATTTAGAAGTAACTTTTTTTTGTGTTGCATATTGCACAGTGACCTTTTATTAGTTTGCTGATCAGCAGCAATATTCTATATGTAGTAAAGTTCAGGTACCTGGCTGGAAAAAAATTTATTTTTTTGCATGATTCATAGTGTGCACTTTGGAATTAATTGGTGAATTAATTCAAAATTTTAATAATTATTTTAAACAGTTTATGAGAAAAATAGGTAAATTGATTCTCACATTGTATTCTACAGACCAGTGAGTCATTAAAAAGGTAAAACTGGCTAAATTTGCCAAAGCTCCATTTTGGCAGTCAGATGCTGTATAGAATCTGCTCACCCCCACACAGTTGGCACCTAGAAAAGAGAATCTCACCAGATTTTGCACTCACTATGCTTAAATGAAAGCGAAACTGGAGTCATTGTAAAATTGAAGGAAACCATATTTGAGAAAAGTCTTACAATTTCATCTAGTATCACATTTTTTGTTTTTCTCATAATTGATGGGTCCTATTTGAATGCTTAATTCAGTACACCACTACAATGTTTCTAATTCAAGTCTTCAAGTACCTCCAAGTCACCGTCTGAACATAACCTCAAATGAGAACATGTGTGCCTATTCTTGATAAACTTACAATTATATATCAAAAATTGCATAACTTGTCTGTGTGAAAGAAAATACTAAAAAATTCCCTTGATAGAGATATTTAAGGAATGGAGTTTAGAAATACTGCACCAAATAGTTACTGTACCATTGGTCACAAAGAAAATTGGGATTATCCCAGACCAACAATGATAAGGTATTACCAAATGTTGGAGTAGATAAATATATAGACATTAGCATAAATCTCATTAATACGTGTTAATAGTAGTGAAAAGTATACAATATGCATTAATGATGCCATAGTATTTGTATATTACGTTCTTAATTCTAATGGCATGTATGAGGTATTCTTAATTCTAATTAGAAAATGAGATATAAAGCACTGGCTAGCCAAAAGGGCTTGGGCCAATAAAGAAATACATTGAACTCAGATGCTTATTATAGGTAGGAGAAACATATCTAGGGTTGCCATTTTTTAAATGACAGTGCTTTACAATAAAGGTAACTCTTTCAACAGAAAATGAGGATTTAATACATTTCCAAACACTATTTGCAGCAATGTACCATCATTTTGGAGATTTTTTTTTAATAGAAAACAATAGTTTTCCGTTGGATGAATCCACAGTAAATTATAGAGCATTGATGATCAAGTGGGTAAACACAGAATACATAAGAACATTTGCCAACAAAATAACACATATTATAAAGAAGGGTAAACTTTTGATCTTTATGCATGCGTAGTAGGGCTATATGGCTTATTTGGTATGATGTGTTATCAATGATTTCAATAGGACTATAGGTCACAGTATAAGTTACGACTGCACAATAAAGTTGTTCCAAGACAAGTCTGTCTGTGCTTCAACTCTGTCATCCAAGGTATACTTACATTATAAACTTCCCGAGGTGGCCAATTTCCATTTTTGCATTTTCGTTTTTTTCCTCCTCTGCTTCCTAGTGGCATAACTTTTTTATTTTTCTTTACACATGGATTTATGAGGAATTGTTGTTTGTAGGACGAGTTGGACTTTGGAATGACCACATTCATTTTACCACATAATGTACTGGAAAACGGGGAAAAAATTCTAAGTGCGGTGAAATTATGAAAAAAACAATTCTGACATTGGTTTGTTAGAAATTGTTTTTGAAGCGTATATTTTGTGGTAAAAATTACCTTGCAGTATGATACTGCTCATCAGTAGGGTTGAGCGACTTTTACTTTTGTAGGATCGAGTCGGGTTTCGTGAAACCCGACTTTCTCAAAAGTCGGATCGTGTGAAATCGGCCGATTATTTTGAAAAGTTGGTTGGCCGACCGAAACACGAAACCCAATGCAAGTCAATGGGTTTTTTTTTTCTCTCTCTCCCCTCCGTGAAAAGCATAGGTTGTGTTGGACTATGGAAATCGCTACATCCCAAATGGTAATATGGCTCTGTGACGCCGCAGAAAGCAAGCCGGAAACTATATCATCACGCTGCCCACACTCTTTCATTGGCTGAAAAAATGGCGGTAACAGCATCATCCAAAATGCGACTTTGGCGCGAAGATCGCCGACCGCCGACCCGATCCCACAGTGAGATCGGGTCGGGTTTCACGAAACCCGACTTTGCCAAAAGTCGGCGACTTTTGAAAATGGCCGATCTGTTTCGCTCAACCCTACTCATCAGTACAGTTACAGCAATAGTAAATACAGTATTTAGTCAGCCACCAATTGGTGGCTGACTAAATACTTTTTCCCCTACTGTATGTTGAGTTTTTTATTATTTTAGTGGTAAAAAAAGTCAGAAGTTTATTTTTTTTTACATTTTGGGTTGCGCCTCCATTTTATAAGACCCATAACGTTTTCATTTTTTGCTTGATGGAGCTGTGTGATGGCTTATTTTTGCCGGGCGAGACGTCATTTTATTGATACAATTTTGAGATAGATATGACATTTTGATCACTTGTTATAACACTTTTTGTAGTATTGCAGAGCCCCCCCAAAAAAACGTAATTTTGGTGTACCATATGTGTGTATTTTTTTTAGTTTTTATTTTCTTTACTTTTAATGAGGGAAAAGAAGATGATTTGAACTTTTTTTAAATTTTCACTGTATTTATCAGTCCCTTTAGGAGATTTGAACATGCGATCATCTGATGTTACAACATTGCTGTGTATAGCAGAAATCACGGTCTCCTTTGAAGCCCAACCACAGACAGGGTTTGAAGGGAGCTCTGTAATAACAAGTACGGAGGTTGTCAACACACCCCCTACTGTCATAGCAACCCATCGGCAACCTGTGATCACATCATGGGCGCCTATGGGTTCTTTGATAGATGCACCCCCCTGCTGGCACGTTGTTAATGCTGCTGTCAGAGTTTGACAGCAACAATTAACAGTTTAACAATTGATGACAGCGCTTCATGCTACCTGCGATTGTGAGAGGCAGGTCCTAGCTGTAACACACAGCCATCACCTGCCGAGTATGGGGCAAACTCTCCCCGTGAGCTGCTTCATACACCTGCTGCCAACATGAACCGTACGTTAATGACGTCGGTAAGCGCCTAAAGGGGCTTTCCCATAAATAACATGCTTCACATATAGATGATGAATTAAAAAATGTATAATTGCTGGTGAATGTACCACCAAGCTCCACCAAGAATTTCCATAGACCGCTAATGGACAGATAATAGAGTAGTAGTCACACATGCTCAGTAACTATTCTTAGGTGGTGTTGGGCTCCTTTCTCATAATTTGTGCGTGACCCAGCATCTGAACCCCAATTTATGGGCTTGCATTAACCCTATTACCTTTAATATGATTAAAAAACAGAATTATTTAAAAAAAAAGGAGTCATATAAGCTCTGCTGATTGTGACAGACAGGCATGTAAAATCTTCATAAGAATTTATTAGAAGAATAAGGGTTACGCATTTCAATATTGGACAGATGTCTTCCTCAGGCCAAGCATGTAACTGAGGAAGACATTTGTCTGCTGTTGAAATGCGTAGCCTTTATTTTTGTAATAAATTCTTGTGAAGATATTACCTGCCTGTCTGTCACACTCAGCAGCGCTTAAATCACCCCTTTTTATTTTAAATAATATTTTTTTTATACATGGTGGCTCCCGAACAGGACCATCACCTGGGGAAAGTTGCAGCTGGTTTCTTCCATCTCTGGATTTGTAACAGGGTTGTGCCAGGTATTTGCACATCAATCCAAGGGGAGTACACTACCATATGCTTTTTCTGTCAGTCCTCACCATACCCACTTTATTTAGGATTTCTGCACTTTGGAGCATCCTGCTTTTTTGCTCTCATTATAGGTTCATTACCTTTAATATTATGGGGCTTCCTGGCTTTAGTTCCAAAATCCCAGAAGGATTAAAGGACTCAAACACTGGATCTGGATAATACGTGAAATTGGTTTTGTTGAGGACTAGTAATGCTTGCACATTGTCCATAATGAAGCCAAACTCCTCCGGCCGCTCGGTGACATCGGGTTGATTGTTAGAATTCACAGCTACAGCTGGAGCTTGGCAGGTCATCTCTGTGGAGTTCAGCACTGTACAGTTCTGCACAATGACAATGAAGAAATGTCAATAATGGTTTATGCCATCAAATTACGATTTAACACTAGCATTCAGATTTGATGTTGTTACTTACTAATTAGCATTCACCATAGCAATTTCAATTGATATCACATTGTTATAGTTTTTGCTGTCCAGTACATTTAGCCCAATACCTCAGTATAGTTAATCTTTCTTTATAGTGGTAATACAATACCATTCATTGTGCACACAATGCGACCGAAGATTAACAAGTTACTCTTTAAATCAGAGCCATTGTGAGCTTTGATGAAAAGACGCAGACGCTGAACTGTTTGAACAGAAGTACATGGGTGCATTAATAGGATGGCTTTGTCACTGGGCAGGTGACTATAGAATATATGTTCTTAGATACATAATAAATATCTTTAATAACAGATCACCTATTTCCTACATGCAATACAATACAGATACATATCGGCCATCTTATAACCAATATTATCTCACTGGTTGGATATGCATTGCTCGATACCATTGATATACCATGGAATTTAACCTTTTAATCCTGCTTTACATAGCCAGCCTAGAATAGAAGTCAAAACTTAACGAAAAAATTGACCTTTGGAGCATATGACCGGTGCACAGAGTGCAGTAGCTGTTCCTGCTGAATGGGGGCATCACAGGAGGCCTGCAACCTGAGGCTTATGACCCCTCAATTGTTAATATCAATAGATAACAAATTTATTTAGACATTGTTTAAAATTGTCATTAGATTAATATTTGCATGGAATAGCTATTCAGTTACAAATGGAATAGCTATTGATTTCAACACGGTTTAGCATTGCTATTCAGGCCAACATATGGCACTGTTATTTAGGCAACATCCATTACATTACATTACATTTTCATTGGCAGTGTCTGATAGTACACATATATGGCTAAACAAAAAATTTACTTTTAAGACTTTTTGAACAGATTGATGTAAATATGGATATGGACAGTGCAATTAGGCATTCACATTTTAGACAAAAGTATTGAGGCTCATCTCCTAAGAATTGAATTCAGTTTTTTTTCCCAATCACATTGCCATAGGTGTATAAAATCTAGCCTGCAATCTGGTTTTCCAAGTGTTTGTGAAGGAATGGCTCTTACTAAAGATCTCATAGTGGTACTGTAATAGGATGTCATTGGTGTAACAAGTTCATGACACTTTTTCTCCTAAATACTCCACTTTTGACTATATGTGGTATTATTAAAAAGTGGAAGTGTTTAGGAATCTGAACAGCTGGCTCACCAAGAGCTGAGACACATAGTGCGTGAAAGTCTCGAATGCTCTGCTTACTCAAAAGCTGCAGAGTTTCAAACCTCGTCCAGCATAAATATCAGCTCAAAAACTGTGTGGTTGGAGTTTTATGTCATAGCTCACCATCTATATGCATGCCTTACATCACAAAGCATATTACAAATGGTATACTGAGGTTGACTTAATCCCTTACTTCCAAGAGAACGCAAATCTCAATCTTTAGTTTACCAAGATGTTTTGGGCAATTGTATGCTTACAAAAATTTGATGGTAAAGTTTGGGGAAGGCCTTTTTTTCTTTCAGAATAATTTTCCCCAGGGCACAAAGCCAGGTCCATTAAAGCATGGTTGGGTGGGCTTGGTGTGGAAGAATTTGACTGGCCACACAGAGTCCTGACCTCAACCACATCGAAACCTTTGAGGTGTACAAGAACTAAGATTGTGAGTCAAGCCTTCTCATCCAACATCTGTGTTTGACCTCACAAATGCTCTTCTGGAATTTGACTGGGCAAAAAATTCCCACAAACACACAGTAAAAGAATGTAGAAAGTCTTCCCAGAAGAGTGGAAGTTGGTAGAACCTCAAAGGGTGGACAAAGGCTATATTGATGCCTATGGCTTCAGAGTGAGATGTCACCAAACCTCTTGTAGATGAAATGTATAGGTGTTTCATTACTTTTGTCCACATAGTGTAACTAGCCTGATTGCAGACAGTTAATTAAATAATTCCTCTGTAGTATGATATTGGTATACTTAATGGTGAATTAAATTGTCGAATATAGTAGAAGTCTGATTAAAATAAAATTGGCCATATTTCTTGATATACAAATCACTGTATTTATACATTGTAATGATGAGGGGCCAGCTGCCAGTCTGATAAAAATAAATTACTTATTATTACTGTTGACATATATCAAATAATTGCTTTGTAGCAAAATCACACCAACACTAGGAGAACGCAATGCCATTTCTTCATTAGGCTCGGCTGGTATTTTTTTGGAGGTTGCATGGTTGGCTGATAACAGTCAATACTGGCTCCTAAACATTTTATATAATTGTATGACTTCATGTTGGCCTAGACTAAAAATAATGCTATGTGGCTTATGAAAATTCAAAGACATCTCAGATTTAATTTACCGATAATTTAGTTTTCATAGTGCTTACCTGTCTTTCATTTTATGTTTTGAAGAATCATTGTAAAGATATAAAGATTATTGGAATATAAATAACTATGAAACATACAATAGTTTGGCCAACATAGAGTTAACTACACAAGAGACTGTTGTCTTGTACTCACTACACAGGAATTCATGGGAAATTCTTCAGAAATCCTCACCTTAAATCTTTAATCACTTGTATATATGTATTCGTACAACACTTGGAGGAAAGATGAGGCATTATCATAGAGCTGGAATCAATCCAGCACAAATCACCCAGACCATAAAGTCATTTGGCTCACATGTCAAGAGAGTGATAAGCCAGATGTGACATACAAAGCATCCTAATGGCCTTCATTATTGTGACTTTAATCCTATGTGAGGGATTGTGAATGAGCAATGTCACATCTGTATATGCTGGTAAGGCAGCTATGGTGGAAGCTTATGCAGCGTCATTGCTAGTTATTATCTAACTATGTATTATTCTTACAAATGGTGCCAGTCGATATTTTTAAAGGGAATGTGAAAGAAATCAACATGTTAAAAATAAAGTAAATAAATGGAAAATAGTTTACTTTAAATATATTATTACAGAAAGCACTATGAGTTATATTAATCAATAATGACAATTTTTTTTTAGCAAACTTAGACTCAACAGTCTTAAAATGCCCCAGATTAATCAGAGTGGTCTATACCTGGTGTATTTTTAGACTGTGAAGTCCAAGTTTACCCTACTTATTATTTGGCTTATTTTGTGCAAAAAAATTGCACCACAATTTTGGTGAAATTTTTGGCACAAGGAGTCACGCTCACAAGTTAGACTATGCTATATACAGGGGAGATAACACACAGGTATATACTATATACAGGAGGAGAAGACATACAGGTATATACTATATACAGGAGGAGATGACACACACATATATACTATATACAGAGGAGATGACACACAGGTATATACTATAAACAGGAGGAGATGACACACACATATACTATATACAGGGGAGATGACACACATGTATATACTATACACAGGAGGAGATGACACTGGTATATACTATATACAGGGGAGATGACATACAGGTACATACTATATACAGGGGAGATGACACACAGGTATATACTATATACAGGAGAGATGACACACAGGTATATACAATATACAGGGGAGATGACACACAGGTATATACTATATACAGGAGGAGATGACATACAGTTATATACTATATACAGGAGGAGATGACACACAGGTATATACTATATACAGGGGAGATGACACACACATATATACTACATACAGGGGAGATGACACACAGGTATATACTATATACAGGAGGAGATGACACACAGATATATACTATATACAGGAGGAGATGACACACAGGTATATACTATATACAGGGGATATGACACACATATATACTATATACAGGGGAGATGACACACAGGTATATACTATATACAGGAGGAGATGACATACAGGTATATACTATATACAGGAGGAGATGACACACATATATATACTATATATGGGGGGGAGGACACACAGGTATATACTATATACAGGAGCAGATGACACAAAGGTATATACTATATACAGGAGGAGATGACACACAGGTATATACTATATACAGGAGGAGATGACATACAGGTACATACTATATACAGGAGGAGATGACATACAGGTACATACTATATACAGGGGAGATGACACACAGATATATACTATATACAGGGGGAGATGACACACAGGTATATACTATATACAGGAGGAGATGACACACAGGTATATACTATATACAGGAGCAGATGACACACAGGTATATACTTTATAAGGGAGGAGATGACTTACAGGTATACACTATATACAGGAGGAGATGACACACATATATACTATATACAGGAGGAGATGACATACAGGTATATACTATATAAAAGAGAAGATGACACATAGGTATATAGAGGAGGAGATGACATACAGCAGGTATATACTATATACAGGGGAGATGACATACAGGTATATACTATATACAGGAGATGACATACAGGTATATACTATATATAGGAGGAGATGACATACAGGTATATACAATATACAAGAGGAGATGACATACAGCAGGTATATACTATTTACAGGGAAGATGACATACAGGTATATATTATATACAGGAGATGACATACAGGTGTATACTATATATAAGGGAGATGACAAACATGTATATACTGAGGGAAAATGAGAGGTGTGAGGTGAAAATGGGGGGTGTGAGGTGAAAGTTAAAAGGTATAAGTGCAAAATGAGAGGAGTGAGGGAAAATAGTGGAGTGATCGGAAAATGACAGATGTGAGGTTGAAATGACAAGTGCTAGGGGGGAATGAGAGGAGCGAGGGGGAAAATAATAGGAGTGAGGGGGAAAATGAGAGGTGTAAGGGAGAAAATGAGAGGTGTGAGGGGGAAATGAGAGAAGTGAGGTGCTATAACTAACCACAGATATTTACTATGCCCAGGCAACGCCCGGCTCTTCAGCTAGTTACATAATAAATATGGTGCTTGTCACACTCTGATTAAACTCTGATCAGAGTTTGACCAGAGTGTGATTTGCATAATCAACCCAATTCTCTCGGATGAGAGACTACATGCTTGTGTGACCTTAGCCTTAGTGGAACTGGACATGGTCTAACGTGCGAATGTGACTCCCCGTGTCAAAAATGTCACCAAAATTGTGGTGCAATTTTTTAGGACAAAAGGAGCCAAATCATAATTAGGGTAAACATAAACTTCACTGTCTAAACATACACCAGGAAAAGATCACTATAAGCATGTCATGAAAGAGGGGTTTTTTTTGTTGCGAACTTCTTCTAAACAGGCAAATTCCATTTTTAGGAGATAGCATTTGTGGAAAGTATATTGTATGGGGAACAAATGCCACTTGCAAGTGTAAAAAAACACATTAGAGAACAGTAAAGAAATGGAAAATATATATGCATGGTAAACTGCACATATTTTATAAGTTACTTACGTTGATGTGCTCTTTTCCATTAAACTTGGCTCTTATTTGAGGATTTCTTATAATGTCCAGATTAGTGCCCCAGACTGATATAGGAGTGTTCCCACTAGAAAATACATTTTAATAAGAGATATACATTTTACTATAAAATCTATATGGGATGGAAACCAGCATGCCACATAACATCCAATGATATAAAACCCAGGTTGGTAACATGGAATGGCTGTAAAATGTGATATTATGATTAATTAGAATACGAGGATTAGTGGCCGAGGTGTATCATATATTCATGGCGCGCTACAGATGTCCAATCAGTCCAATCCTGTGGTGTACCCGCGCGCTAGCTTCTGTTCTGGCTAATAATAGAAGGCCAGCAGTGGGATCATATATTAGACTGTGATTTTCTCAGCAGGGAACAGCATGTAAAGAACAGTGAAAGCTTTCATTCCAATATTGGAAAATTGTGAGTAGCAAGAGGGGATAGAGAAATTTGCATTTTGACTCTCAGCATCTTCTACTGTAAAATACTGTAGTGATTCACTATAAAAAGAAAAACACAATAAAATATATAGAATATATTGAGTGTCTATGGAGGATGTCTAGGATCAGTCTGCACTCACACCTGCGTTTCAGGCTCTGTTTGGAGTTTATGTTGCCGATTCGAGCTTATTAGAGAAATCTAGCGCATCTTAGAGCATAATAGAATGACACATATTACATACTGTAGCAATTAATTTTTTTTTTCAGAAACAGCATCACCTCTGGTGATGTTTGGTATTGCTTCTTTTCCTCATTTAATTCAATGTAACTAAACTACAATATAAAGTAAGTGAATCACTTGGAAAAAATGAAACAATTTTTATCATCTAAGACAACCTCTTTAAAGAAAATGTGTCACCAGGCCTTTGCTACCTCTTCTGAGGGCAGCATATTGTAGGGAAAGAGACCCTGATTCCAGTGATATATCACTTTTCTGGATACAGCAGTTGTGATTTAATAAGAGTTTTCTCAGCCCCCACCACTGATTGGCAGCTTTTTGTGTATTATGTGTATTGACAGTAAGCTGCTACTCAGTGGTGGCAGGGTGGTTGGACTAGGAGGCATGAGTGCAGCTAGTCCGGCAGTGATAATCTCCTGCTCATAAAACACTGATGAGGTTTAATCAACAAAGTTCCTTCCAAAACTTCCAGGTTAATAAATTCAACCAATATTCCAACATTAGGCAAGATCATGGTGAGCAGATTCGTGCAGGGATGCCCAAACTTTATGCCATCATTGCATCACTAGTAGCCCTATTCCATGAGTCAGCTGTATTTACGGCATAAAATACTCAGTAAAATTGGGATAACTGGCCTAACTAAATGCAGAATGCCTACCATCTTTCTCCCCGGATCTTAGAAATGGATGTATTTCAGAAAGTATGGCTTGGGGCAGGGTTGCACTGGAGGTTAATTGAGATTTGAGTTAGATATAAATTCAGTCAATTAATTCAATTCACGGGATTTACAGCATATATTAGCCCTGGGGTCTGTCTCTGGTGTGACCATTATCAGCGGCATTTAATCCCATATGTGCAGTGCATTCGTTTGCTCTGTTGTTAAATATGAATTTAACACGTGCATGGCTTATATTAAAGACTGATGTGAATTGCATAGCTGTTATTGTACAATAATAATCTTTATTAATAATAATCTTTATTTTTATATAGCGCTAACATATTCCGCAGCGCTTTACAGGTTACAATAATAAGCCAGCAATGGTTTTCGTTCCCACACTGCAGCACACTGTCTAGTCTTTATTGGACTAATGTTCAGGCTTTATTCTGCGTTTTCTGTCCTGCTTCATGGATATAATTGTACTAAGGCATGCCGGCTCTCCATCTGGCAAATCGTCCTACAGTCTCTAAATACAAGGATGTAAACACATTGCTGGGATATTCTTTCTGTATGATGCACTAATTGGAAGGATTTGTAGAGATGTCGGTTGTTTTTCCCAAGTCACATATTCCTCAGCTTAGATCTTGGGCTTGGCATGCAATGCTAAATATTTCTTTTAGTGTGTTTGACTTTGTAAAGGAAAGAAGTGACAGGTACAAAGCAAAGGCTGTTTGACACATCATAGAGTTTCCATAATATAATCTGTTCCCATATTTCCCTTCCTACCTCTTCAAAGGCTTCTATATTTAGATCTTATGTCTTAGTATTTATCATTTAGGTAACAAAAGCCAATAAATGCTACACTCTATGGCAATGTAATGCTCTTAAAGTGTTTGCTGTTGGTAATATTTCTTTTTTTAGAGAGAGAATTAAGGATAAGTAAATCCGTGGTTGTTTGGGTTCGTCGGGATCGAGCAAACTTTAGTCCAAACTTCGGTTCGGGAATCAGAACTCTATCTGAACTTGAAACCAAATCCCATAGAAGTCAACAGGGACCCAAACTTTGGTGCTATAAAATGGTTTCCCTCTCTATCTCTCTGTCTTCCAAACTGTAATATGGACTTCCAGGAAAATTCCGTATCCGGAGTTCACTACAAATCCTGAACTTTACAGTTCAGGTTCTCTCATCTCTAGAAAGAATGGTAAACATTTGTAGATTTGTAGATGGAGCTGAGCTAACAAGCCTCGTACGCATTAGATAGATGTCGGCCAATAGCTCTATATCTATGGTCCCCCACTCATGGGAGCATTCATATAGGCTGAGTGCTCCTGTGTTCTATATTAAAGAGATGTTGCCAAATTCCTCTGGCAGTGATTGCATCGGGAGAGAACAAATACATTGACCATAGGTAATCCAACAGATGATGATGGGGGAGAAAATTTGGCTTGCCGGAGGGAGGCCTCATACACATTAGACTGTTGCCAAATCTTGTTAATATGTGGAAGTTCACCCAATTTTAGACTAATGTGTAAGGGGGGCAACTAAGGTTAATGTCATACAATCATTTAGCACATCTCATCATTAGTGTTGAGCGATACCGTCCGATACTTGAAAGTATCGGTATCGGAAAGTATCGGCCGATACCGGCAAAGTATCGGATCCAATCCGATACCGATACCCGATACCAATACAAGTCAATGGGACTCAAGTATCGGACGGTATCCCTGATGGTTCCCAGGGTCTGAAGGAGAGGAAACTCTCCTTCAGGCCCTGGGATCCATATTAATGTGTAAAAGAAAGAATTAAAATAAAAAATATTGCTATACTCACCTCTCCGACGCAGCCTGGACCTCACCGAGGGAACCGGCAGCGTTGTTTGCTTAAAATTCACGGGTTTACTTCCTTACGTGAAGTCCCGGCTTGCTGTGATTGGTCGCGTCGCGGCCACATGGGCGGCACGCGACCAATCACAGCAAGCCGTGACGTAATTTCAGGTCCTTCAGGATTTTAAAATTACGTTCCGGCTTTGTGATTGGTCGCGTCGCGGTCACATGGGTGACGCGACCAATCACAAGCCGTGACGTCACGGGAGGCTGGACATGCGCGCATTTTAAAATGCGCGCTTGTCCTGCCTCCCGTGACGTCACAGCTTGTGATTGGTCGCGTCGCCCATGTGACCGCGACGCGACCAATCACAAGCCAGAACGTAATTTTAAAATCCTGAAGGACCTAAAATTACGTCACGGCTTGCTGTGATTGGTCGCGTCGCGGCCACATGGGCGACGCGACCAATCACAAGCCGGGACGTCACGGGAGGCAGGACACGCGCGCATTTTAAAATGCGCGTGTGTCCAGCCTCCCGTGATGTCACGGATTGTGATTGGTCGCGTCGCCCATGTGACCGCGACGCGACCAATCACAAAGCCGGAACGTAATTTTAAAATCCTGAAGGACCTGAAATTACGTCACGGCTTGCTGTGATTGGTCGCGTCGCGGCCACATGGGCGGCACGCGACCAATCACAAGCCGGGACTTCACGTAAGGAAGTAAATCCGCGAATTTTAAGCAAACAACACTGCCGGTTCCCTCGGTGAGGTCCAGGCTGCGTCGGAGAGGTGAGTATAGCAATATTTTTTATTTTAATTCTTTATTTTACACATTAATGTTGTTTCGATACCGATACCCGATACCACAAAAATATCGGCTCTCGGTATCGGAATTCCGATACAGCAAATATCGGCCGATACCCGATACTTGCGGTATCGGAATGCTCAACACTACTCATCATCATATGACCTGTTATCTGCTTGGTTTACTCCTATATAGGTTTTATGGTTTTCTATAGGACCTCCATAATTGGATACAATTAGCACTGCTTCATCTGCTTTTTGTCTGTGTCTAGGACTCCTTATAGTTTACTAAAACTGCTGCTACTATACCTGAAAATACTCCACTCCGGTTCAATCTTCACAATTCGAGGATCTTCCACATACTCAAACTGCAATTCTTGATGGATCTTGGCCCTGTCTATCTGAACAGTCACTTCTACTTTCTGCAAACCTTTAAGAGAAGCCGTGGTGTTACAGAAGATTTCAGACTGTGTTCTCCTATGAAACCAAAAATGTGAAATGAGAAAAAAAAAAATCAAACAGAGAATGATGAATTCAAGAAAAGTATCAACAAATATCTGCAATATGAAGTGAACATTAAAATACAACAGTATGATATGGATTATTGGAGTTGCATTACAATCATATTATTTTGTCATTGTTAGGACCTTTTAAATATACTGTAATTCTAACCCAAATTTCTTATTTAAACTGTATATAAATATTAATGGGACTGGACTTTTTTTCATTAAAAAAATTACAATCTGAGAGGTTTTTCTTATACTATCTAAGAACTCATGCACGTGTGTAGCTCTGACTTCATACATCAGAGGGAAAGTCAATGAATTTGGACCATATAGTGCTGGTAGTAAGATGAATATGTCTAATGATGCTCCAAAACCTCTGAGATGGCAATCGAAAAGGTACATGGTGGTTAGGGTTCACTTTCTCCCTCCTAATAAAGCATTTTCAGTATGGCATGAATAAGTATAAGGCAAAAATAAGTATGTCATATTGCATCATTCTAGAGTTTAAACTAAAGTGCAAGAAAAATATATCGGTATCTTTGCTCCCAGTTAGCCAGAAGGTAGGAAAATATTAAAATTTGCTGACAGGCTCCTTATCTGTAATTTCTATGTTACAAACAAAATATTCTCATGAAAAATTTGAAAAATATTTTTATTTAAGAAACATGGATATTTAGGGATAGCACATTTCTGATTCCTGCCAAAATTCATCAAAGTGATTATTTAAAATGCTTTAAAAAGTTGCACAAAAAATTTTAACTTTTGGTGTTTCATTCAATTTTTGGCCAGCTCCGTCAAAATGGATGGCGCTGCAGCAGGACCAAGTTGTGACAGGATCTGGTGATGCCCGCTTAGAGAATTCATGTTGAGCTGCAGTGTGCCTTATGTCACAATTCCGACTGGACACAAATGTGCTTGGCGCTTTTCAGATACAGCTGATAAGGCATAAGCCTCTTAATGAATCAGGTGAATCCGACTCCAGTATTCTTCATCAACAATGCTCCCTGAACAACATCAGTCTTGATGAATCAAGGACTACATTTTTAACTATCACTTTTAACACCACAATACACAATAGAACTAATGGTAAAACCCAAAGTCGAAAATGTAATTTTTCATTCAATAAATGAATAATATAATAAGTTAACATACCGATCAAAAATACATGGTTGCTCCCCAAACATCACTTTCACACTGCTCCCAGCATTCAAGTTGGTTCCAGTGATTGTCACTTGTGTCCCTCCTGAGACTGGTCCTTGCGAAGGCTCCAATTTAGACAATGCCAAATTCTAAAAACAAAAATGATGTCATGTAAGTGCAGATAGAACGTAAAGCTTTTGTAGTTTTCATGCATCTGCATAATTTAAAGTAATTCCTACGATGTATCGGAGAACAGAACAAAATTGGTTAACCGTTTCCCCAAAGTTGTCCTAGTAATAACCCAAACAGATATATTCAAAAACTCAAATCCGCTTGTAGCTTTGTGTAACACTGTTGTGGATTTAACCTTGCCACTACCAGCAAAACTATAAGCCCGAAGGGATTCATTTTTGTATTTATAACACAGTAACATATGATTACAATCTGATATTGAAGATCACAAAGATACAAAAATAAACCATAAAAACGTCTGTTTCAGAAATGAAAATGCAGAGTGTACACTTAGATTAGCATTTTAATGGAAAAACTCCTTAGGACCGCAGGAGAGGAGAACATCTGCATTCAAGTGATGAGTTAGGCAGAAGTGACGGGAAATTCGAAAACAATGGAGTCAGTTACGATATGAAAGCTGAACTTGGTGCTCCGTGACTTTGTGAGTTACACTGATCTGATCTGGGAAATATATATATTTCAACTATAAATGTAAGTGCCAGCTTTAGTGCCGCTATGTACTTTATTAGTGGACACCAGGACTATTTCTACAATACGAAGGTCAGGTTACGTAACTCGATACATAGTTTTATGGCTTTCTATTATTTAGAGTGGAGGACTATGGTTTAATTAATTATTTTTTGTATGATTGAGGATGTTTGGAACTTTGTTTTACAGTTTATTTATACCATTGAATTTCTATCAGGTGAAATTATGTTTTTATTGAACCACTAGAAAAGTTTAGTCACTGCAGTCAGTTATATATAGAGGTCTATTATCTAAATAGGGGAGTACAGACAAAATCTGCTCCCATAAAAATGTGTGAATTAGTTAACCAGTAGTAAATGTACAACGGTACATCTTGTAGATTCATACACTATGGGTAATATGGGTAAGATGTAATCGCACATATTACTGATATGGATCAAAACTATTCCAATGTAATAGAAGTGTTTAATGACATCTAAATTATGCTACTTCCTTTATAATGTATAGCTCTAATCCTAATTTCTCATTGCCAGTATCAGAATCTTAAAATTATAGCTCTGAGATAGAGAAATCAACTATTTTTACTCCAACATTTTTTACCCAAACATTACCCATAAAGCAGAACAATACAAGCGCTTTATCCACGAGGTACAAACATTGCATATACTACAGCAAGATGGTAAGTGCTTGTTATTGGTTGAACATTGAATTGGAAGGTAGAAGGGTTAGTTACAAAGAAATATCAATTATTCAAACATATGGTTATGAATATTTAAGGGACTATTTGCAGTATGATCAGAGAGGGAGCTATCATGTATAATTGTTTAATCCATGCAAACAAGAGAATACCTCTGAGAGTGATAATATGGAATCACAGGGAATATTTCTGCTCAAATGTCAACTGTTAAAAGTAGACATGTCACCGTTCACACTCACCAAATCAGACCTTTAATACACAACACTACATAGTAACCCGTCTGAACAATGCAAAGAAAGAAGACTTGCTGCTCCTGATTAACAACTAAACTCATCTGCATTGAAAAATTTGTAAAGTTATTATGAAAATCATAAGACCAATAGGCATGTTAATAATATGCAAATAATGAAAAAAATAGATACAAATGTAACGCTGAGCTGTTGGTGTACCTGGAATGAAGACTAGAGGCATCTGGCCTTCATAAATTATGCTACACTACACTATAATCCTGGGAGTAGGACTGGTGTGATGTTCCCTCATGAAGGACTCCTCAGGATGTTGCACACATATGGAGACCGGACGCTGGAATGGAGCAATGGTGGCTGGTATGATGAGTCCAGCTTTTGTCTTTACCTCAACAATAACTAGTGATGAGAGAATATACTCGTTGCTCGAGATTTCTCGAGCACGCTCTGGGGTCCTCCGAGTATGTTTTAGTTCTCTTTACATCTGTTAGACAGCATAAGTACATGTGGGGATTTCTTAGCAACCAGACAACCCCCACATGTACTTATGCTGGCTAACAGATGTAAATCATTCAGCTGCGGCTAGAAAAACTAAATCTCCGAGCACTAAAAAATACTCAGAGGTCACCCGAGAAATCTCGAGTAACGAGTATTTTCGCTCATCACTAACAATAACCGAAGAGTGATCTGGAGGCCATGTGGACAATGGCATGAAGATGCCTTCACAAAGAAATGTCACAATTGTCTTACTCACTGGATTATGGATTGTGTGGCCTAATGTATATTAGTAGGACCACCCTACACTAAGATCTCAGGAGTACATTGATTTGGTCACAAAACCATAATACAGCCATTTCTCCAAAGTGTTCCAAGTGACATTTTTCAACATTAAAATGCCAAGCCACATGTTGCTCGTGTTACTGTGAGCTCTGCTGGAAACAGTCTGTGTGGCTCAAATTTTGCTACCATGACCTGCATCATCATTAAACTTGTCTCCCATTGAGCACAATTGGTACATCAATTATTTGCAATTGCAAACATTGACATCAGCAGTGTATCTTGATGATTTGAATATTCAAGTGCATTCATTGTGTAAGAAGTTCACGTTCCAACCGACAACCATTAACAATAACCTTACTGATAAAATGTGTATAGATCCTGTGATTTCTATATTTCCATGACTTTTTGTATTGATATTGCAATTTCAATTTTGAGGAGTGTATAACAAAGTGTAATATCAACTTTTTGTTGGATCACCATTGCACTCCAGAGGATTGGATGTTGGAGAGGAAATGCAATATTTGTAGTGATGAATCCGGGCTTACTCCCTGGCAGGAAAATATGGGTTTGGTCGATGATTTAGAGTAGACTATTGTAATATGTACTTATTTGCTAACAATCACACTTAGGGCTCCTACCTAATATTCACAAATACAAAGACTATTGGCACATAAGGATCAAATTATACATTTATTTCACATCCAATAATAATACACACTACTAGCTACAGGTATGTTTAAGGTACTAGTAATGCAAAAACTACAATTATAAATCCAGTGGTGACCCATGTATGTACTAACCTAAGTGTAATTACCTCAACTTTTTATTCTTTGTGTATCACAATGTCCAGTATGAGCTTGTGTTAACACTAACTCCAGTTGAACACTTGAGCAGATTAACTTGAGACCGCTGTGTTTCAAGAATGGAAAGGGAATGATGCAAGAAAGTCCTTCTACATTTATGACATGCATTGTGTCCCAAAGTCATTGCTTGATGTTACATGCTGGTAGGTACAGATCGAAAACCATCCTACACATTATAGAAAATACATTTTCCTTCCTCAGGGATGCTAATGTTCTGTGAATGGTCTTCTATTTATAGAAATAATGGATATGGTTATTCAAACCTCTTGGTGCCAGTGTATCCAAATCAACAATGCATCGGCTCTCAATGTGTGACATTTGTTTGACATGATCCCCACCTCCCAAATGAGTTTTAATGACCATTAAATGTCAGTACCAGGTCACAACACTAATATTATTGGCATTTAATGGCCATTAAAACTCATTAGAGAGGTGGGAATTAAATCAATCAAAGTCACAAACTGAGAGGTGATGGATTTATGAATTTGGTACACTGGCGCCAACAGGTTTTAATAATGAGATAGAGCTGTTTGCATTCTAATAAGGAATTTTTATTGTATATATAGAGATCTGGATTATATAGAAATCATATCCAGCCTATAGTTTAATGGCAAGAGAAGAACACGCACCTTACTCAGGTACACCTTACGCATATCCAGTATCACTATAAATAGGAAACCATATACAAATCATTAAGATCCCAGAAGAGGGAAAATATGCTTTTCGAAATGCATAGGATCTTGTTTCTCTGTCCGTATTCCTGTTACAACATGACATCATAGAATGCTATACCTACAACTGGATATTAGAAAACAATACAAGTTTGCTGAGTGCCTCAGGACAGGGCATTCGTCATAATTTCAGAAGGGCTTGTCATCTTGCACCATTCCCTTGTATTCCTAAAACACAGTGGTCTGAAGTTAATCTCTTCAAGAGTTCAACTGCAGTCACGGTTAACACAAGCTCATACTGAACATCATAATACAAAAAGAACGAAAAGTGGAGGTAAAGACACCGAAGGTCAGTATATATAGAGATCATACGAAAGATCGGGCCAATTATGCAAATGACACTCTGCTTAAACTATGTCAGAGTTTGAGCCGAGTGTCAGCGGTCTGTGCTCCAATTTTCTGACATTAGAGAATCGCAGCACAGGTGCGGAGTAGACGGAGAAAGTCATTTCTCCATCTCCTCCATTGCTGGCATCCATGGAATCGACTGCACTCAGATGACATTCAAGTGTTGTCTGATGTTTCACAGGCACCCATAGACTTGTTTGTGTGAACGTGATCTAATTCTCAGATGCACCTGTAGCATGCTATGATTGTTTTCTCATGTCGAATTGGTATGATAAAGTAATTGCACTGCCCCATAATATAACATTGAGCCGAGCAGTATTCAATAAAACATTGCACAGCACTCAGCTATGTTATACAGCCTTGTAAGGAAACCCCTTACTCGGAGGTTTATACGCTGGCACTGCTAGAGTTAACATCCAATGTGAATTCTAAAGAAAACTGCTGCGCTCAGCGGGTGCGTTGGGTGCCAATCCGGCTCCTGCTTACTGCTATTCACGAGGAAACGAATTACTGAAATCAAGTTGCATTACCCATCACCATGAAGAGGCAGAGGCAAATTCTCCTAGAGATAAACTCTCTTTCCTAATGTGCCCTTTTCAGATGAAATAATTAAGGAAAGAGTGCAATGCAGTCAATTTTCAGTAACACTTCACTTCAAACGCTCCATCATTACAAACTCATTAGACGCTTGTGCAGATCTCGCATGCTTTTCCCACAGGCATTTCAATGCAATTTGGTGTTAATGAACACTTAAAAACACTTCCGGATTAAGTTGTTGCAACAATAGATGTGATGAACTATAAAGTTGCATTAAAAAAATCAGTCTTCCATTCAGTATGTTTCACATATGCCTCAGATATACTGCCGATTAGAAAAGCCAGGCATGCAAATCTACACCGTCAACATGTTTAACACTGCTGACACCGCAGAGACCTGTGTGGTTGTCAGATAATGGTCCGTGCATTTATTTCATAGCTTTTGTTGAGATGTCTCCGGTCTTTCGTTCCATAAGCATTACAGCTCAACAGCTATTGAATGCTGAATTATTGATCTGTACAGTACAGGAGTCTGGAGATTTCCTGGCGTTAGCTGACCTAAGATTCTGTATCAACTAATATCTGAGTACGGGCAGCACATGGAAGTAGGCTGTAGAAACCTTTTTAAGTGATGGCTTACTTCCATCGCTATGCGCGACCATCCACTGTAAATATTACCATCAAATGTTGTTTTATAGGAATTTAATGCATTTCTTTCTCATATAGTTATGTATTAAAGCATGACTCCACTAAAAAAACTTAAACACTGCAGTGTTTCAAAGAAGGATATACCGTACCTGTCTGCAATTTTGCAGTTAAACTCTGATTTGTGCTCCCTGTAGTTTGGGCAAAATGAATCTAGTCTCAGGTTCTCTTTAAATATCAGGATACGATACTCTATTAAATCAACATGGTTGCCAAAAGACTAAAAGACTAAAGTGTAGTTTAACAAGGTATAAAAAATAATGATATCCTGTCAAACATGGATTAAATGGAATACAGTCATCTATTGAAATCCTAGCAGCCTTAAAGGGTATCTGTCAGCAAGTTTTTGCAACCTAATCTAAGAACAGCATAATGTAGAGAAACATACCCTGATTCCAATGATATATCGCTTAGTTCACTGGGTGCACATATTGTGACACAATCAGAGTTTTTAGATGTACCATGCAGCAGAGCTCAGAAAGCTAACCCCGCCCACACCACAGCGCTCTATGTTCATTGTCTATTGACAGTGAGCTGCTTATCAGAGAAGGGGGAGTGGTTGGACTATTTGGCACTAGGGAGCTAGTCTGGGCAATCATAATCTCCTGGTGATACATTAATTGTATGGAAACAACAGCACAGTCTGATAAGAAACATATCACTGAAATTTGTGTCTATGGCTGTGGTTTTTGGCACAAGGTTAGAGGAGGCTGGATTTTTATAAAGCTGGGAAATTTACATCGCCTGACCTTTCCTAAACATAATAGTGATCAAGCCATAACCCTAACAGGCTAATTAAGATTTGAAACCTTGGTTAAAGTTATCTGAGCTGAGCATTAGCCCATTTCCCTTTTTGTAATTTTTAAAATGAAAATAAAAAAAATGATAATATAGTATTTGTTTGCCTAAAATGCAAAGGAAATGTGTCATCTTTAACTTTAGGCCTTTTAAAAATAATTTAATCTTCAACTTGCTTAATAACAGTAATTTTAAGTAGGGGTGCCCAACTTTTATATGCCACTGAATATATACCATATATACTCGAGTATAAGCTGAGAATTTCAGCCCATTTTTTTAGGCTGAAATTGCCCCTCTCGGCTTATACTCGAGTCATTCCCAGGGATTGGCAGGAGAGGGGGAGCGGCAGCTGTTTAATAATACTCACCTGCTCCTGGCGCAGTCCCTGGACGTCCCTGGTTCTCCGGGCACTGACAGCTTCTTCCTGTATTGAGCGGTCACATGGTACCGCTCATTACAGTAATGAATATGGACCCCACTCCACTCCCATAGGGGTGGATCAGCATATTCATTACTGTAATGAGTGGTACCATGTGACCGCTCAATACAGGAAGAAGCTGCTGGCGCCCAGAGAACCAGGGACCGTGCAGGGAGCAGGTGAGTATGGCGGGGGCAGTGCGCTATATTCACCTGTCCTCCGTTCCACCGATGAGCGCCACTTCGTCTTCTGCATCCTCTGCAGTGACGCTCAGGTTAGAGGGCACGGTGACGCGATTAGTGTGCGCGCCGCTCTCTGCCTGAGTGTCAGTGCAGAGGACGCAGAAGACACAGCGGTGGAACAGAGGACAGGTGAATATAGCAAGTGACGGGGGCCTGAGCGACGAGAGGTGAGTATGCGATTTTTTTTAAATAGCAGCAACAGCATATGGGGCAAATATCTCTATGGAACATCTTATGGGGCCATGTGCAGCATTATATGGGGCAAATATCTCTATGGAGCATCTTATGGGGCCTTGTGCAGCGTTATATTGGGCAAATATTTCTATGGAGCATCTTATGGGGCCATAATCAGCATTTGTGCAGCATTATATGGGGCAAATGTCTGTATGGAGCATCTCATGGGGCCATTATTAACCTTTGTGCAGCATTATATGGGGCATATTTTAATATGGAGCATCTTATGGGGCCCATCATAAACTGTATGGAGCATTATATGGGGCTCCTGATTCAATATGGATATTCAAAAACACTTAACCTACTGATGTCTCAATTAATTTTACTTTTATTGGTATCTATTTTTATTTTTGACATTTACCGGTAGCTGCTGCATTTTCCACCCTAGGATTATACTCGAGTCAATAAGTTTTCCCATTTTTTTGTGGCAAAATTAGGGGTCTCGGCTTATACTTGGGTCGGCTTATACTCGAGTATATACGGTAATCAATATATTTGATTTCATGTCATAAGATTGTGGCTACTTGGGCCTGGGGGCTTTGTAGGCTTAATATCTTTGTAAGAAATTGCAGTAGGGATGTCACAGTGTTCACATCTTGAGACAATTTTTTTAAAGTTGTCATTCACACGCTATAGACTTGTAGTTATTATACCATTTCATATCTTTAAAAAGTCCTGAATTTACTATTTAATAGTAGGCAATATACATTAATGCTATTAGCAGCACTTATGTAGCAATGTGTACATTTTAACTTACCACAAAGTAGTACAGCAATGAGGATTTCACCATAAACCCATCTCTGCACTCTCCCACACAGACATCTACGAATCCTGCATGCTGGCTTTGCTGGGCACTACCCATTTCACACACAATTCTGTAAATAATAAAAAGAAAATCAATCAGTGTGTGCAATAATACATATGTATAAAATCACCGATAATGGATTGCATGATTGATATATATATATATATATATATATATATATATTAATGACTGTTGATACATACTCTCAAGTTCTTGGTCAGGTAACTAAGATACTCTACGACCCTAACACTATTTCAGCATCTTGCTGATCCATAAACACTATATGTGGTATGTGGCCCTTATTGACCTGCATACAGCAGCATAAAACTCAGTATCCAGATAGTACTGTACTGTGGGACTGGAGAATCAATATTCGGTAGTTGAGAAAAGAATGTCTGGATCCTTTATGAATCACATCAGAAAATATTCATACAAACAAGAGTATGTAAGAAATCCATCCAATTTATAAAATCTGAATTCTATTACCTATTGATTTTTAAGAACTTAAGTGAACAAAAATATTTCAATTCAAAGGTTGAAAATCTATACTGAGCTTATCCAACTATCATATTGTTTGGCCCCTATCTATTGTCAGAAACGCTTGCATGGCTGTTTGCATGTAGTTTCTGTAATAAAGAAAAACAGGATGTCAAGGGATGATATACCATTTGAGCAACCTGTGCAGCCACATAATGGCCCAATAAGAAAGGGGCACATTTTCCTCCAAAGCAGGTAGAATTGCGCATTGTGGTGAGTTTTTGGACTGCAAAGCCCCCTTTATATTGTTCTTGCACAAGGGCCCCTTCTGTCTGCTTGAGAATTAGATTCCTGGATCCCTTTTTATTACTCCAGAAAGATATATATGAGTTTTACAGACAGCCATCTATGCTTGAGACTCTTTACACCATAGTCTATGGCATTTACGTATACAATGGGGACATACAGATTTACACATGACCTTCCCCTTTTCTAAGCAGGGGTAAAAGGGCACCCTACTATTGGTGCAAATTTCAGTTTGTGGACTAATGCCTATTATCAGGCATTCAGAGCATATAAGTTTGATATGCTGGAAATGTTTCAGATGATAATATGACAATGTGGACCTTGGACCAGAAAACGTTGTTCACCCCTAGTTGGGTGTATCAGTGAATGCTTTCTAAGAAACAATCGCCCGGTTTGTTATGACAAGTATAGGCCGTTAACTTTTCTGTGAAAACATTAATGGTGCAATTCAAGTAAAAAAAGTAGAAATTCTGAAAATAATTAGTTGAAATACAAAGCGTACAAACAAAAGAATACAGCTGCACCCGTAAGAGCAAAGATGTATGCAAACATTGAATATATGAAAATTGGACAGCATAGAATATACTTAGAAAATTAAGATACTTAGAGCATAAATTGGCCAGTTCATGAGTGCCCATCAGCCATGACAAGGAGTACCTTTCTTTCAAGGGACCCTAAACCTATTATTTATCAAAAATTCTTGTCCTGGGATGGGCTAGGGTCCCATCAAAGAAAGGTCGTTGCTGGTGGGCACTCATGAATTGGCCAATTTATGCGCTAAGTAGCTTTATTTTTAAAAGTGTATTCTATGTAGTGGTAATGCTCTCCAATGTTCATATATTCAATGTTTGCCTACGTCTGCATTATTTTGTCTGTATATCATGCAGAAATAGAAATTGCACCTGTTCCTACTTGCTTTATTCTCTTTGAAGATGCTGGTCAGGTTTTTATTTTTTGGTAGTGAAACAGACAAAATTACCCGACTATGAGCTTTTAAAGTGTTAGGTCTAATGGGAATTTTATTTCATGCTGCATAGTCCCATGTAGGTAAAGACATCTTTGGCTAAGTTTGTCCTTAGAAGAACTAAAAATGGAGATTCAACGAAAAACGCAACCCCATATAGAGTCCCGGATGGAGCATGCTGCAGTGCGTTCATGATATAAAAATCTGTATTGCTGAATGTATAGTAATTATGGCCCCAATAAAGTACATTACTTTTACCTCATACACTTGCTCTTTTAACAAAGAACAAAATCAGTCTTACTTACCTCCTGCGCTGACTACTTGCCTCTGCCCACTGCCACCAGGCTTTGTTGACATGGCTACTGTCTCTTACCATCTACCTTAGCATCACTGCTGAGTGGTAGATTGGCTGCAGCAGTCACATGCTGTAGTTGTGACGTTACCACTGCAGTCATGTTAAAAAACGACTGGGCAGCATTGAAAAGAGAGCACTGGAGCAGCGGAGGTTAAGTAAGGCTACGTTCACATTTGCGGTCCGCGCCGCAGCGTCGGGCGCCGCAGCGGCGCCACATGCGTCATGCGCCCCTATATTTAATATGGGGGCGCATGGACATGCGGTGCACTTGCGTTTTGCGCCGCATGCGTCACTGTGGCGCACGCGTCCGGGTGCAGAGGACGCAGCAAGTTGCATTTTTGCTGCGTCCAAAATCAATAGAAAAAAGGACGCATGCGGCGCAAAACGCAGCGTTGTGCATGCGTTTTGCCGCGTTTTTGTTTGCGTTGTGCGTTGCGGCGCCGACGCTGCGGCGCACAACGCAAATGTGAACGTAGCCTAAGACTGTTTTTTTTTTAAACAAAGTAACCCTACGGAGATAAAATATAAAAGAAGAATATCCCTTTAATGTTAGCACACACATGATGACATATGTGTGACACAACATACTAGATCTCAAGGTAATTACCGAACAGCATATGTAATTTTAGTCACCCAAACATATAGATATGAATGGTACAAGATATAGACATTTAATGTGAAAATATCCATGATCAGTAAATTGATATTTTCAGAAATATGTTCATATTTCTAAAAAGATCTTTGCAAGCACAGCCACATATGATTATCAAGCATGACTCACTGCTCTGCGGGAATATATTCCTCAATCAAAGGAGTACACTTGACTTCTGCAACCTTCACGTTATTCTGAATTTCCCAAAACTCCAGGCCCAAATTTTCTCCCCTAATTGTTACTTTTGTTCCGCCATCACGAGGACCAGTCACAGGAATTATCTAAAAGAAATAAAAAAAATAACTTTCCATATTCAGAAAAAATATTACATGGTAGAAGAAGCTTGTCAGCGAGTAACAATTCAATTTCCTCTCCTGACCTGACACGTCTGAGCTAATCATTTCATAACCTCTGCGGCCCTACAATACAGTGAATGCACAATTTGTTACACAATGGAATAATCTTTTGCAAACAGAATTAGTTATAAATGTGACACAGAAAATTAAAATTCCTATCTCATGATGAGGGAACATACTGGTGGAAGTAGAGGCTGTGGAAAAGATGTAGATTTTAGATCATCTTTCCCTATTGCCTTAAGCCAAACACAAACCTTGTAGGTCTAAGCACTGAATGCATAATTAGCTCTCTGGTGGTAGTCTGCGGCCCCTGAGACTTGTGATAAGCTTTTATTGAGCTCTGTAGCCTCCAACTCTTCTGCAAGCATTGCTAACCTTTATAGGATTTTATTGAATACACTACACTTTGATGGATTGCTTCCCTACTTATGTTTTAATTAGTACAAGAGTGAAATGCTTTAAAGGAAACTGCCATTAGTGTCTTTGTATATGTAACTTAACTTTGAATATTAGGTTCAGATATCTACTGCTCAGCATTTCTCACTTTAACATCAAGGTGTGATTGAACGCATTTCGAACTTGGGACCTTTTGGTAGTAACAGCTGACCAAAATGAATAAGCCTGTTGCCTATTTAGACTACCGTATTATAGAAAGATATTCAGGTGTAGCTTGGTCTATAGGCAGAGATTTAGCAATGACAATTTCTTCACCTTGATATCTTTATTGCATTGGCTATGTATCCAAAAGGCAAAGTTAAGCAACCTTCTAAATAGCCTTCATTAAAAATGTTCTACCATTTTGCTGCTGTAGAACGTCTGTAAGTCCCTAAAACAGATGAATCCTTATGCAAAAATGTTACAAACCAATCAGACCCTCTAATAATTTTCTCTGCGTTCTCTTCTTTCCTTTTCTCAGTGTTAGAGGTAACAGAAGGAAAGGTTTTATACATGGATCTCCACCAAGTGGAGACAAAAGAAAGTATCTACCGTCTGAGAAAGGGCGAGAAAACAGGCTACAGAAATAAGGAGGAAAACACATAAAGATGACATAATGGATAAAAGCTGTGCTAATATGTGAGCTAATGAAGACAGTAGCTCTCTGGATACACACAGATCTCATATAACCTATATTACTGAGCATGACACTCCTGCGAAAGAAAAATCTGAAACTTGAAATGTCATATTAAATGGAAATTAAGATGGCAGAATAAATCTTAGTGCAATTTACTTATGGTAACCAACAACATATGTGAAATATTATTTTTACATGTCAAATATGCCCTAACCTTTAAACTAAATTATAATGTTACAATGTAGTCTAACCTGCACTTATGATGTGTTCTCAGCTATCCTTAGTTTCCACACAGTAAAATAAGGTGGATGGAATGTAGTTAATTTTTATTGCATTTGGGACTCTGCAACAGAAAAGTCGGCCAATGATGGTAAGGCTAATTTTCATTATTTATTAGTGCTTATCTTAAGTTGTGTTTGGGAATAAAGTGGGATCGAAGCCCTTTTTTACCTCATGGCTGACATGCCATTGCTTTTTACCCCAATTATTTACCGTAATTCAGGCAGAAAGTTCACAAGTGTGATAAACGTGGTTTTATATGGCTACTGAGATATCGCCATTACAGAAGTCTGCTCCGAAAGTGCAGTTTAATTAACAGACATTTCCATGCTAATGTCTCGCTAGCTCACTGATAATGTGGCATGTACGTTACAGTTTAATAATTAATGGGCCATGAGGAGGCTTATCCAATATCATATATAATTCAATAAACTAATTTGATTCATTCCTAATCTATCTGAATAGAATTTTAGTTACATTAAAGATTTCATATAAAACACCATATTCCCCCATTTCATCCTCCTCTAGACCATTTTTCATGCATTTGCCTGATATTACGCAAAGTATAATTAATGGAGGCCTATTATAGCAAATAAATGCTAATAGAGAAATTAATTGGCATTCATTTTCTAATTATGAGTGAAAGTTGGAAAGCTACATTTTCAGAATCTGCTACATGGAGAATTTTGCTGTGTACAAAACTTTAGAGCTTGCATCGGAAATGGCTGCCCAACAGGATCTTCTGTTCGAATCGTGAGGCAGCTGACAACAGATGATTGTCAGTGCTTATTATCAAGAGGTTTTAAAATAACACTAAAAATGTGCAATTTAATGTATGCATAAAAATATGATGGCAAGGGAACAGTTAGTATCAAATATATACTTGCCAATGTAATAAGGTGATCGATATACCCAATGTTTGGTAATAATGAACAAATAAATTAGTCTCTTATCATAATTTTTTTATGTATAGCACTGTAGGTCACGGAAAGAGAAAAATAATTAGAACATGAAGATGGTTCCCACAATCTAATACAACTTTCCACTCGTACATTTTATAATATATTAGTTTACTAATCCTTTACTATTTTACTAAGTCTTATTGCCCTCTGATCATTGTGTACTGTTCCTTGAGTTTTTCCAAATAGTAGATCCCCAGAATATTGTCCTCAGCCCTGTTTATTTAGTTCCTAAATCAGTGGCTCCTAACCTTACTGACGCAGGGGAACTTCTGAAAAATGTTTTTACTCCTGGGAAACCATTTAATATCCTTCTTTATTGTAGAGGAGCAAATGAATAATTCCAAAAATCATGTCCAATACTGTAATTTGGCCCTGATAGATTTATGTACTGCCTTGCAGAGTATTTTTGAGAAGGCTCATCAGATTACACTTCCTAATGTAAAAATGAGACATCTTGTTCCAATATCCAGGTATCCAGGGGAACACCTAATCAAAGCTCAATGTACTTCAAGATTCCTGGAAAACTATGGTTAGGAATAATTGACCAATACAGTAGTTGACCCTAAAAGTGCTATTAATTTAAACTGTAGTAGTGTTACCATTGTAAAAAGTCTGCTTCTACTTCACTGATAATTAAAAAGTTACTTGTGTAGTCATCTATGGCTGTGCCAATATTTAAGAGTTGGACAAAATGTAATGCATTCAACGACAGAAATCCAGAACTGTCTCCTTAACACTTGTCTGAAATAGGGGTGGGTAGCAAGGAGTGCCTTGGTATAAAGGGATCATACATTTCAAGGGTTTTAGAGGCTTCAGAGATCAAATAGATCAATATGAGCTAAAATATTGTATTCTTATAAATTGCATTTACTTCGCACTACGTACTAAAGCAAGGCCACAGGACGTCACGTAGGAAGTCTCTTTGTCAGACTATTTGTGACCATGTCAGTTGGGGTCTCAGTAGAAGTATTTAGGTCCATCATGAAAGGAAACCTATCACTAAATGTAGCTGCCCAAACTACATTTTTTCTAAAATACTACATAGTTTGAAAAGCCGGTTGGTAACTATATGAAAGAATGTGACTAATCCGAAAAACTTCCGAAAACTATGTTTTCTTTAAAATGCTGTAGAATTTTGGAAAAAGACATGAGCAGGCAAGCTTTGGCACATGCTACCTGGGGTTTGGACAGCATGAATCTGTCTCTCTTTAAATATGAGGATTTACCTGTGTACTACTCTTATTAGCACAACTTGGCTGGCAAAAAATCCATAATGCAGACTGAATGTGTTTTTATTTATTCAATTACATTTGGATTAGAAAAAATCTGGTTACTTAAATTAACAATCATTGTCATTTTAGGGTCAAACTAATAAGCCTCCAGTTATTTGATTCAATCCTATTTTAGGAAGAAGGTATAAAATGTAAAGATGTAGAGTCAAGGAGGAATTAAACAGGATACAATCAGCTATTTAGATGATTGAGAAAATCCTAGTAGCCTTAAAAATCTTTACATGAACGTATCAAATCCATCTACATCCCATTTTTACAAGTCTGCAGTGGGCACTGCAAAAAAAGGAAGAAGACAGCATGGATGGATTGGTAATTGATGGCTGGTATTTTCCTTTGTTATTTGTAGAAACACTTTCTTGCAAGGAGTGCAGTGACTCTCTGGATATGGTCAAAATAAAATGTCATAGCGTCTTTCCTACATGGGAAAAAAATTCAATTATTATACGGAAATGGAAAAAATATTGAGGCTTAAATGTTCAATTCTGTGCTCTAATTGAAAAGTAAATGACAGTTCAGACACAGGGTTTATGAAATAGTAGGCGTCTACCAGCTCCAGAGTCTGCGAGGTGCTGTTGCGTTGAAATAAATACATCGGATCATAACAAGCTGTCAGACTTTACACCCGCTGCTAACAGCAGCATAATGTTACAGCTTTGCTTGTCATCTTCGGGAAGTAGTTTGCATCTGGGCAATTTTATAGAGCTTTAATTTCAAAGAGTGTCAATATAAATGTAGTCATCAGTAAATAACTGCGGCTGATAACATTTTTCTCTCCTCCCATTTCATTGCCCTGCATACAATATTTCCACTGGAAGGAACCCAATAAAGAAACATTTATGTATCCAGACTTGTTAGCTGCCGAGTAGATAGTATATCAGTTTGATTGCCTCCACTATAATGGTTCGGAGATCAGAACTACCCACTTCAAAAAGCCTCAAATAACATGTACATGTACATTTTAAAGCATGAATAAGCATTACATATGCATACCTGTGTTATTCGGGGATTTTCACATTTTGCATGGGTCCCTGATAATTCAAGCCAAGGTTTTTCTAAAGTTGAACAGTGCTGCTTGAGTGTACATTTGGATTCTCCTGCACACCAACCACATTCAAAGTCTGGATCAGCCTTTAAGCACAGGCCACAGCTGGGTCTGGTAGCACCACACTTGTACAGATGCACTAAATTCAGTAGAAAACAGAAAAAAAGAAGTAAACCTGCTGATTATACATTAGAATATACATTTTTTTTTCAATTTGATAATTAATTGAGCAAAACACTCAGTCAAAATGTTGTCTCATATGTTGTAAGGGTACCGTCACACAGTGCCATTTTCATCGCTACGACGGCACGATTCGTGACATTCTAGCGATATCGTTACGATATCGTAGTGTCTGACACGCTACTGCGATCCGGAACCCCGCTGAGAATCGTACGTCGTAGCAGATCGTTTGAAACTTTCTTTCGTCGTCTAGTGTCCCGCTGTGGCGGCATGATTGCATCGTGTGACACAGGTTGTATACGATGTGCGCACAGTAACCAACGGCTTCTACATCGCAAATACATCATGAAATTATCGCTCCAGCGCCATGTATTGCAACGTGTGACCGCAGTCTACGACGCTGGAGCGATAATCATACGACGCTGCAACGTCACGAATCGTGCCGTCGTAGCGATGAAAATGGCACTGTGTGACGGTACCCTAAGTTTACGTCACAAGTTCATAATGATAAAGTCTCTCATAATCGATTATCTTTTCCAGAATGAAAGGTCTCTACTCTTGGTATTGTTCAGGGATTTCTGCTAATGAAAATCTGACGTGATCATTTATGCCACGGCCATTATGACATTAGTTTGCTTAGTACACGGTCCAATAAAGAGGTTATAGTATGGCACTATCTGGTGCTTCTATAATGGACCATTTGCAATTATAACGGAAATGGTGGTCATCTTACATGTAGGAAGCAAAAAGGTGATTCCATATAGTAGTTAAGAACGTAGGCTCTCAATAAAAAAGGAAAATCTATCTTTTTTATAAAGTAGAAAACTTAAAAACAGTAGAAGGTTGGAGAGGCATTGGCAGTCAGCATCCACTGCAAGCCGATTGTTAATGACTGCCTGTGCCTTCCTGGATTTCTACTGTTTATCAGTATTCTATATAAATATAATAAAGAAGAAAGATTTTACTTTTTAGTGAGTGTCTACGCTCTTCACTAACATACGGATCTGTGTCAAAAGTTTAGAGACAGCAATGTGAAAAGAATTTAAGCTTTATATTTCGAACAATGAACACTCCAACTCCTTCCAGTCCTTGATGGTAACCATAGGCTGCCACATGCATACATGGTACTGTTCCTCACTGATTGACAGAGAGAAAGGCAGGAACCAGAGCATCGCTGAAGCAGGGACGGGTTAAACGGGGGAGTATTGGTAATTTTATTGTTCTATAATAGTGATAAGTGACTGTGCTCGTTACTCGAGTTTTCCGAGCATGCTCGGGTGTTCTCCAAGTATCTTGGGTGTGTTCGTAGATTATGTTTGTGTCCCCGCAGCTGCATGATTTCTGGCTGCTAGACAACCTGAATACATGTGGGGATTCCCTAACAAACAGGCAACCCCTGCATGTGTTCAGGTTGTCTAGCAGCTGCAAATCATGCAGCTGTGGGTACACAAACATAATATATGAGCATGCCCCAGATACTCGGAGAACACCCGAGCATGCTCGGAAAACTCAGGTAATGAGCACACTCGCTCCTCACTATTCTATAACAGTCACAGGTTTTTGAAACAATAACAACCATAAAAAAGGTTAATCCCATCAAAGCAAGTTACCTATCTACAGGATAGGATATAACTTGTTGATTGATTCAGAACAGGGTTCTGTTCCCAATTGGGACCCTCAGCAATTAACAAGTAATCCCTTATTTTGTAGATAACTATTTCCTTGCTAGTTTAGTAATAAGGAGTGATGAGCGAGTGTACACTTTGCTCGGGTTTTCCTGAGCACGCTCGGGTGACTTCCGAGTATTTGTTAGTGTTCGGAGAGGTGTTATTCACAATTTCAGTTTTCTTTAAAGGGGTAATGCAGGACTTTGGTTATTATTTTGTAACTTACTGGTAGGTAGTTTCTAACTATCTGCCTATTTTGCCCAGCCACAATGCAGGCTCTGGAGATGACTCTCCTGTTAACAGAGTGGCTCTTTCAGGCTGCTCTGTTGACGAGTTTCAATGCCTATGACATGCTGATTGATAGTTGGCTTCCCTACAGTTATGGAGCGGGTAGCCGCCATCAATCAGCATGACATCGGTAACGACTCCCCATCTACAAAGCAGAGCGGAAGATAAGAAGCTGCTCTGTCAATGGGATTCCATCAGAAGCAGGAGAATAACCGACAGACAACAGAGATTGTTGTCGAGCAGAACAGGCAGGTAGTTGGCAACTGCCTACCAGTTAGTTCCTACCCTATTACAAAACAAATAACTAAAGTCCTGGATAACCCCTTTAACAGCTGTGAATGTGATTTAAAAACAAACAATACATTCATCTGTAAAACATTTCATCAGATCTGCCCTGTTGCTTCCAGTTGGTCTCTGCAGCCCCTGCAGCCAATCACTGACATTAGCAGTAATATGAGTGCACAACATGTAATATTGAGTGAACTGATTTGTAGGACATTGGTCCAAAGTCCATATCAATAGCCCATAGCCGCTATGATCAACCGCTTACCAGGTACAGTACTTTTCTGGCTCCTTATCTAATTTGTAGTCCTAGTGTGATGTAATTGTTCCATGCATGATGTCGCGCCAGGACTGCAAATTAAAAGAGAAGCCGGAATGCCAGGCGGTAGGAGGCAGTTTACAGGGCTTCTATCTAATGGCCATGGACTACTGGTATATTAATGTGACTGTATCTAAGGGCATGTGATAGCTGCAGTAAAGTAAATAAAGCCTGCCTGTAGACTCCTGAAGCAGTGGCAAGGGATTTAACAGGTACAGTAGATATTGATTTTTTTTATCACATTCCCAACTGTTAGAAAAAAAATTCCAAATAACCACTTTAATAACTAAAATCCTAATAATACACTCTAGAAAATGCTTTCTTTTGAAAAAACCCTACACAGCTTCTTAGTTTTAAAAAATAAAATGAGGGCAGCAAACGCCATTTGAAATTATAGCATTGTTGATACTGACAGAGCTCTTTATTATAATGTAGGATGATATATGAAAGCAGTGACCAAACTGGATAATAGATATAATAGAAAATCTCAAGCTTTGTCCACTCGAAAAGGAAATGAATTCTAAAGACCTACTTCAATGGCTATCAACACTGAGAGAGCTGGACAGAATTATGGTCAATGTGTATGAAAACACATATGGTTTACAACATAACAGCACTGCATTATATATAAACACAAGATTTTACTGAGTTTTTTAGTTTTTTTTTCTTTTTTTAAATCTTGAATATATTTTAGCAGAAAACTCAGAAAATTCAGTGTTTTGATGGTGAATGGATCTACTAACACTAGTCACAGAAAATAAATGATATGGAAATGTGTGATTGTGGAGTGATTCACTTACAATGAGCGTTATAAAAAAAGAGAACTGAAAAGGTTAGGCATATGATACTTAACGGTAGGCAAGTGATGTTGCTATGGAAACTATTTTCTAGCCCAAACTGAAGTTCCACTTTACCTTTGTTCAGAGCTGGGTTGTCAATGCTGAAATCCCCATTCCATACCACGGTCAGCTCCACTGGGAGACTGTCAATCTCCATGCCTTCATAGTCGTACTTAAGGAAAAAAAGAAGGAAATTTTGAGTTAAGAGGTCCTTGAAATATATTTATTATGTCAATAAGGCTTACATGTCTCAGAAGAATGCTAGTGCTGTATGAATCTATGCTTTTGGGAACAAAAATCTCCCACCAGAGTTAAAAGTATAAGGCTTTGTATGAATGGTAGAAACTCAATTTGGACATAAAACTCCTGTTATAATATATAACCTTCTTTGCATACTTCGCTTTGCTTTCTTGTGATAACCATGGGTTAACAAAATTCTAACCATTTAAATGCACTCTCCTGTTTCTCCTAACAATTTGCTGATATACTAGTTTCCGCAAACAATTTGGCACTACTATGTTGCTCTAGTTTTGAAGGCATCTACAGTTGGTACGGAAAGTATTCAGACCCCTTTAAATTTTTCACTCTTTGTTTCATTGCAGCCATTTGGTAAATTCAAAAAAGTTCATTTTTTTCACAGTAATGTACACTCTACACCCCATCTTGACTGAAAAAAACCCAGAAATTTTGACATTTTTGCAAATTTAACGAAAAAGAAAAACTGAAATATCACATGGTCATAAGTATTCAAACATTTTGCTCAGACACTCATATTTAAGTCACATGCTGTCCATTTCCTTGTCATCCTTCTTAACATGGTTTTACTCCTTCATTGGAGGCCAGCTGTGTTTAATTAAACTGATAGGACTTGATTTGGAAAGGCACACACATGTCTATATATGACCTCACAGCTCACAGTGCATGTCAGATCAAATGAGAATCATGAGGTCAAAGGAAATAGACCAAGGAGCTCAGAGACAGAATTGTGGCAAGACACAGATCTGACCAAGGTTACAACAGAGTTTATGCAGTACTCAAGGTTCCTAAGAGCACAGTGGTCTCCATAATCCTTAAATGGAAGAAGTTTGGGACCACCAGAAGTCTTCATAGACCTGGCCGTCCAGCCAAACTGAGCAATTGTAGGAAAAGAGCCTTGTTGAGGAGAGGTAAAGAAGAACCCCAAGATTCCTGTGACTGAACTCCAGAGATGGAGTAGGGAGATGGGAGAAAGTTCCACAAAGTCAACTATCACTGCTGTCCTCCACCAGACCTTTTGGCAGAGTGGCCAGACGGAAGCCTCTCCTCAGTGCAAGACATATGAAAGCCCGCATAGTTTGCTAAAAAACACATGGAGGACTCCCAGAATATGAGAAATAAGATTCTCTGGTCTGATGAGACGAAGATAGACCTTTTTGGTGATAATTCTAAGCGGTATGTGTGGAGAAAACCAGGCGCTGCTCATCACCTGCCCAATACAATCCCAACAGTGAAACATGGTGGTGGCAACATCATGCTATTGGGGTGTTTTTCAGCTGCAGGGACAGGACAACTGGTTGTCATTGAAGGAAACATGAATGTGCCAAGTACAGAGATATCCTGGATGAAACCTCTTCCAGAGTGCTCTGGACCTCAGACTTGGCCGAAGGTTCACTTTCCAACAAGACAATGATCCTAAGCACACAGCTAAAATAACAAATGAGTGGCTTCAAAACAACTCTATGACCAGCCAGAACCCTGACCTAAACCCAATTGAGCATCTCTGGAGAGACCTGAAAATGGTTGTTTACCAACGTTCATCATCCAACCTGACGGAACTGGAGAGGAAGAATGGAAGAAGATCCCCAAATGCAGGTGTGACAAACTTGTTGCATCATTCCCAAGAAGATTCATGGCTGTACTAGCTGAAAAGAGTGCTTCTACTCAATACTGAGGAAAGGGTCTGAATACTTATGACCATGTGATATTTCAGTTTTTCTTCTTTATTTACTACATTTCTGTTTTTTGTAGTCAAAATGGGGTGCAGAGTGTACATTAATGAGAAAAAAATGAACTTTTTTGAATTCACCAAATGGCTGCAATGAAACAAAGAGTGAAAAATTTAAAGGAGTCTGAATACTTTCCGTACCCATAGTATAGCGACGTTCATCCTGAACTGCCAGATTCATGAATATAATGCCATATTACAAAACTACCAGAATTATTGTGACATTTGCAAGAGGGTATGATAATGAAAATGTATATACCATTTAGGGTCCATTTATAACTGTGACAACCCCTAATTTGAACTTTTTAAATATTATTCATTGTAGAAGAACATCTTCTCAACCTTAACTAAACTATATCTTTTAATATGTCATATCCCCTTAAAATCCATGTTTTTCTGAGGGGGATCAAGTTTTGAGACCCCTAACAATCACTAAAACCACAGGGCAGAAGCGCTCAGGTGTAGAGGTCCCATAGAAAGTATGTGACTCAGTATACTGCTTTATGCATGCTCATGCATTAGCTGACCTCTTCTGCCCTGAGATTTGTTTGATCAAGGGGTTTCTAAAAACTTAACACCCACCCTAATAAACAGGGGAACAGGGGGCAATAATAAAGCAAAAAATATTTAGAACTTTAGCTCTGATTTGCTTTACATAGATACATTTAACTGGATAGTGAACCATAGCCTTATCTGGCGCTCAAAAACCTACATGTTACAGCAAAGAAACCTGCTGTAGGTTTACCTTCAACTCAACACTTTGGAGACTTTTTATATTTTTTCTAATGTACTGTTGTTGATCCACTGTAGAAGAAATACACGCTGAACACAAAGCACAAAAGATAAGGCTAATCTCTAGAGGAATTATTTAACAATATATGTATTTTTCTCTCACTTTTACTATGAGTTTCCTACAAGCAAAGGCAAAATACTTGTCAAGTAAATAAATCTGGGAAATATTGGGTTTGCGGTGAAAGGCTTTAAAAATAAATGACATCTAATACAATTATAGGCCTACATAGGAACAAGAGGAACACATGTATGCTTAATGACAAGTAGTGTGTGCACACTAGTTTTTGCCGGAGGGCTGCCATTATCTCCTGCTCTGCTGTTTCGTTCAGTCATTGTAAAGTCATGAAGCCAAATCAGCCCTGGAGAAAGTGAACATTTCAACCCATAGGACACATAAACTATCTAAAGATGTTTTTTTTTCTTAAATGTCAAAAAGCAGATCAAAAACGACATAGAACAAAACAAATATAATTCTCTTTTATATGATACTTCTTATAGCCTGGATCATATCTATAGTAGATTAAGTACTAACATGATATAAATAAGCTACACTCCTCAACATTGAAACTGCAGCACCAAAAAGAAAAGGCCACGTAATTATGAAAATGACTGGCTGTTAATAATATGCAAATATAATAGAAATGGAAACACAATTTTAAAAATACCTCTATATATTCACTATGATTATGAGCACCACTTGCAGAAATACACAAATGTATACACTTTGGCATGCTATCAATGAGGATATTAAGGTTATGTGCGGAATGCTCTGGCACACTGAAAGCATATGGGCCTGCAATCATCAAGATCTGCTACTGGCAACTCCTTTTTAAACTGCATGGTGTTGTGTTGAAAATGGATTATGGGACACTTTGGAGAAGTGGCCGAACCACTAGTTACACAATTGATCCATTGTGTACTTCAAATGAAATTTTGATGTCACATACCAAGCCTAAGGATTCAAACAGTGTCCATATGTCCATACAAACAAATAGAAGCTGGTTATACAACATTAGGCTAAAAGCCAGATGTCTTGATACAGGTGTTCTATAGACCTCACAACACAGCTCTCAAAGACTACCATAGTGCAATGAGGCAGGAATGGAAGTCGATCTTCTTTTGTGCTGAGTGCCCCTTTTTTCTTGCACTCAATGATAGCTGGACATTGCTCTGTAGACCACATGGGCAATACCATGAAGAGGAGACCTTCATAAGGGAACATCATACCAGCCGTACTCCAAGAATTGTGATGTATAGTGGCATGATGTATCATAGCCAGACCCCTCTGGTCTTCACATCAGGTACATTAACAGTTTGGCGTTACATTGATTTGGTTGTGGAACTGGTGGCAATAGCATTTAATCAAGATGTGCCAGGGGCCATTTTCAACAAAATAACACTAAGTTGCATGTTTCTCTTGCTACTGTGAGAAGCCTGTGTGTCTTAATCATGCGACTGTGACTTGTAATGCTCAGGACTTGTCTCTTGTTGAACATGTCTGCAAAGTTATTTGTTGGCAATTGCAAGGACAACTGCCAGCAGTGGATCTTGATGATTTATGTGCCCAAGTGCATTCAGCATGTCAGAACATTCCTCAGCCTGCCATAAATAACGTCAGTGATAGTATGCTAAGGTGTGGAAGTACATATAGCATGTGTCTCTTTTACTTGATGATACACATTCAATTGAGATGTTGTGAATATTTTGTTTTCATTTTTTTATTGTTTAGATATTATTACCATGTCTGTCAATCATGTGATTTTCATAACTCCACAACTTTTACTTCTTGATTTTATAGTTTTAATGTTAAAGAGTGTTGTTGTTATTAATGTGCTGTACTGAAGAACTTCACGTGAATTAATTTTTTAGAAAATTTTGATTCATGTCACAGGTTAAAATGGGAACTAGCATGGTTTAACTCTTAGCAAGTAACTTATCCTCAGCACAGTGCCAATCCTGCCTTGAACTGTCTGACAATCCGGGTGCTTTGGACTGTCAAAAAGACTTTAAAATAGAGACTTCAGATAGATAATCTCTAGTGCCCTGTTTGTCTCGTGTAGTTTTTATTTATTTGCAGTAAACCAAGGTAACTATAGGTTTCAAGACATTTTTGAGATGTTATAGTGTCCTACGAACACTTGAGTTCAGTTAAAGGCCAAGTGCTGACACCCTAACCAATCATTAAAAGAAAGAGGCAGAAGCACTTAGCCGAGCTAGAACCTTGAGCTCAAGCAATATACTTATATAATCTACACTGATTAGCCAAAACATTAAAGCCTAATATTGCATTATTCTCCCTCATGCTTAGAAAACAGCTCTGAAAAGTCAAAGTATGTTTCACAGGACTTCTGAAGATGTCCTGGGCTGTTTGCCACCAAGCGTTTAGCTGTGAACACAGTCCTAAATTATTAGATGAGGCCATGGATTGGACTTGTTTTTCTCCACACATCATATAGATGTTTAATATGATTGACATTGGCAGAAATTTGAGAACAATTCAACACCTCAAACTCTTTATGTTCTTCTGAACAATGTTTGTGCTGTGGCAGGGAATATTATCCTGTTAAGAGAGGGTACTACTAATGGGGAATATCATTGGTATGAAGAATTGAACTTGGCCTGCAACAAGTTTTAGGTGGGTGGAACTTGGCAAGGGAAGATTATCAAGATTCCCAAGACTTAAGTTTTCCAATCTCAGTTCTCCCTCCTTCTATAATGCATACTGGTGTTGTCACTTCCCAGATAAGTGATGCAAACCCATCTTGTAGTCTGCATGATGTAAAAAAGACAACAGAATTTTTCATACCATGCCAAGTTTTTCATTGCTCCATGTGATGTCCTAATGCTTAGTAGCCTACAATAAACACCCTCAGCACCACCAGTAACTTTTTCTACAATTACGGCTTTTCTCTGGGAATGAACTAGAAAACTATCCTTACCTCCTTACGTGTATCAATGTCACAAGCTAATCAGTTGTCCTTCTTTGGACCACTTTGATAAGTACTAACACTGAATAACATGAACAACAGCAAGGCCTGTCATTTTGGAGATGCTCTATCCAAGTTGTCTAGTCTGGACCTTGTGAAAGTCACTTACATACACTTGTGCTTGGCCATTTTTTTTGCTTCCAGCACATCAACTATAAAAACTGAGTGTTTTACTTTTTGCAGGGGTAGGTCCCTTAAGGATCGGTTGGTGCATAGTCACTACATGAGACCAAAAGCTGAAGGTACGTGGCTCATTAGAAAAGTCTGTGGTACTTTCAAATGTGGGAATTGCTCATTCTGTAGGGTGGTTTCACCTTGTAAGAGCTTTCAGAGTGCCTCAACAGATCGGAGGTTCTTCATTAGAGACCATGCTAATTGTAAAACAACTGGGGTAATATATATGGCAACATGTTCATGCCCCATGAATTACATAGGGAAAACAAGGAGGGAATTTAGAAAGAGGGTGAGCGTGCACCTGGGTGATGTGAGGAATAAAAGGGACACCCCTGTGGCGAGGCATATCTGGGAATGTCACCAAGGTAATGGAGATACCCTAAGGTTCTGTGTACTAGAAGTGGTCAGAATGGGAGACAAGGTGACTGGGACAAGCTATTATTACATAAAGAATTGCAGTGGATCTTTAGTATGGAGTCAGTAACCCATAAGGGGTTAAATGAACAATTCACTTATAGCTGCTTTATCTGAAACTACCTTTTTATGGGAATGCGGCTGTATGACATACACTTATGAGACAGTGTGTGATGAATATCTTTAAATTGACCAAAATATGGTCTTTATTCTGTTATTAGTTTTACATCTGACAAACGCTTACAAATGGTGTTGGGGTTACAGAGAGTGACCGTTTTTTAATAAGATACTATATATTATTGAATGGTTATTTGAACTAAAAAGTATTTATAAAATTTTGAAAAAATCTTGTAAGCAAATATCTAATCTCATATGCTATATCTCTTAACCAATATGATATATGGTTCCATTATTGGTACTTTCAGTGAAAGGATGGGATTGAATATATTGGTATTTGTGTTGCCTTAATGTGAGGTAAGACTCCCACGTGAGATAAAACATAGCGCTTCTGGGTTACAGCATTCTTTTTGATACTGTGTCGGCGTTAAGTAGAACAAAGTATTTTTACATGCCCATACGTAAGATATTGGTAGCACTTATATGTTTAAGATGCGGTGGGCATGTACCGAAAGAAATGCAACCCGCCCACATATTATCTGGGTATATGATTGCGCGTGCACAGAATGGAACGCAGCATGGTGAGCTGTGCACACGCGGTCATTGGACACAGGAGCTGCTAGGAGGAAATGATTTGTACCTCTAGCGACTGTGGTGGCTGGGCTTGCGCTGTTCTGAATATGGGTATCGCGCATGCACGGCCGCTAATAAGAGACACAGGCGCAGGTGGGGGAGAACAAAGTGTACCTCTAGTGCCTGTGTGGTGACGAAGCATGTGCAGTTTCAATCATAGGACACATATACCAGATATGGTAAAGCTGAGGACATTCTCATGTGTTTACCTGTAGTCCTTTGGCCTGATCATGCGGGCTATTTAAACCTCTGCAGTTTCCTGGCACACCCTACATTTGTAACCAGGATGTCTTGACTGCCACTTGTCTTTTATCTTTGGGCATCGGCTGATCCATTTGCCTCCTGATGAACTTATATTATGGAAGGGAAACACGTTGAGGCATTCTTCTATAGAGACATTTTCATCCAGATTTCAGATAAGATTCCACTACTCATTATCTGTTATTTTGGGTATAGTGCAATAAGGGACTAGTGCAATTATAAGAATCTGTGCAATAATATGGATGTTTAAAGCAGGTCAGAAAGGGATCATTAAAATGTACGCCTACAACTATCTGACTCTAAGGATATAAATAAGTGGGAGTCTAAGGTGTTGTCATGGGTGCATTCACTAAGGGTACCGTCTCACAGTGGCACTTTGGTTGCTACGACGGCACGATCCGTGACGTTCCAGCGATATCGTTACGATATCGCTGTGTCTGACACGCTACTGCGATCAGGGACCCCGCTGAGAATCGTACGTCGTAGCAGATCGTTTGAAACTTTATTTCGGCGCTGGATTACCCACTGACATCGCTGCATCGGCGTGTGTGATGCCGATGCAGCGATGTCTTCACTGGTAACCAGGGTAAATATCGGGTTACTAAGCGCAGGGCCGCGCTTAGTAACCCGATGTTTACCCTGGTTACCATTGTAAATGTAAAAAAAACAAAAACCACATACTCACATTCCGGTGCCTGTCACGTCTCCGGGCGTCCACTTCCCTGCACTCCTCCTGCATCCTGTGTCAGCCGTACATCAGAGCACAGCGGTGATGTCACCGCTCTGCTTTACGGCCGCGCTTACACAGGATGCAGGAGGAGTGCAGGGAAGCGGACGCCCGGGGATGTGACAGGCACCGGAATGTGAGTATGTGGGTTTTTTTTACATTTACAATGGTAACCAGGGTAAACATCGGGTTACTAAGCGCGGCCCTGCTCTTAGTAACACGAAGTTTACCCTGGTTACCCGGGGACTTCGGCATCGTTGGTCGCTGGAGAGCTGTCTGTGTGACAGCTCTCCAGCGACCACACAATGACTTTCCAACGATCACGGCCAGGTCGTATCGCTGGTCATGATCGTTGGAAAGTTGCAGAGTGTGACGGTACCCTAAGAACAGACCAGTGTGGTCTTTCTAATGGTGTTATCTTATTTTTGAGACTACAGTGAATTTAATAGTCTGAGTGATCTACTGGCTGTGGTGATTGTTTTGGTCCCTAATGGATACCAATAGAGTTATAATCCCTGAGCACACTATCATTTGATTGTGGTATTCTTATCTGCTTTTTCTGTCCCCATCACTTTGACAAAATATCCCTTTGACATTTGGTGTTCCCTCCTCCCTCCTATTTCTATTGTTAAGAGTAAGGAGGGTGAGTATCAAGGGAAAGTGAGTGTCAGGACTCTGAACATTTTTTACCTTTTGTGCATCACTGCCCTCTTCCAAGATGGCATCTTTGGTCTCATGTGCACTATGTCTTCCTGCTATAAAACTCCACCCCAGCCTTCAGTCTGTGCTAGAGTATTCTGCCTTGCATCCAGCTCCTGACCTCTGATTACTCCCTGGCTATACACCTGCTCCTGTGAACCTGTGTGGTTATCCTGCAACTCTGCTCTGAGTTCCTGCTGCATACACAAGTTTCCAGTAATCCTCCTTCATCTGCTGCTCGTGTTTACTTCATGTGCATTTGCTGGACATGTAAGCTGCTGCTGCAATAACCTGAGACTATTAACCAGGCCTCCCTGGTTGAGCTAAGATATGATTTGAACTGCCTATAAGCATATCTATCTGTGTCTGAACTAAGACAAGGATTTATTTGTGTCAAGTATCCTCAAGAATAACTGTGCTTCATAAACTTTCTGCTTGTTTGCATTTTTCTCTGAAGACTGCTGAGCTGCGTTTATTATTTGCACCAAGTGTTGTGGACTTGAGTTTCTCTCTGCACCTGTTTTAATCACCGTGTGATAATATAGACTTTACCACTTATAAAACTGTGTCCTGTAGTTGTCTTGTTCCACGCAAAGAGTCTCCTGAGTTATCCCCTATAATTATCACAGTGAGGGTGAGTCGACGAGAGTGGGGGCGCCATCTTGTGTATCAAGTATAGGGTGCCAACCTCTGCAGCAAGGTAGGGACAGTATATATATATATATATAATTGTCTAAGGGTTTTTCCATCTGTCTGTCTGTCCCGTTTATTCATTCTCTGATTGGTCGAGGCCGCCTGGACCTCGACCAATCAGCGACGGGCATAGCATGGCGACGATGATGTCATAATGGAAATCCCGCGTCTCTGATTGGTTGAGGCCGCCAGGCCTCGACCAATCAGCGACGGGCACAGTATCGACGTAGATGTCATAATGGTTGCCATGGCGACGATGATGTCAAAAAGGTTGCCTCGACCAATCAGCGACGGGCACAGTCGGAATCATCATTGTCCATATACTACGGGGACTTGCATATTCTAGAATATCAAACAAAAAAGAGAAAAAAAGCCAGCTCACCGATAGATGCAAGAGGCACGGAACTTCATCCTGACATGACGTAGTAGAATCCCAGCAACAAAGAAAAATTGTTCCAGCTTCTTCATAAAATTTGATACTTTAATCCAACATATTAAAATAGAAAAGGACACACTCCTGGGACAATGCCATAGCACATGTGAAGACACCATGCTCTCTTCACATGTGCTATGGCATTGTCCCAGGAGTGTGTCCTTTTCTATTTTAATATGTTGGATTAAAGTATCAAATTTCATATTCTAGAATACCCGATGCATTAGAATCAGGCCACAATCTAGCGACGGGCAGAGCATGGCGACGATGATGTCATAAAGGTTGCCTCGACCAATCAGCGACGGGCACAGTCTGCCGCGAATTTGCCTCGACCAATCAGCGATGGGCACAGTATCGACGTAGATGTCATAATGGTTGCCATGGTGACCTTGACCAATCAGCGACGGGCACAGTCTGCCGCGAATTCTGGAATCATCATTGTCCATATACTACGGGGACATGCATATTCTAGAATACCCGATGCGTTAGAATCGGGCCACAATCTAATATATATATATATATATATATATATATATATATATATATATATATATATATATATATATATATATATATATATATATATATATATATATATATATATATATATATATACATATATATATATATATATATATATATATATATATATATATATATATATATATATATATATATATATAGTTAGTGGAGGGCAAGTTAGTTTAGGCCTTTATCATTTTTTGCCCTGCACCCCTTATAATCATGTTAATGAATCCGGTTTACACAAAATAAAACAACTTTTTGTGTGTTTTTAGATTCTTGGTTTTGTTGATTGTTGCTGTTTGGGGCTCTTGATTAGGAACAGGTTGACATTTATTAAAGACTAGATTGTGGCCCGATTCTAACGCATTGGGTATTCTAGAATATGCATGTCCCCGTAGTATATGGACAATGATGATTCCAGAATTCGCGGCAGACTGTGCCCGTCGCTGATTGGTCAAGGTCACCATGGCAACTATTATGACATCTACATCGATACTGTGCCCATCGCTGATTGGTCGAGGCGAATTCGCGGCACACTGTGCCCGTCGCTGATTGGTCGAGGCAACCTTTATGACATCATCGTCGCCATGCTGTGCCCGTCGCTAGATTGTGGCCCGATTCTAACGCATCGGGTATTCTAGAATATGAAATTTGATACTTTAATCCAACATATTAAAATAGAAAAGGACACACTCCTGGGACAATGCCATAGCACATGTGAAGAGAGCATGCTCTCTTCACATGTGCTATGGCATTGTCCCAGGAGTGTGTCCTTTTCTATTTTAATATGTTGGATTAAAGTATCAAATTTTATGAAGAAGCTGGAACAATTTTTCTTTGTTGTTGGGATTCTACTACGTCGCGTCAGGATGAAGTTCCGTGCCTCTTGCATCTATCGGTGAGCTGGCTTTTTTTCTCTTTTTTGTTTGATATTCTAGAATATGCATGTCCCCGTAGTATATGGACAATGATGATTCCGACTGTGCCCGTCGCTGATTGGTCGAGGCAACCTTTTTGACATCATCGTCGCCATGGCAACCATTATGACATCTACGTCGATACTGTGCCCATCGCTGATTGGTCGAGGCCTGGCGGCCTCAACCAATCAGAGACGCGGGATTTCCATTATGACATCATTGTCGCCATGCTATGCCCGTCGCTGATTGGTCGAGGCCCAGGCGGCCTCGACCAATCAGAGAATGAATAAACGGGACAGACAGACAGACGGAAAAACCCTTAGACAATTACAATGGTGTTCAAAAGTTCTGCATAGGCATGAAGAAAACTATATGTTTCATACTTCTGCATATCTACAGTGAAACTGGTGGAACATATATGTTTTTGTAATCCCTCATTGTATGCCATACTCATTTTTGAATGTCCCAAGTGTATAAATTGTTATGGTATGCACATTTTTGATAATTTTTTTTACAGCATAACCATACCTACACTAGTACAGTGTGTTGAATGGTGAACAGGTTTCTAAGTTCATTAACTTCCAATGCAAGTTCACACAGACTTAACTTTTACTTTTTAAGATTTATTATTTTTTATTTAATTCAGAGTTCTGAAAAGGGCCTTTTGAGTGCATCTTTAGCTTCTAATACTTTATTGGCCAGCCTTTGCTCTTGAGCACCAGCTTGCATCTCTGTGGCATTGAGTGAACAAGTTTCTGCAGATGTTCACGAGTGATGATGTGGTTCCAGGCCTGTATCAGAGCCTCAATCAACTCACTCTTGGTCCTTGGCTGTTTTCTAGATATCTCTAGTGATACCTTGTGCCACAAATTTTCAATTGGATTGAGGTCCGGGGACTGAGCTGGCCAGTAAATAGTAGCCGCCTTTTTCTTTTTTTTCCATTCCGTTACTGTCTTAGCTCTGTGACAAGGAGCATTATCATCCTGGAAGATATAATCCCCTGAAAACAGGTGTTGAGCAGAAGGCAGCATTTTCTTATTAAGGATGTCTATGTATTTTTTTGCATTAACCATACCCTCCACAATATGAAGCCTTCCAACACCATTGGCTGCCGTACAGCCCCAGACCATTACTTTCATCGGATGTTTCACAGAGAAGCTCATGGCTTGTACTCTTCATGTGGGAACCTTCTCACATAACACTTGCCATCATTTCCTAAAATGCAAAAAGTGCTTTCATCACTAAATAGCACTTTTTCCCACTCCTCCTTCCTCCATTTTAAATATTTCAATGCCCACAGTTTTCGCCTTTGTCTTTGTATGGCTGTCATTAATGGCTTCTTTCGGGCCTTGTTGCAATAATTTCAGGCAAAACTGCTTCAAAAGCTAAAGATATTACAGGGAGATAATGCAAAATTGTATTCTGAACAAAACCATATATAATATGTCATATTAGCATCGAAGATATTTGACAGAAAACGTTTAAAACTTGAAAAATCAATTTATCCTATGCAGGACTTTTGAACACCACTGTATATATATAGATATCACCCCATCGGGTTCACACTTTATACCTCTTTTCTCTATAATCACCACAGCACTAATTTCCTGTATTTTATATTATGTGTTAAGGACTGGCTGCACTCCATACATATATAGGGATTACTAGGGTGCATCTAGGGTCAGCCGTCGGTGAGCAGGGGCGCCATTTTTGCGTTCAAGATAGGGTGCCAACCTCCACTGTTAGGAAGGGTTTTTAAGGGTCCAATAGGGCCAAATAGGGGTATATAGTTTACAAAAGAGAATCTAATTAATTTATTTGTAGGCCCTGGCCTTGGTGCATTTTTTGTCTTTTTAATATTATTCAATAAAGATTATTAGTTTTAGGTATTAGTATATGTTAGTCTTACCCCTTGACATTATTTAACATATCACATCTCAATGTTGCATTTTGGATGTAAGGCCATATTGAAATCACCTAAACAATGACATTCCCATTACCTGTATAATATAAAACAACAAGGAAGTGATATGGATTATTTATAAATGGGTTGAATACAAATGATTTTAATAAAAATTTTAGACTAGACTGCAAAAAGCAGTCTTCAAGAATCTCTTTTCCATCACATTCCAATGCAATCTTTGTAGGAAGACTGAGAGATTAAAGAATGTGAGCATTTACTGTGTAGTTTTGTCGGTTCGAAGGGAGCCATACGTAACCTGCTCACAGTTTGATTTCTTGTCTTTAATGCTCACTGAGGCTTACACAGGGAATCTGCCGCCAGCTGCCTCTTTATATTAGCAAATTATTCATGTAACAAAAGGCACTTTTCAGGAGGTACAGCTGTTCAAGATGTTCAGGCAGAACCTCTAGGAGGGAAAGCAGTACAGAGAGAATAACACACAGGTCTGACTTGGGTGCCATCCAAACTCTGAATCTACCTAAGGACCTATATATGTACTAGCAGAAGATTAAGGGTGAGATTATTATTCCTGAGGGTAGTTTCTTTCCACTAACATACGAGTGCAACAAACTGTGCTATACACTGTGTGTAAAGGATTATGTTTCATTAACTCGAAGGCCTGTTGGCTTATGTCATATTATAAAATATAGCAGGAAATCTGTAATGTATCTGTTTCCTTTTATATGTCTATGATATTTCATTCTAAGCCCTACTTCACTGCCATTACATATCTTAGCTACCTATTTTGGCAGAACAGTACCTACATTGCTCAACTGTTCTTTAAAGAGGATATCCGGGACTTTACAAGAAAAACAAAAAAGGTTTCTAAGCACTAACAGGTAGGTGACTGCAACTTACCTGCCTATTGTGTCCGGAGCCGTTCTTCCCCGACACAGAATGGTCACATTCCGCTCCTGCCGGGAATTCCGCAGCCTCTGCTGACGTCATGTCTACAGAGCAGAGGCATCTTTTCCTGTTTGCTCTGTCAAGGGGACAGGACTTACAAGTCTGTTATGATCGAACTGGTGGTTAGGAGCACTAGAAATGACCAGATGAGCAAACTAGTAATACAGGACGAGCTCTGGGAAGTGGGAGCTCTGCTGACCGCAAGCCCTAATCCTATCACAACAACTAGAAATAGCCGTGGAGCGTTCCTGACTCTGCCTAGATGCCTCTTCACAGCCTAAGAGCTAACTTCCCCTAAAGATAGAAAATACAGCCTACCTTGCCTCAGAGAAATCCCCCAAAGAAATAGGCAGCCCCCACATATATTGACTGTGAGTTAAGATGGAAGTCACAAACACAGAAATGAAACAGGTTTCAGCATAGGAGGCCAGGCTTAACTAAACAGACTGAGGATAGAAAAGGTATCTTTGCGGTCAGCATAAAACACTAACAAAAAACCACGCAGAGTGTGCAAAAGAAACCACCGCACCGACTCACGGCGCGGTGGTGCCACTCTGCATCCCAGAGCTTCCAGCTAACAGAACAAAATCATGATAGCAAGCTGGACAAAAAACAATGATAACGAATAAGCTAGCAGAAACTTAGCTTTTGCTGAAGTAGACAGGTCATCTGAAAGATCCAAGAGAACTGAACCAGTACTAGGACATTGACAGCTGGCATCAAGTAACGATCTGAGTGGAGTTAAATAGAGCAGCCAGCCAAGGCCTCAATGAGATCAGCTGGAGAATGAATCTCAGAACCAGCAGCTCCACTCACAGCTACCAGAGGGAGTCCATGAACAGAACTTGCCGAAGTACCATTCATAACCACAGGAGGGAGCTCGAGAACAGAATTCACAACACAAGTCATACTGATTGACAGCCAGATCCCCGCTGCCTAATTGGGGTGCCGGCTGTCAATGAAAATTACCGCAGAAGTCCTGCCCTGTTGCATCAGCAGAGGCTGCTGAATCCCTGGCAGGAGTGGTCTGTGACAGCTCTGTGTCGGGGAAGAACAGCGCCATGCACAACAGTCAGGCAAATTGCAGTTACCTGCCTGTTAGTGCTTAGATAAATGTTTTTTTGTAAAGTCCCAGATACCCCCTTTAAATATGTCTCGTGAATCTGAAATAGTATATCTTGGTAAATATTGTTTTGGGGCATGCCAATATGTTTCCCAGGCTCTCCTCCTTCACAGACTGCACAGGTCTCCTGTCTCAAAATGACTTCTAGTAGAGAAACATGGGATCAGCCCTGTCCATGAGTCTCCTCCAATTAAAAAGCAGGTTTCTTATGTACAGTGCATTTAAACAGGAAGAGGCTGATTGAAAAGTGTAGTCACATGTACAGGAGCAGAACCTGTAATACTTATATATTCCTATGATCAACAAATCATTTGATATGATAAAGATAAAGCGGAGAACCACTTTAAGCATTTTAAACTCCACCCTGTGTTCTCTATTTATTTTTGTATTGTACAATCAGTAGGTTTTTAAGTGATGTGATATCCTGAAGATAATTATGTGTTGGAATTAATAAAGGATATTTTCTGAAAATGAAAGAGTACCTCCTTAGCCACTCAGTGTTAGGAGATCTGATTTCGACTATAAAGGCACCAAAAATTATGCATATGACTAGTTTTATAAGAGTTACATCCATATCTATGTTCGCTCCCTCTGCTTCTGTCATCATACAGTACCTAACCTTCATTCTGGGAGATGCGGGGCAACAATGCAGTTCATATGATTCTGACTTGTTTTCTGACTTCTCTGGTTTTGACCTGTCTTGTCTATATCATAAACCTGTCTATATCATGAAAAATAATACTGTTAAAACTGACATGCATTCATTCTAACCAGGGGACTTACAGTATATTTTAGAACATCTTTATATGTTATCTTACATTAAAGAGGTTGTCCACTATGATGTGTTGTGGGCAGATCAATTTAAATCTTGGAAATAAGGTTTTCTTCAAATACCTTGCGTTTCCAAATGTGCCTGTGAGAGTCGCTATTACTATCTGCTCATCCCTATGATGTGACCCCCTGGCTGTAGCTGCCTATGATGTCCGGTGATGTCATGTCAACTTCTACAACTGGAAGCTGACCCGGCATCACCACAGCTGGACCCAGTCTCCCTGAGTGACTGGGCTGTGAGTGGAGCCTTACTTTCAAGGTTTTTATCAATCTGGCCACTACACATTGTAGTGGACAACCTCTTTAACTTTGTTTTGGAATATATCATTGGTGGGGATGCCCGACTTAGGGATCCACTAGTGCATGGATCACAGCTGCTATAAATGGTTCATTGCTCCTTGTTCAGCTTAAACACCCAGACAAATTTTTACAAATTAAACTATAATATTTAAAAATGCATAGTGAACACAATTTAATATGATGAAATTACAAAAAGAATTACCTAAATTCTATCTTTCAGGACTACTAGAAAAAGTAAACTAAATTAATATTGACTCTCGTACTAGTTAGCGTGGTACTTGAAAATGTGTGATCCATTCAGAATTTTCCACATTTGTGCTTCAGTTTGACCTAAAACCCTTCATATTTTCAGACAAGTCCAAAAACTAGATAAAGAGAACCAGATTAAAACAAATGAGCAAAAATATTAGACTTTATCATTACCGTATGTAAAATTTTTATTTCAGTAACTGGTGTGACCCCGTTGTGCAGCAATAACTGCATCTAAATGTTTCAAGTAATTGACAATTAGTCAAGCACATCGTCTTGGAGGAATTTTAACCCATAGTTCCCTACAAAATGGATTCAACTCTGTTTTTTTTTTTATATTACTCACTTATATAATGTCATTAGCTCCACAGAGCTTTAGCGAAAGTGAAAAGCCTTTAGTTGCTTAGAAGTTACCTTGGGTTTCTTTGTGACCTTGCAGACTTTTAAATACCTTGCTCTTTTAGTAATTTTTATTGGTGAAGTATTCCTGGTTAGGGTAATAATGGTCTTGACTTTTTCCATTTGTATACAATTAGCATCAGCAACTCTTCTTCTGAGCTACTGAAAAATCTCCTCTGTTAGTGATATCAGAAACATCTTTAAGTAGAATAGGTTGCCCAAACAAACCTGATTGGTATCCCATTGATTGAAAACACTCTAAGGGTACCGTCACACATTGAAATTTTCATCGCTGCGACGGCACGATTCGTGACGTCGCAGCGTCGTATGATCATCGCTCCAGAGTCGTAGACTGCGGTCACATGTTGCAATCACGGCGCTGGAGCGATGCCGAAGTCCCCGGGTAACCAGGGTAAACATCGGGTAACTAAGCGCAGGGCCGCGCTTAGTAACCCGATGTTTACCCTGGTTACAAGCGTAAACGTAAAAAAACAAACCGTACATACTCACCCGTCGGTGTCCTTCAGGTCCCTTGCCGTCTGCTTCCTGCTCTGAGTGCAGCCGTACAGTGAGAGCAGAGCGCAGCACCGCTGCGCTCTGCTCTCACTTTCCGGCCGGCACTCAGAGCAGGAAGCAGACGGCAAGGGACCTGAAGGACACCGACGGGTGAGTATGTACGGTTTGTTTTTTTACGTTTACGCTTGTAACCAGGGTAAACATCGGGTTACTAAGCGCGGCCCTGCGCTTAGTTACCCGATGTTTACCCTGGTTACAAGCGAAGACATCGCTGGATCGCTGTCACACACAACGATCCAGCGATGTCAGCGGGTGATCAAGCGACGAAAGAAAGTTCCAAACGATCTGCTACGACGTACGATTCTCAGCAGGGTGTCTGATCGCAGTAGCGTGTCAGACACAGCGATATCGTAACGATATCGCTAGAACGTCACGAATCGTAACGTCGTAGCGATGGAAATTTCAATGTGTGACGGTACCCTAATTCCACCTTTAAATTATCTAATGATTCTAAAGAGTCAGATACCTATGCCCCTCACAGACAAGTGATATTTTAGCATTTTCATCATTAAAATAATGACAAAGTCTAATCTTTTTGACAAATGTATTTCCTTTGGCTCTCTTTATCTACTATGTTTTTGATCAAATTTGTGAAGAAATATGGAACATTTTAAAGGGTTCCCAAACTTTCAAGCACTACTCTATAGTACTATGATCATCTACAATTCATATGGCATCTTATAATATGTTTTGTTCTTATTGAATTGCAATGTATTCTAAAAAGTAGTCAAGATTACAGAGTGGAGAATAGCCTTCAGCTGACATTTGAAATCAGAAAAGAAAATTAAATAAAGGTCACCAAGAGAGCTTATGATTAGTATACTTTAAATAAATTTTAAAGTTAACACAAAGATAATTTAACCAATTTTATACTGAAATATGTATTTCTAAATAACATAGTAATGAAACTTATAAGTTCTATCCTTTACTTGTTGCCTTTAATTCTCTGAAGTGGACTTACTAATCGTTTCTGTAACATTAATCAGATAACTTGTTAATGATCTTTACTATTTTGAAGGAAAGGAGCAAAGTGGCTCTCTTTTAAGTAAAGTTATCAAATAGCTCATACTTCATACACTCCTCAACATTGAAATTACAAAAACAAAATGGAAAAGTCATGGAATTGTAAAAATCACAGGATCAATAAACATTTTAATGAAATGCAAAAGGTGAAAAAAATATAAATACAGTTTTCAAAACATCTTGATTTACTCAGAGTCAAGCAGGAGCTCCGTAAAAAATTATACACGCACTTTCATACCTCGGCATTCCATCAATGTGGTTATTAATGGATGACTGAGAAATTTTCTGCCACACTAAATGCACTTGGGCATCAAGATCTGCTGCTGGCAGCTCCTTTTTCAATTGCTGTCAAATGATGTCTTAGTCGTGCTCGATGAGAGACATTTCTGGAAAAACTGCAGCCAGGGTGTCACACTACCGCAGGTTCCATGACTGTAAAGTTGAGCTGTTAGCATACCTGGAATGAAGACTAGAAGGGTCTAGGTTCTATCCATTATCTCACATGATAATCACAGGACTAGAGACGACATGACTTATCCTTCATGTTGTTCATGTCGTCTCGTTAGATTCCACGAATGGCACATAGTGAACATTGAAAGTGTCCCAGGAGCCAGTTTTCAACAAAACATCGACAGGCCGCATGTTACTCACACTACTTTGAGTAGCAGATAGGGCTTAAACTTGCCACTATGGCCTACAGTGTCTCTGGACTTGTTTTCTATCGAGCACGTCTGTGGTGTTATTAGTCACCAAATGCAAAAGCAGCTGCCAGCAGTAGATCTTGCTGCCCAAGTGCATTCGTTATGGAAAAACAATCCTCAGACAACCATTAACCTTACTGTTAGCATGTCAAGGCATGTAAGTGTGTGTATTTCTGCGTTTCAGTGTTGAGAAATGTATAAAAGCACTTTAAGATTTTATTGCTAATACTCATCTGTAGTTGAAATGTTGTAAACAATTCTTTTTAATTTGTTATTCACTGAAATAATCCAATAAAATGAATGGAATTGGAGCTCATTATTAGCCTCCAAGTACCATTTTAATGATCTCTGTATTATACCTATACTCCAGATTCCAGATATATGTGTAAACCTCCCTACTTTCATTGTGTGCATCTACTAGACTGGTCTGAGATCACTGTCAATTATTGAAATAGTGCACTTCTATCACGCCCACGGCAGTGTAATTCACATCCCAGCTTATGCAGGGAGAAATGGTAGGAGGAAAACAGGAGATTTTCCTCCTCCTTATACACTCTGGGATGTCAATCGTGCCTTTGTGGGTGTAATACCAGCACGCTATTGCAATAATTGGCAATGAATTAGACCAGTCCATGACTCGTATCCAGAGGGAAGAGGGAGGATTAAATAATGACTCTAATAAAACTATATCCACAAATTATATTTTAAGACAATTTTATAGTGTGTATACGTCTTAATTCAAAGTAATCAGTAATACTTTGCAAGTTTTGATCAATAGAGAGTACAGGGAGAAAGAGAGAGGAGAAGCAACAGAAGCATTGTAGTCTACACAGTCATCAATAATTACTCAACTAGTGACTTTGGCCAGAGGGGATGGTGCTGGGCATTCCACAGTGCTAGATTTCTTTGCAATAAATGAATACTCTACTTCTATTGGCATTGTTCCCCTTCAGCCTGAGTGGACCCAATGTCAGAGACTTCAGTGACTGCAGGAGAGTCTCAGGTTTGCACATACTAGGCAAAGCGGGAGGATTGTTAGTATTGGGCAGGCATTGAGGATGTATGGGGCACATACAACTTAGTCTTTAGGGAAAATGAAGTGTGGGAGAACTGGCTGGAAGATCAGGATGTAAACAATAACAGGCCACAAGGTTGGCTGCATTGGCTGAAGGGGAGCTACAAAAAGGTAAATAAAGTTAACAAGTTATTACAGCTTGATCTTATTTTGTGTGCATGTGCCTTTAACAGAAAGCCACTTTAAGGACATCACTGATAAAATCCAATAAATGATGATTAGTACTCCAATAAACTTTACAAACTAATCATGCACTTAACAAAACAGTTAAACATTGATAATCTGCCTTGTCTAGCAATTCTGTTCTGCCCAGAGGCTGCGCTATGAAAACTATGTAATTTGTACTTAATTTTTCAAACCATAAACCCCTATGACTTTCCGCACAATGTTCATATTTCATTAACTTGTAATCTAACAGTGGCTTTTACTTTTTATATTCCCATTTGTATCAGCTCATAAAATTCTACAATTGTTTTTCCACACAGATTATATATTTACAGGAATAAGATACAAACTTTCAAATATTTAACCTAAAGTAAGTCTTATATTTAAGAATTGTTAATGAGAACTAAAATAACGAAAGCAATGATGATAGTATTAAAACAGTGTGAATATCTTGAGCTATTACTAAGGTATGATAGGCATTGTTAAAGGGTGACATGAAACAAGTGTTAAATGGGTTGTCCGGTTAAAAATGTTATATAGACATACAGTTGCAAAACTATAAACTGGCAATTACCGTTGTTACTCATCCTCCCCGAGTACAGCGCTGCCTCTCCACCTTTGCTACAGTCTTTGCTAGTAAGCTACAGTGATGTGATGTCAAGTCTACAGTGCACATCACCAACTGCTGCAGCCAATCACTGGACACAGCGCTGATGCTATGAGCTATTGAGCAGAATAATTGGCTGCAGCAATGATGTACATTGTAGAAGTGACATTGCTGCTGACTGGAGCAACAGCAGAGAGGTAGTGTTGGAATAGCAACTGTAATTGTCATTTTATAGGTCTAGTACCAGGGGCGAATCGATCATGGCGGCAGATGGCTCCCAGGCAGGAGGAGGGCCCACTGATGCCAATTTCACCTGGATGTACATCTTCGGAGGCACCTTCAGATGAAATGTATTGTGACGCAGAGACCCACCAGCTCCCTGCACTGTAATAGATGCTGCTGGACAATAAGAGGACAGTACCCAGGATAGGGAAAAATGTTATAATATGGGGCCCCGGATGGGGGGCATTATTACTGGAAGGGGTCAAAGATAAGGAATATTACCACAAGAAGGAGCAAGGATGTGGGACATTATTACATGGGGGACAAACAGTGTCTTTATAGGTTCTAGAACGCTACAAGTGCACATATACACTCACTGGCCACTTTATTAGGTACACCTGTCCAACTTCTTGTTAACACTTAATTTCTAATCAGCCAATCACATGGCGGCAACTCAGTGCATTTAGGCATGTAGACATGGTCAAGACAATCTCCTGCAGTTCAAACCGAGCATCAGTATGGGGAAGAAAGGTGATTTGAGTGCCTTTGAACGTGGCATGGTTGTTGGTGCCAGAAGGGCTGGTCTGAGTATTTCAGAAACTGCTGATCTACTGGGATTTTCACGCACAACCATCTCTAGGGTTTACAGAGAATGGCCCGAAAAAGAAAAAAAATCCAGTGAGCGGCAGTTCTGTGGGCGGAAATGCCTTGTTGATGCCAGAGGTCAGAGGAGAATGGGCAGACTGGTTCGAGCTGATAGAAAGGCAACAGTGACTCAAATCGCCACCCGTTACAACCAAGGTAGGCCTAAGAGCATCTCTGAACGCACAGTGCATCGAACTTTGAGGCAGATGGGCTACAGCAGCAGAAGACCACACCGGGTACCACTCCTTTCAGCTAAGAACAGGAAACTGAGGCTACAATTTGCACAAGCTCATCGAAATTGGACAGTAGAAGATTGGAAAAACGTTGCTTGGTCTGATGAGTCTCGATTTCTGCTGCGACATTCAGATGGTAGGGTCAGAATTTGGCGTAAACAACATGAAAGCATGGATCCATCCTGCCTTGTATGGAGCATCTTTGGGATGTGCAGCCGACAAATCTGCGGCAACTGTGTGATGCAATCATGTCAATATGGACCAAAATCTCTGAGGAATGCTTCCAGCACCTTGTTGAATCTATGCCACGAAGAATTGAGGCAGTTCTGAAGGCAAAAGGGGTCCAACACGTTACTAGCATGGTGTACCTAATAAAGTGGCCGGTGAGTGTATATGACCAACATGCATGTGGGCCCAGGTCCAAATTTTGCACTGACCCCTTCAGACTCTAGTTACGCTTCTGTCTAGAAACATATAGCCACATAAAATGTTAAACCATACAATCGCTTTAATAATATTGGACAAGGAGGAACCAAATGTGCCATCCAGTGCCAAAGAGCATAAATCAAGCTAACTGTACAGTATAGTGAACAGTATACAATATGCTCAATAAACTGAGGATTGCATAAGCCACAAAGCATATAAAGAACCCACAAGTGAGTGAAATTGAACCCATTAATTGAAAGCTCAACTTTATTATAGCATCTTAACCCCTTCACCCCCAAGGGTGGTTTGCACGTTAATGACCGGGCCAATTTTTACAATTCTGACCACTGTCCCTTTATGAGGCTATAACTCTGGAACGCTTTGACGGATCTTGGCGATTCTGACATTGTTTTCTCGTGACATATTGTACTTCATGTTAGTGGTAAAATTTATTCGATATAACTTGCATTTATTTGTGAAAAAAACGAATATTTGGCGAAAATTTTGAAAATTTCGCAATTTTCCAACTTTGAATTTTTATGCCCTTAAATCACAGACATATGTCACGCAAAATACTTAATAAGTAACATTTCCCACATGTCTACTTTACATCAGTACAATTTTGGAACCAAAATTTTTTTTTGTGACGGAGTTATAAGGGTTAAAAGTTGACCAGCAATTTCTCATTTTTACAACACCATTTTTTTTTAGGGACCACATCTCATTTGAAGTCATTTTGAGGGGTCTATATGATAGAAAATACTCAAGTGTGACACCATTCTAAAAACTGCACCCCTCAAGGTGCTCAAAACCACATTCAAGAAGTTTATTAACCCTTCAGGTGTTTCACAGGAATTTTTTGAATGTTTAAATAAAAATGAGCATTTAACTTTTTTTCACACACAATTTATTTCAGCTCCAATTTGTTTTATTTTACCAAGGGTAACAGGAGAAAATGGACCCCCAAAGTTGTTGTACAATTTGTCCTGAGTACGCTGATACCCCATATGTGAGGGTAAACCACTGTTTGGGCGTATGGCAGAGCTCGGAAGGAAAGGAGCGCCATTTGACTTTTCAATGCAAAATTGACTGGAATTGAGATGGGACGCCATGTTGCGTTTGGAGAGCCCCTGATGTGCCTAAACACTGAAACCCCCTACAAGTGACACCATTTTGGAAAGTAGACCCCCTAAGGAACTTATCTTGATGTGTGGTGAGCACTTTGACCCACCAAGTGCTTCACAGAAGTTTATAATGCAGAGCCGTAAAAATAAAAAATCATATTTTTTCACAAAAATGATCTTTTTGCCCCCAATTTTTTATTTTCCCAAGGGTAAGAGAAGAAATTGGACCCCAAAAAATGTTGTGCAATTTGTCCTGAGTACGATGATACCCCATATGTGGGTGTAAACCATTGTTTGGGCGCATGGCAGAGCTTGGAAGGGAAGGAGCGCCATTTGACTTTTCAATGCAAAATTGACTGGAATTGAGATGGGACGCCATGTTGCGTTTGGAGAGCCCCTGATGTGCCTAAACATTGAAACTCCCTACAAGTGACACCATTTTGGAAAGTAGACCCCCTAAGGAACTTATCTAGATGTGTGGTGAGCACTTTGACCCACCAAGTGCTTCACAGAAGTTTATAATGCAGAGCCGTAAAAATAAAAAATCATATTTTTTCACAAAAATGATCTTTTTGCCCCCAATTTTTTATTTTCCCAAGGGTAAGAGAAGAAATTGGACCCCAAAAAATGTTGTGCAATTTGTCCTGAGTACGCTGATACCCCATATGTTGGTGTAAACCATTGTTTGGGCGCATGGCAGAGCTTGGAAGGGAAGGAGCGCCATTTGACTTTTCAATGCAAAATTGACTGGAATTGAGATGGGACGCCATGTTGCGTTTGGAGAGCCCCTGATGTGCCTAAACACTGAAACCCCCTACAAGTGACACCATTTTGGAAAGTAGACCCCCTAAGGAACTTATCTTGATGTGTGGTGAGCACTTTGACCCACCAAGTGCTTCACAGAAGTTTATAATGCAGAGCCGTAAAAATAAAAAATCATATTTTTTCACAAAAATGATCTTTTCGCCCCCAATTTTTTATTTTCCCAAGGGTAAGAGAAGAAATTGGACCCCAAAAAATGTTGTGCAATTTGTCTTGAGTACGCTGATACCCCATATGTGGGTGTAAACCATTGTTTGGGCGCATGGCAGAGCTTGGAAGGGAAGGAGCGCCATTTGACTTTTCAATGCAAAATTGACTGGAATTGAGATGGGACGCCATGTTGCGTTTGGAGAGCCCCTGATGTGCCTAAACATTGAAACTCCCTACAAGTGACACCATTTTGGAAAGTAGACCCCCTAAGGAACTTATCTAGATGTGTTTTGAGAGCTTTGAACCCCCAAGTGTTTCACTACAGATTATAACGCAGAGCCGTGAAAATAATTTTTATTTTTTTTCTCAAAAATGATTTTTTAGCACCCAGCTTTGTATTTTTACAAGGGTAACAGAATAAATTGGACCCCAAAATTTGTTTTCCAATTTGTCCTGAGTACGCTGATACCCCATATGTGGGGGGGAACCACTGTTTGGGCGCATGACAGAGCTCGGAAGGGAAGGAGCGCCATTTGGAATGCAGACTTAAATGGATTGGTCAGCAGCCGTCACGTTGCATTTGCAGAGCCCCTGATGTACCCAAACAGTACAAACCCCCCACAAGTCACCCCATATTGGAAACTAGACCTCCCAAAGAACTTATCTAGATGTGTTTTGAGAACTTTGAACCCCCAAGTGTTTCACTAAAGTTTATAGCGCAAAGCCGTGAAAATAAAAATTCTTTTTTTTTTTCACAAAAATGATTTTTTAGCCCCCAGTTTTGTATTTTCACAAGGGTAACAGGATAAATTAGACCCCAAAAGTTGTTGTCCAATTTGTCCTGAGTACGCTGATACCCCATATGTGGGGGGGAACCACTGTTTGGGTGCATGACAGAGCTCGGAAGGGAAGGAGCGCCATTTGGAATGCAGCCTTAAATGGATTGGTCTGCAGGCGTCACGTTGCATTTGCAGAGCCCCTGATGTACCCAAACAGTACAAACCCCCCACAAGTGACCCCATATTGGAAACTAGACCTCCCAAGGAACTTATCTAGATGTGTTGTGAGAACTTTGAACCCCCAAGTGTTTCACTACAGTTTATAACGCAGAGCCGTGAAAATAAAACATCTTTTTTTTCCCACAAAAATGATTTTTAGCCCCCCAAATTTTTATTTTCCTAAGGATAACAAGAGAACTTGGACCCCAGAAGTTGTTGTTCAATTTGTCCCGAGTACGCTGATAACACATATGTTGGGGTAAACCCCTTTTTGGGCGCACGGGAGAGCTCGGAAGGGAAGGAGCACTGTTTTACTTTTTCAACGCAGAATTGGCTGGAATTGAGATTGGACGCCATGTCGCGCTTGTAGAGCCCCTGATGTGCCTGGACAGTGGAAACTCCCCAATTCTACCTGAAACCCTAACCCAAACACACCCCTAACCCTAATCCCAACGGTAACCCTAACCACACCCCTAGCCCTGACACACCCATAATTCTAATCCCAACCCTAATCCAAACGTAAATGTAATCCAAACCCTAACCCTAACTTTAGCCCCAACCCTAACTTTAGCCCCAACCCTAACTTTACCTCCAACCCTAGCCCTAACCCTAACCCTAACCCTACCCCTAACCCTAACCCTAAACGTGACTGAAATACGTGGCACTGAAATACGTGGCACTGAAATACGTGGCACTGAAATACGTGGCACTGAAATACGTGATACGTGGCACTTAAATACGTGGCACTGAAACACGTGGCACTGAAATACGTGATACGTGGCACTGAAATACGTGGCACTGAAATACGTGGCACTGAAATACGTGGCACTGAAATACGTGGCACTGAAATATGTGATACGTGGCACTGATACGTGGCACTGAAATACGTGGCACTGAAATACGTGGCACTGAAATACGTGGCACTGAAATACGTGGCACTGAAATACGTGATACGTGGCACTGAAATACGTGGCACTGAAATACGTGGCACTGAAATACGTGATACGTGGCACTTAAATACGTGGCACTGAAACACGTGGCACTGAAATACGTGATACGTGGCACTGAAATACGTGGCACTGAAATACGTGGCACTGAAATACGTGATAAGTGGCACTGAAATACGTGGCACTGAAATACATGGCACTGAAATACGTGATACGTGGCACTTAAATACGTGGCACTGAAACACGTGGCACTGAAATACGTGATACGTGGCACTGAAATACGTGGCACTGAAATACGTGGCACTGAAATACGTGGCACTGAAATACGTGGCACTGAAATACGTGGCACTGAAATACGTGGCACTGAAATACGTGGTACTAAAATATGTGGCACTGAAATACGTGATACGTGGCACTGAAATACGTGATACGTGGCACTGAAATATGTGATACGTGGCACTGAAATACGTGGCACTGAAACACGTGGCACTGAAATACGTGGCACTGAAATACGTGGCACTGAAATACGTGGCACTGAAATACGTGGCACTATGACTGTCAGAAAATGTTCATTAAACGGTTAGGGGTGAGGTTAGGGGTAGAGTTAGGGTTAGGGTTTGGATCCCTTTATCACCTTGATGGTGGTGGGTGGCTTTTCAGTGTGTTTAAATGCATGCGTTTTTAACGCAAACAAACGCATGTGCTTAAAAACGCAAGAAAATACTGCAGGTTGTATTTCTGAAAATGAACGCATGCAGAAAAAAAACGCATGCGTTTGAAAACGCGACCAAACGCGTACAAAAAAACCGCATGCGTTTTCAATGTTAAATATAGGGAAAAAACGCATGCGTTTTTTTGTGCAAAAAACGCTGCAGACAAAAACGCAAGTGTGAAACCAGCGACGCTTTTTATAGCAAAAAAGTTTTTGCGTCTCCACATTTTGAGACCTATAATTTTTCCACATTTTGCTCCACAGAGTCATGTGAGGTCTTGTTTTTTGCGGGACGAGTTGACGTTTTTATTGGTAACATTTTCGGACACGTGACCGTTTTTGATCGCTTTTTATTCCGATTTTTGTGAGGCAGAATGACCAAAAACCAGCTATTCATGAATTTCTTTTGGGGGAGGCGTTTATACCGTTCCGCGTTTGGTAAAATTGATAAAGCAGTTTTATTCTTCGGGTCAGTACGATTACAGCGATATCTCATTTATATCATTTTTTTATGTTTTGGCGCTTTTATACGATAAAAACTAAAATATAGAAAAAATAATTATTTTCGTATCGCTTTATTCTCAGGACTATAACTTTTTTATTTTTTTGCTGATAATGTTGTATGGCGGCTTGTTTTTTGCGGGACAAGATGACGTTTTCAGCGGTACCATGGATATTTATATCAGTCTTTTTGATCGCGTGTTATTCCACTTTTTGTTCGGCGGTATGGTAATAAAGCGTTGTTTTTTGCCTCGTTTTTTTTTTTTTTTTCTTACGGTGTTTACTGAAGGGGTTAACTAGTGGGGCAGTTTTATAGGTTGGGTCGTTACGGACGCGGCGATACTAAATATGTGTACTTTTATTGTTTTGTTTTTTTTATTTAGATAAAGAAATGTATTTATGGGAATAATATATATTTTTTTTTTATTATTTATTTAGGATTTTTTTTTTTTTTTTTTTTACACATGTGGAAAAAATTTTTTTTAACTTTTTTACTTTGTCCCAGGGGGGGACATCACAGATCATTGATCTGGCAGTGTGCACAGCACTCTGCCAGATCTGCGATCTGCTGTGCAGGGCTGCAGGCTTACCAAGTGTCTGCTCTGAGCAGACACTCGGTAAGCCACCTCCCTCCCTGCAGGACCCGGATGCCGCGGCCATCTTGGATCCGGGACCTGCAGCCAGGAAGGAGGTAGGAGACCCTCGCAGCAACGCGATCACATCGCGTTGCTCCGGGGGTCTCAGGGAAGCCCGCAGGGAGCCCCCTCCCTGCGCGATGCTTCCCTATACCGCCGGTACACTGCGATCATGTTTGATCGCGGTGTGCCGGGGGTTAATGTGCCGGGGGCGGTCCGTGACCGCTCCTGGCACATAGTGCCGGATGTCAGCTGCGATATGCAGCTGACACCCGGCCGCGATCGGCCGCGCTCCCCCCGTGAGCGCCGCTGATCGGTGATGACGTACTATCCCGTCGGCGGTCATACGGGCCCACCCCACCTCGACGGGATAGTACGTCAAATGTCGGGAAGGGGTTAAAGAAATTTAAGGGGCTTATCCTTGGGTTATCGCATTGTATTCCTTTGGAACCCAACGAAAAGAATGGAGTTCTATACGAAAATTAAAATAATAATTTTACTATCATAATAAATAAAAGGACATGATAGTCCACAATTTATACACAAAATAAACAATCAAAGAAGAAAAGGAGACCCTAGTACAAAAAACATCCGAGTTACAGGCAATAAAAGTGAGGAACACCATGGTATAGGCAAAGGCATGAGCAGGCACCCATACTAGCACAAAAAGATGTAAGCCGGGTAATCAATTCAATTACCGTATTTTCCGGCGTATAAGACGACTGGGCGTATAAGACGACCCCCCAACTTTACCAGTTAAAAAATAAAATCTTCTTAAAAGTCGGGGGTCTTCTTATACACCCTATGTCGTCTTATAGGGCCGGTGAATATGTGCCTTTTGGGGGGGGGGGGAGTGATCCTGATGAGGACGAGGGGGCGTCTCACAGGAAAGTGAGTATCCCCCATTACCTTATCATAGCGCTGCAGCGTGGGGTCTCTGTGCTGGGAGCGGCGGCTGCTGTGCTGTGCTGTGCTGTGCTGTGCTGTGCTGTGGCGGCTCCTCTTCTGCAGTGTGGGGCCTCTGGTGCTGTGGGGCGGTGGCGGCGGCGTATCTTCATACAGTCGGGGCTCCTCCGGCATCTCAAAGACTGGAAGCCCCGCCGGCAACTCCATGGGTACAATGCGGTCAGGTGGCCTCCGGGAAAATGGCCGCTGCTCAGATTCAGATCTCGTCCCGAGATCTCGGGAGACGAGATCTGAATCTGAGCAGTGGCCATTTTCCCGGAGGCAGCTCAATAGGTGCGATGCGGTGGCCCGGCCGCTGGGGGCTGCGCATGCTCAGATTCAGATCTCAACGAGATCTGAATCTAAGCAGCGGCCATTTTCCCGGAGGCCAGCGCATTGTACCGATGGAGTTGCCGGCGGGGCTTCCAGGCTGAGATGCCGGAGGAGCCCCGACTGCATGAAGATACGCCGCCGCCGCCGCCACCGCCCCACAGGCCCCACACTGCAGAAGAGGAGCCGCCACAGCACAGCAGCCGCCGCCGCTCCCAGCACAGAGACCCCACGCTGCAGCGCTATGATAAGGTAATGGGGGATACTCACTTTTCTGTGAGACGCCCCCTCGTCGTCATCAGGATCACTCCCCCCCCCACCCACCATATACACCCGGCGTACAAGGCGATTCCCGGCGTACAAGACGACCCCCGACTTTTAAGAAGATTTTCAGGGGTTAAAAAGTCGTCTTGTACGCCGGAAAATACGGTATACCAAAGTCCAAGTGGACATATGTGCCATATACAAAAAGAGCGCTAATTATGGTGCAGCTATAACACAAGTGTATTGCTGAATTCCTTACCCATGGTAGAAGTAGTTGTTGCCTGGGACTCCGAGTACCCCCTGACGCGCGTTTCGCGTTGCTTTCTCAAAGAGGGAATAGGCTATTCCCTCTTTGAGAAAGCAACGCGAAACGCGCGTCAGGGGGTACTCGGAGTCCCAGGCAACAACTACTTCTACCATGGGTAAGGAATTCAGCAATACACTTGTGTTATAGCTGCACCATAATTAGCGCTATTTTTGTATATGGCACATATGTCCACTTGGACTTTGGTATAATTGAATTGATTACCCGGCTTACATCTTTTTGTGCTAGTATGGGTGCCTGCTCATGCCTTTGCCTATACCATGGTGTTCCTCACTTTTATTGCCTGTAACTCGGATGTTTTTTGTACTAGGGTCTCCTTTTCTTCTTTGATTGTTTATTTTGTGTATAAATTGTGGACTATCATGTCCTTTTATTTATTATGATAATAAAATTATTATTTTAATTTTCGTATAGAACTCCATTTTTTTCGTTGGGTTTCAAGTTTCCGGAGTATACGTTACTGTCTTTTTATATATACATGGGTATAAGTGACTATTTTTCCACACTTGCACACTTAGTGTGTGGGATCCGTGTTATTTCTGTGGGAGTGTTTTCATTGTATTCCTTTGGGTATTACCATATTTTTCTGACTATAAGACGCACTTTTTTCCTCCAAATTTGGGAGGAAAGTGTGGGTGCGTCTTATAGTACGGATATAGCATGTGGGGAGGGGGGCAGCAGCAAGTGGGATCGCAATGATATCCCACTTCAGGATGTCCCCGCTGCCCGGAATCAGCACTGGGAAAACCACATGGCCCCGCTGATTAAGTGCAGTGAATATTCATTAGCGGCTCCCCGCCCACCGATCAGCTGAGCGGTGAGCGGGGAGCAGCAAATGAATACTGCACTTAAGCAGCAACACACAGTTTCCCCAGCACTGATTCTGGGGAGAATCTGTGTGTCCGGGGGAGGAGGAGGCAGCAGCAGGGGCCAGGAGATCGCTGCATACCTGCCTGTGCTGGACGCTGAGCTGTCTGTGGTGCACAAGCAGGACCTGTGTGATGTCAGAAGTGGGCGGGCTGGAGCATCACATGGCAGCTCAGAGACCTCCCTCTTCTGACATCATCATAGGTCCTTCAGACTCCCACCTAGAATCTGCAGCTTCCGTGCACTGTGGAAAGGCTACAAGAGAGAGGGCTCTGTGTGTGCAGCCATGGGATGCTCCAGCTTTTACCTCACCACAGGCTGGCTCCCACAATTAAGAGGTTAGTCTTTACAAAACACAATAAAGCACTCTGCCACTCCTTTGGTGAACTATAACTCCCAGCATGTCATAGGATCTGCAGGACATGCTGGGAGCTATAGTTCTCCCATGGGATTTTAAAGCAGCACTCCAGTGTTATTTTGCAGTGCTGGAGTGGTGCTTTCACTATAAGCCCTGTGCCACCATTCTTATACTCACCCTCCAGCATCTTCATATAGTACTTTACAGACACCACACTGGTCCCGCAGCTTCCAACATAATAACGTACTATTATATATAATAACACCACATATAATAGTATGTTATTTATACAAAAGAAAATAGGTGGAGGGCACCACAAAACATGTCACAAGAAGGAAGGTTCACTGTGGGCTTGTAGCAAAACATGAAAGGACAACCAAAGAAAAGATCATGCCCACATGCAAGGAACACCTCCAAACATATGTAATATCAAAATATATACTTTTTATTGACAATTAACCTCAAGAGCTGCATATACATGCATGCAAAGAACGATACCACAAAACATTAAAAACATTTAAAATTGCAATAATGCAAAAACAATATGCCTATACTAAAGTTTTAGTCAAATCCTATGATAGGAAAAAATGGAGCCTACCCACATGTTGCTTCCCTATTTCACAACAGAGTTTTATTCATGGTCATGTTTCTGGATTATTGGTATGATGGGGTTTTTGTCATGGGATTGAGGTTTTCTGGGCTCTTGCATCCTTTAGCTCTCCCTCTCCCTTCCCCTTTCAGGCCACATGTGCACATCTTTGAGTTATTATTTTTTTGAATCTTATTCTATACTCCTATTTTTGGCACATGTCTATTAGGGCCTTTTTCTGTGCTACATGACCATGATTTGTATACTGTTGCAGTTTTTTTGCACATGAACTATGCACTTTATGTTGGTGGTTATGGTATTGCAACATTAACACCACATTATTGAGTGGTCATTAACCCCTGCATTTTTGACTGTGTGGTTATATTTTTTCTATCACTTCATTTAGGGAAGCATACTATCTGTGGGGTGTCATTTTTTCCTATCATAGGATTTGACTAAAACTTTAGTATAGGCATATTGTTTTTGCATTATTGCAATTTTAAATGTTTTTAATGTTTTGGAGTATGTTATTTATGTTATTAAATATTTTACCACATTTTTTTTGCTTCAAATATTTTTTTCCCTATTTTCCACCTCTAAAACCTGGGTGCGCCTTATAGTCCGGTGCGTCCTATAGTCTGAAAAATACGGTATGTATGTTAATCTCTAGTTCATAACTACGGTACTTGTACATACTAGACAGAATTTATATCAATATGTGAAACAAATCATATTAATACTGTATTGTTATTTCTATTGCAGGTATTAATATTGCCTATGATAATTACTTTATGAGTGTCTTATAAACATTTAAATGGTTACTGTAATTCCAGCAAACTTTGTATAAGCCAACATCAGTGGCAAATCTAAGAAACTTTGTACAGATATGAAGACATATGCTTCTTCACTTATGATCTCCTTCTCAACCTCCCATCCTCTTCCCCCATGTCCAGTCTTGATCACATCAAGGTAGTCTCCAGCATAAGGTGTCATGTTATAGAGTATATTAAAGTTTATGGAGAGGGGAGGGAAGGGAAAATGTGAAGAGAACTCAGCACAATGACAGACCAGTCAGACACAGGCAGATCATGCTGCAGCTCGCAACAAATACATTTTACTTCAGTGCTGACTTCACAGCCACAAAGCTTAGTACTGCGCTCTACTATATTCCCTGCTTCTGCTGCTTTTGTCTGTATGCTGCAGAGAAAGAACAGAAGGAATTCATTTATCTGTGTCTGCTGTGTATGGAAGACATCATAGCAGCTAGTCTCCACCTATTAGTCCAGAGAGACCTAAAAATTAGAGATAAACCCGGCAAAGGGTAAAATTACATGACATAAGTGCTACATTGGCCAGAAATAATGTTATTCCCCAGGTACATACAAGGCAGCTTATTCTGGAAAGTTACCAGAAATAAGAGGTGTGCTTTAAGACTATAGCATCGAATCAAAACTATATTTAGATTTTTTTTTTCTTAATTTCACAAAAAATGTATAAAAAGAGAAAGCATCACTGATCTACTCTCTAGTAATATTTCTCTACTCTAGTACTGGAACAAATATGAATAAAAAACACAGTGAAGCCCCCTTTCTCCATGATAGTGAAGACACTTACAGAGGTATTTTGGCACTGAACGCTTGAGCTGTTGAACCGTAGTGCAGGGACCCTCTGCTCATTTCCCTGGATGTTCAGGAGGCATTCATAGCCTTTCTGACCTGATTGGGGCTGTGGTAAATTCTTTGCTTTTAAAGTGATGGGTTTTACGATATCAACTGGAATCAGGATCCTTTCAGTGTGGAGAAGTTGAGGACATTCCTGGAAAAGAAGGAAAGTATAATGTAGTACATTTTCTGATTAATCGATAACCACTTCATTCTATGTACTATATACCATAAAAGACTAATGAAGCAAGAGGATTTAGCAGATGAGAAAACACTGCAGTTGGCTGATATCCATTCGTCTTCAGAAGTCGTCATTTCCACCAAATAACACATTGACCATCTTCCTCTACATCTTGTTTCCACATAATTTGTCATTTAAATTTCTATCCTGCCAATCTTCATAGTGAATGTCTCTAACATCAAATCCCAAACCATAATAACTATGCCGCTGTATTCAATAGACATATCTGCAACACTATGATTAGAGGTTCATCTGTCATGGAAAACAATTATAACCAGCAAATCAAGAAGATAATTGGAACTCTCACTGCAACAATTATAACATTTTCACACATGTGCCTGAACCATTTAATGCTCTTTTACCTATGGAAGATGTAATTAAACATTCTAAATTAAACATTATACCGTAGGAGAATGTATTTAACATGAGTTAGCAATACTACCTACGAATACCAAAGTAAGGGAAAATAGAATTAAGTTATTACAAGCAGGAGTTAATTTTCCACAGAGGAATGTTTATAGGGAAAAATATGTAAAAGTGCTCAGTTTCACAATATAAAAGGCTAAAAATATATTGACTGTCGGAACAGTGAAAGAGAAAAAAATGCAATAATAGTAAACATTGATTCAATGCAAATCGAATTTGTGTCAAATAGAAAGAAATTTGCAAAACCTGGCGAATCCAAACAATTTGTAATTTAATTTATATGCATCTCCAAAAATGCCGGTTGCCATTTTACACAATTGCAGAAGATTGCATAAGCCTCAGGTGGCTTAATTGACCTCAGGCACGACCAGCAGAATTCACAATTATGCCTTGCAGATATCATATCACATAGTATAGCCCCACCATCAAGTATAATACATCACATAATATAGTACAGGCTTTCATAACATCATAGCCTGTATAAAAGCTGAGGCGGGGAATACAGCACAGCAACCATTATGGAGTAAATCTGTTTACTCAGAGGGTGTTAAGGCTCACAGCTTAGCAATAGAAATATGGAGAAAAATCCCCAAAACTCTGAATTATTACCATCTATTTACTCATAGCCAAATATGTAGAGGTCACTTTGAAATTAATACAGTAATGTTGTTTTTCCATTATCGAATTTGAAGCAGGTTAAATAAAGTCCTAGAAGACCACAGAGTGATATCAAGGCATTGGAGCACTAGTGAGTACATTTTGGGGGAAAAATTCGACAAAGCTGGTGAAGATTCGGTCATCAATGAGTTGGTCATCTGAGTAAAGCAAAAACTTAGGGACTGGAATCAAATCACACAAAGGCAACAACAGCACCATGGTTTCCTCCCACACTATAGCTAGGTTTAGATGGCTATATGCTGAACACAATTCACAAACTGCCCCCGAGTCTACTGACCCAAACTCACATAAATATACATAAACACTTTATTGAGGAAGATATATCAAAACAGGTGAAAGGGAAAAACAATGCTTATGTAGAGTACAACAAAATGCAGGATGCATGATACAAGCTGATGCTTTAATTAGTATGTATACAGCACTTAGCCATAGGCCATCACATAAGTGCTTTAAAGTTCAGGAGCTCAGAATCAGTATCAAGTGATAGAGAGTCTAACAGCAGGTGGTCCAAACTGATAGTATAGCTAGGCCATGTAAATACAGACAGGCACAATTAGTATACGGGTATTGGAATGGTTCATGCATACCTGATAGAGACACATGAGAGAAAGCAGCACAGCAGCACATGCGTCCATCCCGACGCGTGTTTCGGACCAGCCTTTGTCAGTGGACATACCGAAAGTGTGATTGCAAGGTTTAAAAAGGGGGCTGACTTAATTGTGTGTGGGTCGGAAGTGACGCCTGTGTTGCTGTGGCAGCCACTATGCCGGTCGGCCTTACATTATGCTCCTCTCATAAGAGTAGCAAAAATGTGATGATAAATTCCCTATAATTTTTACCTTTCAAAAGGAGAGAGACAAGCAGCTGCCAAACACTTCTAGTACCTTTATCTTATCATACCCTCTAGACCTCCATAGATATTAGTTGTTGGCAGAATCGGGACAAAACAAAGAAATTGCTTGGCACTAATAAAAATAGCTTAAAATCCAAAAGTACCATATAAAACTACACTTTCTTTGGTGTCATTGACTTGCTGGTTCAACAAACACATAATAAGCAAGTCAGGATAAACGTTAGTATTCATGTCACAAACGAAACGAGATACCAACTAGTAACCTAGTTTATCTGAATGTCAGAGGACTTTATATTGGAAAGCCGTGAAGCCTAATGAATCTGCACATTAGCCGTATATTCTTACCTTGTACCCCTATAACTTTTCAATTTAAATGTAATTCTCGAGCTCACAGCTTGTGAGTGCACATTGTGATCTGGCTCCTTCTAAACATTATTTAATTTGCTTGAAATGTAGCTCTTTGTTGATATGTTCTAACAGAAGTCTGTGATATTGAACCAACCTGGTCTTGTATCCTCTGAGAGCAATTTAAGGGAAAGAAATAGAAAGCTGGCAGGAAGTCAGGTGATGGCCAAGCTCTCAGTCATGATTAGAGCTCAATATTCCTTGAGTAAAAGCTTTTTTTCCTACAAGGCTTTGCTCTCCTTTATTGATGGATCCTTTGAGCCAATTCTTTAAACTTAAGCAAAAAAAGGTGACTTTTTTCTCAACCTTTGAAATAAAAAAAATCATAAACTGTAAAGAAATCCATTTTCTTAAAGGCAATAGCAGGTACCAATTACTGTAGTAGCCTTTTCGTAAAAAAAATAATCTTTTCTTGCAGGTAATAGTCAACATTACCAATCACAAGCTGTAGACTTAAAAAGGACTATTATCTATTTGTGAGGCTATGGCAATCCAATGTACAGTGGAAGTGTCAGTTCCATTATTTTACATGATTGTGGTCCCATTCTTTTTCAAGCAGCTCTTCTTGACTATATGGGAGGCATCTACATGTGAGACATAAAGTCAGAGATTGTATGTAGGATTATAATTGTATTTACTATTAGGTTTGGAATGATCATGATGTGTCACACTTAGTCACTATGAAATGGCGACTTTACCATTGAGTCACTAGACACTGGAAACAACTAAATTTACCGGTAAATATCACACTGGATTTTTTAAGAGTTGGACATAGTGTAATATTACGTCCTATAGTAGTGTGATATATAGGGATAGCTAGTCTGCATTATGAGTTTAACAACTTAAAGGGTAAAATATGAATTATTTTAATTCTGCCCTCATAATATGAATTTTAAACTAATATACGGTAATAAAAATTAAATTTAATTGACCTGTTCTAGCAGAATTCTATCTAGTGGAGTTCTGCCCTTTAAATTATCTATATAATTATACCCCAGGTCAATGTAATCTACTGCAGTCCATATATATGTAACTTCACTATGCGCTATTTCGGGTTACACTGGCTTTTTCAGGTGCTTAATCAGTTTTTTGATTGTTCTGTCTTTTCTATATTTTGAAGTCTGAGGAGCTGTAAAAAAGATACTCGTAATGACTAGTGATGAGTGAGTGTGCTCGGTACTTGAGTTTTCCGAGCATGCTCGGGTGTTCTTTGGTGGGTATTTTGGGCGTGCTCGTAGATTATGTTTGAGTCCCCACAGCTGCATGATTTGCGGCTGCCAGACAGCCTGAATACATGTGGGGATTCCCTAACAATCAGGCATTCCTCATATGTATTCAGGTTGTCTAGCAGCCGCAAATCGTGCAGCTGCGGCAACACAAACATAATCTACGAGAATGCCCAAGATACTCGGAGAACACCCAAGCATGCTCAGGAAACCCGAGTAATGAGCACACTCGCTCATCACTAGTAATGATGTTTGTCACAAAGCCACTGAAGTCATTGATTGGCTGCAGCCGTCACACAGACAGATGGATACGTCACCAATGTAGCTAAATAAACTTAAACTGGTAACGTGCACTGGACTGGCAGCACTAATGTGGCAGGGATTTTATGTAAGGCAATGGTTCTTCAGACATTTATTTTGTGATCTCCGAAAACTCACATATTTTACTTTTCATATCAAGTCCTCGTGGTGTCACAAATGCATTTTGCTATCATTTTTATTGGGCTCTGATCATGGTAGATTTTATAACTAACATTAACCTTTAAAACCTTTGGAGCATAACATTTTTACAAGTGACCATAGCGTTTACCCGTACTCTTTTCTAAGGATTAGGCTTGAATCAGAATTTTTATTTGACATGATATAAATGCTTTTAAAATATTACAAAATTCAATAGTGCAAAATGCATCAGCTATGACAGCAGAAATACAAAGCTACTGTTGCCATGGGCATAAGAACTTCCGTCATAGTTAACTACGGCATATATTTCGATGTAATCCTTATCATAATATGGTGACTAATGTGTTCCTATTTACATGTATGAATTATTAGGTGAAAAATAGCTGAGAACTGATAAAGAAACCAAAGGCTCAGCTCAAGATGTGTCAAGTAGCAGTTCTCCAAGGTCCTATGACCAAGGCAGCTGCCAACAAGCCATACTTCCCTTATCGGCGTATGTAAGGTGAGAGCGAGAGCAGTGAATGGAATGTCTGCCCTTGGTGAAGCCTTGCTACAACTCTGTATAGAGCATTTTTTTATGACCAGAAACTGCCGTAATCGGTGGCTGGCTGTATTGTTATCCACATTAAAATCTGTCTCGATAAGAGCCCACTTGTATAAAATTCATTAACATGCTTTGATTGCAAACAAACCACATTGGCATGAATAGAAAAATGTCTGAAAATCTTAAGAAGTTTGTGGTAGATAATTGAAGAGGCGAGCTTCATTAAAAATGTACATTTTCATTATGTTTCTATCTGATTAACCTAATGTTCTTCTAATTAAATCTTATGGGTAACTCTTTCAGATGATTTACCGCATGACAAATTCATGGTCCTGCCCCATTTACCCTTAGAGAGCTAGGGGTATGTTTTCAGCTTTCATTTCAAAGCTTATGATAATTGCAATACGGCATAATACACAAAGATCTATTTTTTAAACTCTTTGAAAGTCAGTTTATGTTTGTCGGATCTGAAGGGAAAATAATAAGAAAACAATTAGTGGTTTTGCTCTAATTTACAAATTGCCTTCCAGGGAGTATAATGGTTGTCTGTTTCACATATCATTCTACCTCGCTGCTTATGTGCTGACACACCTTCAATCTATTAAAATCACATAGCTTCCAGGAAGTAATCAAACCTCCTTATATTTTAATAGCAATTATACAGACATCGATCACAAGCCCTTGTTTGCTTTGTGTCAGCATCTGCTGTAACATCTTCATCTGCTTCAGATCGAAAACCACAGATTGGGCATTTTTTAAGGTTGCAAACTGACAGTGTCGACGAACACTTATGGCTTGTGTCGACTGTATAGTATATTGTATGCCAATGGAGAAAAGGGAATGTTTTCTGCTAGCAATGTTTTATTTTTGAAATTTCCTTATCTTTTTGGTTCAATAACCACTGTAGAAAAATACATTCCTTTACATATCTGTTACCAGTCAACAGAAAGCTTGAACAGGTTGGTTAAAGAAGCAGTCCTCCTCCCATCCAAGTTTTTATCCACTTAATATATTGAAATCATCATATTATACAGCACTGTATACTTACAATTGCTTATTTTGCCTTTCTACCCAGTTAATTCTTCCGTTTTCCATTAGGTCTATGACATTATGTGATTAAAAAACAGACTAGCTAAGTCCTTCTCAGCTTTATGTATAAATAGGAAGTCTCTTTTCACTGCAAGAGTCAGCATTAGAACTACAATTCTACATCACAAGTGCACTGCCTCTCGACTTCCTGCTTGCCAAGAGTGGTGCATTCCTGATTGAAAGGTCCAACCATCAGCAGCACTGGCCTGAATTGTGTGCTCTCTAATGCTACCATCAGAGGAAGCTTTGCCTCTGCAGCATCAGAGAAGTGCAAGGGCACTGAAGCTGACTGGATCCAGCCTTCAGAGTAGCACTTACAAGTCCAATTAGAAAGAGCTTGTACGTGTTGCACTCCTTGCATGGGAGATTGACCACCACTGAACCTAGAGCAGTAAGCTCTAAAATTAAAACTTCTAATAAGATATAAAAATTGCACAGCTGCTGGTTTTACAAGCACTTTGCAATTTTGTCCATTTATGATGTTGCAAAAACCTTTAAATAATTCAATATAACAACACCACTATTTTCTCTCCATTGGCTAATTGTGCATCACTGGTATAGCGAAGAGATACCTGGCTCTTTTCATCTAGGTTCAAGGACACCAGACATAGGTATGATGTCATATCTTCTTCAGCCATATTAAAATAAGCAAATTGCCACAAATGGTTCTTCAATTGGAGGCAGCTGGAAAGTATCTCACAATTACTATTTGAAATATCTGTCAACAGTGGAGTGAGAATAACGAGCAACAATAAGACTTTGCAGCGTTAATGCCACTACTAAGTAGGTGTGCCTATAGAGTACGAAAATAATTACTTTAGCTGTAGGGATAATAGTACCATTATATATAATAACTGCAAATAAATAAGCTGTAAAACATATTATATCATAGAACCTTGTCTAATAAAGGGTTAGTGAGTGGGAAGATTTATGAATTACTCAGAGACAAATATATCAGTGATTACAATATGCTGTAAGGGTATAAAGAGAGACAATTCATAATTAATCCCTTTAAAGGGAACCTGTCACCTGAATTTGGCGGGACCAGTTTTGGGTCATATGGGCGGGGTTTTCGGGTGTTTGATTCACCCTTTCCTTACCCGCTGGCTGCATGCTGGCCGCAATATTGGATTGAAGTTCATGCTGTGTCCTCCGTAGTACACGCCAGCGCAAGGCAATATTGCCTTGCGCTGGCGTGTACTCCGGAGGACAGAGAATGAACTTCAATCCAATATTGCAGCCAGCATGCAGCCAGCGGGTAAGGAAAGGGTGAATCAAACACCCGAAAACCCTGCCCATATGACCCAAAACTGGTCCCTCCAAATTCAGGTGACAGGTTCCCTTTAAGTGAACTGGTCTGGTACCGTGACAGTGCCATAGTGGTATGCATGCTGATGCATATAGAAAGTCTTTTAAATTCCTTATTATCTTTGCTATATTTTAAAATAAACTTTCATTCCCAAGATTTCCCAGATCAGTCCAAAATTGTTTCCCTTCTTCGATTCTAGTTAATATATGGTAAAACTGCTTGGACTCTGCATACATGTACAAGATTTAAAATGGTGATGGTTTGGAGGCTGTCATTTGTACCCCGCAATGTGTGATTAGAGGATCCAAGGCATATTAGTCTGGGGGATGAGACGTCCTGCCAGACTAGTTCCTACCTCACCGTCATGTGGTGTGAATAGGAATAAAAGTACATTATTTTTATAGATAGTAGAGTTTGTAAAGCACATGAAATACTTTATCTGGATAATGAGATGAATAAGCATCTAGGTATATTAGTGGTTATGGCCAATTAGGAGACCCGACAGGTTCCATTTATGGACACACCAAATTTTTGAATTTTTGTTTTTACAATTTAATTATTTTGTTCACTTTTTTCAAGAACAATAACTTTATTTCCTGACCTGGCAATATAATTCTTCAGGTCAGTAAGATTACAGAAATAAAAACCTTGTATGGTCTATTTTATTATTTTTTACACTTAAAAAAAATTGGACTTTGTAAAAAAACCCAAACCCTTTTATCCATTATTTCTGAGACCCATATCGTTTTAATTTTTCTGTTAGTGGAGCTGTGTAAGCTCTTGTTTTTAGAATACCAAGCGGTCATTTATAGTTATAAGATTTGGGGGGTTTATGCAGCATTTTCATAGCTTTTATTACAGTTTTTGGTTAGGAGGAATTTGGATTTCAATATTTTGCCTTACAGATTAAATTGTTCAGATAGATCATACAGATGAGTTGATACCAAATATGCTTTTTTTAAAAAAATGTTTGCTTTTTGGATCGGAACAAGGTGAATGATTCATCTTTATGTTTTATATTGTTTTAACATCTGCAACTTTATTTTTTTACTTTTCATTTTATTTTTTAGTCTCTGCAATTGCTTAATCAATTGTACTATATACTGAAATATGTAGCTGGGTTTCATAGATGTACAAAGATGGCAGTGATGGGGGCCTTCAAACAGACCACTGTCACTACGCAATCGTGTTCAGGGAGAAGTTTTGGGTGCCCCACCAGAATTAAACCATTTAGCTGTCAGAGACTGAAAATGTCATTTAAAATGTAACTGTATTTTTAATTTTAATTTCATAAATCAATGGAACACATGAGAACAAGCAAAATTATCATTATAGAAAAATTATCATTATCAAAATTCTGAGGTAAAATCTGTTATTCATTGAAGACAGACTTTCCCATTACTGAGATAGGAGATGGCAGTTACTACTTGATAAGACGGGAAGAGGAAGGAGCTCTGTCTCCAGTTCCTTCCTCTTCCCCATGTACATAGACGTGTATTCATAGCAACTGGCATCTCCTATTTCAGTAATGGGAAAGTCTGTCTTCACTGAATACAGATTTTACCATTGAATTGCGAATTTTGCTAATGATGGATCATTTTTGGCACAGAAAAAAGCAAATTTGTCTAATAAGATATATTAGAAAGTAGCCCTTTTTTCATATGTACTATTGATTTATGAAATAAAAATTAAAACAACGGATACTCTTTAAGTGGTTAAACAGCAGTGATTGTAGCTAACTGAAATCCATGTTGTTGGAGACAGATGCTGGCTGTGGAATGCAGCTGGCACCTGCCCTGTGTGGAGCAGTCTCAGCTCCTGAATATATTTCATGATGTAATGATGTGTTATGAAGTATGAAGGGTTAATATCTGAATATGAGGTGCTATTTTTCCTAAATTTCCTCTTAGGGGGCCATAATTTTAGATAATTTAATATCTGTTCCTGATGTGCCATTTCTTCTGTGGAACAGGTCAAATCCGTACATTCTACACAGCTAAAGTGCCTGGTCTCTTATTAGTTGTTAGCTTACTCCTCCAAACACAAGCAATCATGGAGTGGTTGAGCATGCATGTGTTCTAAATAGGGAAAGGGGAATAATCCACTCTTTGATTCCTCTGGGGAAAGCCTATATTCCCTCAGAACAAAATGATTGGTTGAAATTGAGAATTCCTGCTTCACCTTACTTGATATCATCGATCAAAGAAGAGAAGATTGGCGCCACCGGGCATGTAAGTTGGTCGGCTGAAATTGTCTTGCTTACCTGGAATTAATCTCATGTGTATAACCAGTTTCTATGAGTAATAGGGAAAATATCTATCCTTATTGTAAGGAAATGTTAGTAATCTACACTTGTACTGTATGTTTTCAACCATAATGCAATGTTTTTTTTTTTCAGGTACAGCAATTAAAATGCACTGCCTTTAATATTTCATGTCAAACCAGTAGGATATTTGCATTACGAAACTAAGAATTTCCAATGCCATAAAGCCCCACACAAATGTACAAGCATGGCATCAGAGAAGTTATTAAGTTGTAAAGCAGAACAGGTCAATGTAATCCAGGCAGAATTCCAAGCGCCATAAATTTCAGAACATATTTGTCTCACTCCCTGATGAAATTTACATAGCCGTTACAAGCAATCAAACAGCTAGGACATGCAAGTGGCCAACAAATGCAGAATGCACCATATATTTTATCTCTGTTCCTGAACTTTACAATATCATTATATTGATAGATTGCACACAAATCTCCCGATTTAGCTATAGGAGGTTATTATGACTACAAACTCTTGCAAGAAAAAATCTCAGGGATTTATGGGGAGTGCGAATTTTAGGAGAGATGAAAGCTAGTAATTGAATGGAAGTGTATCCAGCATGTGATATATACTGTACTTCATTCATTGTCATGTGCTATGCTTCATGTCAGCAGGTAAGTAGCCCCCTATAGTGCATCACAAAATTATACTTCCTGCTGCTATAGAGCAAATTTATAAGACAAAACTGTACGGTTAGAATTTGAAACATTTTATTTCATTCTGTGGATGGTCCTGTGGAGCTTGTAAATAGTCCTACACAGGGTTTACATTGTTTTCAAGTTACAAATTAAAAAAAGACCACACAGATATTTTACTAAAAAAATTCTAATGCCTAAATGTCTTCTAATCTGTTTATCCAAGTCCTCAGATGAAAGATCATATGTAACAAGATACTGTCATAAAATCATCAAGTGTGTATAAAAAAAACAGTGAGTTCCGTGTGTGATCGGCTCTGTCAGTTCTATGCATGATCCTATCAGTCAAGGTAAGGAGAATATGACCCGTCACATCCAGAAAGTTTATTTTATAGCCATGTAAATAGGCTATTTGGCTATTCAGTGTCTAGGGCTGAAAGTAGATCGAATGGGTATAATGTTTCTCCTTGTGGAGACCACCAAGCTAGCATATGGATACATATAGTCCAGGCAATGTATCCTAGGAAAAAATCTCGCTTCCAAGAGCCAAACCAGGATCTTATCCAAAAGGAGACTTCCAGTTGCAGACAGCTGTTTCTGGGTTCCTGTTTTTGTCTGGACAAAAATCTGATACTAGCTGGGTGAGAGGCCTTTCATTAAAGGCTAGAGCAGTGTTCCTCAACTCCTAATCCCAAGAGCCACCAACAGATCATGTTTTCAGGATATCCTCAGTATTTGCACAGGTGATAACTATATCACCTGCACAGGCAATAATTCCATCACTTGTGAAATAGTATGGACATCCTAAAACCATGATCTGTTTGTGGCTCTTTGGAATAGGAGTTGAGGAACACTGGTCTACAGGATACAATGAGGCAGCTGAAAATACAAGCTCCATATTCATTTTAAAGATAAAAAGTGATATTCAAAATGTTTCAACACCGTTCCCAGAAAACAATTTAGAAAAATCTACCAGTCTGTGCAGACAGCTGTGCCCATGTATCACTATTTCAAATGTCAGCAAAAGTAGATGTTGTCAATCATGTGGGACCTGATATTAGTAAACTATCCGGTAGCCTATAGCGTTAAATGGGTGGGAAATATTAGCGCCATAGAAGAAGGTCATTAGCAAGAAATTCTTGAGAAAATTCCACAATTATCCCTAAGTGATTCTCATAGACTAAGGGGTGATCTTATTTTAATGTATAAATATATGAGGGGACAGTACAAAGACCTTTCTGGGTCTCGGTTAGCAGTGGGGTACCACAGGGGTCAGTATTGGGCCCTCTTCTTTTTAACATATTTATTAATGACCTTGTAGGGGGCATTCAGAGTAGAATTTCAATATTTGCAGATGACACTAAACTCTGCAGGGTAATCAATACAGAGGAGGACAATTTTATATTACAGGATGATTTATGTAAACTAGAAGCTTGGGCTGATAAATGGCAAATGAGCTTTAATGGGGATAAATGTAAGGTCATGCACTTGGGTAGAAGTAATAAGATATATAACTATGTGCTTAATTCTAAAACTCTGGGCAAAACCGTCAATGAAAAAGACCTGGGTGTATGGGTGCATGACTCATTACTTAAATTTAAGAGGGGACTGGATACCTTTCTGGAAAAGTATAATGTTACAGGGTATATACACTAGATTCCTTGATAGGGCGTTGATCCAGGGAACTAGTCTGACTGCCATATGTGGAGTTGGGAAGGAATTTTTTCCCCAATGTGGAGCTTACTCTTTGCCACATGGGTTTTTTTGCCTTCCTCTGGATCAACATGTTAGGGCATGTTAGGTTAGGCTATGGGTTGAACTAGATGGACTTAAAGTCTTCCTTCAACCTTAATAACTATGTAACTATGTAATCTTATTTTTATCTGATACATCATGTACTGTATATAGAACCCCTCAGTTGTTAGATGAAAAAGGGACATGACCAGAGTTGTGTCCTAACTGTAAAGTGCAACCAGTAGATAGTTGCACATGATGTGGTGTTATTCTAAGCTGGAAGCTTTCTGTAAAAGTGAGGTTGGATATTATAAATAGAGATTATTCAGCTGATTTAACTCCCTTGCCATTTGTAGATATATTGAAGATCTAAATACTAATTACCACAATACGATCCACATCAATGAAAGCCAAAAGACAGCAGTTAGCAGCGAAGAGGAGGCATAGACGCCCATTGGACCAACCTGTCTAGATTTGCATACAGTGAGGGAGCAAATCAAAAGGCGCTGAAGAAGGTGGTGATATTTGTTTATACATGAAACAACTGGTGACTGGTTCAATTTAAAGGAATAATCTCAAATTGTTAAATTGCAAATTTACATTTTATTAAAAATCCTTACTGTTCTCAAGAATGGAGGGATTTTACATTTTACAGTTTATTGCTCAGTGCCTTGGTTAATGGTCTCTGCAGACTATCAGTTGGCAGTTTCCTAGGCAAGGAGAGCAGGCTTGCAAACTGTTTGCTATACAGCTTGCCAGCACACTTCTGAAGTGGGCCGGATCAATGGTTCCAGGAAGCTTCAGTGTCAGTGCTTCAGTGTTCCTGGGCTTCTCTGATGTCCAGGGGGAGCTTTCTTTGTAGAATGGGAGAGCACACAGAGCAGACCATGAATGGCTGGCTGAAGGAGAATCAGGGTTGATTTTGAGATAGATATATTTCATGCCACTGGTCTGAACTTTCAATCTTCAGAAGCTCACCACACCCCTAGCAAACAAGAGGCCGGGATGCTGAGGAGCAGTACAATTCTGAAGAAACAAAGTGTAGACAACCCTTTAAAGTGGGAAAAGGCCCTTGGATCTTCTCATACAACAGGGTTTGAGAGTAGCTGAATTGCTGCACCCCACTGTTTAGTGATATGTAACATTTCAGACTATTTGACAAATAGGAAAAAAGAAGTAACAGTGCATCCAGTTTCTTTGGTTGGAGTTACATCCTTAAAAAAACATCCAAATCTGGAAGGTATATTTGATAATAACCAAATCGTGAATAGTAGCAGTTGCTTTTATTTGCTCATAATAGGTTGTTTTCTCACCCAGAAAAAAGAGACATCCCAGCACATTAGAGACCTTTGGAAAATCATTTTCCCCATTCTAGCCTTTGCTTGTAATCTTTCTCCAGATAATGTTCTCTACTAAGAAAGCGACATTCAGTTTCTTAAATGTACTTTTCCATCCAAGCAAATAGTGTTTATTTAACACAGAGTATAAAAGCTGAGTCTAAGAGGCTGACTTCACAAGTCTTCGTGTTCAGCGCTCTTTCATGATCACAGCTCGGTTTTCTTTAATGCTGTTTTGTATTATTTTAAGTGGTACAATATAGCTGATTCCACTTTTAAAACTTTAACATATGAGGACATCTTCACTAAATTCTCTTGCCGTGCTCATCTTTTTAGCAGCTTTAATGTTCTCCATTATATTTTAGGACGGGCTTATTCCGACCACAGGTTTGCATCTTTGTTCTACAACTTCCTTTGATTCTTTATCCTTTCAATATGGATTAGGCATTTAATGGCTCATAATGCACCGTATGTTAGCATCGTCATTTGAAAGATGCTGTGTCCACAAGGTACAAAAAGTTCTTTTTTTGATTGATATCAATAAAACCCTTGAGACCCCTTTACATGTTCAATGAGAACGCAAGTCCCTCCTATAGCCCCATGGACAAAGCAGCAGGAGTGTTGTCTGTCTCAGCGGGCTGCACAGAAATTAATCGTGGCTGCTTGTCTGCAGTCATACCTTACATGAGGAGCAGCTTTTAATCAACTTCTTACTATCCTCAATGAGACTCAACAGGGCTCTGTAATGGAGGGGTTTCTGCCAGCAGCTCTTCATTCTCACTATTATTGAAGAGGCTCAAAGTATAACAAAATGGACAAACAGTGCAGTGTGCAAAGTGCGTCAGTTTCTGAATATGCAAGATGATCTTTACCTGGACCATAGATTGCCAGAGTGGCTGGTCATTGACCTCTATCATCTGGTAGGACATCAGAATCCTTTCATAAGTTTTATGTACATTTTTCTATTTTTTTCTAATAAATATACAACAGAATTCTATTTTTTTATTTTGCAGTGTCTAGTACAATGGTGATTTGATGGTTGCAGGAGAATTAGGGTCTATTTAGTGATAAATCTAATTTGTCCACATGAATAGGAAACATAATCACTAGTGATGAGCGAATATACTCGTTACTCGAGATTTCTCGAGCATGCTCGGGGGTCCTCTGAGTATTTTTTAGTGCTCGGAGATTTAGTTTTCAGTGCCGCAGCTGAATGATTTACATCTGTTAGCCAGCATAAGTACATGTGGGGGTTGCCTGGTTGCTAGGCAATCCCCACATGTACTTAAGCTGGCTAACAGATGTAAATCATTCAGCTGCGGCAAGAAAAACTAAAACTCCAAGCACTAAAAAATACTCAGAGGACCCCGAGCATGCTCGAGAAATCTCTAGTAACGAGTATATTCGCTCATCACTAATAATCATACAATGTTCCTTGGGGCAGTCATAATGCCCAAGACCACATGGAATTAGAGCAGAACACTTCAATTCCTGCCCCATCTGCAATTTTTATGAATCTTAGAGAAGAGTCAGGCAGTGGTATAACTCAGGCAAGGATCTCAACTTAATGATCGGACTGGCTGCCGGCTCTCCTGAAATGATCGTGATAGCTGGTTAGAAATACATGCTGTCATGCTCTGGTCGGGAGAGCCACCAGCCAGTCCGAGCATTGCATTGTGATCCTCCAAGTTATACAGAGGTTTGAGGTCATTCCTTACTTACAGTACTTAAAAATTGAGAAGATCATCCTTAGGACCTAATAAAAACTCAGCTTCAGTTTATTAAACTGCATGGACAAATAAAACACCAATTTCAATTGGTAAAATATAGCTCTAACACAATTTACATGCATGATGTCAATTGTCTTGATCAGAATCAACTTAAATAGAGGCAACCTAAGTTAAAAATACAAATTCAGAGGGTTCTCAGTCACTGTGAGCAAAAAAAAAAAAATCACTTTATCTTATACACACACTTTGGTTCTTATTTCTAAAGTGGAGCACTGTATTTTCTCAAAAATAAACTGTCATTGTCTTCTTTAGTGTCAAAGAGCTGAGTTCAAGAAAGCTTGCCTGGAGCATAACATAGAAGACCTGACAGAGTATTCCCAATGAGATAACACAAGTTAGCTGACAAGTAAAAGACTAGAATGCATATTTACAAAAAGCAAAAAGGATGTGAATCAGCAAGACCCGAAGACTTGCATCCCATATGAGGTGTGAAACAATATTTAGTCAGCCAGCCACACAGCATATTCAAGTAACAATAAAAAGGAAAGTACTCGACAGCTATACAAAATGTTATTCCATCATGGAGGATTCAAGCAAATATTGCAAGCTAGGTTTTATAATCAGTTCCTTTTATCCCATGGGGCAGCGCGTTGGCTCAGTGTTTAACACTGTAGATTTGCAGCGTTTCGGTCCAGGGTTCAAATCCCACCAAAAACAACTTCTGCAAGGACAGAAGATGATTGTTTTCCCTGCTGTTGCATAGATTTCTTATATTCATAGCAATGTATTTCATCATTGGATAGTTAAAGAAATCATCTTTGTAGTAAATGTATTATTGTGGAAAAAGTGAGAAAAAACAAAAAAAAGGAAGTTTAGCCATTACCGCAAGAAGCTCAAAAAAGGTATGTTACTATGAAATCAGGAAAAAACAAACAATTCTTAAAGTTCTACCTAAATGTTCTGACAGCACGTAAGTAGTGAATCTCACCAATAATATGATCTGTGGTAAACAAGTTGATTATTAGTGAGGAATGAACGTGTTCGTATAAGTTGTTATCCGAGCATGCTCATAACCGAGTGACTTCGGCGTGCTCGAAAAATATGTCCGAGTCCCCAAGGCTGCATGTCCTGCGACTGTTTGACATTCGCAACATATGCAGAGATTGGCTAACAAACACGCAATGCCTACACGTGTCATGGCTGATATGCAGCTGTGGGGACTTGGACATATTTTCCGAGCTTGCCGAACTCACTCGGTTAGCACCCAAGGATGCTCGAATAACACCTTAGGCTACTTTCACACTAGTGTTTTTTTAAATCCGTCGCATTCCGTCGTTTTGGGCAAAAACAGATCCTGCAAATGTGCCTGCAGGATGCGTTTTTTGCCCATAGATTTGTATTAGCGACGGATGGTTACACGTCGCGTCCGTCGTGCAACGGATCCGTCGTGTTTTGGTGGACCGTCGGCACGAAAAAACATTTAAGTGAACTTTTTTGTCCGTCGCGTCCGCCATTTTCTACTGCGCATGCACGGCCAAAACTCCGCCCCCTCCTCCCCGGACTTCAGAATGGGCAACGGATGCGTTAAAAAACTGCATCCGCTGCCCACTCCGTGCACAAATTTCTCAATGTGTGTCGGGACGTCATCCCGACACATAGCGACGGACCCGTACCGACGCAAGTGTGAAAGTAGCATCTGATCAAGTTCGCTAATCACTATTCTTTATGTCACTGTTTAGCATTTTTTAATCAATTTGGACAATTCTCTTCCCATTTTCTGCAATTTATCTTTCTAAACAGCACCAAAGTTATAAACCCATGTCGTTAAGAATCCAATATTACTCGTGCATGTTTAAGACACTTCTCCAATATAACTTTCCTTGCTTAGTTGTAACAAGCCTCTTGCAAACATTATTATCCATCCATTTTCTCTTCCCTAAACACAGTGGGAAGTCTGCAGGTTTCCATAACAACAGCACTTAGCTCTCATCGCCCTTTTAATGATAGACAGGTGCCAACATCAGTGGATAATAAAGAGGGGAAAATGAGATCTTAAGCCTCTCAAATTGGCAGTTCATTCATTGACATAATGAACAACAGTAATATTTTAAAAAGCAGCAGCGTGGTCGAACGTGGGTCGCATCTAACAGGCTCAGCAGGGTTGTTTTATCACCTACAGCATCTGTCACGGGTAATGTTTTACAAGCACCTCTCTATGTTTAACCCTGTTTGAATGACGGATGTTGCTATGAATTGACATATTCTATTACCCACTGATAGCTGAACATATTCTGTTCTTATGTTAACTCCATGCAACCTTTAAGATGTTGCTAATGGATTATATAGCATATAATGTTTTATCTTCCTTTTTTCCAAAATAATACAAGCCTTACCGATTTTTCTATCATTATAGTCTACTAACAAGGTAGTTTCAATGTTGTGTCCTTTTGTTTATATATTTAAAAAATTGACATTGTTCTAGGGGATCCTGTAGGTAAAATGATGCACGACGGGAGGGTAGATGATCATTCATTAATTATGTGCAATACAAACATATTACAGATTTCAATGAATACATGAAATTCTTTAAACACATTTAATTCATTACTGTAAATTAAGCTTGAACTGGAAGCTCAAAAGGAGAAATTAAAATGTCATCCAATACCTTAATATACAATGGCATGTAAAAGTTTGGGCACCCCTGGTCAAAATTACTGTTACTGTGAACAGTTAAGTAAGTTGAAGATTAGATAATTTCTAAAAGTCCTAAAGTTAAATATGATACATTTCCTTTCTATTTTATCCTAAAAAAATATTTATATATATATATATATATATATATATATATATACACTGCTCAAAAAAATAAAGGGAACACTTAACAGAATATACAGTAACTCCAAGTAAATCAAACTTCTGTTAAATCAAACTGTGCACTTAGGAAGCAACACTGTTTGACAATCAATTTCACATGCTGTTGTGCAAATGGTATAGAGAACAGATGGAAATTATTAGCAATTATCAAGACACACTCAAAGGAGTGGTTCTGCAGGTGGGGACCACAGACCAATCTCAGTACCAATGCTTTCTGGCTGATATTTTAGTTACTTTTGAATGTATGTTGTGCTTTCACACTCGCGGTAGCATGAGACAGACTCTACAGCCCACACAAGTGGCTCAGGTAGTGCAGCTCATCCAGGATGGCAGATCAATGCGAGCTGTGGCAAGAAGGTATGCTCTGTCTGTCAGCATAGTGTCCAGAGGCTAGAGGCGCTACCAGGAGACAGGCCAGTACACCAGGAGATGTGGAGGGGGCCGTAGGTGGGCAACAACCCAGCAGCAGGACCGCTACCTCAGTCTTTATGCAAGGAGGAACAGGAGGAACACTGCCAGAGCCCTGCCATATGACCTCTATCATGGCCAAAAATGTGCATGTGTCTACACAAACGGTTAGAAACCGACTCCATGAGATGGTCTGAGTGCCTGATGTCCACAGATGGGGGTTGTGCTCACAACCCAACACCGTGCAGGATGCTTGGCATTTGCCACAGAACACCAGGATTGGCAAATTCGCCACTGGTGCCCTGAGCTCTTTAGAGATGAAAGCAGGTTCACACTGAACACATGCGACAGACGTGACAAAGTCTGGAGACGCTGTGGAGAGCGATCTGCTGCCTGCAACATCCTTCAGCATGACCGGTTTGGCAGTGGGTCAGCAATGGTGTGGGGTGGCATTTCTTTGGAGGGCCGCACAGCCCTCTATGTGCTCGCCAGTGGTAGCCTGACTGCCATTAATTACCGAGATGAGATCCTCAGACCCCTTGTGAGACCATATGCTGATGTAGTTGGCCCTGGGTTCCTCCCAATGCAGGACAATGGCAGACCTCATGTGGCTGGAGTGTGTCAGCAATTCCTGCAAGATGAAGGCATTGAAGCTATGGACTGGCTCACTCATTCTGCAGACTTGAATCCGATTGAACACATCTGGGACATCATGTCTCACACCATCCACCAATGTCATGTTGCACCACAGACTGTCCAGTAGTTGGCGGATGCTTTAGTCCAGGTCTGGGAGGAGATCCCTCAGGAGACCATCTACTGCCTCATCAGGAGCATGCCAAGGCATTGTAGGGAGGACATACAGGCACGTGGAGGCCACACATACTACTGAGCATCATTTCCTTGTCTTGAAGCATGTCCACTGAAGTTGGATCAGCCTGTAATTTCATTTTCCACTTTGATCTTGAGCATCATTGCAACTTCAGATCTCCGTGGGATATTAGTTGTGATTAGGGTTGAGCGAAACGGGTCGATCATTTTCAAAAGTCGCCGACTTTTGGCTAAGTCGGCGTCTCATGAAACCCAATCCGACCCCTGTGCTTGTCGGCCATGTGGTACGCGACTTTCGCGTCAAAGTCGCGTTTCAATGACGCGAAAAGCGCCATTTCTCAGCCAATGAAGGTGAACACAGAGTGTGGGCAGCGTGATGACATAGATCCTGGTCCCCACCATCTTAGAGAAGGGCATTGCAGTGATTGGCTTGCTGTCTGCGGCGTCACAGGGGCTATAAAGGGGCGTTCCCGCCGACCGCCATCTTACTGCTGCTGATCTGAGCTTAGGGAGAGGTTGCTGCCGCTTCGTCAGAAGCAGGGAGAGCGTTAGGCAGGGTCCACTAACCACCAAACCGCTTGTGCTGTAGCGATTTCCACTGTCCAACACCACCTTCGGTGTGCAGGAACAGTGGAAGCTATTTTTTTTTTTTTTTCCTCAGCGCTGTAGCTCATTGGGCTGCCCTAGAAGGCTCCGTGATAGCTGTATTGCTGTGTGTACGCCACTGTGGAAACCAACTGCTTTTTTCAAAGCACATATCCTCTTGTTCCTTTCTGCACAGCTATCTTTTTTGTTTGTCCACACTTTTTATTTAATTTGTGCATCAGTCCACTCCTATTGCTGCCTGCCATACCTGGCTTAGATTACTGCAGGGAGATAGTAATTGTAGGACAGTCCCTGTTTTTTTTTTTTTTTTTGTGGGAGATTAAGATTGGCATTTCTGCTACAGTGCCATCCCTGTGTGTGCCATCGCTCACTGAGTGGGCCATAGAAAGCCTATTTATTTTTTCCGTGATTTGTGTTCTAAATTCTACCTCAACACAAAAACACTACATCAATCAGTGGTAGAAAAATATTGGCCTCAGTCAGGGCTTGTGTGCCACTGCTGTGTGTGCTATCTCTTATTCAGTGGGCTATACAAAGCCTATTTATTTATTTATTTTTTTTCTTATTATTTGGTTTCTAAAGTCTCCCTGAAAAAAAATAAATAAATAAAAAAACAGTGGGAGAGTAATATTGCCCTTTCAGCTTGTGTGCCAGTCTTGACTCCTGGGTGTGCCACCTCTCTCTCTAATTGTGGGCCATAGAAAGCCTTTTTTTTTTTTTTTTTTTAAATATTATTGGGTTTCTAAAGTCTCCCTTAAAAAACAAAAAATACATAAAAAAACAGTGGGAGAGTAATATTGCCCTTTCAGCTTGTGTGCCAGTCTTGACTCCTGGGTGTGCCACCTCTCTCTCTAATTGTGGGCCATAGAAAGCCTTTTTTTTTTTTTTTTTTTAAATATTATTGGGTTTCTAAAGTCTCCCTTAAAAAACAAAAAATACATAAAAAAACAGTGGGAGAGTAATATTGCCCTTTCAGCTTGTGTGCCAGTCTTGACTCCTGGGTGTGCCACCTCTCTCTCTCATTCAGTGGGCCATAGAAAGGCTATTTATTTTTTTGGTTTTTTTAATATTATTTGGTTTCTAAAGTCTCCCTGAAAATAAAAAAAAAATCTTAAAAAAACAGTGGGAGAGTAATATTGCCCTTTCAGCTTGTGCGCCAGTCTTGACTCCTGGGTGTGCCACCTCTCTCTCTCATTCAGTGGGCCATAGAAAGGCTATTTATTTTTTTGGTTTTTTTAATATTATTTGGTTTCTAAAGTCTCCCTTAAAAAACAAAAAATACATAAAAAAACAGTGGGAGAGTAATATTGCCCTTTCAGCTTGTGTGCCAGTCTTGACTCCTGGGTGTGCCACCTCTCTCTCTCATTCAGTGGGCCATAGAAAGGCTATTTATTTTTTTGGTTTTTTTAATATTATTTGGTTTCTAAAGTCTCCCTTAAAAAACAAAAAATACATAAAAAACAGTGGGAGAGTAATATTGCCCTTTCAGCTTGTGTGCCAGTCTTGACTCCTGGGTGTGCCACCTCTCTCTCTCATTCAGTGGGCCATAGAAAGGCTATTTATTTTTTTGGTTTTTTTAATATTATTTGGTTTCTAAAGTCTCCCTGAAAAAAAAAAAAAACATAAAAAAACAGTGGGAGAGTAATATTGCCCTTTCAGCTTGTGTGCCAGTCTTGACTCCTGGGTGTGCCACCTCTCTCTCTCATTCAGTGGGCCATAGAAAGGCTATTTATTTTTTTTAAAAAATATTATTGGGTTTCTAAAGTCTCCCTTAAAAAACAAAAAATACATAAAAAAACAGTGGGAGAGTAATATTGCCCTTTCAGCTTGTGTGCCAGTCTTGACTCCTGGGTGTGCCACCTCTCTCTCATTCAGTGGGCCATAGAAAGCATTTATTTTTTTTTTCCTTGATTTGTGTTCTAAAATCTACCTCAACACAAAAACACTACATCAATCAGTGGGAGAAAAATATTGGCCTCAGTCAGGGCTTGTGTGCCACTGCTGTGTGTGCTATCTCTTATTCAGTGGGCTATAGAAAGCCTATTTATTTATTTATTTTTTTTCTTATTATTTGGTTTCTAAAGTCTCCCTGAAAAAAAAAAAATAAATAAAAAAACAGTGGGAGAGTAATATTGCCCTTTCAGCTTGTGTGCCAGTCTTGACTCCTGGGTGTGCCACCTCTCTCTCTAATTGTGGGCCATAGAAAGCCTTTTTTTTTTTTTTTTTTTTAAATATTATTGGGTTTCTAAAGTCTCCCTTAAAAAACAAAAAATACATAAAAAAACAGTGGGAGAGTAATATTGCCCTTTCAGCTTGTGTGCCAGTCTTGACTCCTGGGTGTGCCACCTCTCTCTCTAATTGTGGGCCATAGAAAGCCTTTTTTTTTTTTTTTTTTTTAATATTATTTGGTTTCTAAAGTCTCCCTTAAAAAACAAAAAATACATAAAAAAACAGTGGGAGAGTAATATTGCCCTTTCAGCTTGTGTGCCAGTCTTGACTCCTGGGTGTGCCACCTCTCTCTCTCATTCAGTGGGCCATAGAAAGGCTATTTATTTTTTTGGTTTTTTTAATATTATTTGGTTTCTAAAGTCTCCCTGAAAAAAAAAAAAAACATAAAAAAACAGTGGGAGAGTAATATTGCCCTTTCAGCTTGTGTGCCAGTCTTGACTCCTGGGTGTGCCACCTCTCTCTCTCATTCAGTGGGCCATAGAAAGGCTATTTATTTTTTTGGTTTTTTTAATATTATTTGGTTTCTAAAGTCTCCCTTATAAAACAAAAAATACATAAAAAAACAGTGGGAGAGTAATATTGCCCTTTCAGCTTGTGTGCCAGTCTTGACTCCTGGGTGTGCCACCTCTCTCTCTCATTCAGTGGGCCATAGAAAGGCTATTTATTTTTTTGGTTTTTTTAATATTATTTGGTTTCTAAAGTCTCCCTGAAAAAAAAAAAAACATAAAAAAACAGTGGGAGAGTAATATTGCCCTTTCAGCTTGTGTGCCAGTCTTGACTCCTGGGTGTGCCACCTCTCTCCCTCTCATTCAGTGGGCCATAGAAAGCCTATTTATTTTTTTTTTTAAAATATTATTGGGTTTCTAAAGTCTCCCTTAAAAAACAAAAAATACATAAAAAAACAGTGGGAGAGTAATATTGCCCTTTCAGCTTGTGTGCCAGTCTTGACTCCTGGGTGTGCCACCTCTCTCTCATTCAGTGGGCCATAGAAAGCATTTATTTTTTTTTTCCTTGATTTGTGTTCTAAAATCTACCTCAACACAAAAACACTACATCAATCAGTGGGAGAAAAATATTGGCCTCAGTCAGGGCTTGTGTGCCACTGCTGTGTGTGCTATCTCTCATTCAGTGGGCTATAGAAAGCCTATTTATTTATTTATTTTTTTTCTTATTATTTGGTTTCTAAAGTCTCCCTGAAAAAAAAAATACCTAAAAAAACAGTGGGAGAGTAATATTGCCCTTTCAGCTTGTGTGCCAGTCTTGACTCCTGGGTGTGCCACCTCTCTCTCTCATTCAGTGGGCCATAGAAAGGCTATTTATTTTTTTGGTTTTTTTAATATTATTTGGTTTCTAAAGTCTCCCTGAAAAAAAAAAAAAACATAAAAAAACAGTGGGAGAGTAATATTGCCCTTTCAGCTTGTGTGCCAGTCTTGACTCCTGGGTGTGCCACCTCTCTCTCTCATTCAGTGGGCCATAGAAAGGCTATTTATTTTTTTGGTTTTTTTAATATTATTTGGTTTCTAAAGTCTCCCTGAAAATAAAAAAAAAAAAACTTAAAAAAACAGTGGGAGAGTAATATTGCCCTTTCAGCTTGTGCGCCAGTCTTGACTCCTGGGTGTGCCACCTCTCTCTCTCTAATTGTGGGCCATAGAAAGCCTTTTTTTTTTTTGTTTTTTTTTTAATATTATTTGGTTTCTAAAGTCTCCCTTAAAAAACAAAAAATACATAAAAAAACAGTGGGAGAGTAATATTGCCCTTTCAGCTTGTGTGCCAGTCTTGACTCCTGGGTGTGCCACCTCTCTCTCTCATTCAGTGGGCCATAGAAAGGCTATTTATTTTTTTGGTTTTTTTAATATTATTTGGTTTCTAAAGTCTCCCTGAAAAAAAAAAACATAAAAAAACAGTGGGAGAGTAATATTGCCCTTTCAGCTTGTGTGCCAGTCTTGACTCCTGGGTGTGCCACCTCTCTCTCATTCAGTGGGCCATAGAAAGCATTTATTTTTTTTTTCCTTGATTTGTGTTCTAAAATCTACCTCAACACAAAAACACTACATCAATCAGTGGGAGAAAAATATTGGCCTCAGTCAGGGCTTGTGTGCCACTGCTGTGTGTGCTATCTCTCATTCAGTGGGCTATAGAAAGCCTATTTATTTATTTTTTTTCTTATTATTTGGTTTCTAAAGTCTCCCTGAAAAAAAAAATACCTAAAAAAACAGTGGGAGAGTAATATTGCCCTTTCAGCTTGTGTGCCAGTCTTGACTCCTGGGTGTGCCACCTCTCTCTCTCATTCAGTGGGCCATAGAAAGGCTATTTATTTTTTTGGTTTTTTTAATATTATTTGGTTTCTAAAGTCTCCCTGAAAAAAAAAAAAAACATAAAAAAACAGTGGGAGAGTAATATTGCCCTTTCAGCTTGTGTGCCAGTCTTGACTCCTGGGTGTGCCACCTCTCTCTCTCATTCAGTGGGCCATAGAAAGGCTATTTATTTTTTTGGTTTTTTTAATATTATTTGGTTTCTAAAGTCTCCCTGAAAATAAAAAAAAAAAAACTTAAAAAAACAGTGGGAGAGTAATATTGCCCTTTCAGCTTGTGCGCCAGTCTTGACTCCTGGGTGTGCCACCTCTCTCTCTCTAATTGTGGGCCATAGAAAGCCTTTTTTTTGTTTGTTTTTTTTTTAATATTATTTGGTTTCTAAAGTCTCCCTTAAAAAACAAAAAATACATAAAAAAACAGTGGGAGAGTAATATTGCCCTTTCAGCTTGTGTGCCAGTCTTGACTCCTGGGTGTGCCACCTCTCTCTCTCATTCAGTGGGCCATAGAAAGGCTATTTATTTTTTTGGTTTTTTTAATATTATTTGGTTTCTAAAGTCTCCCTGAAAAAAAAAAAACATAAAAAAACAGTGGGAGAGTAATATTGCCCTTTCAGCTTGTGTGCCAGTCTTGACTCCTGGGTGTGCCACCTCTCTCTCATTCAGTGGGCCATAGAAAGCATTTATTTTTTTTTTCCTTGATTTGTGTTCTAAAATCTACCTCAACACAAAAACACTACATCAATCAGTGGGAGAAAAATATTGGCCTCAGTCAGGGCTTGTGTGCCACTGCTGTGTGTGCTATCTCTCATTCAGTGGGCTATAGAAAGCCTATTTATTTATTTATTTTTTTTCTTATTATTTGGTTTCTAAAGTCTCCCTGAAAAAAAAAAAAACCTAAAAAAACAGTGGGAGAGTAATATTGCCCTTTCAGCTTGTGTGCCAGTCTTGACTCCTGGGTGTGCCACCTCTCTCTCATTCAGTGGGCCATAGAAAGGCTATTTATTTTTTTGGTTTTTTTAATATTATTTGGTTTCTAAAGTCTCCCTGAAAATAAAAGAAAAAAAACTTAAAAAAACAGTGGGAGAGTAATATTGCCCTTTCAGCTTGTGCGCCAGTCTTGACTCCTGGGTGTGCCACCTCTCTCTCTCTAATTGTGGGCCATAGAAAGCCTTTTTTTTTTGTTTTTTTTTTAAATATTATTTGGTTTCTAAAGTCTCCCTGAGAAAAAAAAAAAAATAAATTAGGTGGGAGATTAATATTGACATTAGTGCTTGAGTGACAGTCCTGCGTGTGTGTCATCTCTGTGATTTTGTGCCACAGAAAACAGAGTGTGTAACATTGTGCCTGATTTTCCTTGTGGTCTCACCAACCTGTTAAGGGATATTGAAATCATACTGAAGTTATAGCTCACCGTGTAAGTTGTTTGACAGCAACAAATAAAGTTACTTTGGTTAAGATTTTAAAACAATGAGGAAGTCTGGTGCAAGAGGTCGTCGTGGGCGTTCATTGTCAGCTGGTAATGATGGTAGTGGTAGTGGAGCATCAGGTGGTCGTGGGGATAAAAATATTCCACCTAAGTCTGGAGCTGTGGAGCCAGTTTCGTCGTCAGGCTACACAAGGCCTCGAACGCTCTCTTTTCTGGGAGTAGGAAAACCGCTTTTAAAGGCGGAGCAGCAACAGCAAGTTTTGGCTTACATTGCAGACTCAGCCTCTAGCTCTTTTGCCTCCTCTACCGAAACTGGTAAATGTAAAAGCAGGGCGTCGCTTGTGGATGTTCACGGTCAGGGACAAGTCGCTTCCTTGTCCTCCTCAGCAAAAACTACAACAAGAGAGAAGGATGCAGCAGGCGACACAACGGGTCACTCCATGGAGCTCTTTACACATACCGTCCCTGGCTTAGAAAGTGAAACATTTAACAGGCCATGCCCATTACAAGTAGATTCTGACATGGAGTGCACTGATGCACAGCCACAGCCAGAGTACTATGCTGCTCCTTTGACTCAGACCACCACATTGCCCTCTCAGGGTACAGATCCACAATCAGACCCTGATGAGACTATGTTGCCCCGCCACGAACGCTATACCACCGACCGACACAGTGACACAGACGAAGTTGCACACGAGCTCGAAGAGGAGGTAATAGATGACCCAGTTATTGACCCCGATTGGCAGCCATTGGGGGAACAGGGTGCAGGCGGCAGTAGTTCAGAAGCGGAGGTGGAAGAGGGGCCGCAGCAGGCATCAACATCGCAACAGGTTCCATCTGCCGGGCCCGTATCTGGCCCAAAACGCGTGTCAAAGCCAAAACCTGTTGGAGGACAGCGTGGCCATCCGGTTAAAGCTCAGTCTGCAATCCCTGAAAAGGGATCCGAGTCTAGGAACAGTGCAGTCTGGCATTTTTTTAAACAACATCCAACTGATCAGCACAAAGTCATCTGTCAAAAATGTTCAACTAGCTTAAGCAGAGGTCAGAATCTGAAAAGTCTAAATACTAGTTGCATGCATAGACACTTAACCACCATGCATTTTCAAGCCTGGACTAACTACCAAACGTCCCTTAAGGTTGTAGCACCCTCGGCCAATGAAGCTAGTCAGCAACGCAACATCCCTTCCGTCACTGTAAGGCCACCATTTTCCGCACCACCGGCAGTATCTGTGCAGGTTTCTTTGCCAGCCAAAAGCAGTCAGGGTCAGGGAACCACCAGTTTTGTAGGAGGAAATATTGCATCTAGGGCACCGGCGGAAACAATACCGTCTCCAACCGTCTCTCAGTCTGCCATGTACACCGGCACACCCGAAAGTTCCACGATCTCCAGCTCTCCAGTCCAGCTCACCCTACATGACACTCTGGTTAGAAAAAGGAAGTACTTATCCTCGCATCCGCGTACACAGGGTTTTAACGCCCACATAGCTAGACTAATCTCGTTAGAGATGATGCCCTACCGGTTAGTTGAAAGCGAAGCTTTCAAAGCCCTGATGGAGTACGCTGAACCACGATACGAGCTACCCAGTCGACACTTTTTTTCCAGAAAAGCCATCCCAGCCCTGCACCAGCATGTTAAACAGCGCATCGTCCATGCACTCAGGCAATCTGTGAGTACAAAGGTGCACCTGACTACAGATGCATGGACCAGTAGGCATGGCCAGGGACGTTATGTGTCCATCACGGCACACTGGGTGAATGTGGTGGATGCAGGGTCCACAGGCGACATCAATTTAGGGACAGTTGTGCCTAGCCCACGGTCTAGGAAACAGTTGGCTGTAGGCGTTCGCACCCCCTCCTCCTCCTCGTCCTCCTGCAGAAGCTACAGCTCTTCCACAGAACGCAGTCTGCCAACCACTCCATCGGCAGATGACACTGTTGCACACCAGTTGTCCCATTATGGGCCAGCTACTGCCAAGCGTCAGCAGGCTGTAATGGCTATGAAGTGTTTGGGCGACAACAGACACACCGCGGAAGTTCTGTCCGAGTTCTTGCAACAAGAAACGCAGTCGCGGCTGGGCACAGTAGATCTTGAGGCAGGCAAGGTAGTGAGTGATAACGGAAGGAATTTCATGGCTGCCATCTCCCTTTCCCAACTGAAACACATTCCTTGCCTGGCTCACACCTTAAACCTGGTGGTGCAGTGCTTATTGAAAACTTATCCTGGGTTCTCCGACCTGCTCCTCAAAGTGCGTGCACTTTGCTCACATATCCGACGTTCGCCTGTACACGCCAGCCGTATGCAGACCTATCAGCGGTCTTTGAACCTTCCCCAGCATCGCCTAATCATAGACGTTGCAACAAGGTGGAACTCAACACTGCACATGCTTCAGAGACTGTGCGAACAGAGGCGTGCTGTTATTTATTTGTGGGAGGATACACGGGCAGGCAGTAGGATGGCAGACATGGAGTTGTCAGGTGTGCAGTGGTCTAAGATACAAGACATGTGTCAAGTCCTTCAGTGTTTTGAGGAATGCACACGGCTGGTTAGTGCAGACAACGCCGTAATAAGCATGAGCATCCCCCTAATGCGTCTGCTGATGCAAAGTTTGACGCACATAAAGGAGCAGGCGTCTGCACCAGAGGAAGAGGAAAGCCTTGATGACAGTCAGCCATTGTCTGGTCAGGGCAGTGTACAGGACGAGGTAGCGGGCGAAGAGGAGGTGGAGGACGAGGAGGATGATGGGGATGAGTATATTTTTAATGCCGAACCTTTCCCGGGGGCACAGGAAATTGGTTGCGTGTCACGGCCGGGTTCTGGTTTTTTGAGGGACACAAGTGACGTAGATTTGCCTGCAACTGCCCCTCAACCAATCACAACCGGAGATTTGACAACTGGAACTTTGGCCCACATGGCGGATTATGCCTTACGTATCCTAAAAAGGGACACACGCATTACGAAAATGATGAACGATGACGATTACTGGTTGGCCTGCCTCCTTGATCCACGCTATAAAGGCAAATTGCAAAATATTATGCCACATGAGAACTTGGAAGTAATATTAGCAACCAAACAATCAACTCTTGTTGACCGTTTGCTTCAGGCATTCCCAGCACACAGCGCACGTGATCGTTCTCACACGAGCTCCAGGGGGCAGCAGACTAGGAGTGTTAGGGGTGCACACATCAGAAGTGGCGTTGGACAGAGGGGTTTTCTGACCAGGTTGTGGAGTGATTTTGCTATGACCGCAGACAGGACAGGTACTGCTGCATCAATTGAAAGTGACAGGAGACAACATTTGTCCAGTATGGTTACTAACTATTTTTCATCCCTTATCGATGTTCTCCCTCAACCGTCATTCCCATTTGATTACTGGGCCTCCAAATTAGACACCTGGCCAGAATTGGCAGAATATGCATTGCAGGAGCTTGCTTGCCCGGCAGCAAGTGTCCTATCAGAAAGAGTATTCAGTGCTGCAGGTTCAATATTAACCGAAAAAAGGACTCGTCTGGCTACCCAAAATGTTGACGATCTAACATTCATTAAAATGAACCACAACTGGATTTCGAAATCTTTTGCCCCACCTTGCCCGGCCGACACCTAGCTTTCCTATGAAAAGCTCTTGCCTGTGAATTACTTTTCTAATGTCTAATTTGCTGCAGCTGATTGTACAGCATACGACATGTTTACACCTCCCTAAATGGCAAAACTCCCCACACGGGGCCGTGGTATCGCGACTTGGCGCAAGCACCCGTGAGACTGCTGTTTGTCTGAAGAGGTGGGTGTGCTCGCTTTTGGTTGACGGCATTGCTACTGGGTCCCTCATAGTACAATGTAGTGTCTCTAGCGGTGGTGGTGCGCACCCAACGTCAGACACACCGTTGTAACATGAGGGGCCCTGGGGCGGTCCCGCCGGCCTCAAGAGAGTTCCCCCCTACCCCAGCTCAAAATGTGCTCTACCACGTGCAAAATTATGTCGCACAGCTCCACCAATCTTTAGTCTATTCGCTGACATCATTCAATGTCTGGCACTGACAATACAAATTTGTAGACATCTATGATGCAACTTAAAGTAGTCTGTGTCTGTGTCCTATATTGGCACCATTAAATAGTTACTGCCAAATTACTATGTCAGAAACTCAGTAGATGAGCCCACCCCTGTACCTAAGTATGCCACCTTTTTTTTTGTTTTGGTTGTTTTGCGAGACATTAACATCTATTTATATTTTGGGAGTACTGGGACAGACACTCCTTGCACTACTCCTCCACTCACCACCAAGCTGCCTGTGTATCCATGTAACCGCTGTAAAGCTGCCATGAGCCTATTGTTTGTTATTTTAGGCCTTTGATAGCCTGTCTGCGGTCCCTACTTTAAATACTCCTCCACTCATCACCAGCTGCCTGCCCGTGTATCCATGTAACCGCTGTAAAACTGCCATGAGCCTATTGTTTGTTATTTTAGGCCTTTGATAGCCTGTCTGCGGTCCCTACTTTAAATACTCCTCCACTCACCACCAAGCTGCCTGTGTATCCATGTAACCGCTGTAAAACTGCCATGAGCCTATTGTTTGTTATTTTAGGCCTTTGATAGCCTGTCTGCGGTCCCTACTTTAAATACTCCTCCACTCACCACCAAGCTGCCTGCCCGTGTATCCATGTAACCGCTGTAAAACTGCCATGAGCCTATTGTTTGTTATTTTAGGCCTTTGATAGCCTGTCTGCGGTCCCTACTTTAAATACTCCTCCACTCACCACCAAGCTGCCTGTGTATCCATGTAACCGCTGTAAAACTGCCATGAGCCTATTGTTTGTTATTTTAGGCCTTTGATAGCCTGTCTGCGGTCCCTACTTTAAATACTCCTCCACTCACCACCAAGCTGCCTGCCCGTGTATCCATGTAACCGCTGTAAAACTGCCATGAGCCTATTGTTTGTTATTTTAGGCCTTTGATAGCCTGTCTGCGGTCCCTACTTTAAATACTCCTCCACTCATCACCAGCTGCCTGCCCGTGTATCCATGTAACCGCTGTAAAACTGCCATGAGCCTATTGTTTGTTATTTTAGGCCTTTGATAGCCTGTCTGCGGTCCCTACTTTAAATACTCCTCCACTCATCACCAGCTGCCTGCCCGTGTATCCATGTAACCGCTGTAAAACTGCCATGAGCCTATTGTTTGTTATTTTAGGCCTTTGATAGCCTGTCTGCGGTCCCTACTTTAAATACTCCTCCACTCACCACCAAGCTGCCTGCCCGTGTATCCATGTAACCGCTGTAAAACTGCCATGAGCCTATTGTTTGTTATTTTAGGCCTTTGATAGCCTGTCTGCGGTCCCTACTTTAAATACTCCTCCACTCACCACCAAGCTGCCTGTGTATCCATGTAACCGCTGTAAAACTGCCATGAGCCTATTGTTTGTTATTTTAGGCCTTTGATAGCCTGTCTGCGGTCCCTACTTTAAATACTCCTCCACTCATCACCAGCTGCCTGCCCGTGTATCCATGTAACCGCTGTAAAACTGCCATGAGCCTATTGTTTGTTATTTTAGGCCTTTGATAGCCTGTCTGCGGTCCCTACTTTAAATACTCCTCCACTCACCACCAAGCTGCCTGCCCGTGTATCCATGTAACCGCTGTAAAACTGCCATGAGCCTATTGTTTGTTATTTTAGGCCTTTGATAGCCTGTCTGCGGTCCCTACTTTAAATACTCCTCCACTCACCACCAAGCTGCCTGCCCGTGTATCCATGTAACCGCTGTAAAACTGCCATGAGCCTATTGTTTGTTATTTTAGGCCTTCGAAGCCTGTCTGCGGTCCCTCCTTCCACTAGGCCTCCACTGACCAGACCACTGCTGCCCGTGTACCCCTGTAACCAATTTTAAAGTGCCTACAGCCAGCCCATTTTATTGTGTTAGGCCTTCGAAGCCTGTCTGCGGTCCCTCCTTCCAATAGGCCTACACTGACAAAGGTACACCTGACAACAGACACATGGACCTGTAGGCATGGCCACGGAAGGTTACGTGTCCTTTGTGGCTCAATGGGTTAATGTATTGGATGCATGGTCCACACAGGGGACAGCCTGCTAAGTCTGTATGCAGTCCCTAATTCAAGTTGTCCTCAACTGAATAAAGCTGAGCTTCTACCTTCTGGCTCTCATTAAGTGTTTTTTAAAAAACAAAATGGTGGTTAGGGCCTACTAACGGCTTCTGCCCCTCCCTGGTGTTGCCCTCAACTGAATAAAGCTGAGCTTCTACCTTCCGGCTCTGATTAACTGCTGTTTTTAAACACATTGCTGGTTCCGGCCTACTAACGGTGTCTGCCCCTGCCTGGTGTTGCCCTCAACTGAATAAAGCTGAGCTTCAACCTTCTGGCTCTCATTAAGTGTTTTTTAAAAAACAAAATGGTGGTTAGGGCCTACTAACGGCTTCTGCCCCTCCCTGGTGTTGCCCTCAACTGAATAAAGCTGAGCTTCTACCTTCCGGCTCTGATTAACTGCTGTTTTTAAACACATTGCTGGTTCCGGCCTACTAACGGTGTCTGCCCCTCCCTGGTGTTGCCCTCAACTGAATAAAGCTGAGCTTCAACCTTCTGGCTCTCATTAAGTGTTTTTTAAAAAACAAAATGGTGGTTAGGGCCTACTAACGGCTTCTGCCCCTCCCTGGTGTTGCCCTCAACTGAATAAAGCTGAGCTTCTACCTTCCGGCTCTGATTAACTGCTGTTTTTAAACACATTGCTGGTTCCGGCCTACTAACGGTGTCTGCCCCTCCCTGGTGTTGCCCTCAACTGAATAAAGCTGAGCTTCTACCTTCCGGCTCTGATTAACTGCTGTTTTTAATCACATTGCTGGTTCCGGCCTACTAACGGTGTCTGCCCCTGCCTGGTGTTGCCCTCAACTGAATAAAGCTGAGCTTCAACCTTCTGGCTCTCATTAAGTGTTTTTTAAAAAACAAAATGGTGGTTAGGGCCTACTAACGGCTTCTGCCCCTCCCTGGTGTTGCCCTCAACTGAATAAAGCTGAGCTTCTACCTTCCGGCTCTGATTAACTGCTGTTTTTAAACACATTGCTGGTTCCGGCCTACTAACGGTGTCTGCCCCTGCCTGGTGTTGCCCTCAACTGAATAAAGCTGAGCTTCAACCTTCTGGCTCTCATTAAGTGTTTTTTAAAAAACAAAATGGTGGTTAGGGCCTACTAACGGCTTCTGCCCCTCCCTGGTGTTGCCCTCAACTGAATAAAGCTGAGCTTCTACCTTCCGGCTCTGATTAACTGCTGTTTTTAAACACATTGCTGGTTCCGGCCTACTAACGGTGTCTGCCCCTCCCTGGTGTTGCCCTCAACTGAATAAAGCTGAGCTTCTACCTTCCGGCTCTGATTAACTGCTGTTTTTAAACACATTGCTGGTTCCGGCCTACTAACAGTGTCTGCCCCTGCCTGGTGTTGCCCTCAACTGAATAAAGCTGAGCTTCAACCTTCTGGCTCTGATTAACTGCTGTTTTTAAACACATTGCTGGTTCCGGCCTACTAACGGTGTCTGCCCCTCCCTGGTGTTGCCCTCAACTGAATAAAGCTGAGCTTCTACCTTCCGGCTCTGATTAACTGCTGTTTTTAAACACATTGCTGGTTCCGGCCTACTAACGGTGTCTGCCCCTGCCTGGTGTTGCCCTCAACTGAATAAAGCTGAGCTTCAACCTTCTGGCTCTCATTAAGTGTTTTTTAAAAAACAAAATGGTGGTTAGGGCCTACTAACGGCTTCTGCCCCTCCCTGGTGTTGCCCTCAACTGAATAAAGCTGAGCTTCTACCTTCCGGCTCTGATTAACTGCTGTTTTTAAACACATTGCTGGTTCCGGCCTACTAACGGTGTCTGCCCCTGCCTGGTGTTGCCCTCAACTGAATAAAGCTGAGCTTCAACCTTCTGGCTCTCATTAAGTGTTTTTTAAAAAACAAAATGGTGGTTCCGGCCTACTAACGGTGTCTGTTGTGAATTTGGATTCTGGGCTCCCCCGGTGGCTACTGGTGGAATTGAACTGGTGTCTTCATCTTCTCTGTTCACCTGTTCCCATCAAGATGTGGGAGTCGCTATGTGGCCTTGCTGCTCTGTTAGTTGCTTGCCGGTCAACAATGTTATCAGAAGCCTCTCTGTGCTTGTTCCTGCTCCTAGACAACTACTAGATAAGTTGGACTCTTGTCCATGTTTGTTTTTGCATTTTGTTCCAGTTCACAGCTGTAGTTTCGTTACTGTGTCTGGAAAGCTCTTGTGAACGGGAATTGCCACTCTGGTGTTATGAGTTAATGCCAGAGTTTTAAAGTAATTTCTGGATGGTGTTTTTTGATAGGGTTTTCAGCTGACCATGAAAGTGTCCTTTCTGTCTTCTGCTATGTAGTAAGTGGACCTCAAATTTGCTAAACCTATTTTCATACTACGTTTGTTATTTCATCTCAACTCACCGCCAATACATGTGGGGGGCCTCTGTCTCCTTTCGGGGTATTTCTCTAGAGGTGAGCTAGGACTAATATTTTCCTCTGCTAGCTTTATTTAGTCCTCCGGCTGGGCTGGGCATCTAGAATCAACGTAGGCATGCTACCCGGCCACTGCTAGTTGTGCGTTAGGTTTAGTTCATGGTCAGCTCAGTTCCCATCTTCCAAGAGCTAGTTCCTATATATGCTTATGCTATGTTCTCTTGCCATTGAGATCATGACAGTTTGACCGGCCCGCAAAGTGTTAATTGTTTGGGCTGAAGCAGGAGAAAAAGAAGTGTTGAAGGGAAATTTTTTTTTTTTCCCCTCAGAGTTTGGCTGCCTAGCCCTTAATTGCTGTCTAGCTGCTTCTTACCTCCTCTTAACCCTTGAATGGCTCTGTGTCCACCTGTTTGTAATGGATCTTCAGAGTGTAACTGCAGGTTTGATTAATCTCGCCACGAAGGTACAAAATTTGCAAGATTTTGTTTGTCATGCACCTGTATCTGAGCCGAGAATTCCTTTGCCGGAATTTTTCTCGGGGAATAGATCCGGGTTTCAGAATTTTCGAAATAATTGCAAATTATTTTTGTCTCTGAAATCTCGCTCTGCCGGAGACCCTGCACAGCAGGTCAGGATTGTGATTTCCTTGCTCCGGGGCGACCCTCAAGACTGGGCTTTTTCATTGACACCAGGGGATCCTGCGTTGCTCAATGTGGATGCGTTTTTTCTGGCCTTGGGGTTGCTTTATGACGAACCTCATTTGGAGCTTCAGGCAGAAAAAACTTTGATGTCCCTATCTCAGGGGCAAGATGAAGCGGAAATTTACTGCCAAAGATTCCGTAAATGGTCTGTGCTTACTCAGTGGAATGAGTGCGCCCTGGCGGCGACTTTCAGAGAGGGTCTCTCTGATGCCATTAAGGATGTTATGGTGGGGTTCCCTGTGCCTGCGGGTCTGAATGAGTCCATGACAATGGCTATTCAGATCGATAGGCGTTTGCGGGAGCGCAAACCAGTGCACCATCTGGCGGTGTCCACTGAGAAGTCGCCAGAGAGTATGCAGTGTGATAGAATTCTGTCCCGAAGCGAGCGGCAGAATTTTAGACGGAAAAATGGGTTGTGTTTCTATTGTGGTGATTCTACTCATGTTATATCAGCATGCTCTAAGCGCACTAAAAAGCTTGGTAAATCTGTTTCCATTTGCACCTTACCGTCTAAATTTATTCTATCTGTGACCCTGATTTGCTCTTTGTCATCTATTACCACGGACGCCTATGTCGACTCTGGCGCCGCTTTGAGTCTTATGGATTGGTCCTTTGCCAAACGCTGTGGGTATGATTTAGAGCCTTTGGAGACTTCTATTCCTCTGAAGGGGATTGACTCCACCCCATTGGCTAATAATAAACCACAATACTGGACACAAGTAACTATGCGTATTAATCCGGATCACCAGGAGATTATTCGCTTTCTGGTGCTGTATAATCTACATGATGATTTGGTGCTAGGATTGCCTTGGCTGCAATCTCACAACCCAGTCCTCGACTGGAGAGCTATGTCTGTGTTGAGCTGGGGATGTAAGGGGGCTCATGGGGATGTACCTGTGGTTTCCATTTCATCATCCATTCCCTCTGAAATTCCTGAGTTCCTGTCTGACTATCGTGACGTCTTTGAAGAATCCAAGCTTGGTTCGTTACCTCCGCACCGAGAGTGCGATTGTGCCATAGATTTAATCCCAGGTAGTAAATACCCAAAGGGTCGTTTATTTAATCTGTCTGTGCCTGAACATGCTGCTATGCGAGAATATATAAAGGAGTCCTTGGAAAAGGGACATATTCGTCCATCGTCATCTCCCTTAGGAGCCGGTTTTTTCTTTGTGTCAAAAAAAGACGGCTCTTTGAGACCATGTATTGATTATCGGCTTTTGAATAAAATCACTGTTAAATATCAATACCCATTGCCGTTGCTGACTGATTTGTTTGCTCGCATAAAGGGGGCCAAGTGGTTCTCTAAGATTGACCTTCGTGGGGCGTATAATTTGGTGCGAATCAGGCAGGGGGATGAGTGGAAAACCGCATTTAATACGCCCGAGGGCCACTTTGAGTATTTAGTGATGCCTTTTGGTCTTTCTAATGCTCCGTCAGTTTTCCAGTCCTTTATGCATGATATTTTTCGCGATTATTTGGATAAATTTATGATTGTGTATCTGGATGATATTCTGATTTTTTCGGATGACTGGGACTCTCATGTCCAGCAAGTCAGGAGGGTTTTTCAGGTTTTGCGGTCTAATTCTTTGTGTGTGAAGGGTTCTAAGTGTGTTTTTGGGGTACAGAGGATTTCCTTTTTGGGATATATTTTTTCCCCCTCTTCCATTGAAATGGATCCTGTCAAGGTTCAAGCTATTTGTGATTGGACGCAGCCCTCTTCTCTTAAGAGTCTTCAGAAATTTTTGGGCTTTGCTAACTTTTATCGTCGATTTATTGCTGGTTTTTCGGATATTGCTAAGCCATTGACCGATTTGACTAAGAAGGGTGCTGATGTTGCTGATTGGTCCCCTGATGCTGTGGAGGCCTTTCAGGAGCTTAAGCGCCGTTTTTCCTCTGCCCCTGTGTTGCGTCAGCCTGATGTTGCTCTACCTTTTCAGGTTGAGGTCGACGCTTCTGAGATCGGAGCTGGGGCAGTGTTGTCGCAGAAAAGTTCTGACTGCTCCGTGATGAGGCCTTGTGCCTTCTTTTCCCGTAAATTTTCGCCCGCTGAGCGGAATTATGATGTTGGGAATCGGGAGCTTTTGGCCATGAAGTGGGCTTTTGAGGAGTGGCGCCATTGGCTCGAGGGGGCCAGACATCAGGTGGTGGTATTGACTGACCACAAAAATTTGATTTATCTTGAGACCGCCAGGCGCCTGAATCCTAGACAGGCGCGCTGGTCATTATTTTTCTCTCGGTTTAATTTTGTGGTGTCATACCTACCGGGTTCTAAGAATGTTAAGGCGGATGCCCTTTCTAGGAGTTTTGAGCCTGACTCGCCTGGTAACTCTGAGCCCACAGGTATCCTTAAGGATGGAGTGGTATTGTCAGCCGTTTCTCCAGACCTGCGGCGGGCCTTGCAGGAGTTTCAGGCGGAGAGACCTGATCGTTGCCCACCTGATAAACTGTTTGTTCCTGATGATTGGACCAGTAGAGTCATCTCTGAGGTTCATTCTTCTGCGTTGGCAGGTCATCCTGGCATTTTTGGTACCAGGGATTTGGTGGCAAGGTCCTTCTGGTGGCCTTCCCTGTCACGAGATGTGCGAGGCTTTGTGCAGTCTTGTGACGTTTGTGCTCGGGCCAAGCCTTGTTGTTCTCGGGCTAGTGGATTATTGTTGCCCTTGCCTATTCCTAAGAGGCCTTGGACGCACATCTCGATGGATTTTATTTCAGATCTGCCTGTTTCTCAGAAGATGTCTGTCATCTGGGTGGTGTGTGACCGTTTTTCTAAGATGGTCCATTTGGTTCCTCTGCCCAAGTTACCTTCTTCTTCCGAGTTGGTTCCTCTGTTTTTTCAAAATGTTGTTCGTTTGCATGGTATTCCTGAGAATATCGTTTCTGACAGAGGGACCCAATTCGTGTCTAGATTTTGGCGGGCATTCTGTGCTAGGATGGGCATAGATTTATCTTTTTCGTCCGCTTTCCATCCTCAGACGAATGGCCAGACCGAGCGGATTAATCAGACCCTGGAGACATATCTGAGGTGTTTTGTGTCTGCTGACCAGGATGATTGGGTTGCTTTTTTGCCATTGGCGGAGTTCGCTCTCAATAATCGGGCCAGCTCTGCCACTTTGGTGTCCCCGTTTTTCTGTAATTCGGGGTTTCATCCTCGATTTTCCTCTGGTCAGGTGGAATCTTCGGATTGTCCTGGAGTGGATGCTCTGGTGGAGAGATTGCATCAGATCTGGGGGCAGGTGGTGGACAATTTGAGGTTGTCCCAGGAGAAGACTCAGCTTTTTGCCAACCGCCACCGTCGTGTTGGTCCTCGGCTTTCTGTTGGGGATTTGGTGTGGTTGTCTTCTCGTTTTGTCCCTATGAGGGTCTCTTCTCCTAAGTTTAAGCCTCGGTTTATCGGCCCGTATAAGATATTGGAGATTCTTAACCCTGTTTCCTTCCGTTTGGACCTCCCTGCATCCTTTTCTATTCATAACGTTTTTCATCGGTCATTATTGCGCAGGTATGAGGTACCGGTTGTGCCTTCCGTTGAGCCTCCTGCTCCGGTGTTGGTTGAGGGTGAGTTGGAGTACGTTGTGGAGAAAATCTTGGACTCTCGTGTTTCCAGACGGAGACTCCAGTATCTGGTCAAGTGGAAGGGATACGGCCAGGAGGATAATTCTTGGGTGAATGCATCTGATGTTCATGCCTCCGATCTGGTTCGTGCCTTTCATAGGGCCCATCCTGATCGCCCTGGTGGTTCTGGTGAGGGTTCGGTGCCCCCTCCTTGAGGGGGGGGTACTGTTGTGAATTTGGATTCTGGGCTCCCCCGGTGGCTACTGGTGGAATTGAACTGGTGTCTTCATCTTCTCTGTTCACCTGTTCCCATCAAGATGTGGGAGTCGCTATGTGGCCTTGCTGCTCTGTTAGTTGCTTGCCGGTCAACAATGTTATCAGAAGCCTCTCTGTGCTTGTTCCTGCTCCTAGACAACTACTAGATAAGTTGGACTCTTGTCCATGTTTGTTTTTGCATTTTGTTCCAGTTCACAGCTGTAGTTTCGTTACTGTGTCTGGAAAGCTCTTGTGAACGGGAATTGCCACTCTGGTGTTATGAGTTAATGCCAGAGTTTTAAAGTAATTTCTGGATGGTGTTTTTTGATAGGGTTTTCAGCTGACCATGAAAGTGTCCTTTCTGTCTTCTGCTATGTAGTAAGTGGACCTCAAATTTGCTAAACCTATTTTCATACTACGTTTGTTATTTCATCTCAACTCACCGCCAATACATGTGGGGGGCCTCTGTCTCCTTTCGGGGTATTTCTCTAGAGGTGAGCTAGGACTAATATTTTCCTCTGCTAGCTTTATTTAGTCCTCCGGCTGGGCTGGGCATCTAGAATCAACGTAGGCATGCTACCCGGCCACTGCTAGTTGTGCGTTAGGTTTAGTTCATGGTCAGCTCAGTTCCCATCTTCCAAGAGCTAGTTCCTATATATGCTTATGCTATGTTCTCTTGCCATTGAGATCATGACAGGTGTCTGCCCCTGCCTGGTGTTGCCCTCAACTGAATAAAGCTGAGCTTCAACCTTCTGGCTCTCATTAAGTGTTTTTTAAAAAACAAAATGGTGTTTAGGGCCTACTAACGGTGTCTGCCCCTCCCTGGTGTTGCCCTCAACTGAATAAAGCTGAGCTTCAACCTTCTGGCTCTCATTAAGTGTTTTTTAAAAAACAAAATGGTGGTTAGGGCCTACTAACGGTGTCTGCCCCTCCCTGGTGTTGTCCTCAACTGAACAAAGCTGAGCTTCCACATTCTGGCTTTCGGCCTATACTATCAGATATTAAACTGCATTTGGCCTACTAGTGTGGTTAGGCCCTTGAAACAGTGTCTGCTGCTCTTGGGTTTGCTACTCCACTGAACAAAGCAATGCCGCCTGTTTAGTCCTGTTACCAATTTTGATCTGCATTTAGCCTACTTTATTCTTTGGCCCTATATCTGTTTCCTCATCATCCTGCCCATTGCCCAGCCACTGCTAGATGAGTCTGCTGGTACATTGACCTAGACCACTACATTCCCCTTGTACTCTACACAGCCAGAATCTGACCCTGCTGAAAGTAAGGTTCCCCTTCCCGCATATTATACCACCTTACACAGGGACAAAGAGGAAGGTGCAGATGAAAGTGCAGGTTCCTTCATCAGGTGGGGGGGCATACTCGTTGGCGACGTCACTGGCACAGGGCCACTCAGAGTACGCAAAAGTGTCGCTGCTGGTGGGAGGCGCCCCCGCCATGCAAACACACCGCCGTACTTTGAGGGGCCCTGTGCCAGTGCCAATGCGAACGAGTGGGCCCCCCCTGCTTGCTCAGGATCACAGCACTTGCAACGTTGAAATACTTACCTCTCCCTGCTCCACCGCCATGACGTAGTCCATGTTTCCTGGGCCCACTAAAACCTTGAACCAGCCCTACCCCCACAACTTTTGCCAAATGACCCCCAATTTCCAGTGCCCAACTATTATTATAAAGTTAATTAAGATTGACAAGCTTCAGAAAACAAGAATGGATGTTTTTGGCAGTAAAATGTGCACTGTAGGTGTTTTCCTGGCCTCCACTCACTGCCGGCTATGCTTCCCCATTGACTTGCATTGGGTTTCGTGTTTCGGTCGATCCCCGACTTTTAGCGATAATCGGCCGACTTCACTCGACTCGACTCTGGACTAAATCGGGTTTCACAAAACCAGACTCGATCTTAAAAAAATGAAAGTCGCTCAACCCTAGTTGTGATTTACATTGATAATTTTTAGGTTTTATTGTTCTCAACACATTCCACTACGTAATGAATAAAGATTTACAACTGGAATATTTCATTCAGTGATATCTAGGATGTGGGATTTTAGTGTTCCCTTTATTTGTTTGAGCAGTGCATATACATATATATATACACATATATCACCATTTTTTCATTTTAGAAATACAAAAAAGGAAAATAGGCTGGTGCAAAATTTTGATTTGTGTGGTCAGATAACTTTGACCAAGATTTCAGACCTTAATTAGCTTGTTAGGGTTATGACTTGTTCACTATCATCGTTAGGATAGGCCATGTGTTGCAGATTTATCAGTTTTATAAAAACTGAAAATGGTGGAGGCCCACAAAGCAAGAGAAGGTTATAAGAAGATAGCAAAGTGCTTTAAAGTTGCCCTTTTCTCAGTTCAAAATGTGCTTAAAGGGAACCTGTCACCCCCCAGGCGTTTGTAACTAAAGGAGCCACCTTGTGCAGCACTAATGCTGCATTCTGACAAGGTGGCTCTTTTAGTTCTTGGTGCTGTAACTGCAGAAATAATAGATTTTGCAATTTGTCCAAAATACCTTGAAATAGTCCTGGGGCAGGTCTCCCCCCCCCCCTAATGCAGACGCAGCACCACCGCCACTCATTGCAAAATCGATTATTTCTGCAGTTACAGCACCAAGAACTAAAAGAGCCACCTTGTCAGAATGTAGCATTAGTGCTGCACAAGGTAGCTCTTTTAGTTACAAACGCCTGGGGGGTGACAGGTTCCCTTTAAGAAATGTCTGATAACAGTAACAGTGGAGGTAAAGATAAGGTCTGGAAGACAAAGAAAAATTTTGCACGCAGAATAGCTAGAGAGGCAAATCAGAACCCCCACTTGACTGCAAAAGACCTTCACAAAGATTAAGCAGACTTTGGAGTTGGGGTACATTGTTCCACTGTTCAGAGACGCCTGCATAAACATGGCCTTCAAGGAAGAGTCATCAGAAGAATATTTCTCCTGTGTCCTCACCATAAACTTCAGGGTCAAAAGTATGCAAAAGAACATCTTAACAAGCCTGATGCATTTTGGAAACAAGTCCCATAGACTGATTAGGTAACAATAGAGCTCTTTAGCCACAATAATCAAAGGTAAACTTGGAGAAAAAGGGCACAAAATTTAAGGAAAAGAACAACTACTACGCATAGGGGTGGATCAATCATGCTTCATAGGTAGAGGCAAGAATGGATTCAATGAAATTTCAACAAATGCTTGATGCAAACATAACACCATCTGTAAAAAAAGATGAGTTGAAAAGAGGATTGCTTCCACAAATGGATAATGATCCTAATCACACATCAAAATCCACAATAGATTACCTGAAAAGGCGCAAGCTGAAGGCTTCGCAATAGCCCCTACAATCACCTGATCTTGATGTCAGTGAAACTCTGTGGCTAGACCTCAAAATATGCAAAACTATCTCACAGAACTGGAAGAATTTTCAAAGGAAGAATGGATGAAAATTCCTCAAACGAGAATTGAAATGACTTTTTTTCTGACTACAACAAGCTTCAACAAGCTGTGATACTTGTAAAAGGATGTGATACCAGGTACTAACCATGAAGGGTGCCCAAACTTTTTCATCAGACCATTTTCTTTTTTGTAATTTTTAAAATGAAAACAATTACAATATATATTTTTGGGGGCCTAAAGTACAAAGTAAATGTGTCATCTTTAACTTTAGCCTTTTTACAGACCACTTCATCCTTAACTTGCTTAACTGTTCACAATAACAGCAATTTTGACCAGAGGTGCCCAAAACTGTTACATCTCACTGTAACTGGAGGAAAACAACAACCAATGAAATCACAGCATTGACATTATTGCTCTACACAGCCCATACTAGACAATCAAATCTGGCAGGTATTTTTGCATTCCCACCATCTTTTATCTTACCTAAATATCATATATCTATTTTAATGTGCGGTCCAACCATAACTTGTAGGCAACACGCACACTTTCTTGAGGGTATGTTTGACTTAGATTTTCCCTATACTCCTCACATGAGTCACTTGTTTGTTCATGTTACCTGCTCCTCATCGGAATTGGCCCATGTGTTACTGTAAAGAAGGACAAAACTCATAACATTGCTCAACCTCTCCTTAATTACTGCGAGTCTTTCCCTCTGCACATTCTGATTCTCTAATCTATCCTGATCACTGAAGCCATCTTTGTATATGGCAAGTTCTCAGATGTCTGTACCCTGTGCCAGTTACTGGTTCGGTTGCACTGGTTGCCCGCTCATTTTAAAATCTGAGAACAGCATAATGAAGGAAAAAAGAGACCCTTATTCCAGCAATGCATTACTAAGTTTACTGGATGCAGAAGTTGTGACACAGAGTTTTTAGGTGTTGCATGCAGCAGAGCTCAGAAAGCTAATCCCGCCCACACCACAGACTTCAGTGTCCATTATCTATTGACAACGAACTGCTTATCACATGAGGGGGTGTGGGTTACACCAGGGCTTAAGTTCACTGTGGTCAGGGCAGTGATAGTCTCCTATTGATAAAACATTAATTGCAAAAAAGAAAAACAGCAGACAGCCCAATAAGAAAAAATTGTTGAGTTCAGTGTCTCAGCTCCTACCCCATGCTGTCCCCAGATTGCATAGCAAAACCCTTCTGACAGATTCCCTTTTACTAGGTCTCATGCTGTAATGACAACATGAAGCCTTGTCGATGCAGAAAGCACTTGACCTATGAAGGATATCAAAGATCTGCTGAGACTGAAGACTGGACTGGAACTGTCAACTAGGCGAGGGGCTGTGTGGAAAAGATGATGGAGGAGTATTATTTATTTATTTTATCATACTCTCATGTCATTCTATTTGCAATACATTGAAATAAATGCAAATTTAATTTTCTGGAATTTTTTTAGCCAATTTACTAATTCAAATTTTTTTAAGGTTCGCTCATCGTTAATCGGAAACTGATCCTTTTTTTCTTTTCACAATGTATCACACACATTGCCCAAGAGTGTGACTTTAGGGCTGTTCTTTTAAAAAAACAACCCCTGATTACATTTCTTCTGAGGACATTTTAAGCTGCTATTTAAGACTCCTTACGTGTGTACTTGTGTGCAGCTTTCTCTATTGTAAAAATGCCAAGTGATGAAAATCATTGTAACACAAAGGATGCCTACAGATTTCAATGGGCCTCTGGTGAGCTTTACGCTGTGTTTGGTAAGATTCCCTTGTGATCAAAATGTTTGAGCTGAACCCAAAACATAACATATAAAAGGGTATTTATAAACCAACTTTATATGTTACTAAAGCATTCATTATTTTCCTAAACTGTGCTGATTACGGTAAATATCAAGCAAAAATATCTTTATTGTTACACTTCTGCGTCAAGCAAGTACGTATGGTATTTAATCCTAATGATACTATTACGCTAATAGCAGCACTTTGTAACTAAAGAACCCTATTAATCCCCAGCGATAAACCATACAACTATTACGGCAGGACATTCCCAGCATTCGGTCTTTATAAATATGTCGACTATTGTATACTGGAAAATAGAGGCAGTACGTTGGCTCCAATTTGTTCCATTGTTTTCTTTCCTATTTGATCCACTTACAGTTGATAATAATAATGAATCTGTGAGTCTGACCCCACCGCAGGGACCATTTTACCTCTGCTGAGGACCAAGGATAGCAACCAAAAACGTTACCATGACAACTCGTTCAGGTGACAAAACTAAAATCCACAAAGAGAGAATTAAAAGAAAAAAAAAAACTGTTCTGAAAGTTGTTGTTTTTTTTCCTGCTTATCTTTTCTTGTGCTGCAGTTTATGACAACAATAATAGCTTCCTCAGAGAATCATTTTAGGCAGCCATAGAGCGCAACAGTGCTGTTATCACATAGATAATAGACATTTAGAACTTGGCAATATTGTCATTATTTCACAACAGACATCTGGAGCTACGAGTCTGTCTGAAAATATTTTTTTTTTCACAATTTCTAGGCCAGAGAAGAAAAATACCATTGTGCCAAAAGGGAAGGAAATAGAGGCAAATCTACAACCATGAGTCTCAGCTGACATTTTCTTGTGGTGACAAGCTGCATGTTTCTTATATAACCTGTCTCTTAAATGATAAACCATTGGCCTCCCACTATGTTTCTAGTCAATTCAAATCAGTCACAAAGGCCATTTCTTGCTCCAAGATATTCTCAATGTCCAATTTATCATGTGTCGCGGATTGACATATGTGCCAATAAGAAGTATTAACAAAAACATGTCACTTTATCTGAGACAGTGCTGACATTATCATCTGGACATATTTATTCCTGGCTGTAACATTTATACTGCAATCGGAAAGTATCCCGATAAACTAGAAGAGCAAACAGAGAATACGAAAATGCAAAGAATATATGTTTATGTAACTCACGGGAAATCTGTTAGAGAGAGATTTGGCTAAAAAGTGAGTTAGAGAAATAGGAATAGTTCTTGCAATCACATAAACTTCTGACTCAAGTTCCTCAAACCTTATGATGATCAGCTGTTATCACCAGGGAAGACCTAAAAGAGCCATAAAAGCCATATTGTGCATGTTTACTGCAACAACGCTACAGCTTCGGAAGAGTAGCATTACAAGCTATTGCTAACGAGTTCAGTAAATTGCAAACCAAGTGATGTATGAAGGGGGCATAGCCCTCCAGATTGTCTATCAGCAAGCTTCCACTCTGGCTCCTAAAATGGGACCCAAGTGGGAATTCCCTCTGTATTACTATATAACTTTATAGGCCACATAGGAAGGGTTTGCCTATATGCCATTCAATCCTCAACATTGAAATTGCAACACTAAGAATGAAACGTTATGGAATGATAGAATTCACACTATCGAAAGACATGATAATAGTATGCACTTGGTCCATAAAGAATGGACTTTCTTATTATTTTATTAGGGTATTATATAACACGTTCTACCTGCTAAAACTGTCCACATGTACTGTGGTGTACTGCCTGTTTATACACTCTGCAATAGGATGTGTTGATCTGCACACATGGCGGTTTTTATCTTGCCGGCCAGGGACATGTTGTAGTGTGCCAGCATCGCAAGGCACATCTGTCACTTATATAGGGATTGATGATGCTGTTGAGACGTTGTATTACAAGTCCGTTTTTTTAAAAAAAGAAAAAGAAAGAGTGGCAGCCGCCCTGGCTGTTCTTTTACCCTGTGAACATGCTTAGCTTTGCAACATTGTTACACTCCTCCATTTTGAAACCTTTCATTTATCCAGCTATAATAAAATAACAGCGGTATGCTTTGTCAAGACGGTGAAGTTGTGTTTACTGGCAAATGTATTGCTGGGGACATTATACCACATATATATGAATTTATGACCTAAAAAGACACAGGGTGAAATCCCTTTTGGGCCCAATCATTCAGTCAAATTATACTAATGGGGTTATATTTGAGCACAGGAGGAATAGTTCTATAAATTTGGGGGTCCATTTCCTCACCTCTTAATACTATGTGTTCAAAAAAAATGTGTCCTAAAAATGACACTTTTGTGAAAAAAAAAATGTTTTCACATTCAGTTTGAATCCTTAAACTAATTCTTTAGGGGGGGACAGTTTAGAAAATGGGGCCAATTGTTAAGCTTCTGCTATTTTGGGATGTCAAGAACTTTATTTCAGCCAAATTTGTGTTGCACAATTCAAATAGCACTCCATCTATTCAGAACCCTGCCGTCTGTTCAAACAGTGGAATTTGACCGCATGTGGAAAATCTCCATGCTCAGATGAAAGTGGATAACAAAGTGAGTGGTCCTTTTTTATGTTACCTCTTGAAAAAGTGAAAAAATTGGGACTAAAACAACATTTTAGTGAAAAAAAATTGATATTTCTATGTGACGTTCAAATGTTATCACATTGTGTGTAGTAACAATAGGTTCAAAATCCCCACTATACCCCTGTATAAAATCTTTGAGGGGTGTAGTTTCAAAATGGGGCATTTTGGGTTGTTTCCATCAGGGGTTCTCCACATGTGACATAGTGTCAGCTACTTATTCCAGCTAACTTTGCATTCTGAGACCTGCCGTGCGCCTAAACGGTAGCTTTCCACCACACACGGGGTATCCATGTATTCAGGAGAAATTGCACACAAATGATATGATACATTTTCTCTTTTTAACCCTTTAAAAATGCAAACTTTGGACCTAAAGCTAAATTTTTGTGGTAAAAATACGAATTTTTATTTTCTTGGCTCAACTTTATAAAATTCTGTGAAACACCTGGTGGTTCAAGGTGCTCACCACATCTAGATAATAAATTCTTTGAGCTGTCTAGCTTCCAAAAGGGGTTTTTCACTGTTTAGGCACATCAGGGTCTCTCCAAACATGACATGGCATCCGCTTCCAATTCCAGCCAATTTTGCATTCCAAAAGTCAAATGGTGCTCCTTCCCTTCCGAGCCATGCCTTGTGCCCAAACAGTAGTTTTACACCACATATGGGGTATCGATGTACTCCAGAGAAATTCCATAGCAAAATGAATGGTGCATTTTCTCTTTTTTTCTGCAAATGCAAAATTTGGAGCTAATGTAACATTTTGTGAGACAAAATAAAATGTTCATTTTTTTCTGTTCACATTGCTTTAGCTCCTGTGAAGCACCTGAAGGGTTAACAAAACTTCTTGAATGTGGTTTTGAGGATTTTGAGGGGTGCAGTTTTTAGAATGGTGTCACTTTGGGGTATTTTCTGTCATATAGGCCCTCCAAAGTCACTTCAGATATGATGTAGTCCCTCAAAAAATGGTTTTGCAAAATTTGTTGGCAAAATGAGAAATTGCTCATCAACTTTGAACCCTTCTAACTTCCTAACAAAATAAAAACTATAAAAAATTATGCAGATGTAAATTAGACAAGTGGTATTTGTTATTTATCAACTATGTTGTGTGGTATAACTGTCTGGTTTAAGGGCATCAAAATTCAAAGTTTGAAAATTGTGATATTTTCTATTTTTTTTGCCAAATTTTTGATATTTTCATAATTAAAAGCAAATAATATCGACCAAACTTTACGAATATGATGTCCTACAGCACGTCATGAAAAAACAATCTTAGAATCACTGTGATACTTTGAAGTGTTTCAGAGTTATCACTTCCTAAAATGACACTGGTCAGATTTAAAAAATAGATTGGTTCTTAAACGGTCAGTATATTAACAACATCAATTTTATAGTATAGATTAGATATTTTTATATTTCTGAAACAAAATGTTAGGACATGAAACACAGAATGATTACCTTGGGCATCTTGACTTTTCCTTCCTGAAAGGAACATGTCTGTGGATCATGGGTACACACATGTCGATATTTACACCAATGGCACTCATATGGACTTTGCACACAAGATAGGCACCTGAGGGTATGAAGTATATATAAAATTCAATATAAATACTTAAAAATACAACTAATCCACACGCACTATTGCTTAGATGGCCATAGAGCAAGCAAAACTCATACAAGTCCATTTGCATTTGTCCAGACATTTACATAGAATAGACATTTACAAATTTTATATACATATTTTATATACATATTTAACATATGAAAGAGCATAGTCTATCTATTTAGATTGAGAACAGTTGTCCATGAAATATAGAATTAATAATAATAATCTTTATTTTTATATAGCGCTAACATATTCCGCAGCGCTTTACAGTTTGCATACATTATCATCGCTGTCCCCGATGGGGCTCACAATCTACATTCCCTATCAGTATGTCTTGGAAATGTGGGAGGAAACTGGAGTACCCAAAGAAAACCCAAACAAAAAAGGGAGAATGTAGAAACTCCTTGCAGATGTTGTCCTTGGTGGGATTTGAACCCAGGACCCCAGCGCTGCAAGGCTGCAGTGCTAACCACTGAGCCACCATGCTGCCTCGCGAAACATCTCCAAACGATTTTTTTTTTGGTTATTGCTTGCAGCTTCACTAAGCATATAGGGTATTATAGCAATTTAATATAAAATACATGAAAGTATAGCAGCTATTCTGAGTCAGTAGGAGGAGGTGGATGCCTCCTTGCTAAAACGCTTCTAATTGATGTACATGCGATGGAATACATGATATTCAAATTGATAACAAGCACTCACTCTGATAAATCAAATAAAAAATGCATACTGTATCATATTGTGTCAAGTCGTTACATAGTCGGCCATGAATATTTAATCTTTTTTCTTAAATCTTTATTTCTGTCAGAGTATATGGAAGCAGGGGCATGGAGCTGTTTGTAGGGAATGTATTACTGAGAGCGTAGAGTTATGTCTGGCATTGCTAACCACTGCCAGAGAAAAACACAAATACTCACTAAGATACGAAGCAGATAATCACGGCCATTGGGGTGTGTAACATACAAGGCTTGTATGGTATTAGCTGATGAGAGATTATTTGCTAGTGCCACCTATTCCTAATATCTCCAGTATTATGGTACAAATAAATGGGGTGGACATTCAAGCACTTTTTAATAGGTTGGTAAACATTTGTTAGTGAAAGAGTTTTCTTCCAGGACGTAAGTTTATAATTTACTCCCATTATAATACCTTTACAGATCCACTGATATGGGTTCCTGTTATGTGACCCTATTCTTCACTACTGCAAGCTGAAAATCATATGCTGTATATCCAACACGTGATCTTTTTGTCGGCTTCTTGCTTCCCCACAAGCATGTCGTCAGCACCAGTTTCATATGTATAGGTTGGCTCTTGTGCTGATTCCCAGTAGGGCAAACATAGAAAGCACACAATGCACGTGCGCAGTTCCACACAATGTCAGGACACCTATCTTGCAATGCTTCGATAGAAAATAGATTTTTTTATTCTATCTATCCTGTAGGGCTTCACTCTCTCTGGTAGTCATTAGCGATCACACAGGTAGCGCGGTCTCGTCCAAACAGCTGAAGTTTTATTGCTTCCTAAGACTCCGGTAGTTACAAAACAAAACTGCTTCTTCCAGGCACAAAGGTTTGACAGGATAATAAACAGTTTGAGCACCAGGAGGTTCTCCCGTTTAGATCAAAGTCCTCTTGCTCTCAGCTTCTGCCAACACTAGAGGTCTTTTTCTCCCTCCCATACACAGACCACGGTCTCTCACCCATGTGGCAATCCTGGCTCTTCACCTAGCTTAATTTGGTCAGCAACAAACCACACTCCACAGCTCCCATCAGAATCCACACTGCCCGGTTCCCACAGCACACTATGTGAACCCATTTCCTGGTTTTAGTAAAGGTCTAGGCAGGTGCCTCTAATCAGACCCTGCAGAGCTAGGATTTAACCCTGTCCTACCTGGCTTTTCTACAGTCCATTAATGATGAATTGTATAACAATCTGTTTAAAGACCATAACAGCTTGGATTTCAAATACCTCGTGATAACATCTTGGCCGCCTTAGCAGTTGTCCTGGGTGTACAAACTTAAAAAAAAATCCTATCTCATGCTACTTCATTAGCAAGGTTTTCCAGCCACATTTTGAATAAGAAACATTAAAAGTGGATTAACAGGTTTTAGCATTAAAGGTATGTGCACACGGTCAGGAAATGCTGCGGGTTGGATGCTGTGCACATGCACAGCATCCAACCCGCGGCGTGCAGATGTTACAGCATAGTGGATGGGATTTCATGCCCACTACGCATGCACAGACACCAGTGGATTACCAGACCACAGCATGTCAATTTATCTTATGAAGACGCGAGTCTCAGCAAGATAAATGTCACCTGTGCAATGTATTGATTTGGTTATTCCACACGGTTCAATGAACTCATGTGGAATCACCTGTGTGCAAAAGCCGGCGGGCGCTTTGGACGCAGTGGACATGTGCTGTGTCCAAAGTGCTGCCAATTACTGACTGTGGGCACCTACCCTTATTTTCTGCGAGTGGCGGTGGTGTATTGCGAGTGGCGGTGGTGTATCGTCCTCCCGGCCCCTCTCACCAGTTCCTGGATCATTTTGCCACCTGGCTTCCACACTTTCTCTCTTATGACACCCCCACCCTCATCATGGGTGATTTCAATATCCCAATTGCTTCTCCCCTCTCCCCATCTGCTTCTCACCTTTTATCTCTAACCTCCTCTTTCGGCCTCTCGCAGCATACTAACTCTCCAACACATGATGATGGAAACTCCCTTGATTTGGTCTTCTCCCGGCTTTGCTCACTGGATGATTTCACAAACTCCCCTCTCCCGCTCTCTGACCACAACCTTCTTTCATTCTCTATCAAGAACTGCCATCCCGCTCAGGTCATCCCCACTTTCCACACTTATAGAAACATACAGGCCATTAACACCCAGAAACTTATGAAGAACTTGCAGTCTTCATTGGCCCCAATCTCCTCCATCTCTTGTCCTGATTCTGCTCTGAAGCATTACAATGAAACCCTGCAAAGTGCCCTGGAAGAAGCTGCACCTCCTATACATAGAACAACTCGGCACAGACGGCGACAACCGTGGCACACGCTGCAAACACGTTTCCTGCAGCGGTGCTCCAGGTGCGCCGAACGTCTGTGGAGAAAATCTAATCTGCCCGAAGATTTCATTCATTATAAGTTCATGTTAAAAACATACAACTCTTCCCTTCACCTCTCCAAACAAACCTATTTCAACACCCTCATCACCTCGCTGTCCAATAACCCTAAACGTCTCTTTGACACTTTCCGGTCCCTACTCAACCCAAGAGAGCAGGCCCCAACCACAGATCTCCACGCTGATGATCTGGCCAATTACTTCAAAGAAAAAATTGACCACATTCGACAGGAAATCATTTCCCAATCTCTTCATACCAAGCACTGTCCTCCCTCCCCCACTGCATCTAGTTCACTCTCTGACTTTGAACCAGTTACAGAAGAAGAAGTAAGCAGGCTCCTTGCATCTTCTCGCCCGACCACTTGCACCAGCGACCCCATTCCGTCGCATCTCCTCCAGTCCCTTTCCCCGGCTGTCACCTCTCACCTAACAAAAATATTCAACCTTTCCCTCACTTCCGGTATTTTTCCCTCCTCATTTAAGCATGCCATCATACATCCACTACTTAAAAAGCCCTCCCTCGATCAAAATTGTGCCGCTAATTATAGACCTGTCTCTAATCTTCCCTTCATCTCTAAACTCCTGGAACGCCTGGTCCACTCCCGTCTTACCCGCTATCTCTCAGATAATTCTCTTCTCGACCCTCTTCAATCTGGTTTCCGCTCTTTACACTCTACTGAAACTGCCCTCACTAAAGTCTCTAATGACCTACTAACAGCTAAATCTAATGGTCACTATTCCATGCTAATTCTCTTGGATCTCTCCGCAGCATTCGACACTGTGGATCATCAGCTCCTCCTCACTATGCTCCGCTCCATCGGCCTCAAGGACACCGTTCTCTCTTGGTTCTCCTCCTATCTCTCTGGCCGATCCTTCACTGTTTGTTTTGCTGGTTCCTCCTCCTCTCACCTTCCCCTTACTGTTGGGGTTCCTCAAGGATCAGTCCTAGGCCCCCTCCTCTTCTCTTTGTATACTGCCCCTATTGGACAAACAATCAGTAGATTTGGTTTCCAGTACCATCTCTATGCTGACGACACCCAATTATATACCTCTTCTCCTGTTATCACGCCGACCTTTTTAGAAAACACCAGTGATTGTCTTACAGCTGTCTCTAACATCATGTCCTCCCTCTATCTGAAACTGAACCTGTCAAAAACTGAACTCCTCGTGTTCTCTCCCTCTACAAACCTACCTTTGCCCGACATTGCCATCTCTGTGTGCGGTTCCACCATTACTCCAAAGCAACATGCCCGCTGCCTTGGAGTCATCCTTGATTCCGAGCTTTCATTCACCCCCCACATCCGATCACTGGCTCGCTCTTCTTATCTGCATCTCAAAAACATTTCCAGAATTCGCCCTTTTCTTACTTTCGACTCTGCAAAAACTCTTACTGTCTCACTTATTCATTCTCGTCTGGACTATTGTAACTCTCTACTAATTGGCCTACCTTTTACCAGACTCTCCCCGCTCCAATCTGTCCTGAATGCTGCTGCCAGGATCATATTCCTCGCCAACCGTTACACCGATGCCTCTACCTTGTGCCAGTCATTACACTGGCTACCCATCCAATCCAGAATCCAGTACAAAACTACTACCCTCATCCACAAAGCACTCCATGGCTCAGCACCACCCTACATCTCCTCTCTGGTCTCAGTCTACCAACCTACCCGTGCCCTCCGCTCTGCTAATGACCTCAGGTTAGCATCCTCAATAATCAGAACCTCCCACTCCCGTCTCCAAGACTTTACACGTGCGGCGCCGATTCTTTGGAATGCACTACCTAGGTTAATACAATTAATCCCCAATCCCCACAGTTTTAAGCGTGCACTAAAAACTCATTTGTTCAGATTGGCCTACCGCCTCAACGCATTAACCTAATTATCCCTGTGTGGCCTATTAATAAAAAACAACAACATAATCACGTTCCTCCATCATGTTCTCATACACTTTATGCAGTTAATAGCCTCTGTGTCTGTACTGTTACATACTTAGGCAGTTAACTGGTTCATGCAGCTTTACATGAACACCCGAGCCTTACACTATGGCTGGTCCAAATAACTAAAGCAATTGTTACCATCCACCTCTTGTGTCTCCCCTTTTCCTCATAGATTGTAAGCTTGCGAGCAGCAGGGCCCTCATTCCTCCTGGTATCTGTTTTGAACTGTGATTTCTGTTATGCTGTAATGTCTGTTGTCTGTATAAGTCCCCTCTATAAGTTGTAAAGCGCTGCGGAATATGTTGGCGCTATATAAATAAAATTAATTATAATTATTATTATTATTAATTTTCTGTGACTGTTGAGTGACTGACCCTCATTCCAACTTAACAAAAGGGTGTTGTGGCCCTTTTACTGCAGATTCTGATATAATAGGATTCTCATTCATATTACAGTGTCTGGTACTGAAGCTCTGCTGCAGCTCACAGATCTCTGAGTAGCAATAACGTCATATACTGTACATGTATGTGGTTCTTAGGTCAGGTAGAGGGTCCACAGCTACCTTAATCCAACTTGGGTAAAGGATATGGGGCTCACACATGTTTGCTTGCACATTGGTGACTTATTCTAAGGATCAATTAACGACTAAGTTCATAGTCTGAAACATTGCATTCTCTAACAGCTCACATGAGCTCCTAAAGTGTAATAGTTAGCTCATCCAACAACAAACTAATAAGTATTGTATATGGCTGAGTGTACATATATCCAGTAGCGTAGCTACTGGGGCAGAGGGTGTGGTTGCCCTGAGCCCCGTGCTCTGAGGGGCCAAGCCGGATGTATGTCACTTTTAACTGTATCAGCGTGCGCCACTATGGGGACTGTGAGCCCCCTCGCTTGTCATTGCACGTTCAACCGTATCGACATCCTGGTTGCTGATACAGTTGAAAGCAATAATCAAAGAGGGAGCATCAGCTCACGCTTCCTCCAACATCATTATTTGTCAGAGTCTGACGTCTCGGAGCAGCGGGCGAGAAGACATGTCACCCGCTACACTGAGATGTGTTGTATCAATACCTGCCCTGTAATCTCTTACATGTTCTACAGCACTGCTATCTACCACTATATAGTCACCATACAGTGGTAATATCAGTATTGTTCACTGTATAGAGATTTTTTTTTTCATGACAGCTCAGTCATCTTCTGAGATTCTCCTACATCCACTATTGTGGTTGGCCACCATAGTTGTAATTATTAGGGTTACCTGGTTAGGGGTCCACTCAGAAGTTTTGCCACCACCCCCACCCCTGAACCAAACCCCTAGCTACACCTTTGCATATATTACTTGTGTTTAGTTAGTAGTTTTATTCTTGAATCAAGTACAACAGATAACAAAATTGTATACACTGTGCACCATTTCTCCATTCATAGCCAAACAGAAACGCTGCTTGAAAATTTTTCTGTCTGAATTAGGAAGATGCCTGGAATAACACCTTGTACCATTATTCCATATATTCATACAACTAAAGGGGTATCCTCAAGTTTGGAAACTATATCCTGCCCACTGGATAATTCTTATGGGAGCTCTGAAGACCAGCTAAACACAACATTTAGCTAACTCCAGCAGTGGTACCATTAATCAGGAGTGGACAAAGACTGAAGATGGCTACTGTGCATGAAGAAATTATGGGCCATTTGCAGTCCATATAGCTCATTGCATTCACAACTCCACCTGCATTGAAGGTAGAAGTGCGCCCCATTACTTCTTAGGCCCCTATATAGCTGCACAGTTTGCACCAATGGTATGTCTGCACCTGCAAGTAATAATGAATGGTTCAGCAGTGTGCATGATCAACCACCTCTCCTGTAATACAGGTCTCTTTAGAGCCCCACTTGTCGGGATCGGTGGGGTTCCAGTGGTTGGGTAGTTATCCCCTATCCATTGGACAGAGGATAATTCCCAACTTGAGAATACTCCTTCAAAACCATTTATATGATTCTTTATTTTTTCACATTTTTTTACATTTGATAGCATTTTTGTACACACAAAAATATATAAAGGGGAAGATACAAAGCAAGCCATGTTTGAAGACATGAATCAAGTGTGCATTTAGTAATTTGCCACTATTACAAATAATTTGATCAGTAATGCTAATACTGTAATTCTACACCAAAGTTAGAAAACAAAAAGTTCCGGTTTACAATGACAAAGTTTTCTTTGCAGTAGTTTTTATGTATGTTCAACATTATTGTGAAAATGTTTTTTTTTAGTATACAAAAGACTATTTTGCCATTTTCAATTTTCCCCTTCACAAAATACTAAAGAAAATTTGAATGTTGTTTCAGAAATACTAGTACCAGGGCGTAAACTCAATGTGTTTTCTCTTCCATTTGTGCAAATGTTACTAACATGAAAGAGGAAATTACCCACAAATAAAAACAAGAATACAGAGGAAAAAAAGTTAAAAAAAATATATAATGAGACAGTAACATTTGTAATATATTCACAGAATATGTCATGAATGGACAGTTACACAAATACCAATTCTCGGGTTGTTACACTCTATAACCGGACAATGAAGAGGTGCCTGGACACAAATAAAAGGGGTGACATCTGAAAAATGAGAAATATCACTGCATCCCGAGTTTTCTAATAAGTGAGGGTCCTGGAGGTAGGATTCGTTCCAACTGTATAAGCCATTAGTTAAAGGGATGTTCCCATCTCCAAGATCCTATTCCAATATATAGTAGATTTACTAAGAATACATTTAGCAAATTCCTTCAATTAGAAATGTAGTACAGTTCTTCTGATTCACTATGTCGCTTACCCCATGTGCAGGGCATTGCAGTATCTTAGGTATCCAAGGCTACAACCACTCATATACTGCCAGTGAGTAGTTTGTTAGCTATCAGTGGTTGTAATCATGGATATCTAAGCTGCAGTGCCCTGCACATGGGGTAATCAACTTAACAAATCAAAAGAACTATATAAAATTTCTAATTGGAAGAATTTGTTAATATTATTATTATTACACCTGCTACATATTGCGATAGGACCTTGGAAGTGGGAATATCCCATTTATGGTACAATCAAAAAGTGTTCTGTTTTGAAGTATATTACAATATTTCATTTGAATTATCATTTTTTTTAAACTCTTAATGATCAACCTCTTTTCAGCTATGTATTGAATCAAGTTATGTTTAAACATGGTCATATTCTAGTTTTCATTAGTAGTCATCAGCTTTGTATATGCAAACCTTGCCATTTTTTGGATTTTTGTGTGAAAAGTTGCATTGGTACTATATGTCCTGTCCCCATCCCCTGTAGACTGTGAGCCCCCGCGGGCAGGGTTCTCTCTCTCTCTGTACTTGTGTGTGCCTTGTTTTGCTCATGTTTATTGTACTTGTCTATAATTGACACTTCCACGTGTAAAGTACCATGGAATAAATGGCGCTATAAAAATGAATAATAATAATAATCAGAATATGCATGAAAAATTATTTTCAAGCTCAGAGAGAAATTGTTAGGGATCATGCACACACTGACTATGTAAGCAAGTTGTTAGGTTCCATAAATAGGCCTCCATGACCAGCTGGGCACATATTGTACCTGTGTGTTTTTAATTTTACTTGCATGCACACAGTGCTATTTTTCTTACAGATTCTATAAAAAAATTTCTTTTTTCGCTGTTTTAACACGATACAGACTCTTTCAGAGGCAATATTTTGCAAAAACAGTGTATGTAATCTGCGATGAGCACTTGATTGAAGACTGCATTCGGCATTGCCATTGATCAATATTTTACCATTGCATTTAAAGTAGATTCTTTAGGCAATGCTCTAATTTATGTAAGAGCTTTTCCAGGCCGTAATAAGGTTGACATAATAACATATATCACATACAATATATCAAATTTAGAATAAAACAATGTACTGGGTTTTACTTAACATATGCATGGCTGATGTCAATGGTGAAAATTCATTTAATAAGGATTCATTTGTACAGAACCTGTCTATATTAGATAAGATGCAAACTGCTAGGGACAACCAAAATGGCATACAATGCTTTGGCACATGCAATAGAGACCAGCTGAGAATATGAATGAAGCAGTAGGAAGAGGCACGGTGCTTAGGGCACATGGGTAGGACGTCAGATATAACAATTCCTTTTAGGTTTCTGATTGTCATGGAAACCAAACAAAATAAGGAAAAGACACAACATAAAAACAATATGAAAAAGGATACTGAATTATTCATTGTCTCATTGGCCCATGACTACATATAGCATCCAATGTATATTTAATGCAAATGTTAACATGACATGACTATAACATATACCATACATATACTACTGCTTTACATATTTATTACACATGATACTTACGAGTTATGAACACTGCAGTTATAGAAAACAAAGTTTGTACTGGCAAACGTCATCCCAGTTTCTTTGGACTTAAGTTGGAGCTGGACAATATGATGGTCACCTAGAAAGGAGAAATATGAATTAACCAAGTGAAAAAAAAATCATTTACATTCCAACATTTAATAAGACAGTAAACATGACAAATGAAACTAAAAAATTATTCTTAAAGCGAAGGTGTCATCAGAAAACAGCCTATTGTTTACATCAGGCTTTTGTGTTAAATTAAATTTTGGAAAAAATGTGGCAATGTTAACCCCTTCATGACCCCAGCTTTTTTCGGTTTTGCGTTTTTCGCTCCCCTCCTTCCCAGAGCCATAACTTTTTTATTTTTCCATCAATATGGCCATTTGAGGGCTTATTGTTTGCAGGACAAGTTGTACTTTTGAATGACATTATTGGTTTTTGCATGTCATGTACTAGAAAACGGGAAAAAAATTCCAAGAGTGCAATCCCACACTTATTTTTTGTTTGTCTTTTTTTGCTAGGTTCACTAAATGCTAAAACTGACCTGCCATTATAAATCTCCATGTCACTACGAGTTCATAGACACCAAAAATGTCTAGGTTATTTTTTATCTAAGTGGTAAAAAAAAAATTCCAAACTTTGCTAAAAAAAAAAAAAAAAACAATTGGGAAATTTTCCGATACCCGTAGCGTCTCCATTTTTCATGATCTGGGGTTGGGTGAGGGCTTATATTTTGGGTGTCGAACCGACGTTTTTAACGATACCATTTTGGTGCAAATACGTTCTTTTGATCGCCCGTTATTGCATTTTAATGCAATGTTGCGACGACCAAAAAAAACTTAATTCTGGTGTTTCAATTTTTTTTCTCACTACACCGTTTAGCGATCAGTAGTGTTGAGCATTCCGATACTGCAAGTATCGGGTATCGGCCGATACTTGCTGTATCGGAATTTCCGATACCGAGATCCGATACTTTTGTGGTATCGGGTATCGCAACAACATTAATGTAATAATGTGTAAAAAAGAGAATTAAAATAAAAAATATCGCTATACTCACCTGTCCGACGCAGCCGGGACCTCAGCGAGGGAACCGGCAGCGTTGTTTGTTTAAATTTTGCGCTTTTACTTGGTTACGTGAAGTCCCGGCTTGTGATTGGTCAGGGCGGCCATGTTGCCGGGACGCGGACCAATCACAGCAAGCCGTGACGAAATTACGTCACGGCTTGCTGTGATTGGTCCGCGTCCCGGCAACATGGCCGCCATTAACCAATCACAAGCCGTGACGTCACGGGAGGCTGGACATGCGCGTATTTTGAAAAGCGCGCGTGTCCAGCCTCCAGTGACGTCCCGGCAACATGGCCGCCATTAACCAATCACAAGCCGGGACGTCACGGGAGGCTGGACATGCGCGTATTTTGAAAAGCGCGCGTGTCCAGCCTCCAGTGACGTCCCGGCAACATGGCCGCCATTAACCAATCACAAGCCGGGACGTCACGGGAGGCTGGACATGCGCGTATTTTGAAAAGCGCGCGTGTCCAGCCTCCCGTGACGTCACGGCTTGTGATTGGTTAATGGCGGCCATGTTGCCGGGACGCGGACCAATCACAGCAAGCCGTGACGTAATTTCGTCACGGCTTGCTGTGATTGGTCCGTGTCCCGGCAACATGGCGCCGTGACCAATCATAAGCCGGGACGTCACTGGAGGCTGGACACGCGCGCTTTTCAAAATACGCGCATGTCCAGCCTCCCGTGACGTCACGGCTTGTGATTGGTTAATGGCGGCCATGTTGCCGGGACGCGGACCAATCACAGCAAGCCGTGACGTAATTTCGTCACGGCTTGCTGTGATTGGTCCGCGTCCCGGCAACATGGCCGCCCTGACCAATCACAAGCCGGGACCTCACGTAACCAAGTAAAAGCGCGAATTTTAAACAAACAACGCTGCCGGTTCCCTCGCTGAGGTCCCGGCTGCGTCGGACAGGTGAGTATAGCGATATTTTTTATTTTAATTCTTTCTTTTACACATTAATATGGTTCCCAGGGCCTGAAGGAGAGTTTCCTCTCCTTCAGACCCTGGGAACCATCAGGAATACCGTCCGATACTTGAGTCCCATTGACTTGTATTGGTATCGGGTATCGGTATCGGATTGGATCCGATACTTTGCCGGTATCGGCCGATACTTTCCGATACCGATACTTTCAAGTATCGGACGGTATCGCTCAACACTAGCGATCAGGTTAATCCTTTTTTTATTGATAGATCGGGTGATTCTGAAAACGGCCACACCAAATATGTGCATATATGATTTTTTTATTGCTTTATTTTGAATGGGGCAAAAGGGAGGTAATTTAAACTTTTATATACATTTTTTTCATTTTTTTTTTTAAATGTTTTTACTTTTGCCATGCTCCAGTAGCCTCCATGGGAGGCTAGAAGTTAGCATAGCCTGATTGGCTCTGCTACATAGGAGCGATCCTCAGATCGCTCCTATGTAGTAGAATTACAGCATTGCTATGAGCGCCATCCACAGGGTGGCGCTCACAGCAATCTGGCATCAACAATAGAGGTCTTTAACAGATCTCTGGTTTATATGCCAACGCATCGCTGACCGCCAATCAAGTGACAGGAGTCAGCGATGCGCTCATTTCTGGCCATATGGCCGGGAGCGCTAGTTAAATGCTGCTGTCAGCGCTGACAGCGGCATTTAAGTAGTTAATAGGTGCTGGCACATCGCGATTCCACCCGCTGCTATTGCGGGCACATGTCTGCTGTACAAAACAGCTGACATGTCCCGGCTTTGATGCGGGCTCACCGCCAGAGCCCGCAACAAAGCGGGGGTTCTGACCTCGGACGTACTATCCCGTCCGAGGTCAGAAAGGGGTTAATATTTTCCATATCCCAATCTTTATTTTAAAACAATAGTAATACTGATTTTTTTCAAACTTGCCACTATTTTTTTTTATACTTTAACTTCCTGTTGTTTCAGGAAATTCACATGTACATTAGCAGCAATGAGCAGACTCATACCCTATCTTTTGTATTAAAGCATCTAATGAGCATGTGCAAAGATCATTGTGAAAAATTGAGTCAGCTGTGACATTGCCTATTGTGATTAACAGCTGTGTATATATGTGTTATCGTTCATTGTATTCGTACCTCTCAAGATAAGAAAAATGCTATAAACTCTTCCTAAAAGGACGGGACACATACATCTAACATTGTTCTACTTACCAGTTTGAAAAGTAAAAGATTATTCATTTTGTTTTTTAATAATAATTTTGATATAAAAATACATGACATACTATTTAAAAAAAAAAGAAGCATACAGTTTTACATAGCAATAGTAACAATAATATTGAAATGCTTTACAAACTTCAAAAAAGTTACTTTGTTTAATAAAATAAGTAAAACTCTTGAGGCTCCTTCAGATAGTGCTAATGTTTTCTTCAGTCACATAACTCAGCGCCCAACAGCGCTGGGATGTGGACAGTGACATAATGTTTCATGATAGGAAGTAGCCAGCACACAAAAACATAAAAAAGTAAAAGAACAAAACGGACTATGTGGTTTCTCCTGATGAAGACGTCAGATAGACTTTGAAATGTGTTGTTGAGAGCAGGGCCGTATTTGCCACTAGGCAATTGAGGGCACGTGCCCAGGGCGGGAAAAGGCAGGGGGGCAGCACCTGAGCAAGGTTTTCTTTTTATTTTTTATATTTTTTATTTTTTTATTAGTCTGTCCAGTGCGTCCGTTCCTGAAGATAGGGGGCGGCAGAGCAGCAGCCAGAACACGTGGTGCTGGTGCCGACTCTCCCATCTCCCCCTGCTGAGACACAGTGATGCCCTTGCTCACAGCCTCACTGGTGCCCGGTCAGAAGGTGACTGTGACTGCTGAGGTGGAACTGTGGCGCCCTGTCTCCCGACCCTGGGTCCTATCCTGGACTCACATTGCTGGCCTGGACTCGCAAGTAGAGCAGTACACAGTAAGTAGTGTACTGTCTGTAATGATCTCCCGCCGCACACTGCCTGCTGCACGGCTCTGTCTGTTACTCACCTCACAGTCCTCACCCCTTCCCTCAGATTCCTCAGCCTCGTTTCTGCCTGCAGTGCCTGAGGCTGGAGGAGCCATGCAAACACAGCAGCACTGGAATGTTTGAGGTTTGTTTGATGTTTGCTTCCAGCCAGGACATGGACCCAGAGAGTGAGTGGGGGTGTATAATACACTGGGTCCTGGGAGCAAACATTGCCAGTGCTGCTGCTGCGTGTGTGTGTGAGTGCGTGCGGCTGTATGTGTGTGTGTGTGTGTGCGATCGGGGCTGTGTGTGTGTGCGGAGTTGTATGTGTGTGTGTGTGTGTGTGTGTGCGGACCTGTATGTGTGTGTGGAGCTGTGTGTGTGTGTGTGGAGCTGTATGTGTGTGTGGAGCTGTATGTGTGTGTGGAGCTGTGTGTGTATGTGTGGAGCTGTGTGTGTGTGCGGAGCTGTGTGTGTGAGCAGAGCTGTATGTGTGTGTGTTTGTGCGGCCTGTGGGGCTGTATGTGCGTGTGTGTGCAGGGCTGTGCGTGTGTTACGGGGCTGTGTGTGTGCGCGGCTGTATTTGTGTCTGCGGCCCACAGGGCTGTTTGTGTGTGGAGCTGTGTGTGTGCGGGGCTGTACGTGTGTGTGTGTGGGGCTGTATGTGTGTGTGGGGCTGTATGTGTGGGGCTGTATGTGTGTGGGGCTGTATGTATGTGTGGGGCTGTGTATGGGTGTGCAGGGCTGTGTATTTGTGTGCCATGTGTGGGGCTGTAGGGTGTGTGTGTGTGTGCGGGGCTGTATGTATGTGTGTGTGTGCGCGAGGCTGTATGTGTGTGTGTGCGGGGCTGTGTATGTGTGTGTGGGGCTGTGTGTGTGTCAGGTATCGTCCGATGGGACAAATAGTCCCATCCGGCTATGCCTGCTACAATGACAGGTAGCCGAATGATGGGACAGTAGTGGTCCCATCATCCAGCTACTGTGTTAAAGGGTTAAAAAATACACATCTATACATGCAGTACATACAACATACAGTATATACTCACTATACACCTAATCCCCAAAGCCCTTGATCACCTGTAAAAAAAAATAAATAAAAATAATAAACCAACAGTATACTCCCTGATTCGATGTAATCCATTTAATAATGAGTGTTCCACGATGATGTCCCGTGCAGAGCTGTAATATCGGCAGAAGCGACTGCTCTCCAGGGGCTCCGGGATACAATGACGGAAGGTATCCTTCCGCACTGTATCCCTCAGCCACTGTGAGTGCAGAGTTCACACTGTCGCTTGCAGCACCACTGCATGGGGAAATTCTCATGCAGCAGTGTCGTAAAGTGAGAGGCCATTGAACCCTCAGTGATAACACTGCAGGAGTCATTGTCTCCTGTCAGTGTGTCACTGGAGGCCTATAGTGCAATGACAGCTCTATATGGGAGATCGTCGTGGGACATTCGTTATTAATTGGACTGTGTCGGACGAGGGAGCATTTTTCTTGGTTTATGATTTTTTTATTTTTTACAGGTGATCGATGGCTTCGGGGAATTAGGCGTGGTTGTAAGTATGGTGGAATTAAGAAAATTAAAATCCTTTTTTCTGGCGGTGTCTTTATTTAACCCTTTCACTACTATAGGATTAGTTATGGATAGGTGTCTTATTGACGCCTCTCCATTACTAACTGGGCTTAATGTCACCTTACAATCAAAAGTGCCATTATTCCCTTATTACCCTATATGCCACCGCTACAGGGCACTGGGAAGACAGAGGCTAAGTGCCAGAATTGGCGCATCTTACAGATGTGCCATCTTCTGGGGTGGATGAGAGCTGGTGTTTGCAGCCGGGGGGGGCAATATCCATGGCCCCTCTCTAGGCTATGAATATCAGCCCACAGCTGTCTGCATAGCCCTTTATGGCTATCAATTATAGGGAGACCCCATGTCATTTTTTGGGGGGTCCCCCTATTTGTAATAGCCAGTAAAGGCTAAATATACAGCTGCGCCTGAGATTCATAGCCTGGGAAGATCCATGGGTACTAACCCCTTCCCAGGCTATAAACATCGGCCGTCGGCTTTCCCTTTCTGGTGCAGAAAATTGCGCGGGAGCCCATGCCATTTTTTTATTATTTTTAAATTAAACATATTGTGTTTAAGGCCGGGGTCACACTTGCGAGAAACTCGCACTAGTCTCTCACCTCAATACCAGGAACTGTCGCCGGAACACGGGACTGGAGTGTGCGGCTGCATGTATTTCTATGTAGCTGAACGCTCCGGTCCCAGTGCCGGCGACAGTGCCGGGTATTGAGGTGAGAGACTTGTGCGAGTTTCTCGCAAGTGTGACCCCGGCCTAACGCAGATTTTGTGTGTGTGTGTCTTTAACTCTCTATGTACCATTTTATTATGTTTATTACTAAACATCGGGCTTGGTATTATCTATCCATCTATCTATAGATATATCTATCCATCTATCTATTATCTATCTAATATCTATCTATTATCTATCTATCCATCTATCTATAGATCTATCTATCATCTATCTATCTATCTATCTGTCTGTGTGTAAACATTATTCTTCAATGGAGTATGTAAATGAAGAGGTTGGACAAGAAATGACATCACAATTTTTTTTTGTTAAATAATAGATCTTTAGTTAGCCTACAAAAACGTATACAAATCCGCATGAAAAAATGCATCAAAAATCACATAAAAAACGCGCTGATATTTACCTGCATTAGGAGATGCAGATTCTGTGCAAAAAAATTACAAATCTGCAACCTGTGTACATACCCTAAGGCTTTGTTTCCACGTTCAGGAAACACTGCAGAGAGGATACAGCTCCCCCCAAAGCGCCACCTCCTTTTGTACGCACGGTGATTCCGCATGTGTTCATTGAACCGTGTGGAATCACCAAATCCTATTCATAGAACTGTGTTATTTATCTTGCGGAGACGGAACGTCTCTGCAAGTATATAGACATACTGTGGTCTAGAAAAACGTGCCGCATGTCCGGTTACGCAGGTCTGCCCCCTGCGTGTTTGAACACATAGCGGAGATGGGATTTCATAAAATCCCCTCCACTATGCTGTAACATCTGGACGCTGTGGCTGAACGCAGTGTCCAACCCGCAGTGGATCCTGACCGTGGAAACATGTAGCTCTTTCAAAGACATAAATACCTTTTATATGCTCAGTCCCTTTCTTCCTTGTTCAGAAATCAGCATTTCAATTGATATATAAATAATGCCTAACGACTATGGTGGATCTTAACCCTCAATCACACCAGCCATATTTCCCGCAGAGTGCCACCTCCTTTTGCTTCACTGACAGCCTCTATGCTGTGTTTCCTTCTGGAAAAAAGAGCTGTAAGTCGATCAGGAACAGGTGGCACTGAGCGGGTATAGAGCTGGAGTAACAGATCTACTCCCTCATTTGCATATGCATGCAAAACGATTGCAGATAAATGGACTGAACATGTAAAAATATTGCTGGAATTGTCTTTGAAAGAGCTACATGGGCATATACATAGATTTGGACCCCTTACTCAGTCCCTATGGGACTTGCGAACATGTGCGGCACTTGTGGTTTTGCACATGCGGTGAAACAAAAAAACACTGCTAGCAGCGTTTTTTTTCCGTTGCTGTAAGTACCGCATTTGCTGGATCGTGAAAAAAACGCAAGTGCTGCACATATCCGCAAGTCCCATAGGAAATGAATGAGGCCGAACGCAGTGTTGCCGTAAGTGATGCGTTATGTGGCAGATGTGGAAAAACTGCTGGATCTGCCGCGAATGGCAAAAACCGCCGATGTGAAGATAGTCTAAGTCACTGCTGACAGTGTCTGCATTAGTCGTACTCACCAATGAGGGAGGCAGCACGAAAAGTGCCTAGGGCAGCATAAACTCTAAATACGGCCCTGGCTAAGAGAATAAACTGTACTGCATTCTTTCTATCAAGATCCTTGGATTACTTATTTATTTAGCAGCAGCGCAGCATAACTGCTTCTCTAATCTTTGTTTACCAGATTTTTTGCATAAAACATTTTGAAAAGTTGCAAAATTGTAGTGCAACTCAATGTTGCACAAAAAAGTTGTGTTTTGTTATTTTCACAACCAGTGCCCACTAGAACCACTAAAAGAGGCGGACAATGGGCCAAACCCTACACCAACAACTTCTTCAAATGACATAACTTACACCAAAAATGTATTCCAGTCTGTGACTGAAGTACTATGTCTGGTGAGTTGAACAGAGGTGGCCCCCAGAGAAAATATCCACCTAATTCTTTACAGGGAAGCTGTCACCAGAAAGAATGCTATTAACCTGAAGATATGGGGTTAATCTTCAAGATAATAGCGTCACTAACCTGCCCGGCACCTGCACTTACCAGAACTCTGCAGGGAGAAAATGAACTTTATTCTCCTCTGAAGCATTCGGTTTCAGTGACAGGAACGGCACTGATCTCTAAAAGGCCTATATTTAAAGATGACACATTTCCTTTGTATTCTATGAAAAATATATATAAGTTTTATCTTTTACATTTTAAAAATTACAGAAAGGAAAATGGGCCAATGCAAACGTTTGGGCAAACTGCATGGTTAATACCTAGCAGCATCCCCTTTGAAAACATCACAGCTTGTAAACGCTTTTTCTAGCCAGCTGAGAGTCATTCAATTCTTGTTTGAGGAATTTGTATCCATTCTTCTTTGGAAAATTCTTCCAGTTCTGTGAGATTCCTGGGTTGCCTTGCATGCACTGCTATTTCGAGGTCTAGTGACAAATTTTCAATAATGTTCAGATCAGGGGACTGAGGACCAGCTTGCACCTTTGAGGTAGTCTATTGTGTATTTTGACATGTGTTTAGCATCATTATCCATTTGTAGAAGACATCCTCTTTTTGTAGTAAAGGTTGTAATTTCCGTGCAGCTCCCCTTAGCACCTCCAGATTTGGATTGTAGGTGACTACTAGAGGCACCCGGTTATTTTCTTCTTTAGCTTTGTAATGTAGTAGGCGATTCTTTGATATTCTGGTGGCTCTTGTAATCTGGTTTTCAATTTTTCTTTTTTTTTTTCTGTGATGTTTTGTGCATAAATATGTGATTCTCCAGAATTTCTTTTAGTCTATGCCTGATGAAGAAGCCTGAGTAGTCTTGCAATTTGTTACCATCTTTTCAGTTAGCTGTTAAAAGGTATCAACCACCGAGGACTCTCAATTCTAAATATTTTTCTGTTTACAATACCAGTAATTTTGACCAGGGGTGCCCAAACTTTTAACCCCTTCACGACATGCACCATACTAGTATTGCGCATGTCGTGTCTCCCCCTATGATGTGGGCTCCAGCGCTGAGTCCACACCTTTTCCCGCACATGTCAGATGTTTTGAAAAGCTGACATGTGTCCAGAGCAGCCATGGGCAGAATCACATTCCACCTGCGGCTATTAACCTGTTGAATGCCACTGTCAAACTCTGACAGTGGCATTTACCATGCGTTTCCGGCAATCATGCTGGAAATCCGCCCATCAGTGACCCCGCCACATGATCACGGGTCACCGATGGGTTGGCATGACAACCAGAGGTTTCCTGCAGACCTCTATGGTTATCAGTGCCGGATTGCTATGAGCACTTCACGGTGGTCGGTGCTCATAGAAAATGAAGTATTCTGCTACATACAGGTGATCTGATCATCGCCTGTATGTAGCAGAGGCTATTCTCACAGCCAACTCAGACATCCTTCTTTGCACTAATGAGGGGCAAACACCTTGACACAAGTATCTGCAACTGGTGTGTCTAGTTTGGCTTCTTATCCTCAGTCATTTGGCAAGGCTCATTACAGGTTCAATATTGACTTTTAGGATAGTGACAGCTAATAGGTGGCACTAGATTTCAAGTCCTTTTCCTTTCTGGAGGCTATTTGCAGTAACAAAAAATGTCAGCAAAATTTTAACCATTCACAATATGATATGATCAAATCAGTAATAAGTATTTTTTATTTATAGCCCAACATATCAATATTGACCAGCATTAATATTGACTAATACAGCACAGCCTATAGGCCTGTTCCTATGACATCATAGAACACAACCTAACCTCTTCCTTTACCTTAGAACAACATACATTCTTGTGGTGTAAATACAGTGTGAATTGCTCCTCAGTTATAGTATGAATACTATACTTTCCTTAGTGGAGCCCATTCTTACTCCACCACCTTTTACATTGAAAATTACATTATGCAGTATGTCTCCCAAACATAAATAAGCACTATTCACATTTTTATCACAAATAATAATATTCACTTTTTTATAGAATCTTCTTCGGCAGTTTTCTACACACAAATGTTTTCATTGCAGAAAATATTTTCAAAATCCCCCTTCAGTGGGATACTGTATCCATGCACCTCCATCACCCTGCTATGAATGAGGAGATTTAATATTTTACGCATACAGCAGGATCATTAAATCCAACGTAAATTCACTTCAGCTGAATACTTCATATTTTTAGAATAACTATTGCTTTGGGGAAGAGTCTCAAACTATTTTTACACGAAGCGGCTCATTGCTAGATTTTACTAGAAAGCCCATCACATAGTGCCAACCTCGGTATTTCTTAACAAACTCATTAGAATTCCAAAATGTTAAATTATTTTTAACTGCACTTTATGTCTTGGGATGATTCAAAAGACCACTGACCTAGTCATTTAGTTTTTATATGGTTTGTTTCTAGCTGCTGTATTAGCTTTGCCCTCTCTCGGCAATCACTGCTGTCAGTTAAACATATTCATGCCTAGTTCTCCAGAGCAGAGACCTCCTTTAGTAGTAGTACCCTGTTTGGGCTATTGAGGGGGTCTCAAGTAGTTATCCACTTTTACGCCATTAATATGCCCTAATAGGGTCCACAAACTGAGGACATTGACTTGGGACAGCTCTTTAGACAATGCTGCTTGCCTTATTCTCTACTCTGTTTTATTCTGCCTTCTCTTAGAAAAATATAGAAAATTAAACACAAGGGAGAAGTGGCTCTCAGAGTAGTAAATTTGATCACTATCTTAAAGAAAAGGAATGGGGTTATCCAGACTTAAACTACAAGTCTGCAGACACTTTATATGACTGAAGATTTGTGAATCTTCACATTGTATGTACTGCATGCTGTGGGGATTTTCCGGTGCTCACGCCAGGAGCGGTGGGCATGTGACCGCAAATAAGTGATTTGCTGACATGTGGTCACATGCAGACTAGACATGTGCAGCCTCGCTCAATCAAAGTGTATTGAACAAAACTGGACATGTCTAGTCAGAATGTGGCTGAAAGTATGCAAATATGAACTGTGAGGATTCACAAGTCTACAGTCACAAAAGGTGAGTGCAGACTTATACCCTAAATCCAGACAACCCATAATTTTTGAGTCATACCACATGTGACAGTTGTAGCCAATAACTGAACCTATTGGTCACATGCTGTCCGCCATGAACAGAAATCCAAGGGTACTGGTCACTGCTAGGAGAGAAGTGGTGGGACAATATAGGACAAGCAAAAACTGAATACTACCTGGTTTAACTATTATCAGTACCAGTTAATGGGTGACCACAAGGCATGTACTGTAATTTTAAATCTTTATGCCATAAGTTCAGGAAACATATGTAAGGACCATGTCCCTGTATATATCCCACTATACAAGTTGAATGAAGGGAAGAAAGAATATGCAAAAAACTCTTACTAATGAGTCAAAAATGTATCTTTTTTTTTTGTTAACTTGAAATCCTTTGCGGCATTTAAGAACATACAGTTCTCTGATTGTCATACCAAGTTTTAGTTTATTTGCTTGTTGATGAAGATGATAAAAGCAGAGAAGAGACTTGCATATGGGACGCACATGGGTGAATAAAAGCTTTACTGTCATTATTTTCGGAAGTAAACTGACAAACAAAGAAGAGTTGGGATAAACATAATCCCACATTCTGTACATGTGGAAATGCTTAGCTTTCATTTATAAAAAAAAAAATATAACAAAAACTTAGTTTTGATGCTGTAAAATAGTTTTAAAGGCTTGGAAGTACTTAATAAAGAAATGTGATGTTCCTTTTTAGTCATTTTATATTATTTACCTTATGTACTGATTCTAAAGTGAACTATAAAAAAGACCAATATATGAGTGCACGAGCAATATATCCAGTGCTTTACAATGAATGTCTACCGACAGATTACTCCAAGACTGTGCAGTCCATGAGGATAATGGTAATGGATGTCTTGTTCTGAAGCCGGCACCTGTACAGTGATACCAGATTTACAGCTCTGAACTTTACCTTATGCATTATTTAACCGGTATTGGCAAGTCAGCACCCATACTCGGGGGCAAGAATAATGGCATTTTACAGTTAAGTTGGCAAGCTAAATGAATAAAAAGAATACATCTATCAAACACATGGAATGCGCCTTAGTTTTGTTGGCAATTTATTCTGCACACATACTATTCTGTATCCTTTGCTATGTGAGCAACCGCTCCTCTTACCACAGGGAGCTGAAACTCTGTACTTGCCAACTTTCTGTCATTATCAGACACTGACCCTGCACTTGGTATCTGCTCCCGGGAGGCTCTGCTGGATTCTTTAGAAAGACATCTTAACAAAACACTAAGGGCAGCCAAGTGTGAGACCTCCATATGATGAATAGTTATTCAGACCAGGCACAGAGTAGGACTTTAAATGAATTCACCGCTGCCCCTAAAACCTATTTCCTGTTTCACCAATTTAAGCAATTAAAGGGAAACTATACTAACATTAGCACACACTAGCGGGCTATCGTGAAAAATACAATTTTATTAACGCTTCAAAGCAAAACACAAGGAAATAACATAAATTGTTAAAAAACACATTAAAAGCACCACTGTACATGCAAAAATCTAATCTGGCTCATAATAAGTGGCTAGAAATAGCCCCTATCTCATGTAAACAAGGGTCGTTAGTCAGTGAAAGAGGACCAGACAGCATGAACATAGTGTATACAGCATGCATGTATTAAAGCTGAATAACCAAAGCTAGAAATGTAAAATCCAACATTAAGCAGTGACTTGTCTGAGCACAAAAATAAATACCATATTGGATCACAAAGCCCCCTGGGGGAAGTGGCACAACGTGGTGCTTTTTTCAGTGATCTCAGTCATTGGTGTTCTTTCTTTGTGTTTTGCAAGCTTTAATATGATTGGATTTTTCATGATACCCACTATTTAGCGTCTTCATTTTTTAATTTATTTTTTATTTCATTTGTTTCAAACATTGTGTCCCCTATAAGGTCACTAAAGCCCTTTAAGAGGCATTTCAGCATTTACATACATCTTTAATATTGATGATTTCTCCTGTAAGTGAGACTGACATTTTTGCCCCAAATTCAGCCTCCTGCCTGATAATAAACCATCTCTGCCTTCACAGCCAGGAGTCAGGACGTCTTTGACAACTGACTCTCCACTCCTGCAGCTCCATGATCTCTGTGCAGCTGCTTATTGGGCAATAACATTCTAAAACATGAAGCTGGGTTTACGCACACAGATTATTCATCAATAGAACTGATCCTACAGACATTAACATGTGTTTAACTCAGTTTTCTGCTTTCTGATCTATTATGATCTTACAACAAATATGGTCTATTCCCCATAGAGGGGTCGCCTGTTACATCTGCCTGTATGCACAAACATCCAGATGGAATGAAATAGATGACATTTACATCTGACATTTTTCTATAATTTTTGTTTTCCCAATTTGCCAGTTCTTACCACCTACAACAAACAGCTATATCCAGGACTTTCTAATCCTAAAAAAACACTGCTTTACATTGTGCTAACATGGGGAACTGTCATGTTGCACTCAGTGGTCACATCAGGTTCCTAGCCTGTAATTATTTACAGTGTTGTCCTTTGATAGTGGATGAGATAACATTTTCTTCAGGACCTTCCTCATTCATACCAGTCTGTGTTTCCTTGTCATTAGACTGTAGACCTTTCACACTATTCTATGTCCGATCACTACTTTTATACCCTAGTCTACCTCAAATGTTTGCATCATCTTTCATCCTACATTGAATGTAGACATTTTACATGGCAGATTTTATGTTTGTTACTCATTAAACATGGATCTCTTTAGTAAATGGAACCCGACATTTTGCTTAAGGCCTCTTGTATCATCGGCGTTGTGAAAGTCACATCATGGAGGATTTCCTCCCCGCACGCTGAAGTTGAGTGCCGGAGGCTGATGCACCTGGGACCGGGGGCGGCGGTGCTGTGCGCGATGCAGCATTGGTCACTATGTGAGTATGAATGCTTTATAAACCGGGACTCTTTGAGACATGACATGCACATTCTCCCCTTGAGAAAGCGGTATGCGAAATGCGCGTCGGGGCTTTTGCGATATTGAGGACGAGCGTACTATATGGGTATGTGTTGGCTATTGTGTGCTTACTAACTTTCTATGCATTTGCACAGTGCTCCTTACGGCCAGTTTGGCTATGTTTTTTACTATGCATGTTAAAGGAAACCTGTCACCCCCAAAATCGAGGGTGAGGTAAGCCCACCAGCATCAGGGGCTTATCTACAGCATTCTGGAATGCTGTAGATAAGCCCCGATGTATCCTAAAAGATGAGAAAAACAGGTTTGATTATACTCACCCAGGGGCGGTCCCGATCCCGGTCAGGTCCGATGGGTGTCACGGTCCGGCACCTCTTATCTTCATCAGAAGACGTCCTCTTCTGGTCTTCATGCTACGGCTCCAGCACAGGCGTACTTTGTCTGCCCTGTTGAGGGCAGAGCAAAGTACTGCAGTGCGCAGGCGCCGGGCCTCTCTGACCTTTCCCGGCCCCGGAGCCACAGCGTGAAGGCCAGAAGAGGACGTCATCCTATGAAGATGAGAGGCCCATCGGATCGGACCGCCCGCCCACCCAGGTGAGTATAATATAACCTCTTTTCTTCATCTTTTAGGTTACATCGGGGGCTTATCTACAGCATTCCAGAATGCTGTAGATAAGCCCCTGATGCCGGTGGGCTTAGCTCACCGTCGATTTTGGGGGTGACAGGTTCCCTTTAATGTGTTGGTGTCTTCATATAAGCCACATGATCCCAGAGCCTGGATGTATTCCCTCTATCCTACTTTGTGCACTATGCTTGGGTAAAAAAATCCTTTCCTCTTAATAAGTACAATTACATGTTATTTATGACACGGTAATTGTGTCTCAATAAAATGTGTTACTTTTCTATTACTCTCTTTTGTGAGTGGTGTGCTTGGATACTCTGTATCCATTTATTAGGCTGATGTAATATATTCCCTACTACTAATATTCACTTCCCCATCAGAATGTCATCAAAGAAGATTCTAGTATTATTGCACAGCACTCCCAGATATAAATGATAAAAATATTTTATGTAATATTAGCCTAAATTTCCAATACTTGTTTTTTCAGGATTACTTTTCTTAAGTAAGTAGATGGATAAGTGTCAATGCTTCTCTATGCATAATTTCATATGTTTTTTAGGTAATGCCTAAATCTGATACTTTAAGGATTCAATGCACATCATCTCAGCTGTAAGGAACGCTTAGAGTTAATTAATGACAATAATTCTAAAAAGCAGCACATGATTAAATGCAAGCTTCTGACCCAACTGACCCCAAACCTCAATTATTTTCCTTCTCTTCCAAATGATTCATTAATCAATCATTTCAAATTGACCTTGACAATTAATCTATCTAGAAGAAGTTTACTGTGTAAATTTACCTGTCAGAATATTATGTTGCTGCCCATCTGCCACTTGTTGTTTTGACAACCCTGCTAAGAGGTTCTTATTTAATGGCTGAGATGATTGACGACAAATATTACGTGACACATAAGTGCGGACTGAGGCTGAAGATGGACTGTTAAATTTTTAGGCACGGCAGTGAAGTCTAAACCTAAAGAAAACTGTGTTCTGTATGTCAAAAACACAGGTAAATTTATGGTATTAACATGTACTATGAATCATGTTGGACAATTGTAGGTGGCAACATGAAGACTTGTAGCAGTAATAATTGTATGTTCCAAGAAATATAGGTTTTATTAATACTATTACAATTATGTGTTACGTGATGGTTAAATGAGTTTCCAATACTATTATATTGATGAGTTATCCTTAGTACAAGTCATCAAAATTAGATCAGTGGAGGTCGGATACCGGCACCTCCACCATTCGACTGTTACCGGCTCCGGCATCTGCAAGATGCAAACAGTATACAATAAAGACCTCTTTTGCTCTGCTATGCTTTGTAGTTTCCGCAATCGAGTACTGGAGATCAGCTCCTTTTTATTTATGGAAAACCTATTTTTTGGTGGGTGAGGAACCCCTTTTGTGGGGTAAATAGAAAAAGAAACATGAAACTGAGTTTCAAAACTGACACCTATTACTAGTTCTTACCAAATCAAGAGACAGCAAAGAGAAGAAGGGTATAAAATGTATTATGACAGGTCATTGATAACTATATGAGGCAGGAACTACATGTTGATGTTGATCAGCCAGCAACAGTACAGTCATCAACATAGTTAGGAAGTGCGGCACTCCTAGATGTGGTTGGCGCTCAGTTAGTGTCCCAATTAATTAATATAATACAGAAAGGAATTTGGTACTCAAAATGGGACACTTGTAAAGAAATTATTTTAATGAAGTGTTCCAATTTCAGAGTAACGTTACGGTCAGGCGGATTTTTATCAAGCTTACACTGGAGAGTGAGGGCACGATGATCGGAGTAACAAAACAGCGCTGGAGAGGGTGCGTCTGATGCATGCAGAGTAACTAACCATATGTGTTTAGCTTGTAGCCGCTAATCATGGCTGTACCCAAGTAGAGCTTCATTAAAAATATGATAAATTGTCAAATATAAAAACAAATAACAAGCATGGGTTGTTTCAGTATGGATATGATAGACAAACAATGTATGCTGACAGCATTAGTTCTGCCCTAGCCTAAGTCCACTTGTCACAATATGTATACAGTACATAGTAGAGTATTGCAGACAGATATTCAGAGAAAGGCCAAAAATAACATTGCATTTTTAAGACAAGATTTCAAAGGATGAACTCACTTCTTCAGGTCTATATTGTTACGAACAAATTCTTTGCAGATGTCAAAATGAATAAGGCGACAGTAGAACACCCCAGCCTTTGATGCTAACTCTTAAGTACACGATGGACAGAAATATCATCTATGTAACAAGAGAGTATCAGAGGCAAGTTTGTAAAAAATAAGATAGTATGTTTATGTTTTATATTTGGAGACAACAATTAGAATCAGTATGATATTTTCCCTGTTTGTCACAGAAGTACAGGAAAAACATTAGTACCATATTCTTCTCATTCTAATCAGAAATCAATGTTTAACCCCTTCACGACCAGAGGTGTTTCCGTTTTTGCATTTTTGTTTTTTGCTCCCCTTCTTCCCTGAGCCATAACTTTTTTGTTTTTAGCCAAGATGCACTTTTGAACAACATCATTGGTTTTAACATAGAGTGTATGGGAAAATGGGGAAAAAAATCCAAGTGTGGTGAAATTGCAAAAAAAAAGTGCAATTCCACAGTTGTTGTTTTTTTTTACCATGTCCACTAAATGCTAAAACTAACCAGCCATTAAGATTCTCCAGTTCATTATGAGTTCATAGACACCAAACATCTCTAGGTTTTTTAAGTGTTGAAAAAAAAAATCCAAAATTTAGTTAAAAAATGACGCCGTTTTCCGAGACCTGTAGCATCTCCATTTGTCATGATCTGGGTCTAGGTGAGGGCTTATTTTTGTGTGCCGAGCTGATGTTTTTAAAGATGCTATTTTGGGGTAGATACGACCTTTTGATCGCATGTTATTGCATTTTATTGCGATGTTGCGGCGACCAAAGAAACATAATTCTGATATTTTAAATTTTTTTTCTCATTAAGCCATTTAGCGATTGGGTTATTTTTTTATATTGATATGTCGGGCGATTCTGAACACGGTGATACCAAATATATGTGTATTTGATTTTTTTATTGTTTTATTTTGAATGGGGCAAAAGGGGGGTGATTTGCACTTTGATCTTTTTTTTTTTTTATATTTTTAAAAACATTTTTATTTTACTTTTTTCATGCTTCAATAGTCTCCATTGGAGACTAGAAGCTGCAGTACTTCAATTGCCTCTGCGACACACAGGTGACAATCAGATCATTGCTCATAGCAATCAGGTGATTGCTCATAGCAATCCGGCAATGACAACCATACAGATCTGCTGCAGTCCTCTGGTTGTCACGCTGACCTATTGGTGATCCGTGATCATGTGACAGGGTCACCGATGGGTGGGATTAGCAACGCACTTCCAGTTAGCGCGAATAAATAAGATAAAAGCTGCAAGTGGATCACGATTCCACCCGCAGCTGTTGCAAGCACATGTTAGCTGTATAGATCAGCTGTCATGTGCCTGAAAAGGTGCGGGCTCAGCTGCAGAGCCCGCATCAAACAGGGGGAGTATGACATTGGCATACTAATAAGCCCAATGTTGGAAAAGGGTTAAACACCACTCTAGCATTTTTTTTTCTACACCACTGGAGTGGTTCCACTAATCTAAGCTACCTGCACCTAATATCATACTTACCAACCACCGTCCTCATCTGTTCCTGGCACCACTCCAGTCATCATCTGCACAGTGTTTGCTGGGTTATACAGAAGTCACAACACAATTTAAGTCTATGAAGACCAGAAAGAGGCCAGAACAAGGCTCTCATAGCTTGTGACCATTACATCTGACTTCCGGTCAGTCAGAAGTTGCGGTCACAAGATTGCGGAACAGGATCGAGAAGAAGAGCTGGGAAATGGTGAAGACTGCGACTGGTGAGCATAATAAGTCAGAAAACTTAGTTTAGTAGAACCTCTCCAGTGCTGAAAGTAAAAAAAAACACTGGAGTGGTGCTTTAATTAGATTTTAACAACCATAATAGTATTGGTCACTCATTATAAATAGGTCTTAATGTTTTGCAAACATGATTTATTGGATATTTTAGTTAATTGAAAGTACGGTAAGTTTTTGTGATAATTTTTATGAAGTACCACTTCATAAGTGAGCCTGGTTGATTGAATCTATTAAGGAGCATGTTTAAAGCCCTAACACTAATTGTTGAAATAAAAATGCTTCTTAAATATTCTTAATAAATAAATTAGAACTCTTGGAAAAAAATCTTCATTTCCTATTCCCTTAGCAATCTGTTCATTGTATAATGTGCATGTGTTTAAAGGGAACCTGTCACCCCCAAAATCGAGGGTGCGGTAAGCCCACCAGCATCAGGGGCTTATCTACAGCATTCTGGAATGCTGTAGATAAGCCCCCGATGTATCCTAAAAGATGAGAAAAAGAGGTTAGATTATACTCACCCAGGGGCGGTCCCACTGTGGTCTGATGGGTGTTGCGGTCCGGCGCCTCCTATCTTCATCAGATGACGTCCTCTTCTGGTCTTCGCGCTGCGGATCCGGCGCAGGCGTACTTTATCTGACCTTTCCTGGCACCTGCGCACTGCAGTACTTTGCTCTGCCCTCAACAGGTATAAACCTCTATAAAGGTTGATGGCCCCATAATATGCTACATAGAATAATATGCCCAGCATGCTACTGCTGCTGTGATTAAAAAAAAATGTCAGTGACTGTTCAGACAGAGGGCATGCACTAAACACATCATAGCACCCTCTGACCTGAACGTCACAGCCAGAGGATGCAGAAGACACAGCCCGGTGGTGGAACGGGGACAGGTGAATATCGCATGGCTCACTCTCCCCCGTCATACCCTCCTGGCATGGTTTCTGCACTTCCCTGCTTTATCCCGGGGCCTGCAGCTCCTTCCAGTGCTGAGCGGTGACATGGTACCACTCATTAAAGCAATAAATATGCGCTCCACGCCTATGGGTGTGGAGTCGCATCCATATTCATTACTTTAATGAGGGGTACCACGTGACCGCTGAACACAGGAAGAGATGCCGGCGCTAGAGACCATCTGAGAAGCAGAGACTGCACCAGGAGGGGGTGAGTATGATGTGACAGTCGCCACTTCCGCTGCTCCTCCTCCCCTGCCAACCCCCTGGGATAATGACTCGAGTATAAGCCGAGAGGGGCACTTTCAGCCTAAAAAATGGGCTGAAAATCTCGGCTTGTACTCGAGTATATGAGGTAGCATCTTTTAATGTGTGACAGCAGCCAATTATAAAATCTGATATAAATCTGGCTTCTCTGTAATCGCACTGACCCGAATAATCAATCACTTATACCACTAGAGGAATGGTGTAAAAAATAAAGCCAAATCTTCACCTGCTGTTGATTTTTTTCATTCTGCCTCCCAAAGATTACAGTAAGGCTCGACACACATTTATCCTGCACTCTGCGCTGAGCACTTACCAGGGTTTCCGTGTAAATCTCTGAAATACGTGATTAGGATGGAACTTCGGCGACAGTTTTGTGCACTTCTGAAAAGGACACTGCTGAACAGAGGACAGATGGAGTCCAGAGTAATTCTGCTGCCTTATTATAGTGAATGGATCACTTGAGGGTTTCATCTGAATCATGTCACTCAGAGATTTAGATGGAAACCCCAAAGTAAGTGCTCAGCGTAGAGCACCAGATAAATGTGATCCAAAATGTTATGTAAAATGTTCCCAATAAAAGCTTCAACTCAATCCACAAATAAAGCAAGTCTCCACTCAGGTCTGTCATCTCTTAAGAGAAATATAGGCAGCTTGCACATTACTGGTACTACAAAGGCTCTGGAAAAGCGAAATGGCTCCTCACTCCCCAAAATAAATTCATCAAATTCTCTGTTCTCCAAATGCCTCCTCACTTCTGAGCCTTACAGTGTACCTAAACCACATATAGCATCCGCATGTTTGGTATTTCTGAATTGATGAGAGCCCACCTAACTTACAGGTGCATGTCTCCAGAAGCGCAGGCTGGGCATAACATACTGGTGACTGCAACGTACTGGTCACTAAAGAATACTGGTCACTGCAACTGCAGTTTGCAATTTTCACTCTGCAACATTCATTACTACTTGTTTCTGAAGGGATTCTGCTCTTCTAGTAATTAGGGGCTCTGTGTATGGAGTCTGCAAACTGTTCTAGGAAATCATGCGCTCCAGGAGGCAAATAGCACTCTATTCCTCCCAAGTCTATTGCCAAGTTCAGTAGAAATTGTGGGACAATTTATGGTGCTATTTTTACCCACTTCTTGTGTGAAAATGTAAAATATGGGGCTAAAACTAATTTTTACTGGTAAAAATGTAGTTTTTCTTTCTTCACTGCCCAATGGAATAAAATTCTGTGACACACCCATGGTGCCAATATGATCACTGCACCCCTAGATAGTTTGTAAAATGGAGTCAGTTATGCAAACCATAATGGTAAAATTTAGTGCTCCTTGCCTTCTGAGCAAGTAGGGTATTGGCACACTTTGGATAAAATGGACCTCGGTTTGTTGTAAAACAATTTCCTATTTGCCCTTAGAAAAATTAAAAACTTGGGGTTAAAACAACAGTTTAGTGGTAAAAATGTAATTTATTCTTTCTTCACCGCTCAATGTTATAAAATTCTGTGAAGCACATGTGGTGTAAATATGATCACTGCACCATTAGATGAATTCATTTGGGAGTGTAGTTTGTAAAATGAGTTCATATATAGAGGGTTTCTGTTGTTATGGCACCTCAGGGGCTCTGCCAATATGACATGGCATCCTCAAACCATTCCAGCAAAATCTGAACTCCATGGTGCCTCTTCCCTTCTGAGCTTTGCACGGTGCCTCAAAAGTAGTATTTCCCAACATATGGGGTATCGGTGTACTCGGGAAAAATTGCGCAACAAAATGTATGGTGCAATTTTTCCTGTTACCCTTATGAAAATGCAAAATTTAATTTTTATGGTTCAAAGTTATAAACTTCTATGAAGCACCTGGGTGTTCAAGGTGCTCATCACACATCTAAATACATTCATTGAGGGGTCTAATTCCCAAAATGGGGTCATTTGTGGGCAGTTTCCACTGTTTAGGCACATCAGGGGCTCTACAAACGGGACATGATTTCAGCTAATGATTTCAGGAAATTTAAAGGGAACCTGTCACCAGGTTTGACCGATATGATTACCGGCCATCACCTTTCAGGGCATATCTACAGCATTCTATAATGCTGTAGATAAGCCCCCAATCTGACCTCCAAAAGAAAAATACCTTTCATTATACTGACCTGGGGCAGTGCAATGGTTGTCGCAGGTCCTGGTCCGGCGCCTCCTATCTCCTATCTTCTTGCGATGCTGCCCTCCTGCTTGTTTCACAGGCTCCATGGCATTGCGCTCCTGTGCAGGCGTACTTACCAGCCATGTTGAGGGCAGAGCAAATACTTGCAATTCACAGGTGCTGAGCTTCTCTGACCTTTCCCGACACCTACTTTGCTCTGCTCTAAACGATGCAGATAAGTATGCCTGCACAGGAGCACGATGCCGGAGAGCCCATGTGGATGACGCATGGACTAGTCATCCACATGAAGCACGCAGGAGGATGGCATCACAAGAAGATGGGAGGTTCCGGACCAAGACCAGCGACACCCATCAGATTGGACCGCCCCCAGGTGAGTATAATAAAAGTTATTTTTCTTCTCTTGCAGGTTGGATCAGTGGCTTATATACAGCATTATAGAATGCTGTAGATAAGCCCTGAAAGGCGGTGGCCGTAACTCGTATCGGCCAAACCTGGCGACAGGTAACCTTTAACATTTAAAAAGTCAAATGATGCGCCTTTCCTTCCGAGCCCTGCCCTTTACTCAAACAGTAGTTTTCACCCTCATATTGGGTATCGGCGTACTCAGGAGAAATTGAAAAACAAATTGTATAGTGCAACTTCTCCTGTTACCCTTATGACAATGCAACATTTGGGGCTAAAAACATATTTATGGGGAAAATTTGATTTTTATTTTATTTTCAGGGCTCAATGTTATAAACTTCTTTGAAGCACCTGAGGGTTCAATGTGTTCATCACACATATAGATCAATTGCCTGAAGGGTCTAGTTTCCAAAATGGTATCACTTGTGAGGGATTTTAACTGTTTATATTGCTATGTAACTAGCACTCTACAAATCACTGAATCAATGTTACAGGGGTGCAGACAAGTTGTTTAAGCAATCATGGTATGGGAAGAGAAAAAAAGAACCACTTATGACGAATACACACCACCAATATATGTATATATATATATAAAAGTTAAACTTTATTCACAACAATAATAAAAACATCTAAAAACAATGAAAACATCCACCCATGGCCACCCTGCCATTGAACAGGTAAACCATCATAACTTGAATATGAATACAATACAAAGAACCAATCACGTGATAATGTCTCAATACCCTGGTACCTATGTGCGAAAATATACAATACAACATGCCTTGGCTAGAAGATTGGATGATGAGTCAAAGAGTGCCAATCAACATCAGAAGATTAAACATGATATACATTAACCAGTATAGCTCCTTTGAATATATAAGAAATCAGATGTACAATGGACAAGATGATAAACATCGCTCACATACAGAGTAAGAAAAGAAAGATAGGCACTGAAAAAACAACTGCCAGCTGAATAATGGCAAGATTAGCTAATAATAAGCCAGGGTACAGTCAGAAGGAAATATTTTTTTAAATTGGCTTAAAGCAGTGCCAAGAAATATGCTAACACTGGCTGATGGCTCAATGAGATCGAAAGAAATGCTCACATATAGGACACAGCCATCCTGTAATTATCCATGCGGTGTGGCCAAGGAGGGAAGGCAGGGTGCGGCGTGGGGGAACCCAACGCGTGTCGCTGTTACACGGACAGCTTCGTCAGGGGAAGTGCCCCCAATAAAGTTTACCTTTTATATATATATATATATATATATATATATATATATATATATATATATAGTGTTCATTCGTCATAAGTGGTTCTTTTCTTCTCTTCTCATACCAGGATTTCAGAGGCGCTTCAAACACGACATGGCGTTCCCCAATTGTTCCAGCAAATTTTGCAATCAAAAAGTCAAATGGTGCTCCTTCCCTTCCAAGCTCTGCCATGCACCCAAACAGTGGTTTTACCTTTCATATGGGGTATCGGCATGCTCATGAGAAATTACAAAACAAATTTTGGGGTCCATTTTTTTCTGTTACCCTTGTCAAAAAATTGTTAAATGTTCATTTTTTTCACTTTTCAAAAACTCCTGTGAAGCACCTGAAGGGTTAATAAACTTCTTGAATGTGGTTTTGAGCACCTTGATAGGTGCAGTTTTTAGAATGGTGTCACTTTTGGTTATTTTCTATCATAAAGACCTTTCATAGTGACTTCAAATGTGATGCGGTTAATAAAAAAATGGTTTTGTAAATATTGTTGGAAAAATGAAAACTTTAACCCTTATAGCTTCCTAACAAAAAAAATGTTGGTTCCCAAATTGTGCTGAAGTAAAATAGACACGTGGGAAAAGTTATTTATTAACTTTTTTGTATGACATATCTTTGTGATTTAAGGGCATGAAAATTCTAAGTTTAAAAATTGCCAATTTTTCAAAATTTTCGCCAAATTTCCGTTTTTTTCCAAAATAAATGCAAGTCATATTGAAGAAATTTTACCGCTATCATGAAGTACAATATGTCATGAAAAGGTAAAATAAGTATTGAACATGTCACCAGTTTTCTACGTAAATATATTTAATTTAATTTGCATACCCCTATTCATATGCTAAGATAGGTCGATTACTGAAGGTATTGTATGTTCTAAGAAAGATATCATGTTATTTAAATGTGTTAATTACTTTACCCTCAATAACTATAATATGAAAAGACTGAAAATAAAAATGGCATATTTGATCACAAGTAAAAATGTAATTCTCACCTGTGGGGTGTAAGGAAAACAAGAAACCATTTGTGTGGTATGTGGGTAGGTGACATATTAACACAAAACAACTAATGTGGTAGAGGATTTGAAGCAACTAGTATGATAAATGTCTTTAAATACAGAAATCAGCTGTCAACCTTCCTAATCTCTCCTTCCAATTAATACATTTTCTAATGCATAAATACTAAGACTCCTTGTAGTGTGGTCTTCACAGTATGTCTTCTGGGTGCATTTAATATGTATATACAGCCTACTGAAAGTCACAGTTATCTATTTGATTCCTTTTCCAGTCAAGCTTTATTTAAAAATGGAGCCCATGGGAAAGATAATAAAGGATTTACTTTGTAAACGTTGATTCTAACCTCGATTAAGCGAGAATGCACCTTCAAGGCCCAAAAACCTTTCAAGCCATTTTCTGTTCTCTGTTTTCTCTCCCAGCATGAAACCAACATATTTGCTTCCTTTACTGTTATTGACTGAAACTGACCTTTTCCTTGTTCTTAATATTTTATATCATCTTTGCTGTTCTGCCTTTGTTATATGTCTATTGCATAGGATTCTTTCTAGGTACTAGCTTGCAGAGAAAAAACGCCTAGAATCAATGTCTCAGGAAAAGAAAAAGAAAAGCAATACAAATGCTAAATAAATATAGTCCTAAATCGCTGGCATCTACTGTAAAATGTCATATTTTAAATGGTTCAGTCTAGTTAATAAAATCATACCATTTAAGCCTTGTAAAAAGCAAAAAAAACAAGAAAAAAAAAACAAGGAGCACAAAATACAATGGAAGAAAAAAGCATGGTCTTTGTTACTTTCTTACCGTTTTCTGTGATGATTCGTGGAACTTCCTTTTCTGCTGGGGAAATACATTTTATTTGGTTTCCAACTACAAGCCCATTCATCTCTGAAAGATCTTCAAATGTGCAGTTGACCCCAGCAGACAACTCCGGGACATTGTAGGCTTCCAAAACTAGCTGCAATCCATAGAATATAAATATATTAGCATCATACTTCAAGTGAGACATAATAAAGGAAGAGGGGAAAGAACAAAAGAAGGTACAGAAGGTTTTGTAAAAATGTTTTTATTACAATGCCATAATCTTACGAAGCCCTCAGTATATGGATAGTCTATGTATTATCACTTGACACCCGGGCACTTCCTCCATTTCTTTTTTTTAATTTTTTTGTATTACTTATTTTTTGGGTAAGTTGGTTTTACTTATGTTATTTTCTTCTTTACTAAAATGTTTTTGTAATGACATTTTTCTATATGAATTTTATACAGCCAATATACTTTTGCAAACTCATAGTTTCCTTGCCCATGTTAAGTTTGTTTACAAAGCTAAGGGTGAAATGCAAGAAAATAATGAAAAGCCCACTTTTTCATTTTTTTAATCTTATGTTTTTAACAGTATGCATTTGTTTTGATATATGACAAGCTAAAGATACATGGAACAGAACTATACATATATACATATTTACCTTTTTATATATTGTATCACCCAAAGGTCAAGGCATTTTCATTTTATGTTTATGTCTCACATTACTACTTGCCCTTCTAACAAACCTTTCAGTAGTGAAGAAAATAGCTTAAGGACAATTTCACCTGTCACAATAAGAGATAATCTATTTCTAATAATATATAACTTATTATAGAGGTCAATTGAACTAGTTAGTTGGTTTCAGACATATTCCCTGTGTCATCCAGGCTTTTTTTCATATTGTTCAATCTTCCCCGTCAATCCAAGACTTATTTGCCGCTCTCTTTTTCCTGATGAATTTATTTTTGGCGATTGTCCCATTTATTATGGGTAGATACTGGATGTGGTATATATTACTACATAGACTACTAAGTAATCTATTAAGTATATGAGGGGACAGTACGGAGATCTTTCTAATAATCTTTTGACACCTAGGCCTGCAATGAAGACAAGGTGGCATCTGCTACCTCTAGAGGAAAGAAGGTTTAATCGTAATCACAGACGCGGATTCTTTACTGTAAGAGCAGTGAGACTATGGAACTCTCTGCCATATGATGTTGTAATGGTTGATTTATTACTAAACTTCAAGGAGGGCCTGGATGCCTTTCTTAAAAAGTATAATGTTACAGGTTATGGGTGCTGGATTCTGTGATGGGGCGTTCATCCAGGAAACTAGTCTGATTGCCGTATGTGGAGTCAGGAAGGAATTTTTACCATAATATGGAACTATTAGTGTCTTCCCCATGTTTTATTTTGCCTTCCTTTGAATCAACATGTTAGGATAAAGGATGAACTCAATGAACTTAAGTCTAGGTCTTAAGGTACCGTTACACTAAACGACTTACCAATGATCACGACCAGCGATACAACCTGGCCGTGATTGTTAGTAAGTCGTTGTGTGGTCGCTGGGCAGCTGTCACACAGACAGCTCTCTTCAGTGACCAACGATCAGGGGAACGACTTCGGCATTGTTGAAACTGTTTTCAACTATGCCGAAGTCCCCCTGCAGCACCAAGGTAACCAGGGTAAACATTGGGTTACTAAGTGCAGGGCCGCGCTTAGTAACCCGATATTTACCCTGGTTACCATTGTAAAGGTAAAAAAAAACACTACATACTCAAATTCTGATGTCTGTCATGTCCCCCGCCGGCATCCACAGGGTTAAAACTGCTTTCGGCAAGAGCGCTGCTATTGCACGCGCTGCTGCCGAGAGCTTCCTTGCACTGAATGTGTCAGCGCCGGCAGTAACAGCGGTGACGTCACCGCTGTGCTCTGCTTTATGGCCGGCGCTGACACAGTCAGTGCAGGGAAGCTCTCGGCAGCAGCGCGTTCAATAGCAGCGCTCCTGCCGAAAGCAGTTTTAACCCTGTGGACGCCGGGGGACGTGACAGACATCAGAATGTGAGTATGTATTGTTTTTTTTTAACTTTTACAATGGTATTTACCCTGGTTACAAGTAAACACATTGCTGGATCGGCATCACACATGCCGATCCAGCGATGACAGCGGGTGATCAGCGACCAAAAAATGGTCCTGATCATTCCCCAACAACCAACGATCTCCCAGCAGGGGCCTGATCGTTGGTCGCTGTCACACATAACGAGATCGTTAGCGGGATCGTTGCTACGTCACCAAAAGTGTGACATTGCAACGATATCGTTAACGATATCGTTATGTGTGACTCAGCCTTTAGGTTTTCAATCTTAAAAACTGTGAAACTATAAGCCACTGATGTATTTCTGCAGTAGAAAAAAAAATCAATCAATCATCAACTTTTGTCAAAGATATCTCAATGGAACACACTGCATACAAGTAATTGGCATACAAGTAAATACTACAAGTAATTGGTATACCTCACAACATACTGAACAGATGTGCACCACCCCGCGGTTACCACAAGTCCAAATTGTGCTAAAAATTAGTACTAATTAGTCTAACCAAACACCTTTCATGTATATTTTTTAAAGTCAGTTGGACATGTCAAATTTTTCACAGATATGTGGCACATTGAATCTACCAGTACCAATTATTGCACTTTTATGCCCCAGTGTACTTATAAAGGATTTGTCACTTGATCTTGACTGTAAACAGTGTTAAATAGATTTATTCATGTGATAAACTACTGATTTTACACCTGGACATGATAACTTTAAAAAAGATGATACATCTATTCTGCCATTTTCAAAGTAAATACACCAGTTTAATTTGGTCTGAAAGAATATACAATATCCAGTTTGTAAGGAGAAATCTGGTGACGCATCCCCTTTAATAAAGTGATTACACAGAGATAATTTTTCATTTATGGAACACAGGTTCTGTTTTTCATTTCTAGTTTATAGAAAATGATTTCAATACCCTGTAAATTGGTACAATAACTGCAAAGATCCCAGTGAGTAGTTTTATTTCCATAGGAATAGAAATGAAAGAAGCAAAAACTAAGAATGGAAGTTTAAAAGAAGCACAATTAAAATGTCTTGACAATGTTTCTGTTTAACTACAGAGCTTGTTCAATATTGCTCAATATTGAATGTGATTTTTTTTCCTGTGCTAAAGAACAGAACGAGCACAATAATATTATTTGCAAAAAGCCGATGCTTCACGCAATGTAGATACAATTGGGCCGCTCAGACCAAGAAAAGATGAGACGCTCAAAGAAATTGACGATTTCAAGGATGAGCACATTATGCTGAAATAGTATTGTTATTCTTCGCTGCTCTGAGCAGAATATCTATTCAGAATAGATCTTGTAAATCTTTAAAATAATTCTGCTGCAAATAATTACCCCAGAACACTGCAATCAAGTGAATTTTTGCCAAAGAAAATCAATTACTCTTTTTAAAGCTGTAGATTCTTGAAAAACACAATTGCTAAAGGCAGGAGGGCCGGTTATTACTGAGTCACTCTATTATCTTTAGTTAAATGGACTTTTCATAGAGTTTTCTGTCATTAGAAGATATCCAGAAGAAGAGCAATAGAGTGCACAGAATCTGCCATCAGCTGAATTGTAATAAGAGGGCTTAAACATTCTCTATTTTTGCCATATTTTATATTAGCAAAATTATGCTTGAATGCTCATCACAACTATTCCAATTTAACAAGCAAGCGCTCAGCAAAATTAAAAGGAAATTCCATAAAAAAATTACAAGTTTTGCATTGCAGGTATTTATTATGAAACCGTTCTGTTCTATAACCCCTTCCCAACGTTGGGCAAATTAGTACAACCACGTTGCACTCCCCCTGTTTGGTGCAGGCTCCAGCGCTGAGCCCGCACCTTTCTGGGCACATGACAGCTGATCTATACAGCTGATATGTGCCCGCAACAGCCATGGGTGAAATTGCGATCCATCCGCGGCTATTAACTAGTTAAATGCCGCTGTCAATCTCTGACAGCGGCATTTAACTTATGCTTACCGAAGGGGAGTCGTAAATCCCGCCCATGGTGACCCCATCACATGATCGCGGGTCACCGAAGGGTTGGCATGACAACCAGAGGTCTCCAGCAGACCTCTATGTTTGTCATTGCTGGATTGCTATGAGCGCCACCCCATAGTCGGCGCTCAAAGCAAGTGAGCATTTCTGCTACACCCAGGCGATCTGATCATCGCCTGTGTGTAGCAGAGGCAATTAAAGTACTGCAGCTTCTAGTCCCGCAAGTAAAAAATGTTTTGAAAAATATAAAAAAAAATATAAAATATATAAAAGTTCAAATCACCCCACTGTTGCCCTATTCAAAATAAAAGAATAAAAAACTCAAATATACACATATTTGGTATCACCGAGTTTAAAATTACCCGATCTATCAATATAAAAAAAAGAATTAACCCAATTGCTAAAAGGCGTAACGAGAAAAAAATTGAAAAGGTCAGAATTATGGTTTTTTTGGTCACCGCTACATTGCAATAAAATGCAATAATGGGAGATCAAAAGATCGTATCTACACCAAAAAGGTATAAATAAAAAGATATGGCTTTGGGAAAAAGGGGAGAAAAAAAATGAAATTCAAAAACTGAAATACCCCTGGTCGTTAAGTGCCTAAAGAGGACCTCTGGCCAGGTCAGAAGAGGCCAGATATTGCTCTTATTTTTTGAGTGTTCGGTTTCTTTTTTTTCAATTTGCCACACGGTTCCATAAATATGAGTGTTTTATTTGATGCTACTATTTATGGTCTTGGTAAAGTGAACTGTACAGATTTATTCTAAAAAAAAATAGCAACTTACTCAGGGAGCAGCAAGGATAAAATAAGCAAGCAAAAACGGCCTATTTTTGACCTGATACAGGTCCTTAAAGTGATACCAATCTCTAAAGATGGAGCAGAAAGTGTTAAAGGGAATCAGTCAGCAGGTTTTTGCTACCTTCCCTGAGAGCAGCATGATATAGGCAAAGAGACCTGGATTCCAATTTTTTATCATGTAGATTAATGGGTGCAGCAGTTGTGACACAATCAGAGATTTTAGATTTAGCATGTAGCAGAGATGAGGAAGCTAACCTCGCCCACACCAGGCCCTGTATGCACATTGTCTATTAATAGTGAACTGCTTATCACAGGAGGGGGCGTGGTTGGATCACTGATCCTGTGGCCAGCTAGTCACAGCAAAGATAATCACCAGGTGATAAAACCTTCAGGGTAAGTAAACAACAGCACACATATAAGTGACAAATTGCTGAAATCTATGTTTTAAAACTACCTACCTGATGCTGTCCTTAGAGTGCATAAAAAAACCCTGCTGATAGATTCCCTTTAAATGTACTCTTTTGCCAATGCACTTGGCCTAACGGCAATGGCAGAACCTGGATGAATGACAGTTTTTTCAGGCAAGATTTCTTTAAGAAATGTAAAAAAATGAAGTAATATTTGTATACAGATAATAAAGATAACATAGCAAATATTCGAGCAATGGGCATAATGAGGCATGGAATCAATCGTGCCTGCAGTATACAACATACTGATATACAGCATTATTTAAGGCATACATTTTATTTATGTGTTATAATATATCTTTGCTTAAAGTGTAATTCAGGTAGCTGTATGCGCATATGAGGAATAGCACATTCCGTCGCCATTATATGACTTGTATTCTTTTTTTATATCAGCTATTCACTCAGCACAAGAAGCCTCAGGAGTTTCGCCTTGTGCCCTTCTGCTTGTGTAATCCAGACAGACAGTTTCTGTCCCTGCTCTTTGTCTTATAGGCAATATATTTGCTTTGATCCCTCACTGCAGACAAACTTGTAGGAAAATTTGAGCAGTTTGTGAGAGTCAATGTTCAGCAGAGAAAACAAAAATGAAACAAAAGTAGGGAAAAAAAGTATTTTTCTCAGGAAACAAAAAGTGAATCAAAAGTAGGGAAAAAATAATTTTTCTCTAATAAGATATATTACAAAAAAAGTATAGTTACTATTTAAAGCTCTATATCTTTGTACTGTGTTAGCCAGTAGATGGAAAAATATATTTTTCTATTTAAAGCTCTGCGCTGTGCTTTTTTAGTTATTTTAGACATCACTAACGATATAAAGATGCATTCAAGAGAATAAATACTAAATCAAGCAAAAATAGTCAATTTTAGAGGTCTGTAAAAAAACCGCAAAACCTATGTTTCTAATGCAAGTGCAGTTCAGCTTGTCGCATGGTAATGAATTGATGTGATGTACATGCAATGTGAGATGTGAATCTTTCCCTGCTTCCAATCACTTGGCGTGGAATGGCTTAAGCCCCGTGAGACTTATCTCAATTTCTAGTACAGACTGTGGCCTTAACACGCAGGATGATAAGTCTGTCTTCCTATAGATTCAATTCAGAAGCAATTGTTTGACTATTAGGCAAATCTTTCTATAAATTGCACCTATTATACCTGAACCCCCAACTAATAGGACATCTGATGTTCAGTAGATTGCTCCCATTTTCAGCAAACCGGAATGAATTATTGAATTATTGCCACTGAAAAATGGCCTAAATACTAATTTATGTAAATTTATAATTGAAGAATATTGGAAAAAGAATAGTTCTGTGCTGACTACACTCTGCAGGGGCAGCATGATGTGTGCAATCAGGAAAAAAAACAATAAATGGAGAACATTCCTATTTTATTATATTGCTCCTTGTGCCCGGTTTTTATTGGACCAATACCTAACATATAGCACTGCATGCATTTGGATGACTTGGGTATACTTATATTTAGTCTAGTTTCATACTGTTAATAAATCATGAGACATTCAGCTCAAACATATTTTCCTGTGTGTCTTGAGGTTTCTTGTCTGCTTGACTTGCGTTGCGTCTGGGTAGCTCAGCAGGTGTCTGGGATGTTAGATCAAATATTACACCTTAGGTTGTAAAATGTTGACTGATGTATGACCATTGCAAACAAATGCAATTTTTTTTTATGGTGAAAACTGATCCTTACCAGGACATTGTATTGGGAGACAGATATATTGTTTGGGTGGACCGTGAGTCTGACACACTGCTTCATCTCTGATGCAAATCTTCTGGCCTCATGAGATCGCTCACATCTTTCTTTTCTTGTACAGCTAAAAAGAGAAAAGGAAAAGAAAAATTTGATTAAACTTTTCAAGATAAAATCAAGAAAACCCTGCGACAACAGATACTTTACTTTGGTTTGAAATTAAGTTTGCGCGCACATAGGATTTTTAAAATTGAAAAATGTTATGCAATTTTACAAAATAATCAGTGTCAAAATTCCAAGATGGACTTAGTTTCATAGTTTTTAGCATTAAAGGTAAACATAAGTCCATCAAGTTCAACCTAATAAGTCACTAATATAAGTAATATGTCACCAATTTTTTACATGACATGCATTTCAAGTCTGTCTTGTGTGGGCAACCGGGTAGATTTTACACTGGGAAGTGGATAGTGTGCAGATTCCACATGGAATGTGTGTAAAATGTTTGTGAAAATCCATCATTTTAAGAAACTTTAAAGAAAGCTTAAATAATTATAAGCTAAATACAGTCAGAAGAATTAAAACCTAAGAAATGTCCCAGCTCTTCATTTAGAGAGAATTGCCAAAATAACCGTTTCATGACATCCACCCTACATGTATGGCACTGCGGGAGGTACATTCCTGCAAACCACATTACATGTACGGTACGATGATCTTGCAGGCTCATTCTGAGCGCCAACACAATCAAATGCGGGTGTCAATGCGATATGATAAATTACACCCTGGGGCAATGCCCACGATCAGTGTTAGCTAGCGCTGATTGCGGAATTTTGACCACTCTGATGCCGCTATCATTAGTGACAGCGACATCGATAGTTATAGCAGAGGGAGGGAGCTTCCTCTATGGCTCCGATCGGCACAAAGTGATTGTGATCTATTTGTGCTAATTGTTTCCATGTTGACCCTGGGCCGAAAGATGGCTGCTGGTCACCAGGTATGGTGGCCTGTAAGCTCCTGATCAGAGCATGAGCTGACATGCCTCCTTCCTGTCTGCAATGCAGTGAGCTAATGCCCTGCAATGCATAGTATTATCTCAGCAATCATTGCAGGGAAAGTTGGTGTCTAGTCCTGGAGAAAGATTAAAACAAAAAAGTTTTAAAAATTGTAAAAATAAAGTACAAAAAAAGAAAAAATATGAATCCAATAAATATGTATATTTATGTAAAATAAAAAGAAATGAAGGACACATATTTGGTATCACCATGTCTGGAACGACCTGACCTATAAAACACTACTTTTTGTTCAGCGCTATGATGAAAAAGCATAGTTTTTTGCAATTTATTTTTATTTTACGGTGTTCAAGTAGGGGTTAACTAGTGATTTATAAAACTACATAAAACTATAAAACACTAGTTAACCCCTACTTGAACACCATAAAATTAAAAAAAAATTGCAAAAAACTATGCTTTTTCATCATAGCGCTGAACAAAAAGTAATGTAAAATGAGATCAAATATTCAAATTTAAATAAAAATGGTATTGCTGAAAACATCATCTTGTGCTACAAAAAACAAGCAGTCATGCAGCTCATACAGTCATCAATGCAAAAATAAAAAAGCTGCAGCTCTCAGAATAAAGTGGTGCAAAAACAATTCTTTTTTCTATAGGATATTTTTTATTCTATAAAAGCGCAAAAAAAATAATGACATAAATGTGGTATCGCTGTAAATGTACTGACCCAAATAATAAAATTGTCTTATCACTTTTACTTCAGGGTGAATGGCATAAAGGGCATAAAAAAATTTAAAAAAAATCCAGAATTGTTGATTTTTGCTCATTCTGCCTCCCAAAATCAGAATAGAAAGCAATAAAAAAAACTTTATGTGACCAAATATGGTACCAATAAAAACATCAACTCATCCACCAAAAATCAACCTCTCTCATGACTCTGTTGGCAGAAATATACAAAAATTACAGATCTCAAAATATGGAAATGCAAAAGCTTTTTTTTCAAAAAATGTGTATTTTGTGTGTGATAGCAGGAGAACAGAAAAAACCTATATAAATCTGGCATCACTGTAATCACAGTGGCCCAAAGAATAAAGTCATGTAATCACTTATACCGTATGAGGAACAGCGTAAAAAATAAATACAATGAATTCTTCACCTGCTGATGATTTGTTTATTCTGCCTCCCAAAGATCGCAGTAAGACTCGGTGCACATTTATCCTCCGATCTAAGCTGCGCGCTTACAACAGGGTTTGCATGATAATCTGCCCAAATAGTAGTTTTTTTCCACATATGGAGTATCGGCGTACTCAGGAGAAATTGCAAATTAAATTGTACGATTCATTTATTCTTATTCCTTTGTAAAAATGGAAAATTTGGGGCTAAATGAACATTTTTGTGGGAAAAATTGAAATGTTCATTTTTTTCCTTCCTCATTGCTTTAACCCCTTTCTGACATCGGGCATTATAGTACGACGATGTTGGACACCATCCCTTTGATGTGGGCTCCGCTAGTGATCCCACATCTTTCCCGACACATGTCAACTGTTTTGAACAGCTGACATGCACCTGCAATATCCACGGGTGGAATTACGATCCACTCGCAGCTATTAACCCATTAAATGCCGCTGACAGCGGCATTTAACATGCACTTCCGGCAATCGTGCTGGAAATCTGCTCATCAATGACCCCGTTACGTGATCGCGGGTCACCAATGGGTTGGCATGACAACCAGAGGTCTTCTGCAGGTATTCTGCTACACACAGGAGATCTGATCATCGCCTCTGTGTAGCAGGGGCAATTGAAGTACTGCAGCTTCTAGTCTTCCATGGAGACTATTGATGCATGAAAAAAGTAAAAAAAATGTTTTTAAAGATATAAAAAGATATAAAAGCTCAAATCAGCCCCCTTCGCCGCATTCAAAATAAAACAATAAAAAAACCAACATACACATATTTGGTATTGCCAAGTTCAGAACTGCCCAACCTAGCAATAAAAAAAGTATTAACCTGATCGCTAAATACCATAGCAAGAAAAAAGTCAAAACACCAGAATTACGTTTTATTGGTCGCCATGATATTGTATTAAAATGCAATAACGGGCGATCAAAAGATTGTATCTGCACCAATATGGTATAATTAAGAACGTCCGCTCGGCACACAAAAAATAAGCCCTCACCCAACCCAAGATCACGAAAAATGTAGGCGCTACGGGTATCGGAAAATGGCACAAATTTTTTTTAACAAAGTTTGCAGTTTTTTTCACCACTTAGATAAAAAAAAATCATAATGGCATGTGAATTTCAGCATTTAGTGAACATAGTAAAAAAGCAAAATAAAAACAACTGTGGGAATGCACTTGTTTTACAATTTCACTGCACTTGGATTTTTTTTTCTCAATTTCCAGTACATGATTTGTTAAAACGAATAAAGTCATTTAAAAGTAAAACTCTTCCCTCAGAAAACAAGCCCTCATATGGCCATATTGACAGAAAAATAAAAGAAGTTATGGTTCTGGGAAGAAGGGGGAGCAAAAAACGAAAGCACAAAATGGAAAATATCTCTGGGGTTAAGGGGTTAATTCTTGTAAAGCACCTCAAGGGTTAATACACTTCTTGAATGTGGTTTTGAGCACTTTTTAATGGTGTCACATTTGAGTATTTCCTGTCATGTAGGCCACACAAAGCCACTTAAAACATGAAAATAGAAAAATGTTCAAATTTTTCGCCAAAATTCCGATATTCACACTAATAAAAGCAAATAAATTCCAACTGAATTTCCCAGTAACACAAAGAACAATGTTTCATGAAAAAAAATCTCAGAATCACTGGGATTTGTTGACACTAGTCAGAATTGTTACATTTGGCCTTGTCAGGAAAGTGAAAACAGAATTCATGGTGAAGGGGTTGGAGTAAGGCCGATGTCACACTTGCGAGTGCAATGCGAGAAACTCGCATGAGTCTCTCGCATCAATACCCGGCGCTGACGCCGGCACTCGGGACCAGAGTGTGCAGCTGCATGTATTTCTATGCAGCCACGTGCTCCGGTCCTGAGTTCCGGCAGCAGTGCCAGGTATTGATGCGAGAGACTCGTGCGAGTTTCTCGCATTGCACACGCAAGTGTGACACCGGCCTAACTATTAATGTGGCATACAACACTACATTGAAATAACATTATAGAAAAAAATCAGGTTTGCATTAAATAACCCCTTTACCCCCAAAGGTGGTTTGCACATTAATGACCGGGCCAATGTTTACAATTCTGACCACTGTCCTTTTATGAGGTTATAACTCTGGAATGCGCTTCAACAGATCCTGATGATTCTGACATTGTTTTCTCGTGACATATTGTACTTCATGATAGTGGTAAAATTTCTTTGCTATTACTCACGTTTACTTGTGAAAAAAACGGAAATTTGGTGAAAATTTTGAAAATGTCGCAATTTTACAACTTTGAATTTTTATGCCCTTAAATCACAGCGATATGTCACACAAAATACTTAATAAGTAACATTTCCCACATGTCTACATTACGTCAGCACAATTTTGGAACCAAATTTTTTTTAGGGAGTTATAAGGGTTAAAAATTGACCAGCAATTTGTAATTTTTACACCACCGTTTTTGTTAGGGACCGCATCACATTTGAAGTCACTTTGAGGGGTCTATATGATAGAAAATACCCAAGTGTGACACCATTCTAAAAACTGCACATCTCAAGGTACTCAAAACCACATTCAAAAAGTTTACTAACCCTTCAGGTGTTTCACAGGAATTTTTGGAATATTTAAAAAAAATGAACATTTAACTTTTTTTCACAAAAAATGTATTTCAGCTCCAATTTGTTTTATTTTACCAAGGGTAACAGGAGAACTTGGACCTCAAAAGTTGTTGTACAATTTTTCCTGAGTACGCGGATACCCCATATGTGGGGTTAAACCACTGTTTAGGCGCATGGCAGAGCTTGGAAGGGAAGGAGCGCCATTGGACTTTTCAATGCAAAATTGACTGGAATTGAGATGGGACGCCATGTCGCGTTTGGAGAGCCCCTGATGTGCCTAAACATTGAAACCCCCCACAAGTGACACCATTTTGCAAAGTAGACCCCCTAAGGAACTTATCTAGATGTGTGGTGAGCACTTTGACCCACCAAGTGCTTCACAGAAGTTTATAACGTAGAACCGTAAAAATAAAAAATCATATTTTTTCACAAAAATGATCTTTTTGCCCCCAATTTTTATTTTCCTAAGGGTATCAGAAGAAACTGGACCCCAAAAGTTGTTGTGCAATTTGTCCTGAGTATGCTGATACTGCATATGTGGGGGTAAACCACTGTTTGGGTGCATGGCAGAGATCAAAAGGGAAGGAGAGCCACTTGACTTTTCAATGCAAAATTGACTGGAATTGAGATGGGACGACATGTCACGTTTGGAGAGTCCCTGAGGTGCCTAAACATTGAAACCCCCCAAAAGTGACACCATTTTGGAAAGAAGACCCCCTAAGGAACTTATCTAGATGTGTTGTGAAAACTTTGAACCTCCAAGTGTTTCACTACAGTTTATAACGCAGAGCCGTGAAAATAAAAATTCTTTTTTTTCCCACAAAAATTATTTTTTAGCCCCCAGTTTTGTATTTTCCCAAGAATAACAGGAGAAATTGGACCCGAAAAGTGGTTGTCCAATTTGTTTTGAGTATGCTGATACTCCAAATGTGGGGGGAACCACCGTTTAGGCGCATGGCAGAGTTCGGAAGGGAAGGCTCGCTGTTTGGAATGCAGGCTTAGATGGATTGGTCTGCAGGCGTCACGTTGCATTTGCAGAGCCCCTGATGTACCTAAACAGTAGCAATCCCCCACAAGTGACCCCATATTGGATACTAGACCCCCAAGGAACTTATCTAGATGTGTTGTGAGAACTTTGCACCCCCAAGTGTTTCACTACAGTTTATAACGCAGAGCCGTGAAAATAAAAAAATCCTTTTTTTTTCCACAAAAATTATTTTTTATCCCCCGGTTTTGTATTTTCCCAAGGGTAACAGGAGAATTTGGACCCCAAAAGTTGTTGTCCAATTTGTCCTGAGTACACTATTACCCCATATGTTGGGGTAAACCCCTGTTTGGGCACACGGGAGAGCTCGGAAGGGAAGGAGCACTGTTTTACTTTTTCAACGCAGAATTGGCTGGAATTGAGATCGGACGCCATGTCGCGTTTGGAGAGCCCCTGATGTGCCTAAACAGTGGAAACCCGCCAATTCTAACTGAAACCCTAACCCAAACACACCCCTAACCCTAATCCCAACCATAACCCTAACCACACCCCTAAACCTAATCCCAACCCAAATCCCAACCTTAAATGTAATCCAAACCCTAACTTTAGCCCCAACCCTAACCCTAACTTTAGCCCTAACCCTAACCTAACTTTAGCCCCAACCCTAAACCTAACTTTAGCCCCAACCCTAACTCCAACCCTAACCCTAACTTTAGCCCCAACCCTAACCATAACTTTAGCACAAACCCTAACCCTAACTTTAGCCCCAACCCTAAACCTAACCCTAACTTTAGCCCCAACGCTAACTCTAACCCTAACTTTAGCCTTAACCCTAACCCTAATGGTAAAATGGAAATAAATACATTTTTTTAAAATTTTATTATTTTTCCCTAACTAAGCGGGTGATGAAGGAGGGTTTGATTTACTTTTATAGTGGGTTTTTTGGCGGATTTTTATGATTGGCAGCCGTCACACACTAAAAGACACTTTTTATTGCAAAAAAATAGTTTTTGTGTCTCCACATTTTGAGAACTATAATTTTTCCATATTTTGGTCCATAGAGTCATGTGAGGTCTTGTTTTTTGCGGGACGAGTTGATGTTTTTATTGGTATAATTTTCGGGCACGTGACATTTTTTGATCGCTTTTTATTCTGATTTTTTTGTGAGGTAGAATGAACAAAAACCAGCTATTCATGAATTTCTTTTGGGGGGGCGCTTATACCGTTCCACGTTCGGTAAAATTGATAAAGCAGTTTTATTCTTCGGGTCAGTACAATTACAGCGATACCTCATTTATATCATTTTTTATGTTTTGGCGCTTTTAACTATTTTATATAAAAAATAATTATTTTTGCATCGCTTTATTCTGAGGACTATAACTTTTTTATTTTTTCATTGATGATGCTGTATGGCGGCTCGTTTTTTGCGGGACAAGATGACGTTTTCACTGGTCCCATGGTTATTTACCATGGTCTTTTTGATCGCTTGTTATTCCACTTTTTGTTCAGCAGTATGATAATAAAGCATCATTTTTTGCCTTTTTTTACTGTGTTCACTGAAGGGGTTAACTAGTGGGACAGTTTTATAGGTCAGGTCGTTACGGACGTGGCAATACTAAATATGTGTACTTTTATTGTTTTTTAAAATTTAGATAAAGAAATGCATTTATTGGAACAATATATATATTTTTTCTTTATTTAGGACTTTTTTTTTTTACACATGCAAATATTTTTTTTTTAACTTTTTTACATTGCCCCAGGGGGGGACATTACATTATATTGACAGATCGCTGATCTGACGCTTTGCAGTGCACTGTCAGATCAGCGATCACACAGGCACTGCAGAGAGGCTTCCTGGCGCCTGCTCTGAGCAGGCGCTTGGAAGCCACCTCCCTGCAGGACACGGAAGGCCCCCTGTTGCCATTTTGGATCCAGGCCTGCAGAGAGGCGTTGCTCCGAGGGTCTCAGGGAAGCACGCAGGGAGCCCCCTCCCTGCGCGATGCTTCCCTGTGCCGCCAGAATGTTGCAATCATCTTTGAGCGCAGTGTGTCAGGGGTTAATATGCCAGGAGCGGTCCGTGACCGCTCCTGGCACATAGTGCCAGATGTCAGCTGTGATAGTCAGCTGACACCCGGCCCCGATCGGCTGCGTTCCCCCCGTGAGCACGGCTGATCGGTGATGATGTACTATCCCGTCGGTGGTCATCCGGGCCCATACCACCTCGACGGGATAGTACGCCAGATGTCAGAAAGGGGTTAAAATATGGGTCAAATTATTGATGTTAACATTTTGAAAGCTGAAGACCTCCTACATATTGCAGAGTTACATGCAGGAGGCACTTTGGTGCCACCTCATTTAATGTCCATATTACCCTATGGTGATTGAAGTGCAATGCAGAAAACCATGAGAAGTATTGATTATAGTATGGATGCTAAAATGAGGCTGTATTGAAGCCAAACTGACGGGGTGATTTTCAATAATCAAAGAACAAAATAAGAAAACATCTTATTTTGTCTACTGCATATTATGAGCCAGACATTGCAACGACAGAAGGCAGCACACAAGTGAATTTTACCACCAGCATCTTGATCTACAAAATCACGTCTTCTGCTGTATTTTATAAATATGCAAGAGTTTCTAATGGTAATTCTCAAAGGCAAAGCATCCACTGTACTGGGTTAAGTGTATAAAATTCTTGCAAACTGAGGCAGATGCCGATAGTGCAGCAGGGGAGCTATTAGCCATGAAAACAAAACCGCTCTCATCAGATCTTTCAAAGAGAAAAGGGAGCTTGGCACAGCAGAGACACCCACTGAAATTCTACCAATCAGATATGATTTAATTAGCAGAAAGTCAGAGGAATGCATTATTGGTATATGCCTTCTCAAATGTAGAACTCATTAGAAATCCCTGGTCAATTAATCTATGCTAATGGCAATGTTTATTTTATTTTATTTATTTATTTTAAAAAATTGCTTCAAGAAATTGTGATGAATGTTTCTACGGTGGAAATCTTCAGTACAATAAGAAGGCATCATGTATCAGAGAAGTTGCTTCTTAAAAGAAAAAAAAAACATTTGGATGTTATTTTAAGTTTGCAAGTAAACTTTCATTTATTGAGGAATTTCTATTTCCAATTTAAAATCTTATTATTGGGCTGAGCATACACATTAGATTGCGGTCTTCTCCAACCCACTATCTATTTTAGTAGGAAGATGGGAATAAGCTGATAAAATCCTCTGCCAGAACTTATCTCCCTGAAAACAAATGGATCGGGCAGTTGATATCTTTCCCAGGTTGTTGGCGTAATGAGACCCAAATACACATTAAAAGGTTGGTTGGTCCTGTCAAGCCTGGTGCTTACTATGTATAATTATTAGATTTTTTTTATTTTGCAAAAAATTAAAAAATGAAGACCATATTCATCCTAGATCAATTTTTCACAACAAATCTTTAACATTATCATTTCACAGACACACAAAAAGTGCAAATTGAAAATGAAATAATATTTTAAAAGAAGTTAAAGGACTTCAGCATATTTTATCTATAAGCGGGCAGCAAATCTATAACTGTTTATATACTATACTGTCCATGAGACGCTCTCATTACAGCTTATAATCTAATAGGGATAAGGAGGAGAAAAAAATCTAGCTTATTATTTAAGTATGTGCTATACTTCTGTGCATGTAACAAACCTGAGATTTTTATTTAGCTCAATAATTTACTAATTCAATGGGTTTTTTTTCATTGAGGTATTTTGACCCCAACCTTATCTGACTTGAGACCCTAAAAGTTGAAAATGGCAGTATACTGTACAAGTGACGTGACCATGACATATTTTTCTCAGGTTAAACAGACTATAATGAAAGTTTATGAAAAGCCCAATGTATGAAAAATAATGTTTAAAGATTAACATAATGATGATCCATCTGTTGGGTAGATGATCAACAATATAAGATTAGTGGGAGTCTAAGACCCGTCACACACACCAATCAGCTGATATCTGCTCTGGCAGTGGTCAGATGTAAGCAATGGACTGGGCAGAACACAGCTGCTCTCTACACAGCATAGTGGCCATTGCTGAGAACTGCAGTATATTCTCCTACTCACATAAGTGGGAGATGAACTGACTTATGGGCAGGTCTCTTTGTCTTTTTTAAATGTTTAATTCATACACATCAAACAGATTAGCCAGTGTAAGAAATGACTATTAGACCTACACTGTTCTCCAATGGTCTTGGGTGGTTAGTGATCCATGTAGCCAAAAACAAGTACCAAGAAAGCATCAGCAAATCCCTTCGGCTTGGTTTTGGTATTGAAATAAAATGCTATGGCAGCAGAAAATTGTCAAAAATAATTTGACCATTTGACTACTATAAATACTGAAAGAATGTACTGGATTCAGAGTTTAAGAGTCCAGTGTATTCATCAGACTGCTCCCCTTCCTCCTACAATGAGTGCTGTGTATACAAAGCAGCCCATCAATCACCGCCCTAAGGGGACCAGACATTAGCTGTAAGGAGCGGACTTCACATAGGGCAACATTTATGCTGTGAGATCTACTTTGATTTTTGACCTTAGACTTATAAAAATTTAAATTCAGAAATCTAACTTATAGTTAGTAATGGTATTTAAATTGACAAGGTTTGCTACAGAGTTGTATATTGAAGCCAAACAAGTCAGATCAGCGTGTATTTAATAACTGCAGAAAATGCTTTACAGGCCTTCCTTTTCTAGACTGCAAACTTTAATAAGCTTGATGCACACCGCACACTAATGCCAACAGGGAGCGCTTTTAAATCTTGTTTTTCTGGTGACTGAATAACTATCATAAAGCTCCTACTTATCTTGCTGATAGCGCCATTTCTTGTTGTGCCATTCAGCATTGAACAATGAATAATTGGTCAATGAGCAAATATGGAATTATCTCAATATTTAGGAGAATTATTTCTGGCTATTTTAAGTTTGCATTCTGTTTTTAAAGTGCACTTTAAGTAGCAAAATACTTGGCTCGTGATTTAAGGCAGCTCCTAACTGTGCACAAATGTCACAATTAATGAGAGCGCCTGCAGACCATCTCCAGAAAAGTGAAACCTCTGGCTCTGCGTGAACGTCTTGTGTGCTGACCGGAGGGGGCACTGACACATCATTTATAATACTCCTCAGTAAGTTTTCATTTTCGATCAGCCCTGAAATCATACAGAATTGGAAAGCGTAGATCCTCGCAAAGCTCTTTCAACAGGTACAGTGTAGTGTGGCAGCTTGGGAGAGAAGCTATCTCATGGATCTCTGCTTAGTATGCCCTCTCTTTCATTTTCTACCCCACGAAGAAAAAAGTATTGCTAGCACCATAGTGTAACAAAATGTTTACAGGAGACTCTTAGCAACCAGGTCACCTATGCCTTAACTATGTGTTATCTGTATTTACTCAGCGGTTGTCTCCTGTAACTGAGAAGAAGCTCAGAAAAGGAGATAAATGGCAATATTATGCTACTAGATAAACACTGTAGGAAAAAGAGTACACCATACAATACATGCAAGTAATAAGCTCACCTGAGCAAGTTGTGCAGGCACAACGTCTTTGAAAGCTCAATAACGGTTCCTGCTGCTCCGTGGCTGGGAAATAATCTCCACCAAGAAGCTCGGAGGAAAAGAAAATTGATGATTTTGGGCTGCGCTAACCAAAATTAAGATTCTTGATATAATAATATAAGGGAGCAGTTTTTATTCCACAATGCATTTCAATGTTGGAATGGCTTCGTTTTCAGGTGTAAAAATCAATCAAGTAATCAAAAATTACTTAAGTACAGTTGGTTTTTAAAGTGCCGGCAAAAAAAAGCTTTACAAGTTCAACAAAACTGCAAAATCTTAATGTTCAAGTGTTTTATTGTGGATATTTTGTTACAATCAGCATTTTGTCATCAATTAATTACTATTAATTAGTATTTAATTTTTGCTAAGCCAGTTTTGCTATTAAACAGTTTTTTTATTATATCCCCCATTGTGTGCACTTTTAAAAAATGAAATCATGAGGTCAATTGTACACTTGAGAAAGATGACAGTTCGGTGTGGAAACACATTGCAGAATTAAGGCTCTTTATTACAGTTATCACAGCCAAAAACCATGAATTGTCTTTTAGTTCAATATTATGCTAGTGTTGGACACCCTCCCCTTGAGAAAGCACCAGTGCGAAACGCGCGTCAGGGTGGCTGTGGTGCTGTCAAGGATTCTGTAATCACATTATGGATAAGCAATGACTTAATGGACTGCATATAGATCTATTTCAGACATATTCAATTAATGTCAATTTGGTATCTATTTTTTCATGATCAACTGATTTGATCTGGCATTTGTGCCCTAAATCACACTAGATTTACCATCAATTCTGTACTTGAATTACCCTCCTTGGTGAAATCCTCATACATGTGTCTTCCTTTTGTATAATGCATGTTTTTAAATATGATCAATAAAATTTTATTGATTTTATATTCTTGTGTGAGTGGTTAATGGATACTTTATATCCATATGTAGATATTAGTGTTGAGCATTACGATACCGCAAGTATCGGGTATCGGCCGATACTTGCGGTATCGGAATTCCGATACCGAGTTCCGATACTTTTGTGGTATCGGGAATCGGTATCGGAACCATATTCATGTGTAAAATAAAGAATTAAAATAAAAATATGGATATACTCACCTCTCCGGTGGCCCCTGGATCTTACCGCTGTAACCAGGAGCCTCCGTTCCTAAGAATGAGCGCGTGAAGGGCCTTCTATGATGTCGCGGCTTCTGATTGGTTGCGTGACCGCTCATGTGACCGCTCACGCGACCAATCAGAAGCCGCGACGTCAGCCGCGACGTCATCGAAGGTCCTTCACGGGCTCATTCTTAGGAACGGAGGCTCCCGGTTACAGCGGTAAGGTCCAGGGGCCGCCGGAGAGGTGAGTATATCCATATATATCCATATACTCACCTCTCCGGCGGCCCCTGCACCTTACCGCTGTAACCGGGAGCCTCCATTCCTAAGAATGAGCCCGTGAAGGACCTTTGATGACGTCGCGGCTGACGTCGCGGCTTCTGATTGGTCGCGTGAGCGGTCACATGAGCGGTCACGTGACCAATAAGAAGCCGCGACGTCATCGAAGGCCCTTCACGCGCTCATTCTTAGGAACGGAGGCTCCCGGTTACAGCGGTAAGATCCAGGGGCCGCCGGAGAGGTGAGTATATCCATATATATCCATATACTCACCTCTCCGGCGGCCCCTGCACCTTACCACTGTAACCGGGAGCCTCCATTCCTAAGAATGAGCCCGTGAAGGACCTTCGATGACGTCGCAGCTGACGTCGCGGCTTCTGATTGGTCGCGTGAGCGGTCACATGAGCGGTCACGTGACCAATCAGAAGCCGCGACGTCATCGAAGGCCCTTCACACGCTCATTCTTAGGAACGGAGGCTCCCGGTTACAGCGGTAAGATCCAGGGGCCACCGGAGAGGTGAGTATATCCATATTTTTTATTTTAATTCTTTATTTTACACATGAATATGGATCCCAGGGCCTGAAGGAGAGTTTCCTCTCTTTCAGACCCTGGGAACCATTCCGATACTTTGCGTCCCATTGAAATGCATTGGTATCGGGTATCGGTATCGGCGATATCCAATATTTTTCGGGTATCGGCCGATACTATCCGATACCGATACTTTCAAGTATCGGACGGTATCGCTCAACACTAGTAGATATCATTATGCTAGTAAGGGCCATAAGGGCTTTTCTGAAAAAGGTGCATTATGCAGCAATACTATAAGCAAATATTCATTTTTCCATGAGTTTCCTTTTTCATGCTTTATCAGCTTTATCCTTTCACTAATTTGCCATCTACAGAATGGGAGGAATAGAACTAAGTAACATCATATGTGAAATAAGCTTTGGTATACTAATCAGTCACAGACTGCACGAGTCAACAGAGTGATGCGGCAGCAAAAAAGGCAAACCGAGTTCAAGGATGTATTAGGAGAAGCATGGAGTCTAGATCACATGAAGTAATTATCCCTATCTACTCCTCCTTGGTCAAGCCTCATCTGGAATACTGTGTCCAGTTCTGGGTACCACTTTTTTAAAAAGACACTGAAAAAATGGACCAAGTTCAGAAAAGAGCTACAAGGATGATGAGTGGACTGCAAAGTATGTCCTATGAGGAACGGTTAAAGGATTTGAGAATGGTTAGCTTGCAAAAAAGAAGGCAAAGAGGAGACTTAATAGCTGTCTACAAATATCTGAAGGGATGTCACAGTGTAGAGGGATTATCCTTATTGTCATTTGCACATGGAAACACAAGAAGCAATGGAATGAAACTGAAGGGAGAAGACACAGATTAGATATTAGAAGAAACTTTTTGACAGTGAGGGTGATCAATGAGTGGAACAGGCTGCCACGAGAGGTGGTGAGTTCTCCTTCCATGGAAGTTTTCAAACAGAGGCTAGACAGACATCTGTCTGAGATGGTTTAGTGAATCCAGAATTCAGCAGGAGGTTGGACACAATGACCCTTGAGGTCCCTTCCAACTCTAACATTCTATGATTTTATGATTCTATGATTCTAGACCTAAACATACAGAATTGTCAATCTGTTCACCACTGAATCTTTAATTTTCACTCTCAACATAATGATAATTTTCTGAAACCTAATGGTTGTTTTCCCCAATTCAAGCATGCTCCATCTATTACATTTTATAGTATTTTTATTGTTTTTTTATAACCTTCAATGGGCAAAATGTAGAGTAGTTTCCAATAGCAACAGGAAGCAAAATCATGTTTATTAAAGAAGCACCTCTATGAAGTTTTTTTTTCAACCAGATTTGGGTAAATGTGCACGTAGTATACTGTGAGTGCGTTAATATACTCACACACCACCAACTTCTCCAGGATCCAGTGTCGTTCTGCTCCTTTTCTCAGAGATGTCACCCTTTTCCAGAGTCTCCCAGTCACACTGAGCTCTGAATGACCCAGGAGTGACTTTCATCATGTAAGCCTACAGAGCATCAGAGCGAGGTTCTACAGGCTTACATTGTTAAAGAAACTTGCGGTTCATGCAGAGTATAGAGTGATCCGGAGAGTCTGAAGTGCGGTGATGTGACTGAGAAAAGGAGCGGCATGACACTGGACCCAGGCAAGGTGGCATTAGGTGAGTATATTACCAAATACACACTACATTACATTATATACAGATTTATTAAAGAAAATTCTTCATGAGAGTACGTCTTTAATATGACACCTTAAAGGGGCTTTTCCGTTTGAATCATTGAGTGCCATGATGAAAAAAGGCTCTAAAGTTTATCCTCATTTTCCATGTTTCCAGTATGGTTGAAAAGTGGTTAAAAAGCAGGAAGCAGGCTTTAGTTTACTTCAATAGCAACCCTTTTAATTTGGAGCTCAGTAATGATAAAACCTATCTTAGAATGAAATGTTTTTTTTTCATACTTAAAACTATGATTTATATATCTTTTGTGCTGAGTCAAAAACAATAAAAGGGAATTTTGCTTATACAAATTCACATTCCGCCTCTTTCAAAAACCAATAAAAAAAGATACTACGTTACTATAAAATGTTATTACCGTTCACTCACAGGTTTAATGACCAGGTTTAGTGGAATATAGGCTGTAAAATTCAGAACCAAAATCTTAGCTTTTCACACTCTTGACTTTATGGTGACTGAAGTTAATACGTTTCTGCAAAATTCACGATATGTGTGTAGGGTAAAGTGAGTGAAATTGCACCTGCAAATGTTACATTGTATTACTAATTTAATGTGAAAACTAACACTTCATACAATGTTCTCCAGTAAAGCTGGTCCAAAATATCACACTTTACCAAAGAATGAACCATCCAGCAGGGTTGTAAGTGTCCAAATCCTCTCACACACATGGCTAACAATATAGCTTAACATTTTTCAGACATGTACAACACTTTAACACTTCCTAAACCAGAAACTGCCACCTAACCAGATATGAAAACATATACTATATACTGTAGGGGATTATGTCTATAGTTATCAATAAGGACCGGAGGGGATTTTGTGGACTTGTTCGCGCTGCTGATCATTGAAGATGTCAAATTCAGAAGATGAATTAAATACATGATTTTACTTGATGCGTTTTGAAGTACAATACGCTTCTTCCTCAGGAAAAACCATACCTAGGTATGGTTTTTACTGAAAAAAGCATATTGTACTTTAAACGCGTTGAATAAATCCATATATTTAATTAATCTTCTCAATTTGATGTCTTTAATGATCAGCAGCGCGAACAAGTCCACAAAATCCCTTCTGGTCTCTACTGCAAGTGGTCTGACGACCCATGGATCTGTAGCAGCTATTTAAACGCACAATCATGTGGATCAGTAGAGCAAAATCTGCTTGTTTTAATTCTGAATTTTTATTGGATATGATGATGACCCTATTGTGCTATTTTTTTCCAGCCTATCTACTTCAGTTATCAATAAAGTGAAAGCCTGAAGAAAATCTGTACCATTTTCAGTGACACAAAACTAGCTGCACAACAACATTATTTTCTATTGTGTCTTGGCCAATGTTTTGCTGTACAGATATCTAATTACAGATATCCAATTTCTAAGAATTGTCACCTCATGGATTAACATGGTGATATAGTAAGTTAGCATTGACCTATGCGTATAGTATTTCTCATGTTTGCACCGCAGATAAAATTCTAGTTTTAGACAAAACCTTTCAATTTGACATTATCTTCTACCAGTTTTCCAATATTTAGCTTTGCCTTTACCACTGGACTCAGGTACATGGATGGATTATGGATCTGTGTTACATGAATGTGTAATGTTTTAAGGGGAACCTGTCACCAGGTTTGGCCGATATAAGAGGGCAGAGCAAAGTACCGCAGTGTGCAGGAACCGGGAAAGGTCAGAGAGGCCCGACTCCTGCGCACTGTAGTACTTTGTTCTGCCCTCAACAGGGCAGATAAGTACGCCTGTGCAGGAGCCGCGACAGAAGCGAGGAGGAGGACGTCATTGCATGAAGATGGGAGGCGCCAGACCCAGACCTGCGACGCCCATTGGACTGGACCGCCCGCAGGTGAGTATAATATAACTTGTTTTTCTTATCTATCAGGTCAGATCAGGGGCTTATCTACAGTATTACAGAATGCTGTAGATAAGCCCTGAAAGGCAGTGGCAGCATCGTATATCGGCCAAAACAGCTGACAGGTTCACTTTAAGGTCCCATATTGTACCTGTGTATGCTTCCAATATTAAGAGGTTTTTTACCTCTTTGATTCAGACAGGATTACATCAAAGGAAGAATATAGCACTTCTCTCATTCAGGCTGTATGAGATTTTGTTGTGCATTTCATAAGTGAATAATCTATGTGAAATAGGTGTAATGGGAGACATACACAAAGCAATAAAAGAAAAATGGAGTAGAAACAGAAAAATAGTGCTGGGTAGCAACAATTCAATGAGCAGCATGCATTACCTAACCTAAATAAGACACTAAAGAAATCCATTATGTGTAAATGTTTCAATACTTTTTCAGGCTTGAACATACATGATAATAAAATTTACATTAATAGTTTATGTGAAGCTAAGTCATCATAGCTAATGTTCTATGTGAGTAATGCATATCTGGGAGAAGTTGAGTCAAATAACCTTCAATGGGATGGGGACATAAAATGTGCTAAAGGAATATTCTAAAGTTATTAAACTGCTTTATTTACTTAGCATGAAAATATGCAAGTTTACAGTTGACATGTTTTTTGTCTATCAGCTGTCATACTCTTTCTGTACAGCTTGGCCACAAGTGCCTCCCCATAACCTGGTCCAGAGTGTACAGTAGTTACATTTTAGAACAGGGCTTAACTTCTAGTATCCCAGATACCTCTCTCCAACCAATTGATTTCTATGCGGAAGTTAGCTGCTCACTCTCTACCCATCTCTCTAGGCTCCTGACAAGCTGCTGCTATAAATCCTGCAAAATCATCAACCGACCGAATCAGCTTCTCCCACAACAGTTCTCCTAATCACAGTTCTCGGTTCTGGATCTCCATATGTAAATACAGTTATTGCAGTGTAGACTTCAGAACAAACACTGATAACTGAATGTGCTACAGAAGGAACAGTGCTGAGCTTTAAAGTGCCACTAATACTATGGTTCTACTAATCACCAGAATTGTCACTCAAAGAGGAGTGCCCGCTATGCCAGAAAAGTAGACTGCTTAGCTTTGAGCTGCTGTCGATCTATCAATGTCAAATATTTTCATGAATTGTAAATTCTTGAAACTGTACTTTATTTGTACTTTAGCTTAACATACATACAACATACATACCGTAATAAGTTTCCCTGGAGAGTCACATATATATGAAATTATCAGTTCATTGCATTATTTAAAATAAAAAAAGGTTTTCAATCAGAATATCTGAAATTTTATACTTTTAAAGTAAAATTCTGAGTTGTGGAAATATCAACTGATTCCCAATGAACATATCAGTGAACTAATTTTCCAGTTCATGTACACCTAACAATGGCCAGCCAGAAATTTAGAGTGTAATTCTATGCAAATCTATTCTACGATATTGCTAGGAGCAAACAACTTTATCCTAAGGGCTAAAACACACAACCATATTATGGCTAGATTTGTACAAATCCACAAAATGGCTCCAATAGAAGAGCATTAGTACTCTACTGTACATCTACATGCCTCCAATTTCATACAAAGAACACACTTTAAAGTGGCAGATTCATTCAAAGAAAGGAGCTCTTATTCTTCAAAAGCAGAATATTAAATAAAAACTGAGCTGTAGTTGGTTGCCGTAACAAAAAATACAGGTTTTCCATTAGAAAAATATTTAGAATTGAGAGTCCTCAGTGGTTGATACCTTTTAATGGCTAACTGAAAAGATGGTAACAAATTGCAAGCTTTCGAAACTACTCAGGTGTCTTCATCAGGCAAGACTAATACAAAATCTAAAGAAATCAACCTCAATTCTAAATATTTTTCTATCTACTGGCTAACATGGTACAAAAATATATAGGTTTTCCATTATACAGTTTTAAAAATCTTTGCTAATTGTTTTCCTATGAGATGTAATATATAAAATATTAAGTAACATGGCTGTATTCCTGCTAAAAGCATTTCTTCTAGCCGAGAAAATTTCCGACAACAGAGCCTGCAAAGCAGCACATGGAGGCAATGTGGGTCAATATTAACCCTTTCGCACCAGAGCCTGTTTTTGCCTTCGTGATATATTTTCAATTCTGATCAGTGTCGCTTTGTGAGGTCATAACTCTACAAAGCTTCAACGGATCCCGGTGATTCTGAGAATGTTATCTTGTGATATATTGTACTTTATGTTAGTGGTAAAATTTCTTTGATATGACTTGCTTTTATTTGTTAAAAAAATGGAAATTTGGAGAAAATGTTGAAAATGTTCCAATTTTGAAACTTTTAATTTTTATGCCCTTAAAACAGAGTAATATCACACAATATAGTTAATAAATAACATTTTACATATGTCTACTTTAGACAAGCACAATTTTTGAAACATAATTTTTTTTGTTAGGAAGTTATAAGGGTTAAAACTTGACCAGTGATTTCCCATCTTTCCAACAAAACTTACAAAACCATTTTTTTAGGGACCACCTCACATTGGAAGTGAGTTTGGGGGGTCAATATGACAGAAAATACCGCAAAGTGACGCCATTCTAAAAACTGCACCCCTCAAGGTGCTCAAAACCATATTCAAGGGTTAATTAACCCATTATGTGCTTCACAGGAACTGATGCAATGTGGAAGGAAAAAAATGAATATTTAAATTCAGAACCTATTTTTTTTTTCATTTGCACAAGGGTAACAGGAGAAATTAGACCCCCCCAATGATTTTGTGCAATTTGTCCTGAGTACACAGATACCCCATATGTGGGGGTAAACCACTGTTTGGGAGCACGGCATAGCTCGGAAGGGAAGGAGAACCGTTTGACTTTTTCAATGCAGAATTGGCTGGAATTGAGATGTGCCTAAACAGTGGAAACCCCCAATCCTAATTCCAACCTTAACCCCAACACACCCCTAACCCTAATCCCAACCCTATCCATAACCCTAACCACAACCCTAATACCAACACACCCCTAACCCTAATCTCAAACCTAATGATAACCCTAACCACAACCCTAACACCAACACACCCCTAACCCTAATCCCAACCATAGCCCTAACAACAACCCTAACCCCAACTCCTAACCCCACCACACCCCTAACCATAATCCCAACCATAACCGTAACCACAACCCTAACCCCAACACACCCCTAACCCTAATCTCAATCCTAATCATAACCATAACCACAAACCTTACCCTAACACAGCCCTAACACTAATTCCAACACTAACTCCAGCCCCAACCCTAACTTTAGTCCCAATGCTAACCCTAACTTTAGCCTCAACCCTAACCCTAATTTTAGCCTAACACTAACCCTAACTTTAGCCCCAACCTAACCCTACCTTTAGCCTAACACTAACTCTAACTTTAGCCTAACACTAACCCTAACTTTAGCCCCAACCCTACCCCTAACTTTAACTTAACACTAACCCTAACTTTAGCCCAACCCTAACTTTATCCTAACATCAACCCTAACTTTAGAATAAACCCTAACACTAACCTAACACTAACCCTAACTATAGTACTAATCTGCCTTATTTTTTTTTTTTTTTACTTTATAACAAGATCGCTGACTGGTACAGCGGTTGCCAGCAGCACTTGTAACACTGTTTCTTTTCTAATCTCTCACTGTCAGGAGATCAGAGAAGAAACAACATTATTATGAGGCAGATCGTCTGGGAAAGTTCGTTGCTACAACAACCTTTACCAGCGATCTTTCTCATTGGCTGGTGTGACGCTGACATCATCGGGACCTGAACCAATCAGGACTCGATGAGGTCGGGGGTCACAGGAAGCATTGTGCACCGGAATTCCCTCATTATAAGGAACGTGGGGGTCCCAGAGAGCACAAAACCACCGACCGTAGACATTGACGATGCACAAAGCCCTGCTAGTGCCGACGTTTATCTATCGTTGGTGGTCACGAAGCAGTTAAAAAGCCTTATAGGTCCAAAATGCATTGCCAGATTTTGAGGTTGCTCAAAAATGTTGTGACTCTTGATATTTTCACGCCAATTTCACCTAGCTCTGACAAAATTGGTGGAGCTGTTACTTTTTGTCTAATTTATGACAAATTGTGACTTACAAAACACCAGAAATCTTACTTCAGTCTCTGACTGGATTGTGGTCAAGCACATGCCACTTTTCAGATGTGCCGGATTAATTAAGAAGTGTGTATCTCTTACTGAATCAGGCACCTCTCACTAAAACTAGCCCCATCATCAAAACCTGTGTGACCGATGCCTGGCTTGATGAAGCAAAGCCATTAAAAATAAACTTACATCATACTGCTTCCTTAATCTTATGTCTAAGCAGTGACAGGTTTGCAATTTTTCAGTAGATTTTCAGTGTCTGTATAAAGGAGTTGACCTTCCCTTATATACAAATTTTTATTTTGCTGTGTGGAAGGAAGAATACTATTGTTGGCAAACAGCAAAGTAAAAAGGAACTAGGTCACTTCCTACAATATTAGAATAAAAACAGTGCCGAGAATTAACAAGGGTATATTACTTGCTCACAAATTTAACCGAATATCATGTAAAAAACCCGGAGATTCCTAAATCTTGCCACTCTTTTCCTTTTTGTGACGCATCACTCCTTTGCAGACATATTCACATTTGTTTATTTTGGACTACACTATGTGAAATACTCTGCTTTGGTGTCCAACTGGGAGTTTCTGCACAGTGTTCTTTGGAGGTGTGTGCTTTTAGCGCTCCTCCCCACATACTAACAATCAAATCTTGGCAGCTGATCTAGCAGTCTGTTAGTCTAAATTGGTAGTGGGAGAGGTGAAAGTACATACCCCATAGAAGACTCTGAAGAAACACCTAGTTGGTCTGCAAAGCATGAATTTCACACATTGAGCTCCAGGAAAAACAAATGTGAATATCTCTACACTCAAATGGCGCAGTGCAAAGTGGAAAAGAGTAGCAGAATCAAGGATTTTTACAATACATTTAACTCAATTTTTTTTTTTCCAATAAGTGACAGATCCTCTTTAATACCAATGTGCGCAGTCCTTTTGCTGCTGTAGTGAACCTTTAGGATATAGTGACCTCTTGCTGGTTTCAGAATGACACAAAGGAAATATTAAGTGGCAGCAAAGTATTATAGATTTTGCTAGCTTATACACAGGAGTACTTTTAAACATGGAACATTGGAGATTTTGACATGCTGTTTGAAGCAAGATGTCATCTTCAAGTATGATGAGACAAGAAACTGAAGCTCAAAAATCTATAGCTTTAGTATTCAATACCAACTACAAGATTTCGGTACATCATGTATCATCCATGACAAGTATGAGTGCATATATTGTAGAGGTTTGTACTCACTCATTTGTGTTTGAGATAGGCACTGGAAGTGATATTGCTGCAATGTCCAAGCAAGTTTATTTAAAGTTCATAAAGTGCTCTGGACGGCAAACCAAAACAGAGCCTTTTCTGGCACAAGAGAAAACAAACTGAAAATAAGTAGTCCATATAGTACTGCGGATCCACCCATTCAGGTCAGCGTCCTTAGCAACACACACTGGAAGTCTCCACACTTCTAACCACAGACACTGAATGAGAGACTCGGCCTCCATTTTATCTGCCAAACCACGCCTCTGGGGATTGAGATATGTGAGCAGTCATTCCCACCCGTCTCTTATGACTGCTTGTAAAACCCGATCCTAGAATGGCCAAATAACTTTCTCAGCACTACATGTGCTGGAGCATGCTTCTGAGCTCACTTCACTGCAGCTAATAGTAGCGATGACACATATCTCCCCTCAAGAACTTGTTTGGTGGTCATCTTACAATATATATGCAGTATGTATATATATATATATATATATATATATATATATATACACACTGTATGTATATATATATATATATATATATATATACAGTATATATATGTACCGTATACATACAGTCATGGCCAAAAGTGTTGGCATCCTTGAAGTTGTTCTGGAAAATGAAGTTTTTCTCACAGAAATTAATTTCAATTACACATATTTTATTATACATATGTTTATTTCCATAATGTGTTTTAGAACAACACAAAAAAAAGAGTAACAGGTGTGGGTAATATGAAAATCACAACTGAAATAAAAAAAAAAGGGGAGAAGTTGACTCAATCTTTGCATTATGTGTCCGTGTGCTACACTAACCATGGAGAACAGGAAGAGAAGAGAAGAGAAAAATCTAAGGAGTTGAGAACCAAAAGTGTTGAACAATATCAACAATCTCAAGGTTACAAGTCCATCTCGAGAGATCTTAATTTTCCTTTGTACACAGTGTGCAACATAATCAAAAAGTTTACAAACCAAGGCACTGCACCTAACATCCCTGGATGTGGACAGCAGAGAAGAATTGATGAAAAGTTGCACTGCAGGATAGTCCAGATGATGGATAAGCAGCCCCTATCAAGTTCCAAAGAAATTCAAGCTATCCTGCAGGATAATGGTACAACAGTGTCAGCACAAACTATCTGTCAACATTTGAATGTAATGAAGCGTTACAAGAGGAGATTCAGGAGGAGCCCACTGCTGACACAGAGAAATAAAAAAGCTGGATTACAGTTTTCCAAAATGTATGCGAGTAAACCAAAATCCTTCTGGGAAAGCATTTTGTGGACAGATGAGACCAAGATAGAGCTTTTTGTTAAAGAACATAATTCTACTGTTTACCGTAAACGGAATGAGTCTTACATGGAAAATAACACAGTACCCACAGTCAAATATGGTGGAGGTTCAATGATTTTTTGGGTTTGCTTTGCTACCTCTAGCACTGGGTGCCTTGACTTTGTGCAAGGCATCATGAACTCTGAAGATTGCCAAGTGATTTTGGGTCGCTATGTAGTGCCTAGTGTCAGCTGGGTTTGCATCTTTGGCCATGCAGGACAATGACCCCAAACATACTTTAAGGAGCACCCAGAAATGGATGGAAGCAAAGCGATGGAAAGTTCTGAAGTGGCCAACAATGAGTCCGGATCTAAATCCAATTGAACACCTGTGGATATATCTTAAAATTGCTGTTGAGAGAAGGCATCCTTCAAATATGAGAGACCAGGAGCAGTTTGCAAAGGAAAAGTGATCCAAAATTCCAGTTGAGAGTTGTAAGAAGCTTGATGATGGTTATAGGAAGCAATTGATTGCAGTTATTTATTCCAAAGGGTGTGCAACCAAATATTAAGTTGTGGGTAACTACAATTTTGTCCTGCCAATTTTGGGAGTTTTGTGTGAAATTACCGTATATACTCGAGTATAAGCTGAGATTTTCAGCCCAAATTTTTGGGCTGAAAGTGCCCCTCTCGGCTTATACTCGAGTCACGGTCGGCGGGTGAGGGGGAGAGGGCGCTGAGGTATACTTACCTGCTTCCGGGGCTCCTGGCGCTCCCCCTGCCCGTCCCACGGTCTCCGGGTGCCGCAGCTCTTCCCCTGTTCAGTGGTCACGTGGGACCGCTCATTAGAGAAATGAATATGGACTCCACTCCCATAGGGGCGGAGCCACCTATTCATTTCTCTAATCAGCGGTGCCGGTGACCTCTGACAGAGGAAGAGGCTGCGGCACCGAAGACCAGCTGTCCGGGGGAAGGAGCGGGACGCCGGGAGCAGGTAAGTATGTCATATTCACCTGTCCGCGTTCCACACGCCGGGCGCCGCTCTGTCTTCCCTCTCTCTCCGCACTGACTGTGCAGGTCAGAGGGCGCAATGACGCATATAGTGTGCGCGCCGCCCTCTGCCTGATCAGTCAGTGCAGAGAGACGCCGGGACGGGACGCTGAGGAGCTGCAAGCAAGAGAGGTGAGTATGTGTTTTATTATTTTTATTGCAGCAGCAGCACAGCTTTCTATGGCACATCTATGGGGCAATAATGAACGGTGCAGAGCACTATATGGCACAGCTATGGGGGCAATAATGAACGGTGCAGAGCACTATATGGCACAGCTATGGGGCAATAATGAACGGTGCAGAGCACTATATGGCACAGCTATGGGGGCAATAATTAACAGTGCAGAGCACTATATGGCACAGCTATGGGGCAATAATGAACGGTGCAGAGCACTATATGACACAGCTATGGGGAAATAATGAATGGCACAGAGCATTATATGGCACAGCTATGGGGAAATAATGAACGGCGCAGAGCACTATATGGCACAGCTATGGGGCAATTATGAACGGCGCAGAGCACTATATGGCACAGCTATGGGGCAATAATGAACGGTGCAGAGCACTATATGGCACAGCTATGGGGCAATTATGAACGGTGCAGAGCACTATATGGCACAGCTATGGGGCAATTATGAACGGTGCAGAGCACTATATGGCACAGCTATGGGGCAATTATGAACGGTGCAGAGCACTATATGGCACAGCTATGGGGCAATAATGAACGGTGCAGAGCACTATATGGCACAGCTTTCTATGGTACAGCTATGGGGCAATAATGAATGGTGCAGAGCACTATATGGCACAGCTATGGGTCATAATGAACGGTATGGAGCATCTATTTTTATTTTTGAAATTCACCGGTAGCTGCTGCATTTTCCCCCCTAGGCTTATACTCGAGTCAATAAGTTTTCCCAGTTTTTTGTGGCAAAATTAGGGGGGTCGGCTTATACTCGGGTCGGCTTATACTCGTGTATATACGGTATGTCCAATTTGCCTTTTTTCTCAGTTTTTTGTATTATTCCAATACACACAAAGCAAATAAACATGTGTATAACAAAACATGTGTAATTGCAATAATTTTCTGGGAGAAATACTTCATTTTCTGACTGTATATATACAGAACTACACAAAACTTTCAGGATGGTATGGAAAAGATGCTGCAAAGGAAAAATGCTTTCAAAATGATAAGTGATTGTCAAGAACAGCACTCCGCTGCTTCCAATAGTCAGGACAATTAAGCAATTGGCTGATGAGCGATAGATGAGGCCACGGTTGTTTTCACTACTAGGCCAGTTATTGGGGAATTCACAATGAGCATATATAATGTACACACACATCCAATTCCAATGCATGGAATATATATATATACAATATATATATATATATATATATATATATATACAATATATATATATATATATATATATATATATATATATATATATATACATACCATATTTTTCTGACCATAAGACGCACTTTTTTCCTCCAAATTTGGGAGGAAAGTGTGGGTGCGTCTTATGGTAGGGATGTAAAGTGGGGAGGGGGCAGCAGTGAGTGGGATTGCACTGAGGGGCAGGAGGCAGAAAAATGTCCCTGCCTGGCTTCAGGAATCAGTGCTGGGGAAAGCACATGGTCCCGATCATTAAAGTGCAGTGAATATTCATTAGCTGCTTCCCCGCCCACCTGTCAGCTGAGCAGTGAGCAGGGAGCAGCAAATGAATACTCCTTCACAGGGGACACATATGGTTTCCCCAGCGCTGGATTCCTGCAGCAGCTGGGAGAGATTTGTGTGTCTGGTGGAGGAGGAGGCAGCAGCAGGGGCCAGAGGGGAGACACAAGATCGCTGCATACCTGCCTGCCGGGGCTGTGCTGGGTGCTGAGTGCTCCAGCACAAGGACCTGTGTGATGTCAGGAGTGGGCGGGCTGGAGCATCACATGGCAGCACAGAGCCCTCCCTCTTCTGATGTCATCACAGGTCCTGCAGACACCACACTACAATCTGCTGGCTTCCTTCTGTGCTGTGGAGAGGCAACAAGAGGGAGAGCTCTGTGGTGTCTTGGGATGGGACGCTGCAGCATTTTACCTCACCACAGCTGGCTGGCTGCCACAATTAAAAGGTTAGTCTTTACAACACACAATAAAGCACTCTGCCACTCCTGTGGTGAACTATAACTCCCAGCATGCCATAGGATCTGCAGGACATGCTGGGAGTTATAGTTCTCCCATGGGTTCTTAAAGCAGCACTCCAGCGTTATTTTTCAGTGCTGGAGAGATGCTTTAACCCCTTCATGACTGTGGGATTTTTCGTTTTTCCGTGTTCGTTTTTCACTCCCTTCCTTCCCAGAGCCATAACTTTTTTATTTTTCCATCAATTTGGCCATGTGAGGGCTTATTTTTTGCGGGACAAGTTGTACATTTGAATTACATCATTGGTTTTACCATGTCGTGTACTAGAAAACGGGAACAAAATTCCAAGTGCGGTGAAATTGCAAAAAAAGTGCAATCCCACACTTGTTTTTTGCTTGGCTTTTTTGCTAGGTTCACTAAATGCTAAAACTGACCTGCCATTATGATTCTCCAGGTCATTATGAGTTCACAGACACCTAACATGACTACTTTATCTTTTACCTAACTGGTGAAAAAAAATCCAAACTTTGCTAAAAAAAAAAAAATTGCGCCATTTTCCGATACTCGTAGCATCTCCATTTTTCATGATCTGGGGTCGGTTGAGGGCTTATTTTTTGCGTGCCAAGCTGGCGTTGTTAATGATTCCAATTCGGTGCAGATACGTTCTTTTGATCGCCCGTTATTGCATTTTAATGCAATGTCACAGCGACCAAAAAAACGTAATTCTGGCGTTTTGATTTTTTTTCTCGTTACGCCATTTAGCGATCAGGTTAATGCTTTTTTTATTGATAGATAGGGCGATTCTGAACGTGGCGATACCAAATATGTGTAGATTTGATTTTTATTTATTGATTTATTTTGATTGGGGCGAAAGGGGGGTGATTTAAACTTTTATATTTTTTTTTTTTCACATTTTTTTAACTTTTTTTAAACTTTTGCCATGCTTCAATAGCCTCCGTGGGAGGCTAGAAGCAGGCACAGCACGATCACCTCTGCTACATAGCAGCGATCTGCTGTTCGCTGCTATGTAGTAGAAAATCAGGTGTGATGTGACCGCCGACCACAGGGTGGCGCTCACAGCTACCGGCGATCAGTAACCATAGAGGTCTCAAGGACCTCTATGGTTACAATGGAGAAGCATCGCCGACCTCTGATCATGTGACGGGGGTCGGCGATGCCGTCACTTCCGGCCGCCCGGCCGGATGCGGTAGTTAAATGCCGCTGTCTGCGTTTGACAGCGACATTTAACTAGTTAATAGCGGCGCATGAATCGCAATTTCACCCGCCGCTATTGCGGGCACATGTCAGCTGTTCAAAACAGCTGACATGTCCCGGCTTTGATGCAGGCTCACCGCAGAGCCCTGCATCAAAGCTGGGGAGCTGACATCGGACGTACTATCCCGTCCGATGTCAGTAAGGGGTTAAATATAAGCCCTGTGCCCCCATTCTTATACTCACCCTCCAGCGTCTTCTTATAGTACTTTACAGCCACCACACTGGTCCCGTAGCATCCAACATAATAGCATACTATTATATATAATAACACCACATATAATAGTATGTTATTAAAATTTTACCACCTTTTTTGCTTTAATTTTTTTTCCCTATTTTCCACCTCTAAAACCTGGGTGCGTCTTATAGTCCGGTGCGTCTTATAGTCCGAAAACTATGGGTAGGTATATATATATATATATATATATATATATATATATATATATATATATATATATATATATATATATATATATATATATACACACCGTATTTATCAGACTATAAGACGCACTTTTTTCCTCCCAAAATGTGAAGGAAAATGGTGGGTGCGTCTTACAGTCCGGATGTATGGGCTCTGGCTGTGGTGGGAAGGTGGGGGAGCGATATCGGAGGAGTAGCGGGTCACAGAGGCAGTAGCTGGTAGCTTCGGCTAACTCCTGTGCCTGCTGCTAAAGGGAAATGAATATGCACTGCATTCCACGCCCATGGGCATGGCGGGCAATGAATATTCATTTCTTCCTGGCATCCTGGTATGACTGACTGGCCACATCCCCTTGCTGGTATGATTGGCCCCATCCCCTTGCTGGTATGATTGGCCAAATCCCAGTACTGGTATTCATGACCCCATCAGAAAAGGTTAAACAATCCTTTACTCTTACCTTCCACTGCTCCCTCGCAGTCGCAGCATCCTGCTCTAGTTCTTCTTCAGTAGCGCGCACTGTCAGTTGCCTGCCTCCTGCTGCTGCCAGCGGTCACGTGTGCCGATACTGCTGGCAGCAGCAGGCTCCAGCTGACACTGCGCGCTACTAAAGAGGAAAGAATACTCACCACGATCTCTAATCAACGGTCCCGGTGAGTATTCCAGCAGCTGTGCTCTGCTTGCGAGCAGCGCATGATGTCCCTGCCATGTGCTACTTACAAACATTAAGCAGCTGCTGGCACCGGAGAAGGATGCTACAACTGTGAGGGAGCGGAGGAAGGTAAGAGTAAAGGTTTTTTTAATCTTTTCTGATGGGGCCATGGATACCAGGACTGGGATGGGGCCAATCATACCAGCAAGGGGATGGGACAAATCAATCATACCAGAAACTAGATGGGGCCAATCAATCATATCCGCAATGGGATGGGGCCAATCAATCATACCAGGAACTGGATGGGGCTAATCAATCATGCCAGGAACTGGATGGGGCCAATTAATCATACCGGGAACTGGATGGGGCAATCAATCATACCAGGAACTGGTGGGGCCAATCAATCATACCAGGAACGGGATGGGGCCAATTTATCATACCAGGAACAGGTTGGGGTCAATTAAACATACCAGGAACGGGATAGGGTCAATCAATCATACCAGGAACAGGGGAACAGGATGGGGCCAATCAATCATATCAGAATAAGAATGGGACCATGCATACCAGGATTGGGATGGGGCCAATCATACCAGAATAAGGATGGGGCCATGCATTTCAGGATGGGGATGAGGGCCATGCCTACCAGGATAGGGATGAGGGGACCATATTTACCAGGAAAGGTGATCTTGAGTACAGAATTGACCACATTTTTTGCTTCAGTTGCTTTTCCTAATTTCCTCCTCTAAAACCTGGGTGCGTCTTATGGTCTGGTGAGTCTTATAGTCCAGAAAATATGGTATATATATATATATATATATAAACTCCAGAATAACAAAAGGAACTAGCTGTCATTGCCATTCGTTTATACAGGCAAACTGGACACAAATTACAGGTAGCGTAATGCTTTAGAGGTGAGGTTTATAAAACAATAGTTACGAAGCTATTACATATTTAATACAAAAAAGTAGTCAGTGCTTATAAAAATATACAAAGATGTTACAAAATGGACACAACATTACAACATAAACAATTACATAAAATTAAAAAGGATAAACAGAAGAAATGTATTAAACTTGTATCACAGAAATGGGTCAGAGCTTAGCGGAGGGAAGCACTCCTTAGAGCAATGGACAGAACCACAGCACACTGTGTCTTCCAGGACTGATAATGTTCACAGTTCGACATTTGGTTTTACACAAGTGACACCCACATCCCTTTCCTTCGATGACGACTCATAACTGTGCTGTTCAGGGATGTGGCTAGTTCTTTTAGAAAATTATGGGATTCCCAACTTGTACAATATTTTTACCCCTGGAGGTCTCAGGCAGGAGATATTTTCTGCTATGTTTCCTATTACAATTTTACCTTTCAATAAATAGGAGACATGGCACGGATAGCATCATCCATCAATATTAATTTGAAAGTGTTGCCGTCCAGTGACATAAGAAAATGTATTATATTTGCCACTTGGTCACGACTCAGAAAATATGCGTTTCATAGCTGTCATATCTATGGCATTGATAAAAACCTCAATATTCATAATTTGCAAAGGAAGAAAAGGAGTTTAAAGTAATCTGAATTTCTGGTCACACTGATGCTAGAGCCAAAAATCTGTCTCTTGTAAAAGTCTATATTTGGTGGCGCTAAGTATCAATGTGCTAAAGTCCTTGCAGCGACACCGACAAACCTCCACAAATGGTTAGTACAAAGTACGTAATATTTAAGATAGTATACACCAAAATGTATACAGGTACGCGCTGAACAGTAGCAGATGGAAAAATAATAATAATGGGTGTCTCTTATATATATAAAATGTACTCAAATGTCAGAGACTATAACCTAATATAATAACTACACAAATGTCACTTGTCAGAGAGATCGTTTAGCTAAATTCCAGTGGCTAAAGAAGAAAAGAAAAGAGTACCTATACGGAGATCGTCTGGCTAGATTCCAGCAGCCAGAAGGGAAAAAGTACATACACGTGTGCCTACCTCCAGTGCTGAATCCTTGGAGCGCTGGAGGACTGTATAGATGCCGTCGTACTTCTAAGAAGGATCCAAGTGGATCGAAGAAAGTCCAAGCAGGTGGCTGCTCCGGCCGGTAGCAGCCGCCTAAAAACTAACCTCCAGGGAGGGGGCGAGATCCTGTCGGTCCGGCCGCCACGTGTAATGAGAGCGGTGAGTCCGGATTGTTTGCAGGACCTTCCTGACGTCACAGAACACGTGACCGCTTGCCCGAGCCCGAGAGCGAAAGTGAACACGAGTACGGGGTGCAATCAGAATCAGAGACTGATTCTCATTGCACCCCGTACTCGCGTTCACTTTCGCTCTCGGGCTCGGGCAAGCGGTCACGTGTTCTGTGACGTCAGGAAGGTCCTGCAAACAATCCGGACTCACCGCTCTCATTACACGCGGCGGCCGGACCGACAGGATCTCGCCCCCTCCCTGGAGGTTAGTTTTTAGGCGGCTGCTACCGGCCGGAGCAGCCACCTGCTTGGACTTTCTTCGATCCACTTGGATCCTTCTTAGAAGTACGACGGCATCTATACAGTCCTCCAGCGCTCCAAGGATTCAGCACTGGAGGTAGGCACACGTGTATGTACTTTTTCCCTTCTGGCTACTGGAATCTAGCCAGATGATCTCCGTATAGGTACTCTTTTCTTTTCTTCTCTAGCCACTGGAATTTAGCTAAACGATCTCTCTGACAAGTGACATTTGTGTAGTTATTATATTAGGTTATAGTCTCTGACATTTGAGTACATTTTATATATATAAGAGACACCCATTATTATTATTTTTCCGTCTGCTACTGTTCAGCGCGTACCTGTATACATTTTGGTGTATACTATCTTAAAAATCTGTCTCTGCCTCATTGTTCTGCAAGCTGATGAAGAAGGAATTTGTGTCTGTGATCTATCACATGACCAAGTTTAATTACCTGTTTGCAGGACAGGAGCATTAGATGCCTCAGCCATAGTTAGGAGCTAGATTTTGCTTTGTGTAATCCATGCTTCAATGTTAATATGAGGACTTTATAGATTGATTTTACAATTCTACCTTTAACAGTGATAATAGTTTATTTTTATCAATTAACAAAATGCAAAGTTAATAAAAAAGAAATCTCAACCAAATCAATACTTGGTGTGAACGTGACCACCCTTTGCCTTCAAAACAACATCAAAGTATCAATTCTGCTTTATGCCCTTGCACACTGTTTTCAGAAGGAACAAGCAGTTCTCATCTTGGAGAACTAACCACAGATCTTCAGTGGATTTAAGCTTGCACAAATCCTTCTTTCTCTTCAAGTAGTCCTACACAGTTAATATGGTGTTGAGATCAGGGCCCTGTGGAACCATATAACTCCTTATTCATCTTTATAATGAAAATAGTTATCACATTGGCTGTATAGTTGGTGGCATTTGTCCTGCTGAAGAAAATATAGTGCAGACCAAAAGTTTGGACACATCTTCTCATTTAAAGATTTTTCTGTATTTTCATGACTATGAAAGCTATACATTCACACTGAAGGCATCAAAACTATGAATTAACACATGTGGAATTATATACTTAACAAAAAAGTCTGAAACAACTGAAAATATGTTTTATATTCTAGGTTCTTCAAAGTAGCCACCTTTTGCTTTGATGACTGCTTTGCACACTCTTGGCATTCTCTTGATGAGCTTCAAGAGGTAGTCACTGGGAATGGTCTTCCAACAATCTTGAAGGAGTTTCCGCAGATGCTTATCACCTGTTTGCCCTTTTGCCTTCACTCTGCAGTCCAGCTCAACCCAAACCATCTTGATTGGGTTCAGGTCTGGTGACTGTCAAGGCCAGGTCATTTGGCGTAGCACCCCATCACTCTCCTTCTTGATCAAACAGCCCTTACACAGCCTGGAAGTGTGTTTGGGGTCATTGTCCTGTTGAAAAATAAATGATGGTCCAACTAAACACAAACCAGATGGAATAGCATGCCGATGCAAGATGCTGTGGTAGCCATGCTGGTTCAGTATGCCTTCAATTTTGAATAAATCCCCCACAGTGTCACCAGTAAAGCACCCCCACACCATCACACCTCCTCCATGCTTCACGGTGGGAACCAGGCATGTAGAGTCCATCCGTTCACCTTTTCTGCGTCGCACAAAGACAAGGTGGTTGGAACCAAAGATATCAAATTTGTACTCATCAGACCAAAGCACAGATTTCCACTGCTCTAATGTCCATTCCTTGTGTTCTTTAGCCCAAACAAGTCTCTTCTGCTTGTAGCCTGTCCTTACCAGTGGTTTCCTAGCAGCTATTTTACCATGACGGCCTGCTGCACAAAGTCTCCTCTTAACAGTTGTTGTAGAGATGTGTCTGCTGCTAGAACTCTGTGTAGCATTGACCTGGTCTGTAATCTGAGCTGCTGTTAACCTGCGATTTCTGAGGCTGGTGACTCGGATAAACTTATCCTCAGAAGCAGAGGTGACTCTTGGTCTTCCTTTCCTGGGGCAGTCCTCATGTGAGCCAGTTTCTTTGTAGCGCTTGATGGTTTTTGCCACTGCACTTGGGGACACTTTCAAAGTTTTCCCAATTTTTCGGACTGACTGACCTTCATTTCTTAAAGTAATGATGGCCACTCCTTTTTCTTTACTTATCTGCTTTTTTTCTTGCCATAATACAAATTCTAACAGTCTATTCAGTAGGACTATCAGCTGTGTATCCCCCAGACTTCTGCACAACACAACTGATGGTCCCAACCCCATTTATAAGGCAAGAAATCCCACTTATTAAACCTGACAGGGCACACCTGTGAATTGAAAACCATTCCCGGTGACTACCTCTTGAAACTCATCAAGAGAAAGCCAATCGTGTGCAAAGCAGTCATCAAAGCAAAAGGTGGCTACTTTGAAGAACTTAGAATATGAGACATAATTTCAGTTGTTTCACACTTTTTTGTTAAGTATATAATTCCACATGTGTTAATTCATAGTTTTTATGCCTTCAGTGTGAACGTATAATTTTCATAGTCATGAAAATACAGAAAAATATTTAAATGAATAGGTGTGTCCAAACTTTTGGTCTGTACTGTATGTGGAACCAATAAGACGTTTTCCTCGTGGTATTGCATGATGAATAACTATCTGCCAGTATTTACTACCATTGAAGACACCATTAACCTTGAACAAATCTCAATTCCATTTTCTGAAAGCATCTCCTTACTTGCAAGGGACTTCCACCATACACCAGGGCAGCACGGTGGCTTAGTGGATAACACTGCAGCCTTGCAACGTTGGAGTCCTGTGTTCAAACCCCATCAAGGACAACATCTGCAAGGAGTTTGAATCTCAATTCCAACCTCTAATCTTAATGGCCAACCCTGTGTTTGCGTGGGTTTCCTCCCACATTCCAAAGACATACTGATAGGGAATTTAGATTGTGAGCCCCATCGGGGACAGCGATGATAACACAGGTCAACAAAAAAAAAAATTTTTTCTGGTGTCCAAAATATTTTAATGAATTTAGGGTATTTTGGGGGTGCTGATTCTGAATATGCTATCAGTTTTGCCAGATTAGCTCAAGTTTTTGAGATTTTTGGTATCTTATTTATAGCACTTGTTGGTAAATGCGACGCATCATCTCATTAATTTCTTTGGATTAGTACTTGAACTGAGCAGTTCTCAATATAGTTTTGTGTTAATTAGTGTTCTAAAAGTTTGTTCATAGCTTGATTTTTGCACTAACTTTATGTTGTTGTCTGTTTTCCAGTGAAAAGCATGAACTCATCAAGAAGAAGTTGTCTTAACGATCCAGACTCATTCTGTTACATTTGTGGTGAATACACACTGCCAAAACATAGAAGAAACATAACAGACTTCGTAAAAAAAAGTGTATTTTGCCTATTTTGGGGTTATGCTTGGGGACCAAGACAAGTTTTGGGCACCACACATAGTGTGCAAAGCATGTATCGAATTATTACGAAAATGGAGCAAAGGACAAAGAAAAAGCTTCAAATTTGGTGTTCCAATGGTGTGGAGAGAGCCAAAAAATCATCATGATGACTGTTATTTATGGTAAACACAGGTACAGGCACATCTTCACAATGAGGGACAGGCCTTCTTGCAGATTCCATGTTACTCCCATTTTCGTTTCTTATGCTTATTGAATCCTTGCACTTGCACTGCACAGAAATAACAGTCATCATGATGATTTTTTGGCTCTCTCCACACCATTGGAACACCAAATTTGAAGCTTTTTCTTTGTCCTTTGCTCCATTTTCGTAATAATTCGATACATGCTTTGCACACTATGTGTGGTGCCCAAAACTTGTCTTGGTCCCCAAGCATAACCCCAAAATAGGCAAAATACACTTTTTTTTACGAAGTCTGTTATGTTTCTTCTATGTTTTGGCAGTGTGCATTCACCACAAATGTAACAGAATGAGTCTGGATCGTTAAGACAACTTCTTCTTGATGAGTTCATGCTTTTCACTGGAAAACAGACAACAACATAAAGTTAGTGCAAAAATCAAGCTATGAACAAACTTTTAGAACACTAATTAACACAAAACTATATTGAGAACTGCTCAGTTCAAGTACTAATCCAAAGAAATTAATGAGATGATGCGTCGCATTTACCAACAAGTGCTATAAATAAGATACCAAAAATCTCAAAAACTTGAGCCAATCTGGCAAAACTGATGACATATTCAGAATCAGCACCCCAAAAATACCCTAAATTCGATGAAATATCTTTGGCACCAAAAATGCTGTTGACCAGTGTAATGTGTGCAAACTGTAAAGCGCTGCATAATATGTTAGCGCTATATAAAAATAAAGATTATTATTATTGTGCTTCACTGTTTCCTGCAAACACTCATAATTTTACCACTCTCAAATCAAGCTACCTTCTATTACAGCAAAATATTACAATTGTTGACTGATCAATCCAGAGCTACTTCTGTCATTTTTCTGCACCCCAATTCCTATGTTTTCATGCATAATTGAGTTACTTTGCCTTGCTACAATGTTGAATGCATGGTCTTTGGCTACAGTTCTTCCATTAACACCCTTCTCACCCGACTTCTCTCAACAATAGATATGTGTAGCTAGTAGGGTTGAGCGACTTTTATTTTTATAAGATCGGGTCGGGTTTCACGAAACCCGACTTTCTGAAAAGTCGGGTCGAGTGAAATCGGCCGATCCTATAAAAAAGTCGGGGTCGGGGTCGGCTGAAACACGAAACCCAATGCAGTGCAATGGGATACTATGGTTCCCAGGGTCTGAAGGAGAGGAAACTCTCCTTCAGGCCCTGGGATCCATATTTAAGTGTAAAATAAAGAATCAAAATAAAAAATATTGATTTACTCACCCTCGGACGCGCCCTGGTACTAACCGGCAGGCTTCCTTCCTAAGAATGAGCGCGTGAATGACCTGCGGTGACGTCGCGGCTTGTGATTGGTCGCGAGCGGTCACATGGACAAGCCGTGACGTCATCTAAGGTCCTTCACGCGCTCATTCTTAGGAAGGAAGGCTGCCGGAAAGAAGCAGGGCGCGTCCGAGGGTGAGTATATTCCTATTAGGTATATACTCACCCTCGGACGCACCCTGCTCGCGACCAATCACAAGCCGCGATGTCACCGCAGGTCATTCACGCACTCATTCTTAGGAAGGAAGCCTGCCGGTTAGTACCAGGGCGCGTCTGAGGGTGAGTATATCAATATTTTTTATTTTGATTCTTTATTTTACACTTAAATATGGATTCCGATACCGATTCCCAATATCGCAAACATATCGGAACTCGGTATCGGAATTCCGATACCAGATTCAGAAGATCGCCGACCTCATGGCCGACCCCACACAGGGTGGCCAAAAGTCGGCGACTTCTGAAAATGGCCGACCCGTTTCGCTCAACCCTAGTAGCTAGATTTCACTGGTTGCTGCCTTTTCCAAGCTAATGACACTGCTGGACATCATTTAATTTTGAAAAGAAGTAAGCATGATGTGTATTTCATCTGCTTCACTTGGCCAACCATCATATCTACGGTCCTTATCATTAACCATTTCTTGGTGTCCTCAATGCTGAGAAATACAGACAGATACTGATCCATCATGCAATACCATCAGGAAGGCAACTGATTGGCTCCAAAATTATTCTGAATAAAAAAAAATGACCCCAAACATACAGCCAAAGTAATTATGAACTGTGTGCAACTGTACCTAGAAGAATTGATCTGAAGGGAACCTATTGGTGTGATATAGTTTTAACTATTGTTTATTCACTTTGCATTGTGCTAATTGATAAAAATAAATTAACACTTCAATTTTTTTAAAAAGATTCTAACTTTCACAACTGCGTAAAACTTTCACACACTACTGCACATGTACACTCATTTATTAAAAAATGTAGAGGAACCTTGTAACTGTGGGTGTAGGCCTCTGGATCCTGGTCATTAATCAACAATATATAATGAACAAAAATGGCAGGATTCCAAAATATCAGTGTAGTGGGAAGTTTATTAAGATAAAATACCTAGTCGTCTGTGCTTAAATGCCACATTTGGGCTATATAAAATACTCAGTACTGCAGAGAGTCAGTATATAGATAACAAAAGCAAAAATATGTACATACTGACTTTATACAGTAAAATCCCTGTACCCTACCTATATGAACAGGTATTCAATAATCAGAAATTCCGATAGTCTGCTATTTCTTTCTGAAATTTTACCCCTTAGACTTCCTAGGCTGCGTAGCCAGTCAACCAGTTCTATTGATTTACACTGATGAGGGGCAAAAAAAAACCCCGAACCCATGTCTGCAAATGAAGATTCTAATTTTTAAGTAGGCATATAATGTGCTTAAATAGACCACTGTTAGTGTCCTATTTTCTTATGAGAGCATCACTCCTATAACATACATAGAATTATTCTTCAGAAATATTCCTGCTTATACAGTTTTTCAAGCCTTGGGTGTAAAGGGGTTTGGTTCTAGTATATAACGTTGGTAAGTACTGTATTATACAGTATGTCCCATTTTTCATGTTTTTGAAATATAATAAGCTTTACATTCTCCACTAATTTAGGATTGTTCAGCGAAAGTCAAATATTAGTTACGGGAGCGTGAATAACCAGATATTGTAATGTTCATACAGAATTATGCAAATCCCAGACTTCATCCACAACACATACACAGAAAAGCGTGGAGCAGTTCTATTAAAAAGGGAGTTCGATTTTCTTCTCCCAAAGTGCTACTGCCCAAGGGTCTGTGAATACAAAAGCTCTGCTCATGATGGCTCTGAATGCAATCTGATAGGTTTCTGTGTTTCAAGAATTGTCATTTCCATTAAAGAAATGTAACCATGGCAAGTAGCGCTTCACTGCGCATTAGAAATATGTCTGACAATAGTTCACCTGGGGCTAAACTGTGAATCTCAGAACATTCAGGGTAATTCTTAATTATTTTATATATTTGCATCTTATTTCAGAAGTGACAAAACTCATCTTCTGTTTTTACACATTTGAATACCTTTTTTAATATAAATTTCCAAATACACTAAAGTCAAAATACACTAAAACAGATCTGTCCAAACTAAGGAAATGGAAAATTGAGGCTGATGCCCATAGCAACCAGTTGGGTTGCGAACATCGGCATCTCGAAAATAAGAACTGTAATCTGATTGGTTATCACTGCTCAATTTTCCCCTTCAATTGCTATGAATAAATCCTTATTATATCTTTGTGAGACTGATGGTCAAATCTCTTACATTACCAAGTGGTCCAATGTATTAAAATGTATCTGACATGTATTTTATGATATTGTATTTAGCAGTTATCCTTCTGGAGCTGCAGTTTCCTGTTGATATTGTAGACAGAGTTAACTGTAGAGGCCGGTCCAGGTTGGGCATAATTGGAGATTGTGGGTTAGTGACAGGAAAAGGAAGTTCAGTTAGTTAGGTTGTTCAGACAAGGAAGGAAGTAAGGACCCCCTTCTGGTGAAGGTGATCTTTACTGGTGTGTGCGTGTGTGTGTGTGTGTGTGTAAGAGGAGAACAGAGAAGCAGACAGATGGAGTTTGAAAACAACAAAGAAGAAGAGCTTCTGTGGTGGCCCCAGAATACTCCTAGCAGGAAAGTTGGGGAAGCGTATTTTGGTTCAGCAAGTTGTGAGAGTCCCCGGGAAGGCAAATAGTCAGCTAAATCTTGAGAGCTGTGGGTCTAATAAGAGGCAAGAGGGCACATAGAGTAAAAGAGGTAGCACGGTGGCGTAGTGGTTAGCACAGCAGCCTTGCAGCGCTGGAGTCCTGGGTTCTAATCCCACCTTGGACAACATCTGCAAAGAGTTTGTATGTTCTCTCCGTGTCTGCGTGGGTTTCCGGTTTCCTCCCACATTCCAAAGACATACTGATAGGGAATTTAGATTGTGAGCCCCATTGGGGACAGAGATGATAATGTGTACAAACTGTAAAGCGCTGCGTAATATGTTAGCGCTATATAAAAATAAAGATTATTATTATTAAAAAAGAGTTAGCCATAGGCGCTTCGTTTTCATGGTTCCTGAAAGTGGGCTGAAGATAGAGAAAATAGGAAGGAGCAGCTGAAGAGTCATAGCTGTCTAGGAAGCTTGAAAGTCCCTAACTCTGCTAGTGAGAAGTTTTACCAACTGTGCCTCTGAAAATGTTTGTTGAAGACATGCCACTGTATTTTAACCCAAAGAAAGATGTCTTCATCTCCTGCAGTACTTTGTTGATAAATGGAACACACAGTAAAATTGAACTTGTTTTTATACATCGTTGTCGTCTCACATTCATGGGGTCGTGGAAAATCAAACCCACATTAAGCATGGCAGACCAGAGAAGTCAGGAATGTCCACAGCCACCATAGCAACACACACACTAGACGTAGGCCCCTGTTTTCTGTAATATGCGAGAGTGATGGACTTATGACACATGAGCAGTATGATGTCAGTATGGTATTCATTTTTTTAAGTACTTTGAAATTTGATGATTTGGTGATTTTCATAAAAAAAGGAAAAGACTACTATAGTCTGTATTCAGTTTCACAAAAACACTTGGTCTGCATAGTAAGAAGTTAAGACCAAAATCAGCCTCAGGCTATATTCGTATTTTTCCATATTTCTGTACTTTACGATCATCTTCGCTACACTTTATGTAACAATGCTTTATCTCCAGCATTTCTGTTGCCCATACGTACTTCATTATCCATCTACATTCAATACAACATTAAATGCTATGTGAATAAAAATTAAAAATTTATGCATTTATGTTTTTCAGTCACTTGTACAAAGACACTGAAACCTAAAAAATCTCTAGCTACTATATTTTTCTGTGGGTCCTATAACACATATGATAAACCAGGTAAATTCATATATATTGCCTTATTCATTACTAAGGAAAAGCACAGTATTATGTGCAATGCCGCATTATTGACATTTAAAGTCAGCTACAACAACACTTTGACATTTACTGTCTTCTTGGGAAACGAGAATGGTGCCATAAATGTTGAGCTACAGATATCATTAACCTTCAACTTTATGGGATAATGTGTTGAGCCCGACACATGTACTGGCTGCTGTAGAGATTCAGACGCCACCTTTGTGTAGTGAACCAGATTAGAAAAGTCAATGCCACCTTGCTGCAGGTACACAAAGGAACCCAACTGCTTATGCGGCAAATACCTCCAGGCAGCAAATTTTTCTAATCTGTAATTGTCTTAATATTGTCTCGGCGACAGTGAACAATAATTGGCACTGCCATTGTAATCTCCCAGCTCAGCGGTACTCAGCACTTTATATCCTTAAAATATGATGCTTTACTAGGAATCCTTATACAGCATGATGATGCGCTGTGATTATTCTTATCCCAGAAGATGATTGTATCAGACAGCTAGAAACTAGACTTAAGCCGAAATGAGCAAATACCGTAGATCTGCCACGTTCAAGATTTGATTTGCCTGCAGTTTTGCAGTTGTGCCTATCTCACTCAAGATAAACTAATCAATTTGCCAAGTGAGGGTCATAGTTGGCATATGATTCTTCGGTTTCTGATTCAATTTACCTGTAAACTAATGGCAAAAAAAGTCAGAAATGATTGAACGGCAAATAGCGACGTTAGCAACAGATTCACTCATCTTCATTGTGACACCAGTATGCAAAAAACTAAGAGAGGTTTATCTATAAAGCTTTTAAAATGCCACATATGGCATGTTAAATTTGGAGATTTCAGACATTATTATTGTGCGGATTCTAATTTATAGCACCACTCCTGCATTGTTTATTGCAGCACTGAAGTAGTGCTGCTTATTTAAGGTCCCTGCCCCAGTTTTATACCTACCAGCTGCCGTTTTTGCCTTTTATCAGCTCCGCTCCGTTCAGTCTCCCGCAGTTCATGAACTTCCAGATCGCTCCTTTGTTTGCTGTGCAAGCCAGAGGTGAAGACCAAATATAAGTCTATGAGAGTCAGAACGAGGCTTTCACAGCCTTACATTAGCATTTGTGACTGTTACTAGAAATGAGGGAACCCAAACTGTAAAGTTCGAGGTTCGCACTGGACTCCTATTGAGAGAGAAAGATTTTCCAGCTTGAAAGTTCAGGTCCCCATTGATTTCTATGAGGTTCGGGTTCAGGTTCAAGTTCAGGTACAGTTCTGGTAGCCAAACCAAACTTTGAACTCGGTCAAACCCAACAAACCCGAACTTTCACGGGTCTGCTCTTCCTTAACCCTTACCTCTGACTTCTGGTCAGTCAGAAGTTGCAGTCACAAGATGGCAGTGTGGGTCTGCAGTGGCACCAGTAAGCCCTGAAGACAAGGACTGGTAAGTTTAAGACTTGGGTCAGAGAACTTAGATTAGTAGCACCACTCCAGCGCTGCAATACATAAAACCACTGAAATGGTGTTTTAAGGTTGTCATACAGTATTTACTTTATTTATTATGCCTATATAGTGCCATCATATTCCGCAGCACTTTATAGACATCATATTTACTGTTCCCATTGGGGTTCACAATCTACATTTTTCATCATTATGTCTTCAGAGTACATTCGATTTGCATTTTGCACCAAAATAACCTAAATATAGCTTATGTTTTTTAACACAGTTATCAAAATTGCTTTCTCAGTGCAAGTATAATAAAAATGGATTTAATAAACGGGTTTGAAAAATAGTCCATTTTTCTTTTTGTTTTCAGTACTAGCAACTTTTTAGCTGTTTCATTACAACAAAGCTATAACGAATGAAGGCAGCTTAGCTTTCTTGTCTATTGCAGTCTTAAATCTATGTTCTGCTCTATCATCCCTCGTGCTGTATAATGCAGCTCTATTTATTCAGATTGACTGCTGTGTAAAAGCACAAGCTCACCACAAAATCGGTACCAGAAGAGCTTATTTCCATTACTGCAAGGACAGAATGATTATAAACTGCAAGAAACCAAACCACCCATTCTGGTAAAAGCCCAAATAAACAAAATGTCCTGAAACGCACAGAGAAGGTAGATTGATGCATTTTATAGGTTTTTCTTATCATTTCTTTAACTTACAGATGTATTTTTATCGTTTGTTTGATTTTATTCGCGTTTTGCAATAAAAATTAATTTTATACCCTTATGCTCCTGATTCCGCTTTCTCCTTTGGGTTGTATATTTATGTGGAAGAGCATGTACTGAGACCGGCCTTCTGTTTTGGATTCTCAAAAGGCTGAATATAAGCGTCATTTTTACATTGTTGTGCATACTGTATGTTTATTCTTTCTAATGTGTATTTAGATATTGAGCGTTCCGGTTCCCCAGGGGAGGACGCACGGATCCTGTGGACATCCCACCCAGCTTTCCATCTAAGGTAAATTGGACCTTCTTTTGCCTCTAATGGACATACTGCATTGGACAGCTATTTGTCTGTATACACTAGTGGGACCTGTTTTCTGGTCCGATTGAGGCTTTATATAGTCCAAGATGTGTAGTATAAACATATTGATGGAATTATCGATTAGGTTGCTATTGGCACATGCTTTGATTAATATGGGTGTGTGTGTCTTGGGCTCCGTGCGTCCTTAATCTGTTTGTTTTTTAGTATGCGGTGTTGAGGCACACCGTGCAGCACCTGATACTCACCTGTACCCTGTATATGTAATGTATGTCATATTTTGTATATGAATTCTGTGTAATAAAGTTTTTTGAATCTTTTACATACATTAGTTTACTTTGGACTTATTGGTCGTTTTGTTTGGGCCCTTGTGACCCATATTCCCTCATTGTCCCCTAGTAGCAACTTGTCCTGTACTTAGTCCTATTATAGGTTTGTATGGCGGTAATTATTGGTTAGCCTTTATGGCTTCCTTACCAGCTATGTGTTTCTTTGTTGTTTTTTTGCTTATTCATCAATAGTGTTGAGCATTCCGATACTGCAAGTATCGGGTATCGGCCGATACTTGCTGTATCGGAATTTCCGATACCGAGATCCGATACTTTTGTGGTATCGGGTATCGGGTATCGCAACAACATTAATGTAATAATGTGTAAAAAAGAGAATTAAAATAAAAAATATCGCTATACTCACCTGTCCGACGCAGCCGGGACCTCAGCGAGGGAACCGGCAGCGTTGTTTGTTTAAATTTTGCGCTTTTACTTGGTTACGTGAAGTCCCGGCTTGTGATTGGTCAGGGCGGCCATGTTGCCGGGACGCGGACCAATCACAGCAAGCCGTGACGAAATTACGTCACGGCTTGCTGTGATTGGTCCGCGTCCCGGCAACATGGCCGCCATTAACCAATCACAAGCCGTGACGTCACGGGAGGCTGGACATGCGCGTATTTTGAAAAGCGCGCGTGTCCAGCCTCCAGTGACGTCCCGGCAACATGGCCGCCATTAACCAATCACAAGCCGGGACGTCACGGGAGGCTGGACATGCGCGTATTTTGAAAAGCGCGCGTGTCCAGCCTCCAGTGACGTCCCGGCAACATGGCCGCCATTAACCAATCACAAGCCGGGACGTCACGGGAGGCTGGACATGCGCGTATTTTGAAAAGCGCGCGTGTCCAGCCTCCAGTGACGTCCCGGCAACATGGCCGCCATTAACCAATCACAAGCCGGGACGTCACGGGAGGCTGGACATGCGCGTATTTTGAAAAGCGCGCGTGTCCAGCCTCCAGTGACGTCCCGGCAACATGGCCGCCATTAACCAATCACAAGCCGGGACGTCACTGGAGGCTGGACACGCGCGCTTTTCAAAATACGCGCATGTCCAGCCTCCCGTGACGTCACGGCTTGTGATTGGTTAATGGCGGCCATGTTGCCGGGACGCGGACCAATCACAGCAAGCCGTGACGTAATTTCGTCATGGCTTGCTGTGATTGGTCCGCGTCCCGGCAACATGGCCGCCCTGACCAATCACAAGCCGGGACTTCACGTAACCAAGTAAAAGCACGAATTTTAAACAAACAACGCTGCCGGTTCCCTCGCTGAGGTCCCGGCTGCGTCGGACAGGTGAGTATAGCGATATTTTTTATTTTAATTCTTTATTTTACACATTAACCCCTTCCCGACATGTGACGGGATAGTACGTCACATGTCGGGACCCCCGCTTTGATGTGCGCTCCGGCGGTGAGCGCACATCAAAGTCGCGACATGTCAGCTGTTTTTTACAGCTGACATGTGCGCGCAATAGCGGCGGGTGAAATCGCGATCACCCGCCGCTATTAACTAGTTAAATGCCGCTGTCAAACTCAGACAGCGGCATTTAACTACCGCATCCGGCCGTGCGGCCGGATATGAGCGCATCGCCGACCCCCGTCACATGATCGGGGGTCGGCGATGCGTCAGGAAGGTAACCATAGAGGTCCTGGAGACCTCTATGGTTACTGATTGCCGGTGGCTGTGAGCGCCCCCCTGTGGTCGGCGCTCACAGCACACCTGCATTTTAGCTACATAACAGCGATCTGATGATCGCTGTTATGTAGCAGAGCCGATCGGGCTGTGCCTGCTTCTAGCCTCCCATGGAGGCTATAGAAGCATGGTAAAAGTTAAAAAAAAAAGTTAAAAAAAATGTGAAAAAAATAAAAAAAATATAAAAGTTTAAATCACCCCCCTTTCGCCCCAATCAAAATAAATCAATAAAAAAAAAACCCAACCTACACATATTTGGTATCGCCGCGTTCAGAATCGCCCGATCTATCAATAAAAAAAAAGCATTAACCTGATCGCTAAACGGCGTAATGAAAAAAAAAATCGAAACGCCAGATTTACGTTTTTTTGGTCGCCACGACATTGCATTAAAATGCAATAACGGGCGATCAAAAGAACGTATCTGCACCAAAATGCTATCATTAAAAATGCCAGCTCGGCACGCAAAAAATAAGCCCTCACCCGACCCCAGATCACGAAAAATGGAGACGCTACGGGTATCGGAAAATGGCGCAATTTTATTTATTTATTTTTTTGCAAAGTTTGGAATTTTTTTTCACCACTTAGGTAAAAACAACCTAGTCATGTTAGGTGTCTATGAACTCGTAATGACCTGGAGAATCACAATGGCAGGTCAGTTTTAGCATTTAGTGAACCTAGCAAAAAAGCCAAACAAAAAACAAGTGTGGGATTGCACTTTTTTTGCAATTTCACCGCACTTGGAATTTTTTTCCCTTTTTCTAGTACACGACATGGTAAAACCAATGATGTCGTTCAAAAGTACAACTCGTCCCGCAAAAAATAAGCCCTCACATGGCCAAATTGACGGAAAAATAAAAAAGTTATGGCTCTGGGAAGGAGGGGAGTGAAAAACGAATACGGAAAAACGGAAAATCCCACGGTCATGAAGGGGTTAATATGGTTCCCAGGGCCTGAAGGAGAGTTTCCTCTCCTTCAGACCCTGGGAACCATCAGGAATACCGTCCGATACTTGAGTCCCATTGACTTGTATTGGTATCGGGTATCGGTATCGGATTGGATCCGATACTTTGCCGGTATCGGCCGATACTTTCCGATACCGATACTTTCAAGTATCGGACGGTATCGCTCAACACTACTCATCAATGAACAAATGTTGAGGCAAGGTCTATATTCTACTACTCTTAAAATAAACTCCTTTTTTGTCTTGGGCACTGAGAATGCTGACACATAAATCAACAGTTTGTAGTTTGCGAGTTCTAAAATGTATAAATAAAAAAAGTGATCTGCCCTTAACGTGAAAAGTAAAACGGCGAGATGCACAAATAGATTATATTTGAATTATTCCACACAAATCATTAGTAGGGTTGAGCGAAACGGGTCGTTCATTTTCATAAGTCGCCGACTTTTGGCAAAGTCGGCGTCTCATGAAACCCGACCCGTTCCCTGTGCGGGGTCGGCCATGCGGTACGCGATCTTGGCGCCAAAGTCGCGTTTCGTATGACGCGTTTAGCGCCATTTTTTCAGCCAATGAATGAGCGTGGGCAGAGTGATGACATAGGTCTTAGGGGAGTGAACACCTATCGTCATGTTATCGCTTGTGCGCAGTAGGGATTTGGAATGTGCAGTACGAAATTTTCTGTGCTGGGACGGAGGGGGAGAGAGAGAGAGAGAGAGAGAGAGAGAGAGAAAATATATATATGTTTCCTTCATTGGGTTTCGTGTTTCGGCCGAAACCCGATTTTTCACGGTGGTCGGCCGATTTCACTCGACTCGACTTTTAAGACAGTCGGGTTTCACAAAACCCGACTCGACCCTAAAAAACTAAAGGTCGCTCAACCCTAATCATTAGTATTTCACTCTTATGTAAGTGATATTATATTCACTACCGCCCTTCAACTAGATCATTACAGCATTTCTGCATTGCTTTTAGTATAAGATAATGTGTCAGTTTGTTTCCATACTTCTAGCAACCTGTAAAAATGCTTTGATCAATGGTTAGTAGTTTGACTTGTATCACACAAGTAATGCTTGATAGAACTGACATGGCATGTTCAGAAAATCTAAACTTATTAAGATGCCAATGTTTCAGGATTTCACTCGCTTGCTTTGCATCTGTTTTGCTTTTGCAGAACATTAAGGAAATGAGAAACAGCTGTTTCACCATCTTCTCTCCTTGCGGGAACATTCCACTTTGCTCATAGGCCACCAAAGAAAAATTGGTTTTCCTCAATGTAAACTAATAGACACACTGCCTGCACGTTGCAACACTAAACTCAAAACTGGGTTATTATAAAAAATTTCCAAGAAAAATTTCAGGAATATTTCAAGTTCTGAAAAACTAGCACAGCTATTGAAAAATTATTTTCGCACTAGAAAGTCATTATGTATATTTATTTTATTTCTAATACAATTTTTTATTTTGCACTGTGTTTATGTATGTATTACTCTTACGTATATATACTGTACATGTATACATGTTTAGATTGTGTGTGTACATATAGTATGTGTGTACATATGTATCTATGTGTATGTGCATGTCTTCTTATGTGTGTATACTGTATGTAAATGGTTATGTATGTATACATTTATGTATATGTGCTGTTCAGGTATGCATGTTTAGTTTATGTGTATACATAAAATATATGCGTATAGTGGTGTGTACATATATATCTACTGTATGTGTGTATGCATATATGCTTACTTATGTATGTATACCGTACCTGTGTATGTATGATTAGTTTAAGTGTATATATGTGCATATAGTGGTGTGTACACATGTACAGACGCTTTTAACAAAATTAGAATATCATCAAAAAGTTAATTTATTTCAGTTATTCAATACAAAAAATGAAACTCATACCCAAACCCACAAGTCATTATCTCAGTAAATTAGAAAAAATAACAAAAAACACCTGAACACCAGCAAAGGCTTCCTAAGCGTTTAAAAAGGCCCCTTAGTGTATTTCAGTAGGCTCCACAATCATGGAGAAGACTGCTGACTTGACAGATGTCCAGAAGGTCAGTAATTGACACACACCACAAGGAGGGTAAGCCACAAAAGGTCAATGCTAAAGAATCTGGCTGTTCACAGAGTTCTGTATCCAAGAATATTAATGGGAAGTTGAGTGGAAGGAAAAAGTATGGAAGAAAAAGTTGCACAAGCAACCAGGATAACCGCAGCCTTGAAAGGATTGTTAGGAAAAGGCCATTTTCACACAAAGACATAACCAGGACATGGGCTACAAGTGTCGCATTCCTTGTGTCAAGCCATTCATGACCAATAGACAAGGCCAGAAGCCTCTTACCTGGGCCAAGGAGAAAAAGAATTGGACTGTTGGTCAGTGGTCCAAGGTGTTGTTTTCAGATGAAAGTAAATTTTGCACACTTGAAATAGATCACTCTGTTAGTACCGTGTTAGCCAGTAGATAGAAAATTATTTAGGCGTGAGAGTCCTCAGTGGTTGATACCTTTCAATGGCTAATTTAAAAGATGGTAACAAATTGCAAGCTTTCGAGACTGCGCAGGTCCCTTCATCAGGCAAAGAGGCAAAGTGTCTTTGCCTGATAAAGGGACCTGCGTAGTCTCGAAAGCTTGCAATTTGTTACCATCTTTTCAGTTAGCCATTGAAAGGTATCAACCACTGAGGACTCTCACGCCTAAATATTTTTCTATTTACTGGCTAACATGGTACAAAGATATATATATTTCCTGTATCTATATAATATATGAGTTTCACTTTTTGTATTGAAGAACTGAAGTAAATTAACTTTTTGATGATATTTTAATTTTGTGAGAACACCATGTGTGCATGTATAGTTTGCTTATGTAGAGTATGTGTGAATAGTGGTGTGTACATATGCATCTATGTGTGTATGTATATATGTCTTTTTATGTATGTATTATGTACCAGTGTATGGATGTTTAGTTTGTATATTTAAATATGTGTGTGGTGTACTTATCTATATGTGTATATACATACACATATGTGTTTTTCTGTATGTGTACTGTACCTTTGTATAGATGTTTAGTGCAGGTGTGTATATATGTGTGTATAGTGGTGTGTACATACATATGTATGTGTTTATCTGTATATATTTATGTATAAAGTAAGTGTGAATGTGTGTCTCGATGTGGGTTTAAGTTTGCTTATCTGTGAGAGTATGACTAGCCTTTCGCCTACCTTATTTTCTCCTCTAAGGCTACTTTCAGACATAGCGCATTTTTGAGCGCTATTTTGCGGGCGCTTTTCAAAAATGCGCAATGTCATTTTCGTCTGCCGGCAAAGTGAATGAGAAATTCACTTTGCCGTTCAGACACACCGCAAAAAAACGCGGCGCTTTTGTCTGCAAACACGCCGGCGTAAAAAGAATTGACATGTCAATTCTTTACGCAGCGGCATGTCTGCGTATCCCCCTAGGGCCCCATATTAACGTGCACACACAGCGCCTTTGTCCTGGGTGTCGGCGTCTTTGTACAGAGGGGTTGACACCCAGGACCGGACGTGACGTCGGACAGGAAGAGGGAAGCCCCCGCCCCCCAGTGAAGCAGCATGGAGTGTGTGTGTGTGTGTGTGTGTGTGGCGACGCTGCAGCGATAGCGACAACGATGCCGATCGCTGCAGCGTCGCTGTTTGATCGCTGGAGAGCTGTCACACAGACCGCTCTCCAGCGACCAAGGATGCCGAGGCCCCCGGGTAACCAGAGTAAACATCAGGTTACTAAGCGCAGGGCCGCGCTTAGTAACCCGATGTTTACCCTGGTTACCAGCGTAAAAGTAAAAAAACCAAACAGTACATGCTCACCTGCGCGTCCCCCAGCGTCTGCTTCCTGACACTGACTGAGCTCCGGCCCTAACAGCACAGCGGTGACGTCACCGCTCTGCTTTCACTTTCACTTTAGGGCCGGCGCTCAGTCACTTTGATACGTGGCACGTGGCACTGAAATATGTGGCACTGAAATATGTGGCACGTGGCACTTTGATACGTGGCACGTGTCACTTAAATACATGGCACGTGGCACTTTGATACGTGGCACTTTGATACGTGGCACGTGGCACTTTGATACGTGGCACTGAAATATGTGGCACGTGGCACTTTGATACGTGGCACGTGGCACTTTGATACGTGGCACTGAAATACGTGGCACTGAAATACGTGATACGTGGCACTTAAATACGTGGCACGTGGCACTTAAATACGTGGCACGTGGCACTGAAATACGTGGCACTGAAATACGTGGCACGTGGCACTGAAATACGTGGCACGTGGCACTGAAATACGTGGCACTGAAATACGTGGCACTTAAATACGTGGCACTTAGGCTATGTTCATATTTGCGTTGTGCGCCGCATGCGTCCTTTTTTTGATTGATTTTGGACGCAGCAAAAATGCAACTTGCTGCGTCCTCTGCGGCCGGATGCGTGCGCTGCAGTGACGCATGCGGCCGGCGCAAAACGCAAGTGCGACGCATGTCCATGCGCCCCCATGTTAAATATAGGGGTGCATGACGCATGCGGCGCCCGACGCTGCGGCGCAGACCGCAAATGTGAACGTAGACTTAAATAGCTAGATAGAGCTGGATCCGCGGGCTGTGATCTGGCCTACGCTCAGCACTCTGCGGAGCGCTGTCATTCAAAACATGTCCACTCATTTTGGTGTTTAGTCCCAAAATGGAGGATGGAAGAAGAAAAGGGTTGGACAAGGAAATGACATCATTTCTTTTTTTTTTCCCCCACTGCAGTTAAAGCTTTATTTGTGTCAAACACAGACAATCTGCAGAGAAAACTGCATAAAAAACCGCACTAAAAACCGCATCAAAAACCGCATCAAAAACGCACCAAAAACGCACCTGCGTTTTCTGCCAAGAGCTGCGGTTTTTGTCCTGAAAAAAAAGGATTGAAATCAGGATCCTGTGAACATACCCTTACCGTACAGGGTTACGAGGGGGGGCGTCTGACTGACGCCTGCCCTAGTAACCTGGGGTTAGTGACAGTGGGGTTAGTAAACCCCAGCTGATGTCTGTTCCGCTTGCTGAGGCGTCTTTGGCTCAAGGCCATTGCAGCTGGCAGAATCGACATGATGTTAACTCCAGTGTGTATTGTATTCTGAGTCATAAAGACAGGAAATGACCTCAATGACTCTTTTTTTTTTCCCCTTTTTTTTTTTTTCAAACAAACTTTATTTTCAGTACACAATGCTGAAAAAAACGCAGCTGCAAAAAACGCAGCAAAAAACGCTGTGTGTGAAAGCAGCTGCGTTTTTTGCCTGCGTAAAAAAACGCAGGTAAAGCAGCAGCAAAATACGCGCGCGTAAAAATACGCAGCAAATATGCTGTGTGTGAAAGTAGCCTAAATCTGAATATCTAATATATTTTAGTCTCAGCAATGAACAAATGTTTTTCTGGCACATAACCTTCTGGGCAAAATATTCCTATGGACCAGAAATGACTTAAGGCAAATAAAAGAAAATAGCTATAGACCACAAGTGATAAAGAAGCCAGTGTGCATGTGTCTTTAAAACAGTATCCTATTAAGATTGTTCACTAGTATTAAAGTCCACTACATTGACAGGACTGAGTATATACTGAGCAGTGTACATTTATTGAAATATGTCTTCCGAAATAGTGATATATTAACACAATAATCCGTTCATGGCCTTTACAGACAGAACAGAATATCTTATGTTGTCTGCTGGTCAAGCAACACCAACAATTTCATTGATATAGATCCAAGTAATTTTATGAAGATGGTCACATATATTTTTCAATAGTATCTTCACAAGCTTGAAATAAATGAAGTCATACAATACAGTGCACAGAATATATATCATGATTGGTGAGGCCTTGAAGATCCTGGATTGACTAAATCCAACCACTGCCAGATGAAACACAATGGCCCATTAAATGTATAACACATCATGTACTGTAAGAAAAAAAATACTGAAATGAGATATTCTACAAAAAGAGGAGTGTTCTAAACATTTCAATATAAAAAATTCAATCTGTATTATATAAATACTTTCTAGATGAGTAACACATAAGAGATGAGAATACTTTATATAATAGCATGTTAACCTTCAAGAAATACTAATGGGGCTAGCATTGATACAATGATAGATAAGCAAATCATATAGTGGCATAAGTGGCCAAAAAGACTAAATAAATATGCCGATTTTTATATTCTGTAAATGTAGTTGATGCCTCAGTCGTTACTAAATACCAGGTCATGAGATATAACTTCCTATAGATATATCCTCAAGCCTACATGCGCTATTCCCATTCATCCATCTTTCTCCTGACGGCAATGACAGACTAACAACAAGGGAAAGATCAGGCTGGGACCAATTTGCTTTCAAGACTTGATGTATGAACCCTTTACTTTGAGAGGCATGAATGTGGGGCACCTATAGCAAAGAATCCCAGGCAGAGCTGTCAGATGTGAGATGAATGGCATTTATATATACATACACACATACATTATTCATCTCGGCATGCACCTCACTGATGACTTTTCAAGTTGGAAACATCATGACTATGTTTGAAATGTGTTCTCTAACAACTCGTTACATCTGCACCTTGAAATTCACAGCAGTAGTCTTTCAACATCACTTCTAGTATGTTCCCCTAGTCTTTATATTCATCTTTCATAGCTTTCACAACTGTGCTTGAGAGGATGAAACTATGGTGAATATACCTTTAATCTGACATCTGTAGGCAAATAGATTTGTGAGGGTGCAGAGCCCTAGGAAGAGAACCCAAATTGATGTTAGATGGGTTGTTTAGTTTTAAACACTTAAAAAAACACTTAAAAAATACTCTGTGAGTTACTAGATGGGGTTCCTCCCTTGAGACCAGCAATGAGACTTGATATGATCATTTGGTTTGAGTAGAACCTTTTAATTTATAGGGAAAACTTAAAGGAAAACTTAAAGGAAAATATATTATATTTACGATATGGTTATCTTTCAACAGATGCTAAACAAGATCTCTACACTATTTTCAAACTATACATGAATTGAAATCAAGGTCCGATTCATCAAAACCAACAGTGGTCAAAAAGCTTTTAAAAAAATCACCACATTTTGTGACTTTTCGCATTTTCATGCAAGTTTGGCACAGCTTGTTTGGAGAAAGGTGCAGCTTGTCTAATTCAGGATGACCTGTGGTATTCTGTAAGCCAAACATCTCACTAGTCCCTGACTGAACTAACATTTCTGATATGATGAACAGAGACACACGCCATTCATGGTATGCCTGTCATCGCTCAGTTTGGGGATTCAATCCGCTGACCTGTTGCTCCTTGATCGGTTCCAGTGTCTGCTGAGCTTTTGCCTTTTCCTCAATGTCCATATGTGGATGAATCTAATTGTTTTACATTTTCCTGTTTTAGTCTGCCCTATCACATTCTGGATTGGGTTTTACATGTTCAGCCTTCACTGCACTCCCTTGCTGGCTACACCTTTAGGTGAACTTAGGTTTAGGAGTTCCAGCCCTTCAGTTAAGGGGTTTACTTTGCATGGTAAACAGAAGTTGAATTCTTGCTGTGAGTCTGTTTGTTTTTGTTCCCAGTTCCTTCTCCTTTAACTTCTTTAGGTTTCTGGGTGGTTATTCTTGTTCAGTTTATTTTTGGCTCTCCTGAACCTTCCCTCTGTACCTTATATGAACGTGTTTTAATTTTGCATCCCTGGGTTTTCATATCTTCCTGCACATTTTCCTGCCCTCTTCTTGGCAGTGTGTTGCGGTCTCCCCTTTGGTTCCTCAGTAGGTGTGAAAAAAACCTGGAAGGCCTTTTAAGAAGCCAGATCCAAGGTGGTGTTTGTGAGTTGTGTGGGTAGGCATCTCCATGTGGTAGTTTCTTTCTTCCATTACCCGTGCCCTTCTTCATGAATTAGAAGTGACTGACTCCGCCACGCCTCTTTGATCAAGACTGGTGAGAAAATCATTGATTTTGATGAATCATTGCCAGAGTTTTTGAAAATAGTGTACAGAGTCTTGCTGAGCAGTAGTTGAAAGAATATTCTAAAGTAGGAAGAAAAAAGAATTGATACAGCACTGTAGCATAGTGTTTGGTAGCAAAAGATACAAAATAAGGTAATGCAGTTTATTATAAAAATGCATACGTTTGCAATGCCTGGAGGATAATTAAATAATAAAGACAAGTTTAGCTATTGTTTTAATGGTACCCTCAAGTCTTTTTTTGTAAAATCTGCAAACATGATGGACCATACCAAACTCTGGTTTGCTCATTAGGCCTACTTTCCTTATTGGTCATAGGCATATTATAAATTATCCTGAAAATGGCGCTTTGAATGCAATGCAACTCTAAACATGAAAAGTAAACACACTCTTGACTTCTTAATTACTTGGGTAGCTTGAACATCCTTCAGCTACCTTACCTTCCTATATTAAATATTGAAACATATTGATAAAACCTGCCTTAGGTTCGGGATACAGTAAGCACTGCAGAATATTTGTGCTTGGTAACTTCTGATGCAGTGAATACTAAAGGAATAAGGATTTGTATAAAATATTTATATAGAAGCTTTGTTGATTTGGTTAGAGGAAGAAAATAAAACACATTTTCTTCTATCACTTTATTGAGAAAATATTACAGAAATCCTGATAATGGACATATTTTTTTTTTTAAATTGTATTCTATATGTACCCACAGAGACAGGTTATAATAGTAAATTATCATAACAGATTTTTAATATCTCACTATAGTTCAGGAGGTTGTCTGGGATTTTGAATGAATGTCATGATAAAAAGACAGGGAAAATGGTAAAATAATGAAATACCCATTACTCACCAATTCAATCTCTCTCCATTCCATAACTCTGGTGGATCCAAACATGTCAAATCCATAATTTACATGATCACTGCAACCAATTACTGACGTCAATGTTGACATTTGAAATTACAAAACTCAATTGCTGAGGCCACTGATTGGATGCCTTGGTCAAGTGAACAATGGATGGGACATCATCACCGGAGGACTAGCAGTGACCTATCGGACAAGCAATGGATGGAATAGTAAATAATGGTTATTTCATCATTTTAACACCTTTCTTAAGTAACACTGTTTTATTTATTATTTTTTATATACTGAACAACCCCTTTATTTGTAGGGTGTGATGTGATTCTTAGTCTTCCATTTTTAAATATAACATGATTTATGTTAATATCTCCATATTCCACTTCCACTTGACCTCTGAGTGACAAGGTCTTATGAAGGTTATTACAAATTTTCATATATTTACACTGTGAACTGTTTGCAGTTGACTTTGGTTCCTTTTGTCCACATTTGTCCAGATATCCTTGCTTTGTAATTCCTGAAGATCTATTCAATGGGCTATCAACATCAGGGCTACAAATAGAGCCAATCTATGAGCATGCTTTTGTTATTCTGCACTTGGACTGAGAAAACCAATTAGCCTTTAACAATATAATTCTCCTTTCTATCTCAATGGAGGGAAATTCCGGTTATAAAACCTCTAGAGGGTTAGCTGTGACAGCACTTTTTCTGAAATACTTTATATGGACATTTACATTATGTCAAACTGTTTCGCTAAAGTACTTTTGTTTAGTTAGTTATTTTTCTTGTTTTTTTATGAAAAAAATCATAATTTTTCTATAGCACACTACCTCCAATCTATCAGTGTAACAGTTATGCTGGTTGGTTATTAAAATATTTTTCTAGAATATAGGAATAAGGATGAAAAAGAACTGAAAGTTAACATTAACCTTTAAAAGAATTTTAACTTTTTTAAAAGGTATGCAGTTGGCTCCTACCATCCATAGTGATGGCTTCATCCACCATCCTATTACTTAACTCTATGGCTGTGAAAAAGCTATGGAGCTCGGTACCTGAAAAATAAAGCATCACCCCCTGTGAAAATGAAACAATAAAAAAAGTAGACATACTTAGATCAAAGACAAAGAAATGTTCCATATAGAACATTGACTTGAGACTGTAAAGGTAAGACAAAGATTACGACATCACAAGGAACATTTTATTGTATGATCGTGGATGCCAGTAACCAATCATGACATGAACAAGTGACATCTCCATGGATGAAATATCATGACAAGGTGCATAGCATTGTACAGGTATATTCTATAGTTTTATTTAGACAGTTTTTAAAGTTTCCAAAATACAATAGCAACAGCCGGCAGCACTTCAGATATCAGAATGCACGTTCAGAATCCATAGGACTCACTAGGAAAAATGTATACCAGAAAATCAAGAAGAACAGCATCCAATCCGGGTGAAAAATCAAAAATACCTCTTTATTTTGCCATAATGCGCTGCGTCAACCTATGAAACGTTGCATTTTGGCAAAATAAAGAGGTAGTTTTGTTTTTTCACCCAGATTGGATGCTGCTCTTCTTGATTTTCTGGTATATACTTTTTAAATTTTAGTCATATTTATATCATGGGCAACCTTTTTCTGGAAAATATTTTCGAGATTGAAATCAAATATATTGAATATCAATTAAACAGTTAGGATGGAAATCTGTGGAAGAATCAATGCTTAAAGAATAACTGTCATTTAAATATTTATTCTATAAATCAATAGTGCACGTAAAAGTAAGCAACTTTGTAATACATCTTATCAGAGAAATCTGCTTTTTTTCCCTGCCGGGACTGATCATTCACTCTCAAAATTCTCAATTTACAGGTAAAATCCGTATTCAGTGCAGACAGTTTCCCCTAGTACTGAGATAGGAGATGAGAGCTAGGAGGGGTAAGAGGGAGGAGCTCTGCCTCTAGCTCCTCCCCGCTATGTCTACATAGAATCTTATCCGTGCCAACTGCCATCTCCTATCTCAGTACTAGGGAAATCTGTCTTCACTGAATACAGATTTTCCCTGTAAATTGAGAATTTTGAGAATAAATGATCAGTCCCGGCAGAGAAAGAAGCAGATTTCTCTTATAAAATATATTACAATGTTTCATATCTTTACATGTACTATTGATTTATGAAATAAAAATTAAAATGACGGTTACTCTTTAAAGGGTTTTTCCTGGGAAAAATAAAATATTCTCAAATGAAATGTAAAAACTAGGTTAAAAAAATGTATAATAGTTCTATTAGTCCAAGTGCCCTAATCTTTCTGCAAATGCTCCATACTATCAGAAACATAGCTTCAGCCCTGCTCTTGACACAGCACTGCATGTGTTGGCATCTGCCCTGAGCACTATGTAAAGGGGACTGATTAATTTTACTTTATTAGCTAAGCCAGTCCCCTATTCTGTTACAGTAGAGACAGAGGAACTGATTGGCTTGGCTATTAAATATGTGACCCCAGATGTCCTATTTCATCACATAAAGTAGAAAATGCTCATTTCTTTGGACCATGGAATGACGTCCATCTTTTGGTCTATTTCACTTTTGTCATGCAGGTCCTATTTAAGTGATTTCTTGATTGAGAACATGTGTGGCAGTAATCAGGCCTGGGTTTGGATATGGAATTTTTACTCATCTTCTTAAAGATGTGATAAACCACAGTTAACTTATGTTTTAAGGAAATCACTTTTTCACAAAGGGCCTTGCAAGTTACATAGACAAAGACCTTCATTTAAAAACTGCATTTTGCATTTACTTGTGTAACCTTTGTCTAAAAATTAAATTTGTTTGGTGATCTGAAACATTTAAGTGTGACAAACATACAAAAGAATAGGAAATCAGGAAGGGGCAAACACTTTTTCACACCACTGTAAATATAACAACACTATTCTAGCAGGGATAAAATGTTATCTACGGTGATTTTTCCTGATAGAGCTATATGTATGTGCAGCGCCCCCACTGCCGCAGGGCCGAGGGGTACCCGGTACCGGGCCTCTGAGTCTCTGCTCTGGGGTTGTCACGGTGGCTAGACCCGGTCCGTGACCCTGCTGAGGGGCGCCCAAAATAATAGGTGTGGATGGTGGTGGTGGTGGTGCGGTGCAGTAAATAACGAGGACACCAGGTTGCAGTCTCTTTACCTCTTTACTGAAGGCTTCTGGGTCCTCAGTCCGGAATACGGTTAGCCGGGCTGCGCAAGTCCGGCCGGTCTGAGGGCACCTCCAGAGTTCCCTTCGCAGGTGGAAATCTGTGCCTTCCTTCTAGCGCTTATGTGTTGTGGTCCTCCCCTGCTGTGCTTACGGGATAGTCCCCACAACTGTTGTGTCTGTTTCTCGTGTTCCCTCACAACTCGATTCTGATGTTCTTCTTCTTCTTCTCGTCCCCCAGATCTTATGGTAGGACGCACCCGTATGACGGGAAGGCTCGGAGCTCTTCCGGGACCCTAGAGTCGCCCCTCTCCACAAGTTGCCCCCTATGTCTGCGTAGGTGATGTAGGTGAGACAGCCAGCCTATAGCTCTCTGCCCTGCCGGTGGTTTGAAGTAATGCTTAGAGCCCTGTACTTCCTCGGCGTTCCGGCCACCGGTTATTTACGCCTCAGTAGGATGTTGCTTCGGTCTAACAGCACGACTCCTACTGGTATTTCTCCCTGTTGCATTGATCTCGTTTCTCACTCAGCACAATAAATCTCGCTTCTTGTCCTTTCTTAGGGCACTGCCGCTATGAAGTGCAGGCGCAGTCCCGTAGCTTTCTCTCTGTTTGCCAGGCCTCTGTCAGGATCCCACCCCTGACAGGGACCCTACCGAATCTTCCCCTACAACACCCTCTGCCTAGTGTTGAGCGATACCGTCCGATACTTGAAAGTATCGGTATCGGAAAGTATCGGCCGATACCGGCAAAGTATCGGATCCAATCCGATACCGATACCCGATAACAATACAAGTCAATGGGACTCAAGTATCGGACGGTATCCCTGATGGTTCCCAGGGTCTGAAGGAGAGGAAACTCTCCTTCAGGCCCTGGGATCCATATTAATGTGTCAAAGAAAGAATTAAAATAAAAAATATTGCTATACTCACCTCACCGAGGGAACCGGTAGCGTTCTTTGCTTAAAATTTGCGCGTTTACTTCCTTCCACGACCAATCACAAGCCGTGACGTCACGGGAGGCGCGTGTCCAGCCTCCCGTGACGTCACGGCTTGTGATTGGTCGCGTCGCCCATGTGACCGCGACGCGACCAATCACAAGCCAGAACGTAATTTTAAAATCCTGAAGGACCTGAAATTACGTCATGGCTTGCTGTGATTGGTTGCGTCGCGGCCACATGGGCGACGCGACCAATCACAAGCCGGGGCGTCACGGGAGGCAGGACACACGCGCATTTTAAAATGCGCGCGTGTCCAGCCTCCCGTGACGTCATGGCTTGTGATTGGTCGCGTCGCCCATGTGACCGCGACGCGACCAATCACAAGCCAGAACGTAATTTTAAAATCCTGAAGGACCTGAAATTACGTCATGGCTTGCTGTGATTGGTCGCGTCGCGGCCACGTGGGCGGCACGCGACCAATCACAAGCCGTGACGTCACGGAAGGAAGGAAACGTGCGCATTTTAAGCAAAGAACGCTGCCGGTTCCCTCGGTGAGGTCCAGGCTGCGTCGGAGAGGTGAGTATAGCAATATTTTTTATTTTAATTCTTTCTTTTACACATTAATGTTGTTTCGATACCGATACCCGATACCACAAAAGTATCGGATCTCAGTATCGGAATTCCGATACAGCAAATATCGGCCGATACCCGATACTTGCGGTATCGGAATGCCCAACACTACCTCTGCCACAAGGTGTTGCCTGGTTCCAACCCAGTCAGCGTTCTCTCTAACTTCCTGCCTAACCCCCAGTTTTACCAGACTGTGAGGAGTGGCCTAATGAATAGTACCCTTAGCTCCCCCTGGAGGCCAGACTGTGAAATGTATTGGTGTATGTGATACCTGGTCAGATGAACTCCTTCAGTGCCATCAGACGTACCATAGCCCCCCTTAGCGACGGAGCCACAGTACTGCAACGACCAGGACTCTGGGGCGCTGCACTCCCCCCGGTTAAATCCAGTACTCCTGGACTAGGAAGAAAACAACAATACATGTCAGCAAAAAGACATACAATTTTGAAAATGCAAGTACAAGTCAATTTTTTTTTAACAGAGCTTCCCTTTATGGGAGGTGAGGACACTTGAACGTTACAAACATGGTTAAATACTTTTTAAATAACTTTACTATAAATAACTTTTCTTACCCAACCGGGTATTCTACTAAGTGCAAAATTTTTCAACATTAATCCAACTTTGCCTTTAAGGACGTACTCGCTAAATCCACTAAAGACCTTCTTATATCACATATAAGGCTAATTAACTTTTATGCATTCTCCTTCTTTACGTCTGCAGGACCGCCTGTCCTAACTGCTCCAAACCTACTGCCTCTCCTTTCTGTTACAGGACCGCTCCTTTCCGCCCGAGCCTACTGTCCTTCCACTACTATACACAGTATAGAACATATCATTTTTCTTTCAGTTTAAGATCACTGAGCCATCACTTTATGGCTCCTAGGAGGACTCACTACTAACCCCTATGGGTTCACTTCCTGTCCTCATTCTTCTATTAACCTTATTGAACATTTCTTACAATCAACTAGTTAGTTACATTTAACTTTCACATATCAACATCATCAATACTTTCTTTTCAAGACATTATTGCCATTCAACCATCTTAAGGCAACACTGTTCATAAGTGCAGGATGTGAACATCCCCTTTAAGAGGGGACCAAGTCTCTATGAGGTAGTGCAACTTCTCAAGCTGCAAGTCCGTATGCAGCAAGGACTCCAGTGCAAGTTCCAAGAACCGTATCTTCGCAAATAGTCCGTCTTTTATATAAAACCAGTAGAGAGCACCTTTAAGAAGGTGCAAACTATATACAAGGAGTTTGTATCATGCATTGTTCATGATTCAGCAGTTCTGGATAACTTGTGCAAATGTAGAAAACAGACAAAAACAATAGGGATCCCGGGTCAACAAAGGGATCCCTTTAAGAGTTAACCCTGGACGGGTTTTAGCAAAACAGTAGAGAAAACAATGAACTATTTACAATTGCAGAGTGTTAGAATATTTACTGGAACCACTCAGGAGGCAGCACCGGCGGAGGCAACCCCTTTGGATATTGCCCACTGCCTGGTACTGCGTAAGGGGGAGTACTGTCCCATCTGGGGGTCTGCGTACCCACTGTCTTCAGTTCTGGAGCAGCACGGGCACCACCCACCTGAAGAGGTGCCTCCTTGGCCACGAGGGTGGTTGAGGTGATGATGCTACATGTCGTGGTCTTGACCATAGTGCACATTGGAGTGACCTCGGTGGTCCTGGTGATGATCATGGGCTGACCACAAGGGGGCACCTTTGCTACAGGGGTCGGCTTCACTGGCACCTTAATCGGGGGTGTCACAGGGTTCTGCCTCTTGTGGACATTTAGGGCAAACCACCCCTTTTCCCCAAAGTGCCTGGTGTAACTCACTTCGTCCCCCGGGTAGAGATCCCGGTCTGGGTGGCCCTCTCTGAGATGAGACTCAACATCCCTTTGGTTGACAAACACCTCTGCATACAGGCCCGGCTCTTTAATGAAGCCCCAGCCTCCACGGAGCTTGAAGGTGGTGATGATGCCCTGCCTGCGCGGGGCCTGGTGAGCGGTGGGGTCCTTGCGGGCCCGGTCCTTGACCGCCAGGTCTTTCTGATGGCAGGCCTCCAGCCCGGCCTGGTACACCTTTTCCTTCTCCTTCCACTGCTGCTCCAGCTGGGCCTGGTATTCCTCCCAGCTCAGGGCCTGCACCATCTCCCCTTCCCGTGTCTTCAACCCGGGGAACCCCATGAGGTTGGATCCTGGGTTCACCCAGCGGCATACCGTGCGCTCTGCACGGGTCTCACACAACAGGGTGGTTGGCGCGATCGGGGCCTTCAGGCGGTGTTCCATGCCCGTTGCCTCCTCCCATGGTAACAGGCGTTGGAGTCTATGGGTCCCAGGGAGAGGGGGTGCCGCAACGGGGCCTATTAACAAGTCCTCTGCCGGCGGGACAGGGTCGACGGACTCACCAGCCAATGCGGGTTCCTCCTCCGCGGCGGGTTCCACTGGCTGTGTCGGCGAGGGCCTCAGCAACAACTCCGGCAGTGGTGCAGGATCCGATGTCAGAGGACTTTCTTCCGGCGCTACCTGGTGCGGAGCCTGGGCCTTCGCGTTCAGCTGGAGGAGATGGTGGATCAAGTCTCCCATCTCAGCCTGCAAAAGATCAGCACTGTCCGTGGAGAGTTGGCTGCAGTACTCGTCCGGGTAGTTGGGGGAGACTTCTGCTTCCACCCCACATTCGGGTTCCGAGCTGCTGGCCATGGCGTCCTCCATGTGGGTCGCTTCCTGATCCTTTTCCCGCTCTCTCCTTCGTGGGCGGTTTCGTTTTCTCTGTTTCCGCCCACCATTGAGAATCAGGAGGCGGATCTCGGCTGCTGACGGACACGTCCTCACGGTGCAGAAATATTTAGACTGGGCGGCCATTGTCTTTCGCGCTCTCCAGCTTGTCTACGCCCACTCCACGCCCCTCTTCTTCTCCTGCGCTCTCCTCAGCGCTGTAATGGCGGCGGATTTTGGCGGCAAGTGGCACAGCACAGTCTTTGCAATAAAGTACAGTCCAAGCACAGTAAATCACAGTTCCAAGGCACACATGACCCGATTCTTCAGGCTTAAGTAGATACTGTTCGTGACGCCAAGTTTTGCAGCGCCCCCACTGCCGCAGGGGCCTCTGAGTCTCTGCTCTGGGGTTGTCACGGTGGCTAGACCCGGTCCGTGACCCTGCTGAGGGGCGCCCAAAATAATAGGTGTGGATGGTGGTGGTGGTGCGGTGCAGTAAATAACGAGGACACCAGGTTGCAGTCTCTTTACCTCTTTACTAAAGGCTTCTGGGTCCTCAGTCCGGAATACGGTTAGCCGGGCTGCGCAAGTCCGGCCGGTCCGATGGCACCTCCAGAGTTCCCTTCGCAGGTGGAAATCTGTGCCTTCCTTCTAGCGCTTATGTGTTGTGGTCCTCCCCTGCTGTGCTTACGGGATAGTCCCCACAACTGTTGTGTCTGTTTCTCGTGTTCCCTCACAACTCGATTCTGATGTTCTTCTTCTTCTTCTCGTCCCCCAGATCTTATGGTAGGACGCACCCGTATGACGGGAAGGCTCGGAGCTCTTCCGGGACCCTAGAGTCGCCCCTCTCCACAAGTTGCCCCCTATGTCTGCGTAGGTGATGTAGGTGAGACAGCCAGCCTATAGCTCTCTGCCCTGCCGGTGGTTTGAAGTAATGCTTAGAGCCCTGTACTTCCTCGGCGTTCCGGCCACCGGTTATTTACGCCTCAGTAGGATGTTGCCTCAGTCTAACAGCACGACTCCTACTGGTATTTCTCCCTGTTGCATTGATCTCGTTTCTCACTCAGCACAATAAATCTCGATTCTTGTCCTTTCTTAGGGCACCGCCGCTATGAAGTGCAGGCGCGGTCCCATAGCTTTCTCTCTGTTTGCCAGGCCTCTGTCAGGATCCCACCCCTGACAGGGACCCTACCGAATCTTCCCCTACAACACCCTCTGCCACAAGGTGTTGCCTGGTTCCAACCCAGTCAGCGTTCTCTCTAACTTCCTGCCTGACCCCCAGTTTACCCACACGGTGAGGAGTGGCCTAATGAATAGTACCCTTAGCTCCCCCTGGAGGCCAGACTGTGAAATGTATTGGTGTATGTGATACCTGGTCAGATGAACTCCTTCAGTGCCATCAGACGTACCATAGCCCCCCTTAGCGGCGGAGCCACAGTACTGCAACGACCAGGACTCTGGGGCACTGCATATGTGCAATTCATAAAGAACTCCAATTGAATGAGTTGGTCTCTCTAACTCAACACTGTGCTGAGGGGCAGATTTACAACAATTATTATTCCCTGTGTTTTAGGAGAGATATTTCATCATTACAAGATTTGCACATTTGGATTTACAATTTAGAAAGCTTTCTACTGAGGAAATGTGTTTGATTCTTCCCTTCAGAATGGTCCAGATTCATAAAATGCAAATTGTTATTACTCCTGTACTGTGCAAAATCTAATTCTGTTTTAAAGGTTAATGCCGTTCTATATAGAGAATGACTGGAAAGCTTTATAACAATGAAGGCAAAAAAAACAGCAGATTCTCGTTACTGCTGGAAGCAGAAAGCTGCAGCCATCTATTAGCCGGGGGACTCCTCTGCCACATGAATATCAGGTGAAACGCCATGTGCAAGATGTAGAAATATATTATAGGCAAGAGAGGAAGGAATACCAAGGATTCTTCACACTAAACCCAGAGATGTGCGTCTCTCATTTGTTATATTTTATGTATCTATGTCTAGATTTTGTGGATGTCCAGTATGGATAAAGGGTGCCGGGTGACAAACATTAAAGGGATTGTTTATTCTGAGTAAATGAATGTCCCTTACAATAATGAAAAAAGCTGCACTATGTTCACCTTTCCTGGGTCTACCACTGATGCTCCCGGTGCCTGACATTGGCTGCGGTGCTGACATCATGGCCGCCAGTCAGTGAGCTCAGCAGCTGTCAGTGTAGACAGAACGCCCCCTTCAGAGCAGTGGTGTGCACTGATTGGCTGTCATGCTGTTGAAGTGACGTCAGTGCCACAGTCAGCGCCAGACACCAGGGGCAGGTGTGGAGAGTCACCGCTGGACCTGGGGTTGGGGAGTAAAGGGCTGTTTGTTTCATTCTAACAACTTACAGCTGGAGAAATGTATTAACTGAAGGGGAACAACCCCTATAAAAGGGGTATTCCCATCTCCAAGGTCCTATCCTAATGTGTAATAGATATAACAATAATAATATTAGCAAATACTGTACCTTTAATTAGAAATGTAGTATAGTTTTTCTGATTTGCTGTTTCTTTCCTCATGTGCAGGCATTGCATGATCTTTTCGTGTGCACAAAAGATCATCGTTCTCGGCAGCACATCATTCTGTGTAAATTCGCATTCCTAAGAACAATGGCAGCCTATGCACACAGAATGATCTACGGTATTACTGATCATTCAGGATGCAGCTGAATCCGGTCAGCGTATACAGATTATTAAATGATTGCCGAACAGCAAGTCATCGGTCATTTAATAATTCACATCGAGCAGTATAAAAGGATCTCTAAGCAGTTTTCATTTCACATATACATATGTCAATCTTTTTCTCTTTTTGAGTTTTATTAAAGAGGTTGTCCACTACTTTTACACTGATGACCTATCCTTATGATAAGTCATCAATGTCTGCTGCTGCTGGAATCACTTGCTGAGCTGCTCCATCTCCTGGTAGTGGCCAGAAGCCATAGGTCATCACTATAAAAGAAGTGGACAACCTCTTTAACAACTGCAACATGTCAGCAAAACCATTCACAGGCTGCAATTCACAACACAACCACTGGGGGCCCACGCATAGACATAAATGGTATAAACATCTTGTCACATAGTGCTGCAAAATAATGTTTGTTTGTTTGCTTGTTTTGAGGGCTGGTATTCTTGCACCAAACACTGTGCTACACATTTTAGCATATGTTAAATGCAAGCCTCATTGAAAACCTATCTGTGTTGGAATATGGATGCCTTCTAGAATGTGTATTTTGTTCGCAATACTTGAAGTTCTAGTGCTTCTACTGAGTGTGACTTAGACCGCTGTGGAATCCTATGTCCTGCAGAACCACAAGAGAGATAAATCAATGAAAAATACAGCTGTCCTAAGAATGCAAAAATCAACCTATGTTACAGACGTCTGAATACGGCCTCAAACACAGAAACATTGCAAATGTGTTTTATAACGAACTATGTGACCTGACAAAACTGATGTGCTAAAATTGATTGTTTGCCTTACAGAAGGATAGATAGGTAGATAGATAAATAGATAGATAGATAGATAGATAGATAGATAGATAGACAAAGAGTCCAAAAAGTCAGAGGCAGCACACCATTGCAAATAAGTTTCAAAATGTGTTCAGGTTTTAATAGCCCATCATGGCAACGTTTCAGCTCATGGAGAGCCTTTCTCAAGTTATGAGCTGAAACATCGTCATGATGGGCTATTAAACTTGAACACTTTTTGAACTCATTTGCAATGTTGTGCTGCCTCTGACTTTTTGGACTCTTATTTTAAGGTTTGGTACATGCCTGAGGGGCTTTGCACCCAGAATTTGTTTTCCTGTGCTGCTTTCACTATTTGTAGATAGATAGATAGATAGATAGATAGATAGATAGATAGATAGAAAAAAGTCAAGACCGTGCTGTGAGGTAGAACGTTGCACCACTTGGTGCTGGATTAAAGTCCACAATTTTTCCTTGAACTGGAGTGCTGCCTGATTTTTTTCCATTTATATTTTGCGTTGGACATCCGCATTATTCAGGAAGTATTGCACCCAAAATCTGCTCAAGTTTGTGCTGCTATCTGTTTTTTCTATTTATATAGATAGGTAGATCTATAAATAGATAGATAATAGGTAGATCGATAGACAGATAGATAGATAGATCGATCGATAGATAGATATGGGATAGATAGATAGATAGATAGATAGATAGATAGATAGATAGATCGATAGATAGATATGGGATAGATATATAGACAGATAGATAGATAGATAGATAGATATGGGATATATAGATAGATAGATAGATAGATAGATAGATAGATAGATAGATAGATAGATATGGGATAGATAGATAGATAGATAGATGATAGATAGATCGATAGATAGATATGGGATAGATATATAGACAGATAGATAGATAGATAGATAGATATGGGATATATAGATAGATAGATAGATAGATAGATAGATAGATAGATAGATAGATAGATAGATATGGGATATATAGATAGATAGATAGATATGGGATAGATAGATAGATAGATAGATAGATAGATAGATAGATAGATAGATAGATAGATCTATAGATAGATATAGATAGATAAGATCATAGATAGATAATAGATAGATAGCTCTATAGATAGATAAATAATAGATAGATAGATAGATAGATAGATGATAGATAGATAGATAGATAGATAGATAGATAGATAGATAGATGATAGATAGATCTCGCACTGCTCTATGTAACTAAATGACTGTAGATAGCTATGAACAGGATGCTCGGTCTAAGCTTTAGTCCATATCCCCAAGCAGACTGTCTGATCTTCTGCCCACTGATGTGCAGAACGTTTCCGTCACCCTACTGCATAGTTACAGTGCACAGTGATGGTGCCAGGCTGAAGCACCAGGAAGAAACTAATGTAATAGCCTTAAGAATAAAGCCAATTAGGCCTGTTCCACCTTGGCATTTCACAGTGCCCAAGCTGTCTCAGCTGTGTGCTTTACTGGCAGATTGCCTTGCCCAGGAAATATGCGTCCTCTGGTTTATGTTGCCCATAATGATTTGCCATGAAATAAAAAATAGTTTTCACTGAACCATTATGTTTACAGCTCTTCACCTGCTGTAATGGGCTCGTTCGTGTGTGCAGTACGCTACCACATAAACAGATACCGTAATAACAGGGAAATCAGGAAATGGCAAGGAAAATGATTGTATTAAAATGGCACAAAATTGGATAGAACGTTTTCTTATTGCTGTGTTTGTTACAGTTTTTATACCTTGCTACTTTGTGGTTGGTGCTATATAGTGATTATTTAGAAATCTGTATGAACCTTTCTCCTATGTAGTCTCTGCTCCTCGTTCTCTAGGTGACAGATCTACTTTAATGACATAAAGAATAGAAGAAAACATCTCCTTAGCTCTTTCCTTGGCTCTCTAATCATGAATCATCTTGTACTGTATTTTCCATGGACATAAAAGCCTAATGAGTAACAGGCAAGAAAACTGAAAAATATAAACTGAGACCTGATCAAGAATGGAAATTGTACAATTTCCTTCCATAACCTGCACAAGCCGCTACTGCTGTTTGCAATATATGAGCATGTCTGGTGCATTACCGATGCCCATTTACCTGTGTGTCCAGCCAGGACATTAATAAACTTTGTAAACCATGTGACAAATCAGTATATTATCGATTGTCGTGACTCCCAAACACATGGATTAATCCATTCTCTGCATAAAAGGACCAGGAATCCCTATTACATTATTTTCTCTTACTTTCCCAGTTTGCAGCAATTATCTTGATTGATTTCAATCAAGTCTTACATAACACCCTCACTATAAACAAGATCTCACATACTGCACTAAATATTGCAAAGGAGCAACCAGTGGGATGTAACACATAGCTATTAGCTAATGTTAGCATAGATGGGTTAAAAAGCCCACTTGTTAGGAAAAATAAAACACATCTGCACTGGAAAGACTGACACTAAAAGCTGGGTTTTATTCTAGATGTATGAAGAAAAACAATTTACAGTAACTTTGTCATTTCAGCTCCCATCGTAGGCATGATATATACAGAATACAGAGATTTGACAGCTCAGAGGTAAGCTCAGTAGAGCATCAGTAGACGTTCTGTGCTGCTTTATGCTGCGAATTTGGAACTATTTTGAAGTGTTGGGAATAATATATCTGTTCATAAAATCTCAGAATAGTCCCACAAGACAAGGACCTTTATGTCCCACAGCCTGTCAACAAAGGGCCCTTTCCTTATAGGGTAGGGTCAACCATCAATAATCATGTAGCTAAAACTTCACCCACTGCAATTGCCAACTGCCACACAATTTTGTCTCATCATTCTGCGGCCATTGGCCCATTAATGGTATGTGGAGCTTCGACCACGGGGCCACCGAATCATCACCACGCCATTTGACTTTACCCTTAGCCTCATAATTACCATTTGTGAATAAAAGTTCAACAGCAAGGCGGATAGTTAAGGTACCTTTATACTTTAACCTCAAAAAGTGGTCAAAAACCGCTATTACCCCATTGTTAAATGTGGTAACTCTCAGTCATCATTAGAAGTTTCATATTTCTAAACTCTTTGTGACTCAGGGTGGAAATGCGGGTAGAGACTGCCACAGCCCCTAAGCAGAATCTAGTGTATTTATCTCTTTATTTGAATTATGCATTGGCACCGTACTAGCTGTGAAGATTGATCTGGTGGCGGGCCTCAGGAAAATGGCGATGGTGGCAGTATATGTGCAGATCGACCTCTGGCGGGCATCAGTTAAATGGCACCAGATTTAAATCTCATTGAGTTGAGATCAAAATCTGTGCATGCACCACCATTTTCCTGAAGACCGCCATCAAATAAATCTATGCAAGCACCGCCTGCAGCTGTGACGTGTCAGCGATAAATTTAAATAAGAAAAAAGATAAAGACACCAAAGGCAGTGGACAGGCCTTGGCAGAGACGAAGACCCTATGCACGGCCCACCCCGATTCACAAAGAGTTTAGGAATCCAAAACGTCTAATGATGATTTAACAAAAAAAAATAGTCTGTGGATTTCTACACTGAAAGTACCTATTAAATCAGTATGACAACACCATTATCGCCATACCTCTAGCTTAACATGAATAATCTTGATGACAGGTTCTCTTTAAAGTAAGCGCAAATTGACTTGTTATAGTATGAATTGACACTTGTTATGGACAGAAATATGCCCATACAAACCCATGTTTGGAAAAGTTTGAAAGTAATGTACTTGTCCAGAATATACCCAACACTGACTTTTGCAATTTATCAGCAGGTAATAAACACGGTTACAATATTATATTTTAACCAAAAAGCGGACTTACATTACTTTAGCCGCAAAAAGAGAACCATGCAATCATTAATCATTATATAATAAATCTTTATTTAATTTTTTATAAAAATCCACAAAGCAACCATATCAAAAGAACAGAGTGTTCCAAGGGGAACAGCTGATAACAACACCACTTAGATACCACAGGTTATCTACCCTCTGATCAGGCAATATGTTCCATCAAAAAATGGATAAATTATATGTATATATATCTAAAGTCACTGACTGACATTTCCTCAACGATGTAGTATATAAATTGATAGCACATATCCAGATTATGCAGCTCAAACAAAGGGCTTGCCTGTGTCACATCAACTTTATTAACAATAAAATAACCTCAGTCAGCATAAGTATCCATAGTACCGTATATAAAATCTGATATCTACCTGAAAAGACCGTAGTACCGCAGACCGAGTGGTGCAGAGTGTATATCAGCGTGTCCTCCCTCGTGCACCCCGATGCGCGTTTCGCCCAGAGCTTCTTCCGGGGGCACATCTCATGCTTAAAGTGCCATGGTAGTTTAAATTAAGACTTTGGGTGGTTATATCACGGTTACAATATTAGTTAACCAGTCAATCTGGAAAAACTGAAAATTAATAAACTCGCATTGCTGTGTGTATGCTTTTATAGGTATTAAACTGAATTTAACTCATAAAAATGACCGGAAATGACACTAACATACTTTATTACATTATGAAGGATTGTTTCTGTTCCTTTTCAGCAACTCTCTAATCTATTACTTGTTCACCTTGAGTTCCTAAATTTTTACATATGAAAAAAACAAATAGCTAATGAGCCAATAAAGTACATTGTATATGAATATGTATATATATATATATATATATATATATATATATATATATATATATATGTGTGTGTGTGTATATCATTCTTTCCTTGAGACAGTGAAGGCATTGTGTTTTTATAGGACTAAATTCATCCTTATAATATTTAATTTTATCCTTCGGTATAACTACACATAAAAATAGGTAAGCCTTGAAGTATTTTTTTCATACTAGATAGCCCCTGATTTCCAATCTAGTCATGATAATTAGCAATAATTCGTCAGAACTAGGTACCGTAATCGGAAACAAGCTCATATGGTTTCTTTGCTTGGCTGCTTTTGGGTCAATTTCATTGATCCTTGTCAGCAATCATGGTGGTCTAATTGTGGTCTTCAACCTCATTGATTTTTATAACCAAAGTACTATATCTGTTAATTAGCACTTTGGCTTCTTTCTTATATAAAAATTGAATGTATATATATATATATATATATATATATATATATATATATATATATATATATATATATATATATATATTATGCTATTTTCGTTGGGTGGTTGTGGCAGATGCGGTCTGTAAGCCATTATGTTTACTGGATGACTGGCATGGATAGTTCCCATATAAAGAACAAAGTCTGAAATGGATGTGTTTAACATACTTTTTTCTGGATGATACTAAATGATATTGAATTAGTATCATGACATATTCTATAACATAATTCAAGAAAGGTTAAGTGTGAAAAACACATCTGAAGCACAAACGGCGATGTTTTGCCTCTTTCTAAATCAATGCCGTTAAAAGGAACTGTATCATCTAAATGTTTTACTAATTAACATGATATAGTAATGCATATTCATGTATTCTAATCTGTTATTATTTATTTTAGATTTTTTTTACACCATTTCCTGTACATCATTATGAAGAACATACAAGGTTATCTTGCCTGAGCTACTAGACATGTACTGTGACTAGTGATGAGCGAATATACTCGTTACTCGAGATTTCTTGAGCATGCTTGGGGGTCCTCCGAGTATTTTTTAGCGCTTGGAGATTTAGTTTCCATCCCCGCAGCTGAATGATTTTCAACTGTTAGCCAGCATAAGTACATGTGGGGGTTGCCTGGTTGCTAGGGAATCCTCACATGTAATCAAGCTAGCTAACAAATCTAAATCATTCAGCTGCTGCAAGGAAAACTAAATCTTGGAGCACTTACAAATAATCGGAGGACGCCCGAGCGTGCACGAGAAATCTCGAGTAATGAGTATATTCGCTCATCACTGTGACCTCTGAAAAGGTCATTGTGCATTGTGGGGGAGGGGGTGAGCTGTAACCGTCACCTTTTGTGAATACTTGATCTTGCAAGATTTCATGGTTATATCACCAACAATGTTTTTTTAAACGGAACCTGTCACTAGTTTTATGCCTTATTGACACCATGCACAGAACTTTTAAATGCATGTAAACGCCACCTATTCAGTTCAGATGGAAGTAGTTGACATGGCTACGTCATCCACACAGTGCTTGAAGTATTGCACCCACCCAGTGAATTCAGAGACCCGGCAGGTACGTCTCACTCCACCCTGTCTCTAGTTCCACTGCGCCGATGTGAGAGTTTGAGCCCTATGGTGTTTGAAGGTACCAGAACGGGGCTGATGGTAATCTGGATTTACCCATCTGAATGGGGCCACACAATCTGCATACAGCATTTTGCATTTGCATGCAAAAGAAATGGCTAAAGCACTTTTCTTAATGTATGCAGGGACACCTATCAGGATATTAAAGGCTTGAAGGAACCTCATTTACATGGTTTTAAAGGTGATGTCCATGGTATATAAGGCAAAATATTTGTGACCGGATGGCTTTAAATACTAGATTTCAACAGTAAGTCATTTTTGGTTGACACATTCCCATTAATACAAGGTTGTATTAGATAGGTTCGTGACTATTGGAGCTCTTGTACAATACATTATGCAGTTTATATTGTGACAAAACCATGCTATTACATTACTGGAAGAATCATTAAAACATCACATGCTATAATTCTTTTAAAAGAGTCCATACATTTGCTATATTAAACTAATAACTGATATAACAATGTCGGTTTGTGCCTGTGCATCATAACCGGCAGGTTGAGCATAATGATTGAGTAGACAAGGTCCATACGGCTTCACGTCCATTTGTTTTCTCTAATGTCTGGAATGTTACGCTGCCAAAACCATCACTGGCGAGGTTTAGTCCGGCAAACAGCTGAGCTAAGCAGACAAACAGCTGGATTACCCTCACTAGTTCCAGATCAAAATATTCCATGTAGATTTATGATAAAGTCTAGGAAATCAATGCCTCGTTGGTTATCATAGACTACTCGCCGGTGACATAGTAAAAGAATGCATTTTCTGGATGGCCGTAATATCTTTATCATATGAAGCAACCTGGTAATTTTGATAGAATAGGTAAGGCTAGATGCAAACTACATCTGCAGCTCCAGCAAAACGACTCCTTATATCACCAGCTCTCCGGTTGTTGTTCCTTATTTCACTTTCTCAGCAAAAAGAACATTTTAGTTGAATTTGCATTTTCCTTCAAACTCCCATGGTACACCTTCCTGAAGCATATTAATCAAATGTTAACCCAATCACAGGCGATTTTCCTTCTTTCTGCTATTCGTGCTGTGCTGCTGAACTACTTTTTTCTCTTTAATGTAGATCAGATTGCATGTGTCAAAATAAACTACAGCACCTTACATCTCCATTAAGGTTTGAATAACTACGGTAACAATGTAAAAATGGCCACTATGCCTGTGTGAATAGCAAAACGAGTAACTAAGAAAATGTATCTGCTTAAAGGAAAGGTGCCGCAATTTTGTTTTTGTATTAAAAATGATTGTTTATATAAACAATTATCTTTAATACAAAATTATTTTTTTTAACCTTAATATCTTTTTTATTATTAATAATTTTTGCAGCCACTGGGCGCCGCCATTTTGCTTTGCAGGAGTGTAAGAGCCCCAGCACGACATTTACACTCTGCATTTACGGCAGCCCTGTGCATAGGACTCAGCAGTCGGGAGCCGACCGCGTTATCTCCTGCTCTGATCTGGCCACGCCCCCTGGGCTGTCTCCACATCACAGCAGAGGCAGGAGGTCGGTGCCATGTTTCTTCAGCCCACAGTGTGTGAGCTCCACTGTGACTGAGAGCTGTGCTGTTGGAGGGGCAGCTCCAGCTGCCTCTCCTCTCACACTGTCAGCAGTCGGCCGTTCCCTGTCCTCTGCTGCCTGGTGCCCTGGCTCAATCTCTAGAATCGCTAGAGAGGGTGAAGTGCTGGGGTCTGATGTCCTCTATCAGGAGCTGCAGAGAGGTAACAGGGGGGGGGAGGGGGAGAATCTCTGTGCTGCTCCGACCCGACCCTGCCTCTCACTGCAGCCACTGATCAAGGACATCAGACCGTGTATCTATCACTACACTGTGCTGAGCCATGTATCTAATCCTCTCCTGTATGATAGTCTGCTGTGCCATGTACCTAATCCTCTCCTGTATGATACTGTCTGCTGTGCCCTGTACCTAATCCTCTCCTGTGTGATACTATGCTGAGCCGTGTATCTAATCCTATACTGTGTGATACTGTCTGCTGAGCCATGCATCTAATCCTATACTGTGATACTATGCTGAGCCATGTATCTAATCCTATACTGTGTGATACTGTGTGCTGAGCCATGCATCTAATTTTATACTGTGATACTATGCTGAGCCATGCATCTAATTCTATCCTGTGTGATACTGACTGCTGAGCCGTGTATCTAATCCTCTCCTGTGTGATACTATGCTGAGCCGTGTATCTAATCCTATACTGTGTGATACTGTCTGCTGAGCCATGCATCTAATCCTATACTGTGATACTATGCTGAGCCATGTATCTAATCCTATACTGTGTGATACTGTCTGCTGAGCCATGCATCTAATCCTATACTGTGATACTATGCTGAGCCATGCATCTAATTCTATCCTGTGTGATACTGACTGCTGAGCCGTGTATCTAATCCTCTCCTGTGTGATACTATGCTGAGCCGTGTATCTAATCCTATACTGTGTGATACTGTCTGCTGAGCCATGCATCTAATCCTATACTGTGATACTATGCTGAGCCATGCATCTAATCCTATACTGTGATACTATGCTGAGCCATGCATCTAATCCTATCCTGTGTGATACTGACTGCTGAGCCGTGTATCTAATCCTCTCCTGTGTGATACTGACTGCTGAGCCGTGTATCTAATCCTCTCCTGTGTGATACTGTGCTGAGCCGTGCATCTAATCCTCTCCTGTGTGATACTGACTGCTGAGCCGTGTATCTAATCCTCTCCTGTGTGATACTGACTGCTGAGCCATGTATCTAATCCTCTCCTGTGTGATACTGACTGCTGAGCCGTGTATCTAATCCTCTCCTGTGTGATACTGACTGCTGAGCCGTGTATCTAATCCTCTCCTGTGTGATACTGACTGCTGAGCCATGTATCTAATCCTATCCTGTGTGATACTGTCTGGTGAACCGTGTATCTAATCCTCTCAGGCACTCCTCTCCCCCCTGCATATCTTTCCCCATTACACACACAACTCAATGCATGCGATAACAGGAGCTGCAGGGGTCATGCTGTATTATGGCATTATGTGAGATCTATATGACGGTATTATGTGATCTGTATGGTGGTGATTATGCTTGATCAGTATTGTGAGAATTATACGGTGGTATTGTGTGTGATCTATATGGTGGTATTATGTGAGAACACTGGCAGTATTATGTGTGATCTATATGGCGGTATGTGAGAACACTGGCGGTATTATGTGTGATCTATATGGTGGTATTATGTGAGAACACTGGCAGTATTATGTGTGATCTATATGGTGGTATGTGAGAACTGTATGATGGTATTGTGTGTGATCCATATGGCGGTATTATGTGTGCTCTATATGGTGGTATGTGAGAACTGTATGACAGTATTGTGTGTGATCTATTTGATGGTATTGTGTGTGATCTATATGGCGGTATTATGTGTGAGCTATATGGCAGTATTATGTGAGAACACTATGGCAGTATTATCTTCAGAAAGCGGACCCATTCTATGGTGGTTCTGGCTGAGCACCTGCTCGCGGGTCTGGGGTAATAGAGGGGGCAGCATGACCTCCAGTTAGGTGCAGTCAGGGCTGGTCAGGCTGCTGAAGAGAGGGGTCTCATTTTTATTGTTACTATATGGCTAAATTTCCTTCCCAGCGTCACCCCGTACTTCGGCTGTCGTCTCACTTTCACACATCACCAGGACAGGATGGAGAAGACAGGATCTGAGGAGGAGAATGGGGTCTTAGCATGCAAAGTCTGGATCAGAACAGGCCATCAATCCGCAGAAATGTTTCCTGGATTTCTGTGGAGCAGACGGTCCATCCATGTGTATAAAAGACAGTGCTCTATGTACAATCCCTGGCTGCTCCGCGCACCAAACAGGGGGCCCCCATAGACCAGCACACTGCTCTCCTGAAATACTCTGCGCTGCGGTCACCCTGCTCCCTCCACCACATATCTCCCAGAATCCTTGCTGGCTGCCATCCTCGGTGACTGTCTACTTGTCAGTGTAAGGCTGCTTTCACACTAGCGTCAGTACGGGCCCATCGCAGTGCGTCGGGCCGACGTACCGACGCATGCTGTGAAAGAAATGCCCGACGTGGTAGCGGATGTAGTCTTACGACGCTTCCGCTGCCCCATTGTAAGGTCCGGGGAGGAGGGGGCGGAGTTTCGGCTGCGCATGCACGGTCGAAAATGGCGGACTCGATGCACAAAAAAACCGTTACATGTAATTTTTTTTGTGGCGGTGGTCCGCCAAAACACGACTCAACCGTCGCACGGTGGTTGCGACGTGTGGCAATACGTCGCAATGCGTCGGTAATGTTAGTCTATGGGGAAAAAACACATCCTGCAGACAACTTTGCAGGATGTGTTTTGCAGGATGTGTTTTATCTCCTGAACGACGCATTGCGATGTACAGCCAACAACGCTAGTGTGCAAGTAGCCTAAGGCTGCCGTCACACATTCAGTATTTGGTCAGTATTTTACCTCAGTATTTGTAAGCCAAGACCAGGAGTGGCTGATAAATGCAGAAGTGGTGCAGATGTGTCTGTTATACTTCTCCTCTAATTGTTCCACTCCTGGTTTTGGCTACAAATACTGAGGTAAAATACTGACCAAATACTGATAGTGTGACGGCAGCCTTACTCTGCAGTCACCAACAAAATGGCTGCTCACTGGGTTCCTGAATATCATCCTCTTATCCCTTAGCAGACACCCAGAAGGGAAGGAGAGGAGTGACATCACACACGTCAGCAGACTCCGCCCATAATTACTGCAGTGCTGTAATGTGAGCTTGTTGTACACGAGGTTTTTCTGAAATTTCAGCAGCTGCTCCCCCTAGTGTTTAAAAGTGGAAATTCCAAAACTTTTCAAATTATTTTTCATATTTTACTAAATTATAAAGAAATGATAATAATTTTTAAGAAAATGTAAACATTAATTCTTTACATTTTTACAATTTCTGTAAAAAAAATTTTTTGATGGCACCTTCCCTTTAAAACAAAGTAGTTACATGTTGTATATCTTTAATTATATAACTTTATTTATGTGTATGGATATGCTTCTTGAGGGGTCTTTTCCATTTGTCCTTTCTTCTAATAAAACATACCGTATATACAATACTCATGTATAAGCTGAGTTTTTCAGCACATTTTTTGTGCTGAAAACACCCCATTCGGCTTATACATGAGTCATTGTCCCAGAAAGCCTGCGGGGGAGGGGGAGCGGCAGGTCAGAGAGGCAGGAGCCGGCGGCTGTGGTTAAAGCCTGTGCCGCTGCAAAGCACGCACAGTGACAGCTACATCCACCGGCTTCCAAAAGACATCCTACTCACCCTCCAGTGTGCCCTCGCAGCATCTCGTTGGTGCCAGCTTCCAGTTGCTCTTCCTGTGCTGAGTGATCACGTGGCACCACTCATTAAGGTAATGAATATGCACGTATCTCCACTCCCATAGGTGAGGAGGGAATATTCATTACCTTAATGAGTGGTGCCACGTGATCACTCAGCACAGGAAGAGCAACTGGAAGCTGGCACCAATGAGATGCTGCGAGGGCATGCTGGAGGGTGAGTAGGATTTTTTTTTGTAACAGAAGTACGCATACAAGTGCGGGAGGGGGAGCCACACATACAAGGATGGGAGGAGCCACGCATACCAGGACAGGACAGGGGAGCCACGCATACCAGGACAGCGACGGGGGAGCCATGCATACCAGGACAGCGACAGGGGGAGCCACGCTTACCAAGACAGAGACAGGGAGAGCCATGTATACCAGAAGTCCCGCATACCTGGACAGGACGGAGGAGCCACGCATACCAGGACAGGGATGAGAGGACAATGCATACCAGGCTTATACTCGAGTCAATAAGCTTACCCAGTTTTCCGTGGCAAAATTAGGTGCCTCGGCTTATACTCGGGTCGGCAATTAGGGAGAAAAGTTGTTTACTTCATCCCTTAATTAACTAAAATGTTCTTAATATGTTTAATGTGGATCTTTTAAGTGTTATTTATCCAACTTTATTCATGTCTAAGGACATCATAGAATAGGGTTAAAAAATGATGGGTTCAAGTTTTCTTTCAATTGGAATTATAGATTCCTAAATATAGGGTTTCCATTTCTATCATATGATTGATTCCCTTTAATGACATATATTAAATGGAACATGCAATTTCATTAAGGTTCTCATGATGTACCTATTAGATTTATCTTTGTGGAGGTTCAATAAGTCTGAGACTTAAATTGGAAGGTAAAACATTAGAAGTATTTTGAGTTGGCGTGCCTTTAAGAGTGTTTTAATTTGCTATTTTTTTGCTGTTGTTTGAAACATATGAGTCCAATGCGTGGTCCTACCGGGTGTTTGACAGCTAACTCTGCAGCCAAGAGTCTTTCAATTCATGTTTGAGGGATTTTTATCCCTTCTTCATTTGATAATCTTTCCAATTCTGTGAGATTCCTGGGTTGTCTTGCATGCACTGCTATTTTGATGTCTAGCCACAGATTTTTTGCACCTTCTGAGGATGTCTTTTGTGGATTTTGACATGTGTTTAGGATCATTATCTATTCATAGAAGCCATCCTTTTTTCAACTTCAGATTTTTTACAGATGGTGTTATGTTTGCATCAAGAATATGTTGAAATTTCATTGAATCCATTCTTCCCTCTACCCGTGAAATGTTCTGTTCCCTGTGCCACTGACTGCAACACAACCCCAAAGCATGATTGATCCAGCCCTCATGCTTAACCCCTTGATTTTTTTTGTGACATATTGTACTTCATGATAGTAGTAATATTTCTTCAATATGACTTGCGTTCATTTGTGAAAAAATGGAAATTTGAAGAAAATTTAGAACATTTTGTAATTTTCAAACATTTATTTTTTATGCCTTTAAATCAGAGAGTCATATTACACAAAATAGTTAATGAATAACATTTTCAACATGTCAATTTTATATAAGCACACTTTTTAAGACTTTTTTTGTGTTAGGAAGTTACAAGGGTTAAACTTTGACCAGCAATTTCTCATTTTTCCAACAAAATTTTCAAAACCATTTTTTAGGGACCACATCACATTTGAAGAGACTTTGAGGGGCCTTTATGTCAGAAAATATCCAAAATTAGCCCTTTTACAGATAATTTCATCTTCCACTTGCTTAACTTGTATGTTACTTTGACCAAGGGTGCTAAACTTTTACATGTCACTGTATTTCGGTGCGTTCTATTCCATTACAAATGCACAGACATGTGTCACTTTATCATATACACCTGGTAATTAAACATCATAGAAAAGGATCGAAAACCCCTAGTATGATGATTCCCATGCGTTTATGGACATTAGAAAAGCATAGTAAATTTTGAATCCTATATTTGCATTATACAAAAATGTGAAATCTGGTTGCTACAGAAATAAGTGTGAATTTGTTACTCAATTTGTGTGAGTTTATAGATTTTCAATCCTTTAAAAATTTATTTTTAACTTGGCATGGGTTATGCAGAGATGGGTGTGCCTAACAAAAGCCTGATAGATGTATTAAGTTCAGAAAATGGTGCCAAAAACAGAGCAAATCTAAGCCTGATTATAAAAGGTAAACTGTTAATGATATTTTCTGGCTTAGGGTGGTACAATATGCCGCAAGACTGGTAAGTGATGTACATGTATTAGTAAATTATGTGCATTTCACTCAGGCAATCTTCAGTTTGAGACTCGCAAAGAAGACATTTTTAAAGATCTGACCCACTGGACTCCTTTATTATGTGTAAAAATGTAGGCACATGCCTTCTCCTTTCCTTACCAGTCCGTCATTGTTAGTTTGTTCACCGTATTTTATATTTGCATTTTGTATGTAACCCTTTCTCATGTACAGTACCATGGAATTAATGGTGCTTGTTTTTTGTTTGGCTTTTTTGCTAGGTTCACTAAATGCTAAAACTGACATGCCATTATGATTCTCCAGGTCATTCCGAGTTCATAGACACCTAACATGACTAGGTTATTTTTATCTAAGTGGTGAAAAAAAATTCCAAACTTTGCTACAAAAAAACAAAAATTGCACCATATTCCGATACCCGTAGCGTCTCCATTTTTCATGATCTGGGGTCAGGTGAGGGCTTATTTTTTGCGTGCCGAGCTGACTTTTTTAATGATACCATTTTGGTGCAGATACGTTCTTTTGATCGTCCGTTATTGCATTGTAATGCAATGTCGTGGCGACCCAAAAAAAAGTAATTTGGCGTTTCAAATTTTTTTCTCGCTACTCTGTTTAGCGATCAGGTTAATGCTTTTTTTATTTGATAGATCGGGCGATTCTGAATGCGGCAATACCAAATATGTGTAGGTTTGATTTTTTTTTTATTTATTTTGAATGGGGCGAAGGGGGGGGTGATTTAAACTTTTATATTTTTTTATTTTTTTCACTTTTTTTAACTTTTTTTTACTTTTGCAATGCTTCAATAGCCTCCATGGGAGGCTAGAAGCTGGCACAACGCGATCGGATCTGCTACATAGCAGCGATCATCAGATCGCAGTAATGCAGGTGTGCTGTGAGCGCCGACCACAGGGTGGCGCTCACAGCTAGCCGGGATCAGTAACCATAGAGGTCTCAACGACCTCTATGGTTACTCTGCAGAAGCATCGCTGACCCCCGATCATGTGACGGGGGTCGGCGATGCGATCATTTCCAGCCACCTGGCCGGAAGCGCCTGTTAAATGCCGCTGTCAGCGTTTGACATCGGCATTTAACTAATTAATAGCGGCGGGTGAATCGTGATTTCACCCGCCGCTATTGCGGGCACATGTCAGCTGTTCAAAACAGCTGACATGTCCTGGCTTTGATGTGGGCTCACCGCCGGAGCCCTGCATTAAAGAGGGGGATCTGACCTCGGACGTACAATCCCGTCCGAGGTCAGAAAGGGGTTAAAGTCGATAATAACAAAGAGACTGAGGAACCTGCAGCAGGGAAAGTGCTGAATGCAGCACTAACCAAAAAACAACATTTGTCTATATAAATCTAATATAGATAATTCTTTGACTACATAAGCCATACCTGAATTTTGCTGTGTGCCCTTATCATTTCACTCTGCTCTTGCATTCATGTCAAAAAAGTGTGAGCAAGAAACCACTTCTGTTTCATCTCAGATATAATCCAAAGTTGGAAAGGAAAAAAAAATCAATTTCCAGACATAGCCTGAAGAAAATCACTGAAGTCCTGCATGGTGGCTGAAGTCTTAAGTTTAAACTTATATAACAAGACAAAAAAATTGTCTCTCAGACATACTCTGTGGAATTGGATTCATGTAGACTTCAGGAGTTTAAGAGGTTATAAAATCTCTTGTTGTATAAAAAATACATATAGGTAGTAATTAATTGAAATAAGCTAACAATTGTGAACAAAGGGTACTGTGAAGTTAAAGGCAACCAAAGAGACACCTACTCTAGATCACTACTGCTCACCACTCTAGATTGAGATGGTGAATGACATCGTTAATGTAAAGTGTAGGACAGTATTTTCAATGAATGAAAAGTACTTTAAACTAAGTTAATCTGATGAGCATTTGGTGCGTTTTTGATGCTACAGTGTATTATAGCTCCAGCAAAGTCATAGAATCATAGAATGTTAAAGTTGGAAGAGACCTCCTGGGTCATCGTGTCCAACCCCTGCTCAATGGAGGATTCACTAAATCATCTCAGACAGATGTCTGTCCAGCCTCTGTTTGAAGACTTCTATTGAAGGAGAACTCACCACCTCTCGTGGCAGCCTGTTCCACTCATTGATCACCCTAACTGTCAAAAAGTTTTTTCTAATATCTAATCTGTGTCTCCTCCCATTCAGACTTATCCCATTGCTTCTACTTGTGCAAATGAGAATAAAGCTGGTCCCTCTACAGTGTGACAGCCCTCTTTCTCTTTTGCAAGCTAAACATTTCCAAATCCTCTAACTGTTCCTCATAGGACATGGTTTGCAGACCGGTCACCATTCTGGCTGCTCTTCTCTGAAAATGATTGGGATTTATAGAAATCACATTCCCACTGCCCTTTTTTTCGCAGCATAAACCGACTTAAAATCCGAAAACATAACAATTTGTCTTGTGGTAAAATACATTTTATTTGCGTATTTTATCCATAAACTTGAATTAGATAAGAAAATCCACAAGTAAAAAAATGATCCGCAATGAAAAGGCACTAAAAAATTGTTATCTGCACGTGATTTGTTCAATTAAGTTTTATCAAACTAAGGAACAGGAATTATGTTTTAAATAGAGCTGTTTTATTCTGGATGACATACCAAAAGAAGACAAAAACAAAAAAATGCATTAAAAACAACGCACTCAAAAAGCAATGAAAAAAATTAAGAAACCTAATTAGGCTAATTGGTGCAGAAATGCTGCAGAAAATCTGCAATATCAAAACCTCACCAAAAACTCATCATGGGAACTTAACCCAAAGGATTCCATTGATGGCATACACATAGTCACTAATTGTAATGTCCTGCTTATCAATCTTCAGTTATTGGCATGAAACATAGCGGTATATTGCCTCCTAAGTACTAAATTGTAGTTCTGTTCACATTATTCTATGAACAACCAGTCCCCAATGGGAGAGATTTTAGCATATTCTTCATTTTCATCATTACTTGATACGAGGTACACTGGTCCCTCTGAAAGTAAGTGAAATTTGATTCACTCCAGTGCTTATTTGATTTAAAGAAAACCCATATTCCCAAGCTAAATAATTAGACTTCAGTGAAACTAATTAGCTAAAACCCAATCCACACAGATGTCCATGAAGCTGACTTTCCAAACAATGATAGAAATGTTGATCAAGTCAAGGCGAATAACATTATCCAGACAATGCCTAATGTGGTTAAGAGGTATTTACTCTATTATTACAATTAACTGTGTTTTATGTCGTTACGTCATCAAAATAATTTAGCACCTTGTAGTCAGGAAAAATAATAAATAGCCTGATGCCTTAGGAGCTTCAACAAATATAAATAAGGTTAATATTATTATTTCTAGTTAGCAAATTAAGGTAGCAATTCTATGCCATTGTATTCATTAGTGACACAAATGTCACTACTTGGTGTAGTAGTTCTTCATAAAATGTACAGAGTTGTGCAGAAAGATTGACAGAACCCTGGTCCAGCAGTTGTGTTGGTAGTCTGTGGTCACTGGCCTAAAGCCTGGTGAATTTCCTCTTACTTGCCGGCAACCCTGGCACCTCTTTTGATTACTAGATTTGGAACAATGTCATGCGTTCATCATGCCGTATTGAGTACGTCACTTTGAGCTTACTCATCAGAACAGAAATAGGGGATTCCAACAGGTAGGGGGAAGAGACCTGATGTGATGTCATGAGTGTCATGCTTACATGATGATGTCACATAAAGGCCACTAATTAGCAGAGGCAAAGGGGATGCTGACCTTTAGGGGAATGAGACCTAGTATGATGTCATGTGTATGTCATGTCACAATGATAACGTCACACCAAGCCCACTGTTTAGAAGAGACACCAGGGATGCTGGCCAGTGGCGGAGGTTCACATGATTCTGCTCTGGTTGCCACGGACTATACTGGACTAAGGTCATGCAAATCTTTTCACTCAACTGTAAAACTGTGCAATGCAATCTATATGTATTGTATAATTAACCACCATTCTAGTTGTCTATATAAGAAAAGTTGGGCACACTTTAGCACATTTTTCACTTGACAAAGTATGGCTTACTAATGTTTTCTTCCAATGCATTACACCCAATGGCACAAATACTGTAAATAACTTAGGTCCCTGTAACTGCTGTGACACAAGGTATGGGCTTTCTCCTGTACTCCTAAACTACAAAGTGCTATATGAGCATAAGGAATGACATGTAAGACATGGAGAGTGCAGTTCCAGAGGAGCTAGAAAAGCTATTTTTGTCCATAATAATAGCAGCCAACACACAATTAAAAAGAAAAACAAAAGTCAGCTCTTCAACACATTAAGAGACTTTCAAATTATTAGTGCTTTTATCTCTTGTTTTCTGTTTTGATAACTAAATATACTGGTATGTTTCAATATGATTTCTTATCAGGAGCATAGGTATTGCATTTTTCTTTAAACTTTAGATTTTACTGGTGCCATTTTACAGTGATTTGCCACTCTACGTGAAATAGATGCAAGAGTCCAGATTCTGCTACAAGAGTAAAGTTTCATTTATAAAATATATCTTCTTTTTTGTCAGCAGTAGATGCCAAGAAGTGATGTTAAGTGGTAAATAGAAGAGATCACAGTAAAATAAGCACCAGTTCATGATCTCTCATTAGTACCTGCTGCTTTATGCCTCCTCAGGTTCACTTACACTAAGTTCTAATGCCAATTTAACATTATTTCACAGCTCCTGTAGGCTGTGCTGATCTAGAATATCGGTGATTATCTTGGGAGGAGATGAAAAAGAAGGGGGAAAAGATGAAAATCAATACATGAAGGTCGATAGTCTTGCAGAGAGAGTATTGGCTTATGCGACAAGGAAGCATATATCCAAGGAAGATTGCTTGTTCACTGGTAATGAAAGTCTGTTTTAATTAAAATACGACCAAGGCTTAATTGTCCATTCATGTCTTGTATTGTGATAAATTTCCATTGATCTTAAGCTGAAATAGCTTTATGGATATGGGAATATGATATGCTAGAAGCATAACATGATTTTCAAGCAGATAGAGTTTACTAGCAACTATGACATGAGCTTTTCAGATTTTTGTATAATAACTTTCAATACACAAAGGACAAAATACAATTAAATAGAAAAATATTGGGCTTACTAGTAGAGATAATTGAATCTGCCAAGATTCGAATTTGCCAAATCACATAGATTCTACAGGAAAAAATGGATTTTCGATGCAAATTGAATGCTCCTTATTATACTTTGTGATCTTTTCAGACCCAAGAACAGAAAAAATGTAGGAGGTAAAAAAAATGTAATAATACCCACCTCACTGCTCACCTGTCCCATCACCCCGCAGCCTACCATCCAGTCCTTTGTTCCTCTTCTTTTCTGCTTTCCCCATCATGTACATTCTCTTCAGCTGTTTCACTTCAGACCATGGCTTTCTGCATGACGACTAGGATTTTTACACAACTGTGTGCCATCAACTAGGCAACACATGTCATAATGCATGGCACGACATGTGCTGCGGTGGGATGGTGTGCAGTGATGTCAGAGGCCTAGTTATCGTGCTCGAAGCCATAGCCTGGAGTGAAGTTTCTGAAGAGAATATGTGCAGCAGGAGAAAGGAAAAGGAAGAGGCATAGAGAACTGGAGGGCAGACTGAGGGGACAGTGACACAGGTGAGAAGTGAGGTAAATGTTATTATTTTTTTTCACCTTTTGTAGGAAACGCTATGGTTCTGCAAAATGACAGCTGTATTCTGGAGAATATAAATGTTTGTGTAATTCAAGGAGAATTCAATTTCATTGAAATAAATTATCTACTGATTAGTGGTTGCACACTACTTAGATTCAGTGCTTGTAAAAAGAAATAGACATTTAATGGTATCTCTTCCCCCACTAAACGTATCCATCCCAGTTAATAGGTCCACACTTCACATTTTCCCAGATTTAAGAAGTCTACAACTTCAATGCAACCTTTGATTCCACCCGAGCTTTTAAGTTGCACCTCTGAGCTCTTAACAATTCCTGCACCTAAACATTTCTCTCATTGTATTCCCTTAAAAATAACCTGTCAGTAGAATTTTGCAAAATAAAGTACACACATAGCCATACTTATGCTGGGACACCGAGTAAAATGATACTGACTGTGAACAAATCAGTTTTGTTTTTGTGAAATCTTTGTGTGAAGTTTTCATTTTTTTCTTGGTATTCTGGTTTCTTATTCATCCTTCTGCTTGAATAACAGCTCACTAATCCATCAGGGACCTGACTCCCATTTTAAATATCGCGCCAGCACAATTGCTGTGGTCTCTAAAAAAAGGTTGGCGGTCCATGCGCAGTCGCATCTCCAAGATATCCCTCTTGTTCTTAATTTGCGCATGCGCTGCCCACTGCCTTCACTGGCAAGATGTTTTGAGCAGCAGTGATATATGTCTGCTCTTCCGCACGCTCCCGCTCTGGTGCTCTGCACACAGTGTACACCTGAGAGAAGACATATATCATCGCTGCTCAAAACACAGACCGGCCCCAATGCACGAAGATATCAGTAAAATGAAAATTTCACACAAAAATTACACAAAAAAACACAAAACTGATTTCTTCCTTGCGGGTATCATTTTAATCAGTATCACAGAGTCAATATGGCTATTTGTGTACTTTACTGTGCAAAATCCTACTCACAGGGTCTCTTTAACTTTGAGTCAACAAAAATGCTGGTTAATACTTCCTTCTTTACTTCCCACTTGACCACTCTTTAGACTACCACTTCCAAGGTTTCTCTTAGGCACCCTCCATTCACTGGAATCAACACTAACACTAAGAGAAATGTCTACCCTCACAAACTGTCTCTTCCTGCCTTTGCTTGTTGATTGTAAGGCTATGTGCACACGTTGCGGATTGGTGTGTGGCTTTTTCCACACTGTTTTTGCAAAATCTGCAGGTAAACCACACTGAGGATTACCCGTGGATTTGCCACAGATTTACCGTGGTTTTTGAGCTTTTTTGTGTGGATTCCACCTGTGGTTTTACACCTGCAAATTTCTATTATAGAGCAGGTGTAAACCGCTGCGGAATCCGTACAAAGAATTGACATGCTGCGGATTTTGTTTTCCATATGTTTACATTGTACTGTACAGTGCATGGAAAACAGCTGCAGATCCGCAGCATCAAATCCGCTGCGGATCCACAGCAAAATCCGCAATGTGTTGTCACATAGCCTAAGCCCTCGCTGCCAAGCTAATTTCTCTCTATTTGCCAGTTTATCACTCATTTAGCCATGTGTATACTACTTGATTTTTCTTATGTTATGTATTTTCATCATGTTATAGCTATGATGTTTTTATCTTTTTATCCATTCAGTGCCCTGGAAATATGAAAACTTAAAAATAATGTGTGTGATTCATATACTGGTGTGAAAATTGAAATACATTTTATGCCGGCATGGAAATCTATTGTAGCATACTCTACATTCCCTACCAAAGTTGTACCTAATGTTAGACTTTACATCCCTTTTCAGACACATTATAGAAAATTTGTGAGTGTCATAAAAAGTCTCAAGGGGATTGATTATTATTCTTTTTTGTCTAAACTAAATATATATATATATATATATATATATATATATATATATATATATATATATATATACACTAGATGGTGGCCCGATTCTAACGCATCGGGTATTCTAGAATATGCATGTCCACGTAGTATATTGGCCATTTACGTAGTGTATTGCCCAGCTACATAGTATACAGCACAGCGACGTAGGATATTGCGCAGCTACGTAGTATATTGCACAGAGCCACATAGTATATTGCACAGCTTTGTAGTATATTGCCCAGCCTTGTAGTATATTGTCCAGCCACGTAGTGTATTGCCCAGCTACATAGTATACAGCACAGCGACGTAGGATATTGCGCAGCTACGTTGTATATTGCACAGAGCCACATAGTATATTGTCCAGCCACGTAGTATATTGCCCAGCCTTGTAGTATACAGCAGAGCCACGTAGGATATTGCCCAGTGACGTAGTATATTACTGAGGCACGTATGTCACAGGGCCAAAAAATAAAAAATAAACATACTCACCTAACGATCCGAGGGCCCCTTGTAGTGTATCATACTCACCATTCTTGTCGCTGCTCCTCGGCGTCCCATGTCTCCTCTTCCTGGGATCCTGTGCAGATGGTAGTGCTCGGCTTCAGGAAAATGGCCGCGGGATGATGCGCATGCGCAGATCGAGATCGCGGTGGCCATTTTCCTGAAGCCGAGTTCCATTGCAAGTGCCAGGGCTGGTGGGAGCAGGACCTATGAAGACGTCGCGGTCACATGACCGTGACGTCACGGTAGGTCCTTGCCGCACACCAGCCCTGGGACGGGACCGAACCGCAAGCTGACGGTTGTAATGGAGCGGTCCGGGGAGCGTGGCGAGGAGCGAGAAAGGCGGCGGAGGGTGAGTATAGCAGGTTTTTTTTTTTTATTTATTGTTTTTAACATTACATTTTGTACTATTGATGCCGCATAGGCAGCGTCAATAGTACAAAGTTGGGGACACACAGGGTTAATAGCAGCGGTAACGGAGTGCGTTACCCGCGGCATAACGCGGTCCGTTACCGCCGGCATTAACCCTGTGTGAGCTGTGTATGCGGGCGCGCCGGCAGTGAGTGCGGGGAGTAAGCGGCCATTTTTTCTGGACTGTGCGCGTCGCTGATTGGTCGCGGCAGCCATGACAGGCAGCTGCCGAGACCAATCAGCGAACGAATAACCGTTACAGAAGGACAGACGGAAGTACCCTTAGGCAATTATATAGTAGATATATATATATATATATATATATATATATATAATTTATTTATTTTTTTAATATTAATAATGGCAGAAAATAATGGAGTAATTAAGGAAAAATGTTCCAAGGTCACGTACCATACTAGAAGAAAAATAGTAATCCTAAATCCAGATCTGGGTTCCAGTTACAACCTTCGACTCACGACACTGCAAGCAATATATAATAACACTAGGTAACACCTCTGGATGATATGTGTGAGTGACGTGGATGATGTGGAGATCTACTCTTTTCTGATGTAGAAGGGAACCGTCTAAGCAAGTGTCATGCCAAGCGAAGTTTTGCTTTCCTTTCTGAAATCCCAAAGAGGCTGTCTCTTTGATCTTCTTTAAATCCCTGCTCCATTGCACTGTGCATACTAAAGTTTCCTAAGAAATTTGTACATTAAAGGGGTATTCCAATCTGTAAGATCCTGTCCCAATATGTAGTAGGTATAATAAATAAGAATATTAGCAAATGCCTCTATTTAGAAATATAGTATAGTTTTTTTTGATTCATTGTGTCTTTTTCCTCATGTGCAGGAATTGCAGGACCAAGTATCCAAGGTCACGTCTACTGATAAAGTCACAGCTATTGTTCGTAACCATGTATATCTAAGGTCCTGCAATTATTTTATTTTACTCACTTATATAGCGCCATTAATTCCACAGCGCTTTACAGACATTCTCAGCACTGTCCTCATTGGGGCTCACAATCTAAATTCCCTATCAGTATGTCTTTGGTGAATAGGAGGAAACCAGAGAACACGGGGAGAACATACAAACTCCTTGCAGATAATGTATTTGGTGGGATTTGAACCCAGGACCCTAGCACTGCAATGCTAACCACTGAGCCACCGTGCTGCCCTATTATAGAGAGTATTTCATGAACAGACAAGATGCCTATAGTCTTTTTTGTGACAGTTCATAGAAGATGAGTACATGGCAACTCTCAGTCACAGAGTATACAAGAACAGTCTAGAAAATGATAAAATATGCTGTACTACATTCATGTGTCTGTTTAAGCTAGGCTATTATCCCTGTGTGAGATAGCTTTGACGTCTTCAGTGATAAGAGTAAACTAAATACATATTTATATCAAATATCAAAGGCTTTATACTTGACCAAAATGCCCATTTATCGCCAGCATTCTGAAACTATTGATTCAATCCCTGCCACAGCAAAAAAGCATAGTGTGATTAAACCTCTTCTTATATCATAGCGATAATGTCATAATCATTACAGAAGCTTTATTACCTATCCTTTCCAGGACAATAAAGTTTCAAATCATAATGGGTTTAATAGTTACTATTATTACACATTGATTTTTCTATCTCTTCTTTACGTTTACAGCGCACATGCCAAGTCTGCATGCTGCAATAGCTTGCTCTTCCTATTTGTTTTATCTATTTACTTTGGGGGAATGCTTTTTTATGGTTTCATTACACTTGCCAAAATCAATATTGTATTAAGTGTGCCACTCAATAAGTGAGCGCATAGTCCCTGACCTGCATCCATAGCCTTTCCTAGGGAGAGGGGACCACACAGTTGAGCTAGATTAACCTTTTATGTATCAGACCTCTGTGTGGTCTAGTTCATTTCTCCTTATAGGGAACCTGTCTCCAGAAAAAATGCTGTGACCACGCCCCCGGTACTGACTCACAAGTGGCCCTAATGCAGAACAAGTGTCAGTCAGGGCCAGAGGTGCGTTTATAATCACCACTCTGAACACTCAAATCGGTGACTGAACCCATGCCGGCCCTTTGACTGAAACCAGAAAGCTCCCGGGGAGAAGAAACTTAATTTTTTTCCAGCCAGGTTCACCTAAGTGTGGGCGCCGGGCAAGTTAGTAACAGTATTAATCTGCAGATTAAACCCATATTTGCAGATTAATAAAAAAAATTTCTGGTGACAGGTTCCCTTTAATGTTTAATTCCTGAATGCATACATATGTACTATACATTTTTACTAATTTCATTAAGAACTCCAATATCTTATAATACAAACTCAAAAGATTATTGTGACGTGATAGCAAAATCCTCTCTAGGGTGCATCTTCCATCACAGCTACTGTGTGACACAAATATCATAAACATCATTAAAGATCGGGAATTTTTTTCTAAGTTGGTTATGTTTCATCACTTGTCTCAGGATATGCCGAGATAATAGGAAAAGTAGCAAATGTTACCATGCTGTCTCTAATAAATTGTTTCTGGAAAATACAAAGTTATAGTATCCTTGATATGTTCAAGGGGTTTTAGCTTGAGTAATCTAGAGACTTACGGTGGGGAATATAAGTATTTGCTGATTTTACAAGTTTTCCCACCTACAAAGAATGGAGATGTCGGTAATTTTTTATCATAGGTACACTTCAACTATGAGAGACAGAATATAAAAGAAATCCACAAAATCAGATTCTATGATTTTTACATAATTTATTTCCATTTTATTGCATGAAATAAGTATTTAATACAATAGAAAAACAGAACTTAATATTTGGTATAGAAACCTTTGTTTGCAATTACAAAGGTCAGATGTTTCCTGTTGCTTTTGACCTTGTTTGCTCACACTGCAGCAGAGATTTTGGCCCACTCCTCCATGCAATTCTTCTCTAGATATTTCAGGTTTCCAGGGTGTTGCTAGGTAACATTGAGTTTCAGCTCCCTCCAAAGATTTTCTATTGGGTTCAGGTCTGGAGACTGGTAGGCAACTCCTGGACTTTGAAATGCTTCTTATGAAGACACTCCTTAGTTGCTCTGGCTGTGTGTTTTGGGTCATTGTCATGCTGGAAGACCCAGCCATGACCCATCTTCAATGCTCTTACTGAGGGAAGAAGGTAATTATCCAAATTCTCATGATGCACGACCCCATCTATCCTTCCTTCAATACGGTGCAATCATCCTGTCCTCTTTGCAGAACAGGACCTCTAAAGTATGATGTTTCCCCCACCATGCTTCATGGTTGGGACAGTTTTGTTGGGGTTGTACTCATCCGTCTTTTTCCTCCAAACATGGGGAGTGGAGTTGATAGCAAAAAGTTCTATTTTGGTCTCATCTGACTACATGAGCTTTTCCCATACCTCCCCTGGATCATCGAGATTGTCATTGGTGGATTTCAAACTGGCCTGAACATGTGCTGGCATGAGCAGGGGGGCCTTGTGTACCCTGCAGGAATTTAATCCATGATGTTGTAGTATGTTACTAAAGGTAAAATTTGAGACTGTGGTTCCAGCTCTCTTCAGGTCAATGACCAGGTCCTCCCATATAGTTCTGGGCTGATTCTTGATCGTCCTCGGAATCATCCTTACTCCATGAGGTGAGATCTTTCATTGAGCCCCAGACAAATGAAGATTGACAGTCAGAACACTCTAAACTATGATTAAGAACCAGTCGGTTTGAAACGCCTAAGGCTGTGAGTTTCCTGGGTTACTTGCCTATTTTCTAAACTAATGGTTTTATATCATAATTTTAACCATGTTATACATTAAAGATTTTTGTTTTTAAATAATTATTCACAGATGGATCTGGATACCTTTCCTTGCTGGATCCCTTTCCCTTTTTGATAAAAACGATAGACCTCTCCATTCTTTGTAGGTAGGAAAACTGTCAAAACATATCAAATAGTTATTTCTCTACTGTAAATTTGTTATCTAGGTTTTCAAAATTGATCGCCTATCTGTAGGATAATACTAAATTAGCAGAAGTATGAACCTCCCACCTGGGTTCCCAACTGTTCAGAAATTCCAGGACAGTTGGAAAAAAAGCACACTTTTTTTCCCTGTTTATGGAAAAAATGTAAGGTGTCAGTGATTTTTTTGAAGGTGAAAAAACTTTGGTAATTTATTTTGACTATAGTTATCATTCAGAAAAATGTTGCCAAGATATAGCTTGTTTTTGAACACTAACTTTTCCCAATTGAAAAGTCAGTGTATTCCTAAATGGAAACAATATCCTTTTTAATTATTTCATTTTGCATCCCTTGAAAAACATTTGCACCAAATTAACTAGATGTTCAGTTACACTCATCTATGCAAATTATCTTGGCCATAAGGTATACATTTCACATGAAAGGGACTTGTCTTTCTGAATCTGGTAATTTGACTATAACTACATGATATACAGTCAGCTCTAATTTCCCTGGAAGCTTTTTGTAGAAAGAGGCAATAGTTTCAGCGACAATTATTCTTTATATTATAACCAAATATTTATTTCACTATGTACACGTATTCCACACTAATTTAACATCAGATATTTTACAGCAGTAAAGCAATAAGACCACCATTGGTTAATTATACCTTTTAATTAAAGGCCGACAATCAACTTCACTCATAATAGTACAGACATGAAGAGCGTTGAATGGACAATAAAGTGACAGATTATTCCCCTTAGCTGAAGTAGGCCATATTTAGGAGCAATTATCATGTATCATGTATGCTAAAGTAGTATATAAAAAATGCAAAATTCAGCACCAACAGAACAACTCCAATGCAACACACATAGGACAAACTAGATGACAAAATAAATATCATGGTGCTCAACTTATTAGAAGTTAATTGTAATAAGTACTTCAAAAATAGAAGAGTGCCCCACACCATCCATTAAAAATTGCTTTATTTTAACACCATTAAGTACATGTTAAGGTGGAAATAGGATGCCCTTGGATGAAGGCCATTTAGCATGTAACATTGCTTCTATGGTCCTAAACTGGTTCAAATTGGGACCCATATTAGCATTGTTACACGCGAAACAGCCATCGTCCACAGCTCATTCCACTTCATCCCTAGCATGTTTTTAATGATTTTGAAATAAAGCAATTTTTAATGGTTGGCGAGTGCCACTTTTTCCATTATTGAAGCAATAATGTATGCCAAGGTAGGTTAGTACTTTGCCAGAATGGTTATTCATGGTAGAACAAACCTTTAAACAGTGAAATAAACTGCGACTTTATCTAAAAGTGTATATATTTCCTAAAAGTACATTAATGAAAGCTTTTTAAATAGCTCCTTTTGGGTAAATTGTAGCATGTAGTGCAATTGTATGAGAGATGGTGGAGTATGCTGTATATGTAATAGTGATAATGGTATAGATATCATTAGTTCACAGTGATCCTTGATACTTTCATAACCATGTACTGTATGGCACTTAGCTACAAACTGAACAAAGTATTACATAGATTCATTAGACCTTATGGAACGGGGTCATTTACGGTACCTTTAAAATCCATGTCAGAATGGCTGTATAATTAATATGTTACAATAACTACTTTAGGAGTCCAGCTATAGAATAAAATAAACAGAAAACCTGGCACACACCGTGTTGATGCTGTGAAAAATGTAATATGTAGTACATACAAAAGTAGATGTTTCGGTCATGATGACCTTCATCAATGTACTAGATAAAGGAAATATAGTGATAATAATCAAAGGTATATACAACAATTCTGGTCTCTCAGTTTTTTCACCTTTAGAATAACGCTATAAAGGCACCACTACCGGGACACTGACACCAGCAAGCGACTAGCGGTGGATACCATGTCCGTGTCCCTGCATCAAATCACAGTAGCGGTAAGTGTCAACCCGCACCAATAGTACCTCTGCACCATTCAGAGGTGCCCGTATATATTGCCACACTGGGTTACTATTATGTATACTTTTTATCCTGCAGAATCATTGCTATTTTGGGAATAACTCCCTCTGCTCTCAGGCTAGTTCCTATAACGGGGTATGTACATCCCTCTCAGCACTCTATTTTCTGCACAGTGCACTTTCAAACCTTTTCCAATATTGATCCTATGTCCCTCTAGGTTTTTCTGCCCCATGAGATTGACTGTCATTTTCTATACTTCATAGTACACTACTTTAGGTAGGTTAAAGCTATTTTTCTGTTCACAACCATGTCACGGTATATAGAGCATTGTTGTTGTATTCCTCTGGGTATATACCAAGTTTTCAATATTATGAAATATGTTGTGTTCCATTTATGCTTTGATGTTTATGGCTGCAGATATTGGAACCTAATGGACCCTGTAACATTATTCTATACAAATTGTTGCATACACCTTTGCTTATTGTCACTATATTTCCTTTATCTAGTACATTGATGAAGGTCATCATGACCGAAACGTCTAGTTTTGTATGTACTACATATTACATTTTTCATAGCATCAACACGGTGTGTGCCAGGTTTTTCTTTCTATTTGCACAAGTTTTGGGATCCTACCTGAGCACCACAACATTAGCTGTGCTGACGGTCTTGTTTACCTAGAATAAAATAAGTCATGAGTCCAGATATATTCAGTATCAGCCTTCCTAGTCTTACTGAAGCCTGCGCTTATACTGATCAGTGTGAGATCTCAGCAGCAGGAGGGAGACTGAAGAGCTGTCAATTCAGATAGATGAGTCGAGAATGAGTTATAATTTCATAAAGGAAATAACAGACATTCCGACATGAATTTGCAAAGTATATACCGCATCCTTATCAGGTCTACTACAGCTATTTAGTAATGTATGACGTTCGTACTGTGAAATGTATGGATGGATCTGCTGTAATATCAGAGTTTTCATAGTAGCTACTAAGTAAAACTATTTATAAATATAATCAAAAGTAGAAGAAATAGAAAAAATAAAGAAGAATATAATAATCAACTACAGAAAACAACATAAATGTCACAATGGAATTTGTAATGCTAAAATTTGGCATTTCATTCAGAGTAAAGAGAAACCAATAGATTTTTTTACAACCTTCGGTTTCCCAAGTTTGATCTGTCATACCAAATTGTATGGTCATGGAGGAGCTGTTACAAATACTATTTTACACTGTGGCATGTTCTTAATGCTGCAACACATATAATGTAGCATTTCTGAAATGTATTCTTTCACCATTATGTTTCTAAGTATTCCTTCACGGAGGTAGTTAATCCTCCTTAATCTCTATATGCTGTTATAAGGGTTCGCACCCTACCAAACATTAATGATGTGGGTTACTAAGCCTGTTTACGCATCCTTAGCTTGAGAAGAGTTTTTTCCTGCTGTTACAACCAAAAATCCGTTATGACCGTCATATAGAAAATGTGCATTTTATGATACGCTTTACATTATGTATAAAGAGCATCTAATCCAAGTACAAGAGCCTTAGTGACTGCACTTATAAACTTTGCTTATCCAGATACTTTTAGACAGATTCATGGAATGCGAGTTTTTAAATTTTTGCATTTTTTTTTTGCGCATCTGACTCCAGTCCATGTCTAGAGTAATTTTCTTGATGTCTTTATTTCTTTTTCTTTTTTTACTTTGGCTTAGTTGAAGACAAACATGCAACATTTTAAAGGATTAAGAGACTTTTTGAGCTAAAAAATTGCAAATATGGTTAAAAACAAAAATAAAGAACATTTTTGCTTTTCTGCCAAATTCATGACTTACGTGTTCCAGTTTGATGACTTTGGCACAAAAAAAAAATAAGTACATACTATAAGAAGAAAAAAGAATAGTGATTTAAAAAGAATTCCAATTGATAAATTGGGCCCGAAATTCTTACATATTATAAAAGCGTGCAAACAGTAAATTTGTTAAACTTTGATGTATCGGAATGCTGTGAACATCTTCTAAACTTCACATTTCATGGACTGAATAGTCAGTAAAAGTATATTCCAAAGTAGAAAGTGAACTGCTTTAAATGACTGCCGGTCAAGGTATATTATGCATTTCATTCCGTTTTATGAGGCATCTAAGCGCAAGTTCATTAACACAAAGTTAAGACTTCGAAAGGTCAAAATCTCACAGGGCTTTTCGGGGTAGAAATATATTTCCTGCAGAAATTTCTCTGAATGTTGGTACAGATAAATGTCAAGAACAGAACTAAGTCCAGCCAAGACATGTATCCTGAGGGAAAACTCATTTAATCTGCCATTTTCTCATACTGGCCAATTTACCAGCTTACATCTCCTGGGTGCACTTTTAAAACACATCAGGTTTTCTGGTACAACATAAACAAAAGCAATCAGTGTAGTGTTTGTACTTATTTTATACGGTTATGGCTGCGGTATAATTCACTTGAAAAGCCGATGATTACTACACAAAGTTCATTCTTAAATGTGAAGTATGGTACATTTATGTTTCTTTATTGGTGTTTCTCGGAGGAATAAATAATAAGGCAGTTTGATGCAGTTATGATTTCTTTCTTTTTTGATAACTAAAGACATTCTAATATGAAAAAAGGAACTGTATTACACTTACTTAAAGAAAAATATTAAGATTTGAGAGTCCTCAGTGGTTGACATCTTTTCATGGCAACAAAGATGGTTACAAATTGCAAGCTTTTGAGTCTACTGAGGTCTCTTCTTCTTGAAGACCTGAGTACTCTCGAAAGCTTGCAATTGTTACCATCTTTTCAGTTAGTCATTACAAGCTATCACCCTTTGAGGACTCTCAAATCTTAACATCTTTTGATCTACTGGCTAACACGGTACAACGATACTTAGTTAAAGAGAAACTCCAGCATCATGATAACATTTCTCCTACTAGCACCCGCTGTCTAAACACTAATCCGTACTTGAAAATAAATAAAATAGATATTGTTTTATTGCCTCAACTCTGGGGATCAACAATCATTTTCCCTGAGGAAATGCAGATCATAGGAGTGCCAGCGGCATGATAAGCTCACTAGTAGGTGACCAGTCCAACAAAAGTTCCAGGATATTTACATGCTAACAGTAGTGCTCGCTAAATGAAATAAGGCTATGGCAAGCAAACATTATGCATAAAATCTCTTAAACAAGTAAATCCAAGGCCTTATTTAATGTATATTGCTTCTGTTAAAGCAAAATTGTATTTCAGGTCAAAAGCTGCCATGACTATTCATCCATGCCTTCAGCCTATATTGTGTATTAGTAAACGATAGTACTTGTTGGTTGGAAGTCACAGAAGAAAGAAAAGAGACTATATTGTATATAATACATTTTAGTGCTTGTTGGTTGGAAGTCACATACTATACAAAAATGTCTATATTGTATATTAGTAATCCACAATAGTTGTAGGTTTGGTCACTGAAGATACAAAAGACTATATTGTATATAAGCACACTTCAGTGCCTATTGGTTGGAAGCCACAGATTGTACAAAAGCTTCTATATTGTATTTTAGTAATTCACAGTATTTGTTGGTTGAAAGTCACAGAAGACACAAGAGAGACTATATTGTATATACAGTTGTGTGAAAAAGTGTTTGTGCCCTTCCTGATTTCCTATTCTTTTGCACGTTGTCACACTGTTTCAGATCACGAAACAAATGTAAATATTAGACAATGATAACACAATTAAACACAAAACACCATTTTTAATTGAAGGTCTTTATTAATAAGGGAAAAAGAAATCCAAACCTACAGGGTGCTGTGTAAAAAAATGATTGCCCCCTAAACATAATAACTGGTTGGGACACCCTTAGCAGCAATAACTGCAATCAAGTGTTTGCAATAACTTGCAATGAGTCTATAACAATGATCTGTAGGACTTTTAATACACTCATCTTTGCAGAGTTGTTGTAATTCCGCCACATTGGAGGATTTCCGAGCATGAACCACCTTTTTAAGGTCCTGCCACTGCATCAAAATCAGATTAAGGTCAAGAATTGACTAGGCTTTAATTTTATTTTTCTTAAGCTAATCAGAGGTGGACCTACTGGTGTGTTTTTGATCATTGTCCTGCTGCATAACCTAAATGTGATTCAGCAGGAGATCAAGAACAGATGGCCAGACATTCTCCTTCAGGATATTTTGGCAGAATTCATGGTTCTTTTTACCACAGCAAGTCTTCCAGGTCCTGAAGCAACAAAACAGCCCCAGACCATCACACTACAACCACATTTTACTGTTGGTATGATGTTCCTTTTCTGAAATGCTTTGTTATTTCTATGCCAGATGTAATGGGACATGCACCTTCCAAAAAGTTCAACTTTTGTCTTGTCAGTTCACAGAGTATTCTCACAAAAAATCTTGGCAATCATCAAGATGTTTTCTGGAAAAACTGAGACAAGCCTTTATGTTTTTATTGCTCAGCGGTGGATTTTGTTTTGGAACTCTGACATGCAGGCCATTTTTGCCCAGTCTCTTTCTAATGGTGGAGTCATGAACACTGACCTTATCTGAGGCAAGTGAGGCCTGCAGTTCTTTGGATGTTTTTGTGGAGCTTTTGTGACCTCTTCGATGGTCTTCGCGGCATTCTTGGGGTAATTTTGGTCAGCCGGCCACTCCTCGGGAGGTTCACCACTGTTCCATGTTTTAACTATTTGTGGATAATGGCTATTATTGTGGTTATCTGGAGTCCCAAAGCTTGAGAAATGGCTTTATAACCTTTTGCAGACTGAAATATATCAATTTACTTTGTTTCTCATTTGTTCCCAGAGTTTCTTTGGATCGCGGAATGATGTCTAGCTTTTGAGGAACTTTTGATCTACTTCACTTTGTCAGGCAGGTCCTATTTAAGTGATTTCTTGATTGAAAACAGGTGTGGCAGCAATCAGGCCAGTGTGTGGCTAGGGGATTTGAATTCAGCTTTCCAAAGATGTGATAAACCACAAATAATTTATGTTTTAATGGGCGTGGGCAATCACTTTTTCACACAGGGCCCTGTAGGATTGGATTTCTTTTTCCCTTAATAATAATAATGACTTTCATTTACAAACTGTATTTTGTATTTACTTGTGTTATCTTTGTCTAATATTTAAATTTGTTTAGTGATCTGAAACATTTAAGTGTGGCAAACATGCAAAAGAATAGTAAATCAGGAAGTTGGCAAACACTTTTTCACATAACTGTAAGTACATTTCAATGATTGTTGGTTGGAATTCACTGAAGATACCATAGGGTCTATGTTTTATGGTAAGAATCTACAGAACTAGTTGGTTGGAAGTCACAGATACAAAAGGGTCTGTACTGTACATAAGTAAATTCTCATGAAAGAACCAAAAGAGTCCGCACCACTTAAACACCTGCAGTGCTGCCGTTCATATCCCTATGTGAGCGGCAGCCAGCAGACGACCTGAAGCCTTTGGGTGCTTATCCAGAGCCACAACAGTCCTCCAATATCAAATATAGACAATTGAATGACAGGCTAGTTTTTCAGACTTTATTGCAGCATCTTCTGCGGGAGAATGGGAAAACGGGTGCGTGAATGATGACGATCGTTTCGCGCAAGTGCGCTTCAACGGATGCTGCAGTAAAGTCTGAAAAACTAGCCTGCTGAGTGCCATTTGTTTGTCTATATTTGATATTGTACATAAGTAAACTACAGTATTTGTTAGTTATAAGTCACAAAAGATTAAAAAACAAAAAATATGTATCATGAGTTAAGGAAGAGTGTCTATATATATAATTGTCTAAGGTCCACTTCCGTCTGTCTGTTTGTCTGTCCGTCTGTCATGGAAATCCTGCGTCGCTGTTTGGTCGCGGCTGGCTGGGCACGACCAATCAGGGACAGCCAAAGTCCGGCTGTAAATTGGCCCCTCCCTACAACCTCCAGTCAGTGCCCCCTCCATACTCCCCTCCAGTCAGCGCCCACATAGCGTTTTAGCAGTCCGTTCAACAGACTGCATTACACGGCGGTGGCATAACACGGTGTAATGCAGTCCGTTAATGCTGCCATTAACCCTGTAACTGTGACCAACTTTTACTATTGATGCTGCCTATGCAGCATTAATAGTAAAAACATATAATGTTAAAAATAATTTTAAAAAATCATTATATTCTCACTTGTGTTGAGCATTCCAATACTGCAAATATCGGGTATCGGCCGATATTTGCTGTATCGGAATTCCGATACCGAGTTCCGATATTTTTGCGATATCGGAAATCGGAATCGGAAGTGTGCGGTGCGTATGGTTCCCAGGGTCTGGAGGAGAGGAGACTCTCCTTCAGGCCCTGGGATCCATATTCATGTAAAAAATAAATAATAAAAATAAAAAATATTGATATACTCACCCCTCCGGTGGACCCTGGCTCTTAGCGGTGCCTCCGTTCCTAAGAATGCAGGGAGTGAAGGACCTTCGATGACGTCGCGGCTGGAGATTGGTCGCGTGAGTGGTCACATGAGCGGTCACGCGATCAATCACAAGCCGCGACGTCATTGAAGGTCCTTCACTCTGCATTCTTAGGAACGGAGGCAGACGCTTGGACCGGTGAGAAACGGGGCCGTCTGAGGGGTGAGTGTATCAATATTTTGTTTTTTATTATTTATTTTATACATGAATATGGATCCCAGGGCCTGAAGGAGAGTTTCCTCTCCTTCAGACCCTGGGAACCATTCCGATATTTTGTGTCCCATTGATATGCATTGGTATCAGCTATCAGTATCGGCGATATCCAATATTTTTTGGATATCGGACGATCCAATCCGATACCGATACCTTTGCATATCGGAAGGTATCGCTCAACACTAATTCTCACCTTCCGGCATCTGCGGCAGCCTTTCCCGTTCCTCGCTACACTTCGGTCCCAAGAATGCATTGCGGCAATGACCCCAGATGATGTAGCGGTCAAGCGAGACCGCTATATCATCATGGGTTATTGCCGCAAGGCATTACTGGGAACAGAGCGTCGCGAGGAGCATCACTAAAGACCTGGGCTAGATCTGGGGGCTGCCGAAAGGTGAGAATATAACTATTTTTTATTTTAATTCTTTTTTTAACAGGGATATGGTGCCCACATTGCTATATACTGCGTGGGCTGTGTTATATACTGCTTGGCCTGTGTTATATACTACATCACTGTGCTATATACTACATGGGCTGTGCTATATACTACGCGGCTGTGCAATATACTACGTGGCTGTGCTATATACTACATGGCTGTGTTATATACTATGTGGGCTGTGTTATATAGTGTGTGGGCTGTGTTATATAGTGCATGGGCTGTGCTATATACTACGTGGCTGTGCAATATACTACGTGGGCTGTGCTATATACTAAGTGGCTGTGCAATATACTACGTGGGCTGTGCTACGTACTACGTTGCTGTGCAATATACTACATGGCTGTGCTATATACTACATGGCTGTGCTACATACTATGTGGGCTGTGTTACATACGGCATGGGCTGTGTTATATACTGCATGGGCTGTGTTATACACTGCGTCGCTGTGCTATATACTATGTGGGCTGTGCTATATACTATGTGGTTGTGCAATATACTATGTGGGCTGTGCTATATACTACGTGGCTGTGCAATATACTACATGGCTGTGCTATATACTACATAGCTGTGCTATATACTACGTGGGCTGTTCCATATACTACATGGGCTGTGTATATATATACTACGTGGGCTGTGTTATATACTGCGTGGACTGTGCTATATACTATGTGGCTGTGCTATATACTACGTGGCTGTGATATATACTGCGTGGGCTGTGTTATATACTGCGTGGGCTGTGTTATATACTGCGTGGGCTGTGTTATATACTGCGTGTGCTGTGCTATATACTACATGGGCTGTGCTATATGCTACATGGGCTGTGTTATATACTGTGTGGGCTGTGCTATATACTACATGGCTGTGCTATATACTACGTGGCTGTGCTATATACTACGTGGCTGTGCAATGTACTACATGGCTGTGCTATATACTATGTGGATGTGTTACATCATTGTTATAATTATCATTAGTGATGTGCAAACATGCTCAGATAAGGTGTTTTCTGATCACGCTCATGTGCTAATAGAATATCTTCGGCATGCTCAAATACTATGCTCGAGTCGCCGTGGCTGCATGTCTCAGGCTTATTTAATAGCCACAACACATGCAGAAATAACCTAACAAACAGGAATTCCCTGCATGTGTTGCGGCTATTGAACAGCCGTGTGGCATGCAGTCGCAGGGACTTGAACATAGTATTCAAGGACGCTGAAGACACTCTATTAGCACATGAGTGTGCTTGGATAACACCTTATCCAAGGATGTTCACTCATCAATCATTAGCATCACATCTTCCCACCTAGAAGGTCAACATTGAGAAATGTATGTAATTTGTATAGAATATGCTTATCTTCTGATCAACTCTATTGTACATTATATGCAAAATATGTCCTATATGTTTTGTTTACAAATAAATAGATCACAGAAAGAAATAGAATGAAGGACTTTGCCCTGTACCATTAGCCAATATTTTATCATTCAGTTGATACTGTCACTTAGCAAAGTTTTGCCCTCACTCAGTCATATAATGTAGCCTGTATGTGTTTTTCCAAACTACATTAAGTACTAATGAGCTGTGCTTAAGAATGTCTTCATACAATAAGTAAAGAAAAATCCTGATTACTGGTGTAACAACCAGGTTAGAGATGTAGATGGTCATTTTGTTCTTCTGAAGCCCACACTGACTTTGTGCCACAATGGACATTTGAAATATCTAACTTGTTGCCTGCCTACCTGCTGGATTTGGAAAGCTGGCCTCTAAACATTAAGAACATTAACAGCAGACAAAGGACTTTGTAATTCTTTGTCAGCCAATCATGCATCACATATTTCTTTTCCGCTCTGGTTGCAGCTAAGAAATTTAGAAAGAAAAAAAGTGAAATCAAAGACAGTGCCTTTCTATGCAGGCTGAAAGTCAACCAAGCCACATGGTTACGAAGACAGAGTGAGATTCTATCTTTCTCTCTGTAGACGTCTTGAGTTACCTGAGATCTATTAGCTAGAATTCAGGAGTCTTTGACTAAGAAAGGTAAACTCAGGGTCAATCAATTACACCGTGGCTGAGTGGATGGATTATTTTGCCTTATATACCTAGAAAAAGGTGGTTCCAACTTATCCACATTATTAAGACACGAGGGGGATTATTACACTTTGTTATTTCATATTATGCAAGGAATTTACAGCATGAGGTACAAGTAAGATGTTTAGAAAAAAAAATCACAAGAAATTGCAGGGTTGACAACCTGGTAATCTTTCGTCTGGATACCAAGAGAAGTGACATTAAATAAATATTCCCATTTCCAAGATCATATCCCAATATGTATTGGGTGTAATAATAATAATAATAATAATAATAATAATTTTTATTTATATAGCGCCAACATATTCCGCAGCGCTTTACAACTTATAGAGGGGACTTGTACAGACAATAGACATTACAGCGTAACAGAAATCACAGTTCAAAATAGATACCAGTAGGAATGAGGGCCCTGCTCGCAAGCTTACAAACTATGAGGAAAAGGGGAGACACGAGAGGTGGATGGTAACAATTGCTTTAGTTATTTGGACCAGCCATAGTGTAAGGCTCGGGTGTTCATGTAAAGCTGCATGAACCAGTTAACTGCCTAAGTGTGCAGCAGTACAGACACAGAGGGCTATTAACTGCATAAAGTGTATGAGAACATGTTGCGAGGAACCTGATTGTTTTTTTTGTTTTTTTTTATGATAGGCCACACAGGGATCATTAGGTTAATGCGTTGAAGCGGTAGGCCAACCTAAAAAAATGAGTTTTTAGGGCACGCTAATAATATTAGCAAATACCTCCAGATAGAAATGGACTACAGTTCTTCTTGTTCGCTATGTCACTTACCCTATATGCAGGGCATTGCAGTGGCTTAGGTATCCATGGCTAAGACCACCCATATAGTGACAGTTAGTTGTTAATGGTCGTAACTAGTGTTGAGCATTCCGATACCGCAAGTATCGGGTATCGGCCGATACTTGCGGTATCGGAATTCCGATACCGGGATTCCGATACTTGCCGCGTATCGGATACCGGAATCGGAAGTTCCAAGATTCAAAATGCAGAAATTCAGCCAATGAGAATGATTCCAAGTGTGGGCACATCCTGTTTAGCATGGAGGGCATGAAACTACTGGCAAGGCTGTGATTGGCTGCTGAAATGATGTCATGATGCAGTTTAAAAGTCGCTGGCGCCATTTTGCGATCACTCTGCTGTGAATTCAGTTAGTGACAGGACGCTGTTTGCTGACTGAGGGACAGTTTAGAGATAGCGATTTGCTTCTTTGTGCTTTCCAAAGGCTAATTTAGCAACCGCTGTGTTCACCTACTATTCACCTTGCTTTTGCCTTGTAGCGCTGTTTTCACAGCGATCTGCAAGGTCTGTGTGTGTGTGTGTGTGAGTGCAGCCCACTCTCTAGTCTGAGTGCAGCCACATAGGCCATCCATAGCTCGTTGTATTCAGTTCAGGGAGGGTGGTTCATTGCCTCATACTGTTCTTTTTTTTTTTTTTTTTCAAGTAGTGTAGTCTGCTGCTAATTTATTCAAAAAAATCCTATTAGTGTCTTTCCACCTGTCTCCAGCTAATTTGTGGAAAAACACTACATAGGATAATGTAGAGGAGGGTTTTTGGGCCTTGCAGCACCGTTTACGGCTGTCTGCACGGTCTCCGTGTGATTGCAGCTCGCCCTGTAGTCTGTGAGCAGCCATAGCCTGGTTGTCTCCAGCTCAGGGTTGTTCACTGCGTCATACCGCCAAATCAATTTTCATTTTGTTTTAAGTAGTGCAGGCTGCTGCACATTTTTTCAAAAAATTCCTATTAGTGTCTTTCCACCCGTCTCCAGCTAATTTGTGGAAAAACACTACATAGGATAACGTAGAGGAGGGTTTTTGGGCCTTGCAGCGCCGTTTACGGCTGTCTGCACGGTCTCCGTGTGACTGCAGCTCGCCCTGTAGTCTGTGAGCAGCCATAGCCTGGTTGTCTCCAGCTCAGGGTTGTTCACTGCGTCATACCGCCAAATCAATTTTCATTTTGTTTTAAGTAGTGCAGGCTGCTGCACATTTTTTCAAAAAATTCCTATTAGTGTCTTTCCACCCGTCTCCAGCTAATTTGTGGAAAAACACTACATAGGATAACGTAGAGGAGGGTTTTTGGGCCTTGCAACGCCGTTTACGGCTGTCTGCACGGTCTCCGTGTGACTGCAGCTCGCCCTGTAGTCTGTGAGCAGCCATAGCCTGGTTGTCTCCAGCTCAGGGTTCTTCACTGTGTCATACCGCCAAATCAATTTTCATTTTGTTTTAAGTAGTGCAGGCTGCTGCACATTTTTTCAAAAAAATCCTATTAGTGTCTTTCCACCCGTCTCCAGCTAACTTGTGGAAAAACACTACATAGGATAACGTAGAGGAGGGTTTTTGGGCCTTGCAGCGCCGTTTACGTCTGTCTGCACGGTCTCCGTGTGACTGCAGCTCTATCCGTTGTCAGATCAGCCCCCAAAAAATAAATAAATAATAAAGTTCACCAAACACACCAGTTACACCACTTTACATTTGTGTAGGCCACATTAGCTCATATTAAAGTCTAGTCCACACTTTAGAAAATTAGTGTTTCTTATACCTGTTAGGAGGAGTTGCTCAGGAATAAGCACACAAAGCCGTTAGTACTTTTCTGCTTATCTTTATCAGTCAACCAAGATGAAGAAGGCAGTGAGTAAGGCACGTGGGCGTGGGCGTGGGCGCGGAGCAGGGAGGGGACGTGGGGATTCTGTGCCTGCTGCGGACACTGGTGACTCATCAGCACCCACTTTCACCAGGCAACAGTCATTCATGCGCAGCTTTGTGTCAGAGCGCCGTACACCGCTGCTGCGTGAAGAACAAATTGAAGCCGTTGTCGGATGGATGGCAGCTAATGCATCAACTTCAATTAGTGCCACATCCTCTCAGACACAGAGCACTGGAGAGCAGCCATCTGTCTCTTCACCACCTGCCAAATTGCCCAGGCAGACAGAGAGCCCAGGACAGGAGCCGTCTCTACTTCTGTTCTCTGAATCTCTTGGCTTGGAAACAGGGGGCCAGCCAAGCAGCATTGGAGAAATGGAAGAAGAGGCAGGGTGCAGTGATGCCCAACAGCTTTTTCTCTCTTCCTCTGAAGAGGCGGGTGGGCCAGTGGCTCCGGTCACCACATCGCAGGCCGCATCAGCTGATGATGACACTCAGGTGCCACTTACTGGTGCGTGCTCTGCTGCTGAGACTACCCAGGAGGAGCAGTTGGGGGCAGAGGGTAGTGTAGATGATGAGGTCCTTGACCCATCTTGGCGTGAGGGACAGGAAGGTGGTGGGAGCAGCTCTGAGGAAGAGATTCCCCGTACGGCCCAAAGAGGGAGAGGGAGGGGGAAGACTGCGGATCCTGCAGCCTCCGCTTTGGCACCCGTTAGGAGCATGTCTCTTCCAAAAGCCAAAAAGGGCACTCCCAAGACTTGCAGTGCCTGGTCCTTTTTTGACACAGTTGCAGATGACATTTGCTATGTCAGATGCAAGGTGTGTCATCAAAAAGTCAAAAGAGGTCGAAATGTCAGCAACCTCAATACCTCCAACATGTGGAAACATGTGCGCAACAGGCACCCGGCGGAGTTAGAAAAACACACTGAAGAGCTAGGCCAACCAACAGCGGCAGCTACCACCTCTTCAGCTCGTGTTGCCTCTTCCTCTAGCTCACACGCAGCTGGTTCGGCTTCCTCCCAGGATCGCCGTGGAAGAACCTCTGGCCCTGTTGTCCAGAGACCCGCTGTAATTCCACCCGCAGCACCACTTTCCCAGTCATCCACACACTCCCAGCCCAGTCTACAGCCATCGGTAGTACAGGCATGGGAGAAAAGGCGGCCTTTCTCATCAAACCACCCACGAGCACAGGCTCTGACTGCAGGCATTGCCAAACTTCTGTCACTGGAAATGCTGTCATTCAGGCTGGTGGAGACTGACAGCTTCCGTGACTTGATGTCATTGGCAGTCCCACAGTACAATGTGCCCAGCCGCTTTTACTTCAGCAGGCAAGCCGTCCCTGCCCTGCACAAGCATGTGGAGGGACACATAAAACACGCGCTACTGAACGCCGTCAGTAGCAAGGTCCACCTCACCACCGATGCGTGGACCAGTCAACATGGACAGGGGCGATACCTTTCCCTCACTGCCCATTGGGTTAATGTCGTTGAGCCGGGTACAGACCGTGCGAGTGGCGCAGGACGTGTCCTGCCCACTCCAAGGATTGCAGGAATCCATTCTGTACGCATTGACTCCTCCTCTTACACCAGTTCCTCAGAATCATCGCTGCAGGAGCCGTCACAGTCCACCTCCACATGGACCCGTGATGAACGTGTACCTGTTACGACCGACATGAGCACAGCCGTGGCCAAACGTCAACAGACCGTCTTGAAATTAATTTTTTTGGGGAATCGTAGCCACACAGCACAGGAGCTCTGGAATGCCATCAAGCAGGAGAGCGATGTGTGGTTTGTGCCAGCGAATCTCCAGCCAGGCATGGTAGTGTGTGATAATGGCCGAAATCTGGTGGCAGCTCTGGGCCTCGGCAACCTCACTCACATCCCATGTCTGGCACATGTGCTCAATTTGGTCGTGCAGAGCTTTTTGAGGGACTATCCGGATCTTGATGCACTGCTGCACAAGGTCCGCCTAGAGTGTGCTCACTTGCGGCGTTCCAGCACGGCAAAAGCGCGCATTGCGGCTCTGCAGCGCCGACACCGCCTGCCGGAACATCGCATCATATGTGACCTACCTACCAGGTGGAATTCCACGTTACATATGTTGGAGCGGTTGTGTGAGCAGCAGCAAGCTGTAATGGAGTACCAGCTGCTTCAGGCGCAAAGAAGTCGCAGTCAGCGCCGTACAGACTTCACAACCACAGAGTGGGCCACTATGAATGACGTCTGCCAGGTTTTGCGTCCCTTTGATTATTCCACGCGGATGGCGAGTGCAGATGATGCACTAGTCAGCATGACTGTCCCCCTTATCTGCCTGCTTGAAAAATCACTGCAAGCGCTAAGGGATGATGTTGTGGAAGAGGTGGAGGATGAGGATTCACCATTTCCATCATCTTCTGGACAGTCAGCGCCACGTGGTTCCTCACAAACGCGTAGGCAGGGGACAGTTTGTGAGGAGGATGAGGAGGAGTCAATGGAGGAGGAAGACATCCGTCCAGAGAAGGGAGTTACCGAATTGTCCAGTACTCAGTGTGTACAGCGAGGGTGGGGTGATGACGATCGGGCAGAGATCACGCCTCCAGCAGGGGACAGCATTTCTTGGGCAGTTGGCAGTCTGCAGCACATGGTGGATTACATGCTGCAGTGCCTGAGAAACGACCGCCGCATCGCCCACATTCTCAACATGTCTGATTATTGGGTGTTCACCCTCCTCGATCCTCGCTACCGGGACAACGTAGAAAGCCTCATCACACCGTTGAACCGGGAGAGAAAAATGCGGGAGTACCAAGACACACTGGTCAATTCCATCATCTTCTCCATTCCAACTGAGAGAAGTGCTGCTAGTGCATTCCAAAGCAGCTCAGTGCGTCCAGGCAGTGGTGGAGGCTCTGCACAAAGAGGGAGCAGAAGCAGTGCCTCTGCCCAAGGCAAGACCAGTATGGCCCAACTGTGGCACAGTTTTCTGTGCCCCCCACAAAAGTCTACACCATCACAGACGGCTCCAGTCAGCAGGAGGCAACGGTTCCGTCAGATGGTGACAGACTACATGTCTTGCCCTCTTGCTGTACTCCCAGACGGCTCTTCCCCTTTCAAGTTTTGGGTCTCAAAGCTGGATACATGGCCAGAGCTAAGCCAGTATGCATTGGAGGTGCTGTCTTGCCCTGCGGCCAGTGTATTATCGGAACGTGTCTTTAGTGCTGCAGGTGGTGTACTAACTGACCGTCGCATGCGACTATCCTCCGATAACGTTGACCGGCTTACTTTCCTGAAAATGAACAAGGCCTGGATCTTGCAGGAATTTGCCACTCCTCCTCCTGATTAAATAATTAGGTCACTGTATACGTTATCCAGGTCTCCTGTTGTGTTCATCTTTCTACCACCTGAACTTAAATTCCTGGGCTCCAACACCGCCAGTTGAGGCTCAGAAGTGCCGTCTGCACAGTCAAAACATACGACCCAGTGTTATTGGGTTTCAGTAACGTCAGCTGATCCCTAGCTGTGTAGCCGGCAATGTGTCATGCGACCGCCACGCTGACACAACAACTGAAATGTAAGGGAATCTGTCCCCCCCCCAAGGCGTTTGTTACTGAAAGAGCCACCTTGTGCAGCAGTAATGCTGCACAAGGAAAAGGTAGCTATTTTGGTTTAGCTCCTTGCACACGCAGAACTTAACACTTATAAAATGTGTCCACTGATACCGTAAAACCGTCCCGGAGGTGGGACTTTCCTTCGTAATATGACGCAGCACAGCCGTCATTCCTCCCCCCCCCCCGGCGCCGCGCCCCGGCTCCTCAGCGTTGTTTGATTCCGTCCCGGAGCCTGCGCTGTTATGTTACCCCGTGGCCAGGCACACTTAGCGCTGCCCGTCTTCTGGCATCATTTGGTGTCAGGATGGCTGCGCCTGTGCGGCCGCGCTGGCCGAGAGCCCGCCTCGCAGTGTCTTCTGATTTAATCCCACTGGGGGCCTGGGATTCATGGACATGCGCAGTGCATATCTGAACCTCCACCTCTCACTCATCTCCCTATGGCTTCTTCAGACTGTTCGGTGTCAGCTGGTCCCTAATAGCATGCCACGGCCGTGACACCGCACAGTCTTAAGAAGCCGTAGGGAGGGGAGTGAGAGGCGAGGATATGCACTGCGCATGGCCATGGATCCCAGGCCCCCAGTGGGATAAAATCAGAAGACACTGCGAGGCGGGCTCTCGGCCAGCGCGGCCGCACAGGCGCAGCCAGCCTGACACCAAATGATGTCAGAAGATGGGCAGCGCTAAGTGTGCCTGGCCAAGGGATAACATAACAGCGCAGGCTCCGGGACGGAATCAAACTACGCTGAGGAGCCGGGGCGCGGCGCCGGGGGGGTAGGAATGACGGCTGTGCTGCGTCATATTACGAAGGAAAGTCCCACCTCCGGGACGGTTTCACGGTTTCAGGGGACACATTTTATAAGTGTTTAGTTCTGTGTTTGCAAGGAGCATGATGAAAAGAGCCACCTTTTCCTTTTGCATCTTTTGTGCTGCACAAGCTGGCTCTTTCAGCTACAAATGCCTTGGGGGGGGGTTAAAGGTTCCCTTTCGACTTTCTCAGGCTTCGGCCTACATTGTGTTCCTCTGCTTTTCCACCTGTCCCTGGGCTCCAACACCGCTAGTTGCCGTCCAGAAGTGCTGTCCGCACAGTCCCAACAGTCGCTCCTCTGTTATTGGGGTTCAGTAACGTCAGCTGTTCCCCAGCTGTGTGTGTGGCAATCCCTCCTACCTCCTCCTACCTTCTCCTCCTCCACCTGTCCCTGGGCTCCAACACCGCTAGTTGTTGCCTGGTAGTGCTGTACGCACAGTCCCAACAGTCCCTCCTCTGTTATTGGGGTTCAGTAACGTCAGCTGTTCCCCAGCTGTGTGTGTGGCAATCCCTCCTACCTCCTCCTACCTCCTCCTCCTCCACCTGTCCCTGGGCTCCAACACCGCTAGTTGTTGCCTGGTAGTGCTGTACGCACAGTCCCAACAGTCCCTCCTCTGTTATTGGGGTTCAGTAACGTCAGCTGTTCCCCAGCTGTGTGTGTGGCAATCCCTCCTACCTCCTCCACCTCCTCCTCCTCCACCTGTCCCTGGGCTCCAACACCGCTAGTTGTTGCCTGGTAGTGCTGTACGCACAGTCCCAACAGTCCCTCCTCTGTTATTGGGGTTCAGTAACGTCAGCTGTTCCCCAGCTGTGTGTGTGGCAATCCCTCCTACCTCCTCCACCTCCTCCTCCTCCACCTGTCCCTGGGCTCCAACACCGCTAGTTGTTGCCTGGTAGTGCTGTACGTACAGTCCCAACAGTCCCTCCTCTGTTATTGGGGTTCAGTAACGTCAGCTGTTCCCCAGCTGTGTGTGTGGCAATCCCTCCTACCTCCTCCTACCTCCTCCTCCTCCACCAGAGGCGCTAAAGTATCATATGAACACCAGATAAGTGAATTTGGTCTATCTGTGGGTTTTTGGCTATAGGCTAGGCAAAGTGCAATAGGGGATATACTCTGAGTCAAAAATAGGTGGTTAAGTATAGTTTCATTTGTTTACTCTGTGGTATCTATTATTGTGCAGCACATTACCCTGGTATTTTGGACCGGTGGGAGATACAAATATATGTGGGGATTGGTCTTGCACACACTGTAAAAGGGTAAATGTATAACAATAAGGTGTCGGAGATACGACTACTCTGGTAATTAGAAGAAGTGTGTTAGAGGGCATTTGTGCAATAAATCAGTGCAATAAATCGCTATATATAAATTATTTTGATAGGTGCATAATTATCTGTACTTGTGGTATATACTGCTATTCCAGTGACTATAAATAGCTTACTGGCGGGCATTTGTGCAATATCTTATATATCGCTATATATAAACATTACTCTGATAGATCGATAATTATTTGTACCTGCAGTATATACTGCGACTCCAGTGACTGGAAGTAGTTTGCCGGTAGGCACTTGTGCAATATACTGTGTAATAATCTGCTGTATTTAAAACTATCCTAATATGTTCCAAGCATACAACACCTTTAAAGCGACACCTTAGCTATAACTTAATCACACACAGAGCTAATTATTCCCCCCACCCACTTTGGTATATTTCCTCTGTCCTTTCCCCCCCCCCCTCCCCCCTCTCTCTTCTATGGATATAGGAGCCAGGGTAAGTAGATAGGGTTACGGAGGAGCAGTCGACGAGAGCGGGGGCGCCACTGGCGTGTTTATTTAGGGGTGCCAACCTCCGCAGCCAGGTAGGGACAGTATCTTTTAGGGATTGTGAGGGTCAGTTATACTAGGCCTTCCACAGCATATTACACCCCTATTCCAATTCTCGACTGTAGTGTCTATATATTTTGAGTTGTTACGAGGGCTATTCCAGTTTTCTGGTTGCATAGGCTAACTCACTTTATTTAGAATTTTTGCTGTGGCCGTTATATTTATATCCCCTTTTGCATCCCACCTCCCTTTTCCATTTTCCTAGCGGCACTCCTTGTGTTGATACAGGCCTTTTCTTTCTGTCCTGCTGTATAGTAGGGTATTATAGAGTATATCAGGACCAGCCGACGTTGAGTGGGGGCGCCAATTTGCGAACAAGCTAGGGTGCCAACCTCCGCTGCTAGGAAGGATTTAATAGGGATTTACAGGGATAACCAGTAGCCCTTTTGTTCACATTGAGTGTAGGTTTGCGGGTTTTTGTCTACTACAATTTTAACTATTTTTCTAATAAAGTATTTTTAGGTATTAGTTGTCTGTTAAATAAAGTGCTGTACGCACAGTCCCAACAGTCCCTCCTCTGTTATTGGGGTTCAGTAACGTCAGCTGTTCCCCAGCTGTGTGTGTGGCAATCCCTCCTACCTCCTCCTACCTCCTCCTCCTCCACCTGTCCCTGGGCTCCAACACCGCTAGTTGTTGCCTGGTAGTGCTGTACGCACAGTCCCAACAGTCCCTCCTCTGTTATTGGGGTTCAGTAACGTCAGCTGTTCCCCAGCTGTGTGTGTGGCAATCCCTCCTACCTCCTCCTACCTCCTCCTCCTCCACCTGTCCCTGGGCTCCAACACCGCTAGTTGTTGCCTGGTAGTGCTGTACGCACAGTCCCAACAGTCCCTCCTCTGTTATTGGGGTTCAGTAACGTCAGCTGTTCCCCAGCTGTGTGTGTGGCAATCCCTCCTACCTCCTCCTACCTCCTCCTCCTCCACCTGTCCCTGGGCTCCAACACCGCTAGTTGTTGCCTGGTAGTGCTGTACGCACAGTCCCAACAGTCCCTCCTCTGTTATTGGGGTTCAGTAACGTCAGCTGTTCCCCAGCTGTGTGTGTGGCAATCCCTCCTACCTCCTCCACCTCCTCCTCCTCCACCTGTCCCTGGGCTCCAACACCGCTAGTTGTTGCCTGGTAGTGCTGTACGTACAGTCCCAACAGTCCCTCCTCTGTTATTGGGGTTCAGTAACGTCAGCTGTTCCCCAGCTGTGTGTGTGGCAATCCCTCCTACCTCCTCCTACCTCCTCCTCCTCCACCAGAGGCGCTAAAGTATCATATGAACACCAGATAAGTGAATTTGGTCTATCTGTGGGTTTTTGGCTATAGGCTAGGCAAAGTGCAATAGGGGATATACTCTGAGTCAAAAATAGGTGGTTAAGTATAGTTTCATTTGTTTACTCTGTGGTATCTATTATTGTGCAGCACATTACCCTGGTATTTTGGACCGGTGGGAGATACAAATATATGTGGGGATTGGTCTTGCACACACTGTAAAAGGGTAAATGTATAACAATAAGGTGTCGGAGATACGACTACTCTGGTAATTAGAAGAAGTGTGTTAGAGGGCATTTGTGCAATAAATCAGTGCAATAAATCGCTATATATAAATTATTTTGATAGGTGCATAATTATCTGTACTTGTGGTATATACTGCTATTCCAGTGACTATAAATAGCTTACTGGCGGGCATTTGTGCAATATCTTATATATCGCTATATATAAACATTACTCTGATAGATCGATAATTATTTGTACCTGCAGTATATACTGCGACTCCAGTGACTGGAAGTAGTTTGCCGGTAGGCACTTGTGCAATATACTGTGTAATAATCTGCTGTATTTAAAACTATCCTAATATGTTCCAAGCATACAACACCTTTAAAGCGACACCTTAGCTATAACTTAATCACACACAGAGCTAATTATTCCCCCCACCCACTTTGGTATATTTCCTCTGTCCTTTCCCCCCCCCCCTCCCCCCTCTCTCTTCTATGGATATAGGAGCCAGGGTAAGTAGATAGGGTTACGGAGGAGCAGTCGACGAGAGCGGGGGCGCCACTGGCGTGTTTATTTAGGGGTGCCAACCTCCGCAGCCAGGTAGGGACAGTATCTTTTAGGGATTGTGAGGGTCAGTTATACTAGGCCTTCCACAGCATATTACACCCCTATTCCAATTCTCGACTGTAGTGTCTATATATTTTGAGTTGTTACGAGGGCTATTCCAGTTTTCTGGTTGCATAGGCTAACTCACTTTATTTAGAATTTTTGCTGTGGCCGTTATATTTATATCCCCTTTTGCATCCCACCTCCCTTTTCCATTTTCCTAGCGGCACTCCTTGTGTTGATACAGGCCTTTTCTTTCTGTCCTGCTGTATAGTAGGGTATTATAGAGTATATCAGGACCAGCCGACGTTGAGTGGGGGCGCCAATTTGCGAACAAGCTAGGGTGCCAACCTCCGCTGCTAGGAAGGATTTAATAGGGATTTACAGGGATAACCAGTAGCCCTTTTGTTCACATTGAGTGTAGGTTTGCGGGTTTTTGTCTACTACAATTTTAACTATTTTTCTAATAAAGTATTTTTAGGTATTAGTTGTCTGTTAAATAAAGTGCTGTACGCACAGTCCCAACAGTCCCTCCTCTGTTATTGGGGTTCAGTAACGTCAGCTGTTCCCCAGCTGTGTGTGTGGCAATCCCTCCTACCTCCTCCTACCTCCTCCTCCTCCACCTGTCCCTGGGCTCCAACACCGCTAGTTGTTGCCTGGTAGTGCTGTACGCACAGTCCCAACAGTCCCTCCTCTGTTATTGGGGTTCAGTAACGTCAGCTGTTCCCCAGCTGTGTGTGTGGCAATCCCTCCTACCTCCTCCTACCTCCTCCTCCTCCACCTGTCCCTGGGCTCCAACACCGCTAGTTGTTGCCTGGTAGTGCTGTACGCACAGTCCCAACAGTCCCTCCTCTGTTATTGGGGTTCAGTAACGTCAGCTGTTCCCCAGCTGTGTGTGTGGCAATCCCTCCTACCTCCTCCTCCTCCACCTGTCCCTGGGCTCCAACACCGCTAGTTGTTGCCTGGTAGTGCTGTACGCACAGTCCCAACAGTCCCTCCTCTGTTATTGGGGTTCAGTAACGTCAGCTGTTCCCCAGCTGTGTGTGTGGCAATCCCTCCTACCTCCTCCTACCTCCTCCTCCTCCACCTGTCCCTGGGCTCCAACACCGCTAGTTGCCGTCCAGAAGTGCTGTCCGCACAGAGCCAAACACCTCGCCAATGTGTTAGTGGGGTTCAGCACCGCCAGCTGTTCCCCTGCTGTGCAGCCGGCAATGTGTACTGCGACCGCCACGCAGGCACAACAGACCCAAAGCTGCCGCCAGTGCAAGTTAAATTTAAGGGAACCTGGTCCCCCCCCCAGGCGTTTGTTACTGAAGGAGCCACCTTGTGCAGCAGTAATGATGCAAAGGGAAAAAGTGCCTCTTTTAATTATGGTCCTTGCACATGCTGATCCTAACACTTATGAAAAGTGTCCCCTCCTACCATGATACCGTCCGGTTGGTGGAACTTTCCTTTGTGATGTGACGCAGCACAGCCGTCATTCTTACCCCCTTGGCGCCGTGCGCTGCCTCCTCAGCGTTGTTTGAATCAGTCCCGGAGCCTGCGCTGTTAGGTTAGCCCTTGGCCATGCACACATTTAGCGCTGCCCGTCTTCTGACATCATTTGGTGTCAGGCTGGCTGCGCCTGTGCGGCCGCGCTGGCCGAGAGCCCGCCTCGTACTGTCTTCTGATTTAATCCCACTGGGGGCCTGAGATCCATGGACATGCGCAGTGCATATCTGAACCTCCACCTCTCACTCATCTCCCTATGGCTTCTTCAAACTGTGCGGTGTCAGCTGGTCCCTAATAGCATGCCACGGCCGTGACACCGCACAGTCAGAAGAAGCCGTAGGGAGATGAGTGAGAGGTGGAGGTTCAGATATGCACTGCGCATGTCCATGGATCTCAGGCCCCCAGTGGGATTAAATCAGAATACAGTACGAGGCGGGCTCTCGGCCAGCGCGGCCGCACAGGCGCAGCCAGCCTGACACCAAATGATGTCCGAAGACGGGCAGCGCAAAATGTGTGCATGGCCAAGGGCTAACCTAAGCGCGCAGGCTCCGGGACTGATTCAAACAACGCTGAGGAGGCGGCGCACGGCGCCAAGGGGGTAAGAATGACGGCTGTGCTGCGTCACATCACAAAGGAAAGTTCCACCTACCGGACGGTATCACGGTAGGAGGGGACACTTTTTATAAGTGTTAGGTTCAGCATGTGCAAGGACCATAATTAAAAGAGCTAAGTTTACCTTTTCCAGCATTAGTGCTGTACACGATGGCTCTTTCAGCTACAAACGCCTGGGGGGGGGGGGGTTAAAGTTTCCCTTTCAACTTGCTCCAGTGCAGGCTTCGGCCTACACTCTGCTCCCTCTCCTCCTCCTGCTGACCCTGGGCTCTAACACCGCCAGTTGGGGCCCAGATGTGCTAGCTGCACAGAGCCAAACACCAGCCAATGTGTCAGTGGGGTTCAGCACCGCCAGCTGTTCCCCTGCTGTGTAGCCGGCAACGTGTCCTGCAACAGCCACGCAGACACAAGAACTGAAATTGAAGGAAACCTGTCCCCCCTCCCCCAGGCGTTTTTACGTTTTACAGCCACCTTGTACGACAGTAATGCTGCATGTGTGCAAGGTGGCTCAGAAACTTAATCTCCTTGCCCATGTTGAAGTGAACACGTCTAAAAATGAGTCCTCTGCGACCATTAAAACGTCCCTCAGGTGTGATTTTCCTTTGTATTGACACGCAACAAGCTCCTTGGTAGCGCTGCCCGTCTTCTGATATCATTGTTTGGCTGCCTGCACCTCTGCGGCCGCCTTGCCCCACACAACGCCCCTCGGTGTCTTATTTATTTTGACTGCGAGGGTGTGATTGATGGGCATGAACGGTGCATTTCTTCGCCTGTCCCTCATCTCCTTCTGCCTTCCTCAGACTGTGCGGCTTCATGGCCGCGGCATGCGATAAGGGATCAGCTGACGCCGCACAGTCTGAAGCGGGTGTAAGGACCCGAGTGTGAGAGGCGAACATATGTACTGCGCCAGGCCATGAATCCCAGCCCCGCAGTGTTTTAACAATGTTAACACACTGGGGGGCTGGGATGCATGGTCATCGCGAACCGCACCGGCCGACATTAAATGATGTCAGAAGATGGGCAGCGCTAACAGCGCTAGGCCAGGGGATAACACAAAAGCGCAGACTCCTGTGCAACAAATAACGATGCTCAGGAGGCTGCACCCAGCACCAAGGTGGGATTCTTGACATCTGTGCTGCGTCTCATTACAAAGGGAACTCGCGCCTCCAACACAGTTTGACTGTATAAAGGGCTAAATGTTATACGTGTTTCATTCAGCGTGTGCAAGGAGAAAAATTAAAAGAGCAACCTTTGTCTTGTGCGGCACTACTACTGCATAAGCTGTGGCTCTTCTAGTTTGTAACCCCTGAGGGGGGGTTAAAGGTTACCTTTGAAATCGGTTCAATTAGGCTTCGGCCTACACTCTGCTCCACCGGCAGAGCCCGGGCTCCAACACCGCTAGTTGCTGTCCGGAAGAGCTGGCTGCACAGAGCCAAACACCTCGCCAATGTGTCAGTGGGGTTCAGCACCGCCAGCTGTTCCCCTGCTGTGTAGCCGGCAATGTGTCCTGCGACCGCCACGCAGACACAACAGACCCAAAGCTGCCGCCAGTGCAGGCTTCGGCCTACACTCCCCTCCCCCTGCTCCTCCTCCTGCTCCTCCTCCTCCTGCTGACCCCGGGCTCTAACACCGCCAGTTGGGGCCCGGTACTGCTAGCTGCACAGAGAAAAACACCAGCCAATGTGTCAGTGGGGTTCAGCACCGCCAGCTGTTTCCCTGCTGTGCAGCCGGCATCGTGCCCTGCAAAAGCCACGCAGACACAAGAACTGAAATTGAAGGGAACCTGTCCCCCCTCCCCCAGGCGTTTGTACGTTTTACAGCCACCTCGTACAGCGGTAATGCTGCATGTGTGCAAGGTGGCTCATAAACGTATTCTCCTCGCACATGTGGAACTGAAAACACGTCTAAAATGTGTCCTCTGTGTGACCATTTAACCGTCCCGGTGGTGTGACTTTCCTTTGTAATGACACGCTGCAACCCCCTTGGTAGCGCTGCCCGTCTTCTGGCATCATGGTATGGCTGCCTGCGCCTCTGCGGCCGCCCTGACCCACACAACGCCCCTCGGTGTCTTATTTATTTGAACTGCGAGGGTGTGATTGACGGGCATGAGCAGTGCTTATGTTCGCATGTCCCTCATCTCCTTCCGCCTTCTTCAGACTGTGCGGCTTCATGGCCGTGGCATGCGATAAGGGATCAGCTGACGCCGCATAGTCTGAAGCAGGTGTAAGAACCCAAGCGAGAGGCGAACATATGTACTGCGCCAGGCCATGAATCCCAGCCCCGCAGTGTTTAAACAATGTTAAGACACTGCGGGGCTGGGATTCATGGTCATCGCGAACCGCACCGGCCGACATCAAATGTTGTCAGAGGACGGGCAGCGCTAACAGCGCAAGGCCAAGGGATAACACGACAGCGCAGACTCCTGTGCAACAAATAACGAAGCTCAGGAGGCCGCGCAAAGCACCAAGGTGGCATTTTTGTCAGCTGTGCTGCATCTCATTTTGAAGGGAACTCACGTCTCCAACATGGTTTGACTGTATAAAGGGCTAAATGTTATACGTGTTTCATTCAGCGTGTGCAAGGAGAAAAATGAAAAGAGCAACCTTTGACTTGTGCAGCACTACTGCTGCATAAGCTGTGGCTCTTCTAGTTTGTAACCCCTGAGGGGGGGTTAAAGGTTACCTTTGAAATCGGTTCAATTAGGCTTCGGCCTACACTCTGCTCCACCGGCAGAGCCCGGCCTCCAACAACGCCAGTTGCTGTCCGGAAGTGCTGGCTGCACAGAGCCAAACACCTCGCCAATGTGTCAGTGGGGTTCAGCACCGCCAGCTGTTCCCCTGCTGTGTAGCCGGCAACGTGTCCTGCGACCGCCACGCAGGCACAACAGACCCAAAGCTGCCACCAGTGCAGGCTTCGGCCTACACTTCCCTCCCCCTGCTCCTCCTTCTGCTGACCCTGGGCTCTAACACCGCCAGTTGGGGCTCTAGGAAGACAAGCTTGAATAGGTCCCCATCCTGGTTCCAGTACCGTCAGCTGGTTCCGGGCAGAGCCTTTGGCTTAGGTGCCTCCCTCTGGGTATCCGAGTTCCACCAACGTCAGGTGGTCCTTGGTAGTGCTTTCAGGCACGGGTACCTCCTGCTTAGTAACCGGGTTCCAGTAACGTCAGCTGGTCCTCGGTAGTTCCATTGGCTCTTGGACCTTCGGCTACCCATCCGGGTTCCAGTACCGTCAGCTGGTTCTCGGCAGTGTCTTTTGCTCTTGTACCTTCTGCTCCCCATCCTGGTTCCAGTACCGTCAGCTGGTTCCGGGCAGAGCCTTTGGCTTAGGTGCCTCCCTCTGGGTATCCGAGTTCCACCAACGTCAGGTGGTCCTTGGTAGTGCTTTCAGGCACGGGTACCTCCTGCTTAGTAACTGGGTTCCAGTAACGTCAGCTGGTCCTCAGTAGTTCCATTGGCTCTTGGACCTTCGGCTACCCATCCGGGTTCCAGTACCGTCAGCTGGTTCTCGGCAGTGTCTTTTGCTCTTGTACCTTCTGCTCCCCATCCTGGTTCCAGTACCGTCAGCTGGTTCCGGGCAGAGCCTTTGGCTTAGGTGCCTCCCTCTGGGTATCCAAGTTCCACCAACGTCAGGTGGTCCTTGGTAGTGCTTTGAGGCACGGGTACCTCCTGCTTAGTAACCGGGTTCCAGTAACGTCAGCTGGTCCTCGGTAGTTCCATTGGCTCTTGGACCTTCGGGTAGCCATCCGAGTTCCAGTTCCATCAGCTGGTTCTCTGCATTTTCTCAGCCTTCTTGTACCTTCTGCTACATTTCCAAGTTCAAGACCCTAAAGACGATGACCCGGAAGACCACCCCTAAGATGATGACGACACCAGAGACGACAACCACCGAGATGACGACGACCCTGGAGACGATGACCCTGAAGACGACCCCAATGACGACGACCCCGATGACGACGACCCCGGAGACGACGACCCTGGAGACGACGACGACATGGGAGACCGAGAAGCAGAAGAACAAGAGGCTGCAGAACAAAGAGCAGAAGAACATTAAGCATAAGACTAAATATCAGAGCAAAATATATTATCTAAATTATAAGCAGAAGAAGACTAAGCAGTGTATGGGGGTGAGTCCGTTCCTCCTCGTGGTGCCCCTGGATAAAGCCTGATGCTGCAGGCCAAACTGAACGCGGACAAATGTACCTCTTTTGTGACAGGCAGAACGGAAGGTGTAATCTTCAAACTTTTATAGATAACAACTACGGGAATGCCTGTCACAAATAAGAATATGATGAAGAAGTAGAATATGATGAAGATAATAGTAAAATAAAAAGAATATGAACAATGTAACCAAAAAAATAATAGGTAGAAGATGAAGAAGAAGATGAATAAGGTGAAGAAGTTGATGTCAAAGAAGCTGATGATGAGGATAATGAAGAAGAAAGTGTGGGAGAAGTAAAAAAGAAGGTGAAGGGCGTGGAAGTAGTGAAACATCAATATCTGACAAAATAAAAAAAAAATTAACATAGTCAAAATCTTTCTACCGCCGAACGTCATAAAAAAAAAACAAAATCCTGCTATTCTATTACATTGGGCTAAACCTCTGTGCCTTTAATGTCTCCGCCACGTCCCCAATACATCCTACATTATTCTTAGTTGTTTTCCTTCATGTAGAATGAACCTACAAGTTTATAAAGGGTTTATTTTAATTCCGATATTTTCGTCCCATTGACTTGCATTGGGATCGGGTATCGGTATCGGATTAGATCCAATATTTTGACGGTATCGGCTGATACTTTCCGATACCGATACTTTCCGATATCGGAAAGTATCGCTCAACACTAGTCGTAACCATGAATGCCCAAGCAACAGCAATGTCCTGCACAATTGGTAAGCGACATAGCTTATCAGAAGAACTATACTACATTTCTAGTTTAAGGCATTTGCTAATATTATTATTATTATTATTATTATTGTACCTACTACATATTGGGATAGGATCTTGGAGATGGGAATACCCCTTTATGTTTATGTTTGTGTAAATGCCATCAAATGGTTGTGGAAATACTATGTCAACAAAAAACTTAATGTATAGCTAAATTTTTACAATTTGTGGTACACAATAGACATTTATTAAAAGGAGTTTTCTTGCCTTAGTAAATGCATGGTTTGTTTGGTGTAATAAATTACTCAATAACAATTCTTCACTTTTTGCAAGAATTCAACTTAGTGCCATTTTATATGAACCATTATTATTATCTACTATATAATTGTCTAAGGGTCACTTCTGTCTTTCTGTCTGTCTGTCCTTCTGTCTGTCACGGATATTCATTGGTCGTGGCCTCTGTCAGTCATGGAAATCCAAGTCGCTGATTGGTTGTGGCAAAACAGCCTCGACCAATCAGCGACGGGCACAGTCCGGAAGAAAATGGCCGCTCCTTCCTCCCCGCAGTCAGTGCCCGCTCCATACTCCCCTCCGGTCACAGCGCCCGCTCCGTACTCCGCTCCGGTCACAGTGCCCGCTTCGTACTCCCCTCCGGTCACACCGTCCGCTCCGTACTCCCCTCCGATCACAGTGCCCGCTCCACACTCCCCTCCGGTCACAGCGCCCGCTCCGCACTCCCCTCCGGTCACAGCGCCCGCTCCGTACTCCCCTCCGGTCACAGCGCCCGCTCTGCACTCCCCTCCGGTCACAGTGCCCGCTCTGTACTCCCCTCCGGTCACAGCGCCCGCTCCGTACTCCCCTCCGGTCACAGCGCCCGCTCCGTACTCCCCTCCGGTCAGCGCTCACACAGGGTTAATGGCAGTGTTGACCGCGGTGTAACGCACTCGGTTAATGCTGCTATTAACCCTGTGTGACCAACTTTTTACTATTGATGCTGCCTATGCAGCATGAATAGTAAAAATATGTAATGTTAAAAAATAATTAAAAGAATAAAAAATAGTTACATACTCACCCTCCGGTGGCCCCCCAGATCGAAGCGGCCGGTTACTGATGCTTCGCGCGACGCCGCGGTGACCGTTGCATGCAGTGCGGTCTCTGTTGTGTATCCGCTTTTTGGGCTCCCCTGGTGGTTGCTGGTGGTACTGGTGACTTGTTTGCACTTTGCTGCTTCTGTTCACCTGCTTCCATCAGTGTTTGGGAGTTTCCTATTTAGCCTTGCTCTCCAGTCATTTCCTTGCCGGTCATCATTGTAACCAGAGCCTTCGGTTGCATGTTCCTGCTACTAGTCTGCTGATCAGCTAAGTGGACTTTGTCCTTTTGTTTTGTACCTTTTGTCCAGTTTGCAGTTTTTGTAATTCTCTGTAGCTGGAAGCTCTTGCGGGCTGAAATTGCCACTCCTGTGTCATGAGTTGACACAGGAGTCTTAAAGTAATTTCAGGATGGTTTTTGAAAGGGTTTTCAGTTGACCGTGAAGTCCTCTTTTGTATCCTTCTGCTATCTAGTAAGTGGACCTCTCTTTGCTAAATCTACTTTCATACTGTGTATGTCTTTTCCTCTTAATTCACCGTTATTACATGTGGGGGGCTGCTATCATCTTTTGGGGTATTTCCCTAGAGGTAAGCCAGGTCTGTTTCTTCCTCTACCAGGCGTAGTTAGTCCTCCGGCTGGCGCGTGGCATATAGGAAGCCGTAGGTATGCTCCCTGGCTACTGTTAGTTGTGTGGTAGATTTAGCTCACGGTCAACTCGAGTTTCCATCACCCGAGAGCTCGTTCGTTACTTATATGTTTCTTACGTTCCCTTGCCATTGGGAACCATGACAGTATGACCGGCCTGTGTTAAACTTATTGGCAGAAGAAAGGAGAGAAAAAAGAAGTCTGTAAAATTTTTTTTTTCCCTTTTTCCTCTATGCTTGCTCCATAGTTGGATCAGTTGTATTTCAGCTTTAATTACAGCCTTTGCCTTTCTCTCCTTATAATCCTTGAATGGCTCTGAGCTCACCTGTTTAAAGATGGATCCTCAGAGTTTGGCTGCAGGTTTAAATAATCTTGCTATGAAGGTTCAAAATTTACAAGATTTTGTTATACATGCTCCTATTTCTGAACCTAAAATCCCTACACCAGAGGTGTTTTCCGGAGATAGATCTCGGTTTTTGAATTTCAAATATAATTGTAAATTATTCCTTTCTCTCAGACCTCACTCGTCAGGAGATCCTGTCCAGCAGGTTAAGATTGTAATCTATTTGCTGCGAGGTGACCCTCAAAATTGGGCATTTTCATTGGCACCAGGGGATCCTGCGTTGCTCAATGTGGATGCGTTTTTCCTGGCTTTAGGGTTGCTTTATGAGGAACCTAATTTGGAGATTCAAGCTGAAAAAGCTTTGATAGCCCTATCTCAAGGGCAAGATGAAGCGGAGATATACTGCCAAAAATTTCGTAGGTGGTCTGTGCTTACTCAGTGGAATGAGTGCGCCTTAGCGGCAAATTTCAGAGAGGGCCTTTCTGATGCCGTTAAAGATGTTATGGTCGGGTTCCCTGCACCTACAGGTCTGAATGAGTCCATGACAATGGCAATTCAGATTGATCGGCGTTTGCGGGAGCGCAAACCCGTGCACCATTTGGCGGTATCTTCTGAAGAGACGCCAGAGAAAATGCAATGTGACAGAGTTATGTCCAGAAGCGAGCGGCAGAATTATAGGCGTAAAAATGGGTTATGCTTCTATTGTGGTGATTCTGCTCATGTTATATCGGCATGCTCTAAGAATACTAGGAAGGTTGACAAGTCCATTTCAATTGGCACTTTACAGTCCAAATTTATTTTGTCTGTAACCTTGATTTGTTCATTATCAGTTATTACCGTGGATGCCTATGTGGACTCGGGCGCCGCTCTGAGTCTTATGGACTGGTCCTTTGCCAGGCGCTGTGGGTTTGATTTAGAGCCTCTGGAAGTCCCTATACCTCTGAAGGGTATTGATTCTACACCTTTGGCTTGTAATAAACCACAGTTCTGGACGCAAGTGACTATGCGTATGACTCCAGACCATCAGGAGGTGATTCGCTTCCTTGTGTTGTACAATTTACATGATGTTTTGGTGCTTGGATTACCATGGTTACAGTCTCATAACCCAGTCCTTGACTGGAAGGCTATGTCTGTGTTAAGCTGGGGATGTCGGGGGGCTCATGGGGACACTCCTATGGTGTCCATTTCGTCATCTATTCCATCTGAGATTCCGGCATTTTTGTCTGATTATCATGATATTTTTGAAGAGCCTAAGATTGGTTCACTCCCTCCTCACAGGGATTGTGATTGCGCCATAGATCTGATTCCTGGCAGTAAATTTCCAAAGGGTCGTTTGTTTAACCTATCTGTACCTGAACATGCTGCTATGCGCGAGTATATTAAGGAGTCCCTGGAAAAGGGACATATTCGTCCTTCTTCATCACCTTTAGGAGCCGGTTTTTTCTTTGTCTTTAAAAAGGATGGCTCTCTGAGGCCTTGTATTGATTATCGTCTCCTGAATAAAATTACAGTCAAATATCAGTATCCGTTGCCTTTGCTGACTGATTTGTTTGCTCGCATAAGGGGGGCTAAGTGGTTCTCTAAGATTGATCTTTGTGGGGCGTATAATTTGGTGCGAATTAAGCAGGGGGATGAGTGGAAGACCGCATTTAATACGCCTGAGGGCCATTTTGAGTATTTGGTAATGCCTTTCGGCCTTTCTAATGCACCTTCTGTCTTTCAGTCCTTAATGCATGATATTTTCCATGAATATTTGGATAAATTTATGATTGTGTACTTGGATGATATTTTGATTTTTTCTGATGACTGGGAGTCTCATGTTCAGCAGGTCAGGAGGGTTTTTCAGGTTTTGCGGGAGAATTCTTTGTGTGTAAAGGGTTCAAAGTGTGTTTTTGGGGTTCAAAAAATTTAATTTTTGGGGTATATTTTTTCCCCTTCTTCTATTGAGATGGACCCTGTCAAGGTTCGGGCTATTTACGACTGGACGCAGCCTACTTCTCTGAAGAGTCTCCAGAAATTCTTGGGCTTTGCTAATTTTTATCGTCGATTTATAGCTGGTTTTTCTGGCGTTGCTAAACCTCTGACGGATTTGACTAAAAAGGGTGCTGATGTTGCCAATTGGTCCCCTGCTGCCGTGGAGGCCTTTCGGGAGCTTAAGCGCTGCTTTTTGTCTGCCCCTGTGTTGCGCCAGCCTGATGTTTCTCTTCCCTTTCAGGTTGAGGTCGATGCTTCCGAGATCAGAGCGGGGGAGGTTTTGTCGCAGAAAAGTTCCGACTGCTCAGTGATGAGACCTTGTGCGTTCTTTTCGCGAAAATTTTCGGCCGCCGAGCGAAACTATGATGTTGGTAATCGGGAGCTATTGGCCATGAAGTGGGCATTTGAGGAGTGGCGTCATTGGCTTGAGGGTGCTAGACATCAGGTGGTAGTTTTGACTGATCACAAGAATTTAATTTATTTGGAGTCTGCCAGGCGCCTGAATCCTAGACAGGCACGTTGGTCGTTGTTCTTTTCCCGGTTTAATTTTGTGGTCTCGTACTTACCGGGTTCTAGGAATGTGAAAGCAGATGCTCTTTCTAGGAGTTTTGAGCCTGACTCTCCTGGGAATTCTGAACCTGCTGGTGTCCTTAAGGATGAAGTGGTTTTGTCTGCTGTCTCTCCAGATTTGCGACGTGCTTTGCAAGAATTTCAGGCGGATAGACCTGATCGTTGTCCGTCTGGTAGACTGTTTGTTCCTGACGAGTGGACCACTAGAGTCATCTCGGAAGTTCATTCTTCTACTCTGGCAGGTCATCCGGGAATTTTTGGCACCAGAGATTTGGTGGCTAGATCCTTCTGGTGGCCTTCCCTGTCTCGAGATGTGCGTGTTTTTGTGCAGTCTTGCGATGTGTGTGCTCGGGCCAAGCCTTGTTGTTCTAGGGCTAGTGGGTTGTTGTTGCCCTTGCCTATTCCGAAGAGGCCTTGGACGCACATCTCTATGGACTTTATCTCGGATCTCCCTGTTTCTCAGAAGATGTCTGTCATCTGGGTGGTGTGTGACCGTTTTTCTAAAATGGTTCATTTGGTGCCATTGCCTAAGTTGCCTTCCTCATCTGAGTTGGTCCCTCTGTTTTTTCAAAATGTGGTTCGCTTGCATGGTATTCCGGAAAACATCGTTTCTGACAGGGGTACCCAGTTCGTGTCTAGATTTTGGCGGGCAGTCTGTGCCAGGTTGGGCAGTGATTTGTCCTTTTTGTCTGCATTCCATCCTCAGACCAATGGCCAGACGGAGCGAACTAATCAAACTTTGGAGACTTATTTGAGGTGTTTTGTGTCTGCGGATCAGGATGATTGGGTTGCCTTTCTGCCGTTGGCGGAGTTTGCTCTTAATAATCGGGCTAGTTCTGCCACTTTGGTTTCTCCTTTCTTTTGCAATTCAGGGTTTCATCCACGTTTTTTATCTGGTCAGGTTGAATCTTCGGATTGTCCTGGAGTGGATGCGGTGGTGGATCGGTTGCATCGGATTTGGGGACAAGTGGTGGATAATTTGGAATTGTCCCAGGAGAGGACTCAGCAGTTTGCTAACCGTCGTCGTCGTGTTGGTCCCCACCTTCGCGTTGGGGACTTGGTGTGGTTGTCTTCCCGTTTTGTCCCTATGAGGGTTTCTTCTCCCAAATTTAAGCCTCGGTTCATCGGTCCTTATAGGATTTTGGAGATTCTTAACCCTGTTTCCTTTCGTTTGGACCTCCCGGCATCTTTCGCTATCCATAATGTGTTCCATCGGTCGTTGTTGCGGAGATATGAGGTACCGGTGGTTCCTTCTACTGAACCTCCTGCTCCTGTGCTGGTGGAGGGTGAATTGGAGTACGTCGTAGAGAAGATCTTGGACTCCCGTATTTCCAGACGGAGACTTCAATATCTGGTTAAATGGAAAGGCTATGGTCAGGAAGATAATTCTTGGGTAACTGCCTCTGATGTTCATGCCTCGGATTTGGTTCGTGCCTTTCATAGGGCTCATCCAGATCGCCCTGGCGGTTCTTGTGAGGGTTCGGTGCCCCCTCCTTAAGGGGAGGGTACTGTTGTGTATCCGCTTTTTGGGCTCCCCTGGTGGTTGCTGGTGGTACTGGTGACTTGTTTGCACTTTGCTGCTTCTGTTCACCTGCTTCCATCAGTGTTTGGGAGTTTCCTATTTAGCCTTGCTCTCCAGTCATTTCCTTGCCGGTCATCATTGTAACCAGAGCCTTCGGTTGCATGTTCCTGCTACTAGTCTGCTGATCAGCTAAGTGGACTTTGTCCTTTTGTTTTGTACCTTTTGTCCAGTTTGCAGTTTTTGTAATTCTCTGTAGCTGGAAGCTCTTGCGGGCTGAAATTGCCACTCCTGTGTCATGAGTTGACACAGGAGTCTTAAAGTAATTTCAGGATGGTTTTTGAAAGGGTTTTCAGTTGACCGTGAAGTCCTCTTTTGTATCCTTCTGCTATCTAGTAAGTGGACCTCTCTTTGCTAAATCTACTTTCATACTGTGTATGTCTTTTCCTCTTAATTCACCGTTATTACATGTGGGGGGGCTGCTATCATCTTTTGGGGTATTTCCCTAGAGGTAAGCCAGGTCTGTTTCTTCCTCTACCAGGCGTAGTTAGTCCTCCGGCTGGCGCGTGGCATATAGGAAGCCGTAGGTATGCTCCCTGGCTACTGTTAGTTGTGTGGTAGATTTAGCTCACGGTCAACTCGAGTTTCCATCACCCGAGAGCTCGTTCGTTACTTATATGTTTCTTACGTTCCCTTGCCATTGGGAACCATGACAGGTCTCCCGAGATGATGACGTGCGGTCTCGTGAGACCGCTACGTCATCATCTCGTGAGACCGCCATGCAATCTTCAGACCGGAGCATGCGAGGAGCATCAGTAACCAGACGCTTCGATCCGGAGGCTCCAGAAGGTGAGTATGTAACTATTTTTTATTTTAATTCTTTTTTTAACAGGGATATGGTGCATACTATGTGACTGGCCAATATACTACGTGAGTGGGCAGTACACTACGTGGCTCTGTGCTGTATACTACGTCACTGGGCAATATACTACATGGCTGGGACGTGGCTGGGCAATATACTACGTGGCTGGGAAATATACTACATGGGCTGTGCAATATAGTACGTGGCTGGTCAATATTCTACGTGGGCTGCGCAATATACTACATCACTGGGCAATATACTATGTGGCTGGGCAATATACTACGTGGCTGGGCAATATACTACGTGGGCTGCGCGATATACGTGGGCTGCGTAATATACTACGTGGGCTGCGCAATATACAACGTGGGCTGGGCAATATACTACGTGGGCTAGGCAATATACTACGTGGGCTGCACAATATACAACGTGGGCTGCGCAATATACAACGTGGGCTGCACAATATACAACGTGCACTGCGCAATGTACTAGGTGGACTGGGCAATATACTACGTGGGTTGCACAATATACTACGTGGGCTGCGCAATATACAACATGTACTGTGTGGGCTGCACAATGTACTGCGTGGGCTGTGCTATACACTACACATACATATTCTAGAATACCCGATGCATTAGAATCGGGCCACCATCTAGTCTTCAATAATTGACAAGAAGATAACATTCGTTTCTTGACATTTTTTGAAACAGCCAGTATTAACTTTTTAAACTACTGTTTTAAGGAAATTCAGAGTTCATAAAAGTGGGAGAACTTCTCCCATTTTGAATTTTTATAAAGACGTCGATGTGTAGTGTGACTACAAAACGCATCCGGCGGGCTGAAGGACCAGGCAAGTCCATAAATTACACAGACTGGTCAGTGGTTTCAGGTGAAATGTTTAATGTTGCATTTCTTTAGTAGCAGTGTTTCACCACCGATTACAGTTTATTAATGGGGGTGCCAGTAAAGGTGCATCCTGAAGGTGTCATATTATCAGGCGCTGCTCCATAAAAAAACTAATAGTCAGAGAAAACAACTCTTTTAATTAACAACTAATATAAAACCAAAATCAATTTAATTGCCAAGTTTCATCCTATAGAGGGTGCAGGGTTTCAGCTTGCCCTAAAGGCTCTAGTGCCTAAGGGGGCCTCATCACAAAACACCACTGTTATAATAAAACATATTAGGTGGGTGGGGGTCCAGTTACAAACTTTACAGTGGTAAAGGAGGAACCAACCAATTTAATTCCTGCTTTATGTTATGCATTTTTATTATGCAATTTTCTCAGACGAAAAGAATTGCTCATAACCAGAGATCTACGCAATGGATGTAAGTCTCTGTTAGTGAAAAAGTTTAACCTTCAGTTAGTACACCCTGGAGAATGTTATAAAAGGCCAACACATTTGTTTCAAAGGGAAGATATGTCTGCATCTCTCATAAGTCTATGAACATGACCAGAATCAATGAATAAAAACAATTTGTACTGTTCTGTCAGAGTAGATGACTACGAAAAGGTATCATAGGGCTGGTAGCCACCCTACATGATAAGGGTTAAATATCTTACACAGTAAGCTTACCACAAGCTACTATTATCCATTATCTTGGAGCCTTACATTTCTTTCCATTAGGTTAAACAGCTACCATGGGAGTCTTCAATTAACACTAAAGAGAAGAACAGCAAGGCTTCGTCTTCTGCAGACTTACTTTACTTTCTTACTATCCCTATTAAATTGTTTTATGAAGAAGACACTGAAAACACATTTTAATTTCACATGTTTTATAGAAGGCATACATATGGCAGCTTTATAGATTCTTATTAATTGGACACTATTAACTATTAAACTTCATTAAATGTGAAACAAGGCATGAAAATTTAAACAAATGCCATAACTCAGCTAATTTGCCAAAAGAATGAAATTAAACCGGCTTCCATAAGCAACGCTGGTCAAGTTTGGCTACTTTCACACATGTTTTTTTTTTTTTTTTTTTAAATTCGCCGGATCCTGCCTGACAGCAAAAAAACTGATGTGTGAAAGTAGCCTTAGTCTTTAAAAAAAAGATTTCAGAGAATATGAGAATCACAAATTACACTTATATAGTTGAAGAAACACTACAGACAACATTAATACAATGCATTATGTCTAGTGCAGGGTCCAAAAGAAAAAAAATACATAAAAATGAAAAAAAATACCAAAAAAAGAGCGCTTGGTCATGCAGCATCCACTCAAGTCCAGCATTCGGCATAATACAGTTGATCAGGTTCCCCAGCTTGTTCCTTTACACCACTAATATACATCAACTCTATTCATGGCATAATTTCTCAAGGGCAAGTCCACCCTCTGTCCTGGTGATATGATTCTTTTCAATGGTACAGAATTTTCAGGCGTCAGATCAACTTTAACCCCTGTGACGTACTAGTACCGCACATGTCGTGTCTCTCCTTTTGATGTGGGCTCCAGCGCTGAGCTCACATCTTTCACAACACGTCAGCTGTTTTGAACAGCTGCCATGTACCCCTAACAGCCGCTGGTGAAATCGTGATCCACCCACAGCTGTTAACCTGTTAAATGTTGCTATCAATCTCTGACAGTGGCATTTAACTCCCGCTTCTGGTAAGCGCACCAGAAATCCCGCCCATCGGTGACCCCGTAACATAATCGTGGATCACCGATGGGTCGGCATGACAACAAAAGGTCTCCAGCAGACATCTATAGTTGTCATTGCTAGATTGCTATGAGCCCTGCCCAGTGAGCTTTTTGGTTACATACAGGTGATCTGATTATCGCCTGAATGTAGCAGAGTTGATCGTGTTACTGCAGCTTCTAGTCTCCCATGGAGACTATTGAAACATGAAAAAAGCTTAAAAAATGTTTTTAAAAATATTAAAAAAATATATAAAAGTTCAAATCAAATTTCACCCCATTCAAAATAAAACAAGTTAAAAATCTATTATACACACATTTGGTATTGCCGCATTCAGAATTGCTAGAGCTCTCAAGCTATAAAAGAATTAGTCAGATCGGTAAGCGGCGTAGCAAAAAAAAAAGTGAAAACAGCAGAATTTTTTTGGTCGCCACAACAATGGGTGATCAAAAGATCATATTCACATAAATGGTAAATGGTATAATTAAAAAAGCCGGCTTAGCACACAAAAAATAAGCCCTCACCCAGCCCCAGGTCACGAAAAATGGAGATGCTACGGGTCTCGGAAAATGAAGCAGTTTCACATTTTGTTTTAACAACTTTGGAATTTTTTCCACCATTTAAATAAAAAACAATGTATACATGTTTGGTATCTATGAACTCGTAATGACCTAATGAATCATCATGGCAGGTCAATTTTAGCATTTGGCGAACATTGTTAAAAAAAAAAACTAAAAAAAACTGTTGTGGAATTGCACTTATTTTGCAATTTCACCGCACTTGGAATATTTTTCCCGTTTTCGAGTATACAACATTGTAAAAACAAAGGTGTCGTTCACAAGTACAACTCGTCCTGCAAAAAAAAGCTTTCACATGTCCATATTGACGGACAAATAAAAAAGCTATGGCTGTGGGAAAAAGGGGAGCGAAAAAGAGAAACGCAAAAACAAAAAAGGGCTGCCGTGTTAGGGGGTTAATCTAGCGGGTAGATTTACTATTATGTCTGTCACTTGACTTTGGCAGAAAATGTACAAAACCTTGGAACGAATTAGTGCAAATTGTCACATGTTGTTTTATACTTATTTATTACACATATTTCACCTCATTGGAAAAAAAGGGGTACGGCTCTGCAAACAGTGAACATGGCCGAAGATGTGCCAATGTGCACCAAGAGGTAGAGTAAAATTATACAAAAGTGTATGTAGAGGCACCAAATTTATCCAACAGGAACCACTGTCATAAATGTGTCTAAGTTTACATTGTCTATATATTAGACCTGATTAGTAATTCTGTCCCTGTGTCTGTCCTTGCCTAACGCCTTTCATATTCTTCCCCTAGCGGACATAGCGTTGTTCCACGACAGCCCTTTTGCCAGATTATTTGTCCTGTACTGCATGTATTGACAACAGGATCATTGAATGATCAAGTCTTGATAACCTAGTTCCAAGAAATGTCAATTTTATTTGCTTTTCCAGAAATTATCATTTCTAGCATATATGACATAACTGGGAGTCTGTTCAGCGTTACTGATAATAGTACAATAATCTAGACCCATGTAAATCTGTATGTTGGCATGTAAGTGGCATTTCTCCTCTTATCACACATTTTCCCTTCATTAGAACACATTATTGATTGCTCTTTCCACACCACTCTGTTCCTTATTGCTCATTCTTTCCTAACCAGCCATAACCTTTGTGGTCAGGTTCAGTGATATACTTGTGTCCTTGATGCTCTCCTTCGTCTGCCAGTTGTATGAGACCAAGGCACAGCATCTACTTCATGCCAGCTAATGTTTAGACCTGGCAGTCTCCTGTAAATCCCATGAGAATTTGGCAGCAGCCAAGCTCCACGATTTCATTTCACACCATCTAAATGATTTATCAGAGTCTTTCTATGGGCCAGGATTCAGAACCGCTTTTTAAGGTCCTTCGAATTTGGCTAATTGTGATTATTTGTCATTTTTGCCTGCATAAATAAAATGAACAGTTTTGGCTATAAACTTGGAAGAGACATTAGCGTTATTTGGAAATAATGGACATGTGCAATGCAGAGTTTTAGAGGGTGCTGGCCAATGCATCTGGAGGATAAGTCACGTAAAATATAGGATTTCAGCATGTAATGAGTGTAATGAATACTGATTTTATTTCACTAAAATGGACACAATGTCACACTATATATTAGAAGCTAAAAGAGCAAGGTGTTTTTAGGCAGCAAAGAAATTGGACTGGATTATAGAACTGTCCTTTCTGACTTTTAATTCAGAGAGCTAAATATTACGGTTTCAATCTAATTTTAAGCTCTCCTCTGCTTCAATATGACATATAGCTTTTTGAACATACAGTACTTTTGGCTACAACCATGAAGAAGAAAATCAGCCATTTGTTATAATAACACACAAACCGCACTTTAGTCACAATCCCCGGGTCCTCCATTGAATCCTGTCTGCTCTTAGTAGTCCGGCATTGGCTGCAGCACTGACATCATGCTGAGATTGTGGCAACCAATCAGTGAGCTCTTCCCATGTAGAGAGAATGCTCCAATCAGAGCCGCTAAGCTCACTGATTGTCTACCATGTTGTCAACATTATGTCAGCACTGCAGCCAATATCGGAAACTGGGAGCAGCAGCATAGACTGTACCAGGGGATGGTAAGTAAGGGACAGGGGTTTTTTTATAACAAGTTGGGGTGGAGTGCAAGATTTTCTGAAAGTGGACAATTCCTTTAAGCAAGAACTGTTACAGGAAGTAATTGGCGTGACTACTTAGGCAACCAGTGATTTCTCCTTAAAAACTCTCAGCATGCTTTACAATGTCAAATGTCAGTCTACTTGTCTGCCCCATTTTCAAAGGGATTTTCTGGAGGCATCAAGTATGACCATTGATCTAAAAATATAAAAGTAAAACACTTACTAATTAGTTTTCATAAGCAAAGATACCATGAATGCCCGAATAGAGAAGCAATGACATGAAGCTTTGTAGTTTCTTTAAAAGGTATGTTATCCACCAAAAGGTATGTTATCCCATCACAAGAGGGAGGAGCCTTCCACTGTCATATGCGTCAGTTCATCACTGGTCATACTGGTCATGTATTTGACAAAAAAGACTGACATAACCATGGTCATGTCGGAGGAAGGCTTGAATGGCATACTATAAAGGCAGGTTGAAAAGCAGGGAAAACAGAACTGGGGTGGGTGCTGTCCCTCAAACTCTCCTACCTTTATTTTTCTACCTATTCAACCCCCTGGAGCCATCATTGTAGTTTGTTAGGTCACGTGCACATGTTGAGTATTTGGTCATTTTTTTACCTCAGCATTTGTAAGACAAACTCAGGAACGGGTGAAATATTAAGAAGTGGTGACGTGTTTCTATCATACTTTTCCTCTGATTGCTCCACTCCTGGTTTTGGCTTACAAATACTGAGGTAAAAATTCACCAAATTTTAAACGAGTGCACGTGGCCTTATTGTATAAAACCTGAACTTTCTGCCGACTCTCCCTTTGTGCCTTGCTTCTAGACCCCATTTTCCCAGAGGCAGAGCTACACCTAGTAAGTGCAATCCTGAGACTTTTCTGTAGTTGGTATTGTTACTGGTTACATCACATAGTATAGTACAGCCATTGCATAGTATAGCATATTACATAGTATAGAATAATTAGGAAATATGCCAGGGCAGGGAATGCCACACCACAATAATTATGGACTAAATCTGATTAGTGAGAGGATGTCACAGTTCACAGTTTAGCAATAGAAATAGTGAGAAAAAAGCAAAAAAAAAAACCTTTGAATACACTGTACAGGTAGAGTGTGCAACAAAACAGCAGTGAAAAACAGTTACCATCTGTTTACCAATAGCCATATATGTGGAGATCACCTTGACATTACTAAGGCTCTCAGTATATTAAAGAGCTTAAAAGGGGTTGGATACAGTCCCAGGAGACATCAGAGTGTTATACATATCTTTTGGTCGATTCGCCATAAATTGAATTTTTGGGAAATATTTGAGTAAGTTGACAAGTACAAAAGATTTGCCTATCTCTAATTGTAAAGTCAAGGACAGAGTTTTATTCAAGGATATCTCTAATTGTAATGTAAAGTAGCACTATGAAAGCCCAGCAACCTCTGCTCTGGGCAAAGTGATAGGCTGATAAGATTAACAAAATGTCTGTGAGCTCTCCTTTTCTCTGCACATCTCCAGCTTATCAGGATCACAGGCCAAACCCCAATGACAGCATCAATCAGAGTTCACTATATAGCTGCTGGCTGAACTAAGCCATTCAAAGCACAGACAGGAAATCTCTGTGATCTGTGCTTTGAAAGGACTATAGTAGGTCACCTCGCCACGTGCCAACTCAAAAAGAATCAGAGCTTTAACAGCAAGTAAATTATGAAGTTTCTTCATTTCTGATCTGGGTGCCTGGAAAACCCTAAAAATAGTAATTATTATATATGTTTTTATTAATAATAATTTCTCATGATTTTGTCTCCTGTCTTCCCTGAATTTTGTATACATATTAGTATACTGGTGTAATAACAGAAAAATTAAGAACCACATATTTCCGTTCTTAAAGGCATAATATTTGAATTCTGTCCCAAAATGACAAAAATAGGAACCGAGCAAAGTACACAAGCTACTTGACTATGTTCACAGATACATATTATAGCATTATAAGATAACGCACAGTATTCTCCCACAACTGAATTACACACATAAAGATATAACCTCATAAGGGAAATAAAACATATTGCTCAAACCAGATTTGGTGGCCTTAGAGACTTCAGAATTAAAGAAAAAAGGTGCCCCCTTCATTCTCTAGTTCCCAAGTATAATGTACTATAAAGAAGTCAATACCTTCTGGTGTTTTCTTTCATTAGAGTCAGATTTCCCATTGTAGAGTTAGGACGAGAGTAATGTTGGTGAAAATCAATGACAGCTCCCTGGCATGGAGCCTTCACACAGAGAAGCCTGTATCACAGTTCAAATCAAAGCAGCACAGCCGTCACCAGAATGCCCGCCCTATGCCCTCATCCTGCTGCAAAGGCCATAGGAGCAAATTAATCCAGCAGTCTCTTGAAACCAGGGAAAGGGCTTCAGTACAAACATAGATATAAGTAGCGAGCTCATTGTACTTTGCAGTACAAAAGATAATAGATTTAGGAGTAAGATTTACTTTTTCCTCTCCAGATGTCTAGTGTTTCAGGTGCAGGATTTTATGAAAGTCATAGGAAATCTTGTTTCAGCAGTTTATTCAGATGTTTTTTATTATTTTGGCATTGTTATATAGAACCAATTCTTTATTATGCTCTCTTAAAGGGGATCTTAGTATTTTTGTGTTGTGCTCATATAGGTCAATGCAAAATGCTAACTTTAAAGATCATCTGTCATGAGGACTCATAGTTTAAGAATGATTATAAGATGCCTTGTTCAAGAATTAACTGCAGCCACAATAGAAATATTAACATTGAGATTGGGTAGATAAGAGCCACTACATAAACTCTTTAAATTAGGGAGTCTTAGCATCTTTCTGACTGCATTGACTCCTATTTTTCATATCATGAAATTAAAGAATATACATGATAAATGGGTTATCTTACGTCATTTAAGAGATTGATTGTCCACTACTTTTACATTGATAACCTATCAATGTCTGATTGAACAGGGGCCGACAACCAGCTACCCTATTGATTAAATGTTATCAGTGTCCAGAGTGTCAGTCGCCGGCTGGAAGTACTTACTTGCCGAGCTTCTCCATCTACTTGTAGTGGCCTAGGCTTGGTGCCATACATCCTCCTTTTCAAATCAATAGGAGGATGTGTAGTACCCTGCGGCAGCCACTACAAGTAGGTAGAGCAGCTCGACAAGTGAGTACTTCCAGACGTTGGCCGCTGGCACTGATAACAGCTGACTCTGGATGTTGGACCCTGTTCGATCATACATTGATGACCTATTCTAAGGATAGATCATCAATGTAGAAGTAGTGGACAACCTCTTTAAGTAGTAAAAATGCAAAACACTTGTAAAAACAAGCAACTTTGAAATTTATCTCTTACTAAAAATCCTCTTCGCTATCAAGAATATAAGCATTTTAATTCTATAGTGTACTGCTTGTTCCCTAGGTTACTGGCTATCTCTTTAGTCAACCAGGGGTTGCCGGTTTCCCAAGCAAGGGGTACATTTGTAAGCTATTACCTTTAGAACTTGCAAGAAAAGTACTGAAGCTTTCTGGATCTTTGGATCAAGTCAACTTCAGAGTTTAGTGTTCCTGCACTGGTCCAATGCTGCAGAGGCAAAGCAGAGAGCAGTACAAACTATCAGTGCAACCATGCTAATGGTCCAAGCTACACCTTGGTAGGGGAAGCAGGAAGCCAGGAGGCAGAGGATCAGTGTGCCCCTGAACACAGAAAATCAGTACACTCCTTTATCAGCTTCAGGACCGCCCATTTAATTTAAATGCCAACCCCACTCCTCCAGTGACATTCTCAGCTGGAGTGGGATTTGGCTGTCTATGAGTCGCCACAGAGCTATCTCTGAGAAGGCAGGTATGGTTTATTACCATCCCTGTCTTCTCTAATGCTATATATACACTGAAAAAGCACTGTCTATGCAGTATTAGAAACCTCTGACAGCACTTTCTTTTCCATATACAGTGGTCATGTGGTCACTGTGTATAGGGAGGGAACAAGAGGTTCTGGGACATAGAAGATTCAAACAGCTCTTCAATGCAGTCAGGAGGCTTAATTTCCTTTCCAACTGTGGCTAATATACCAGCTCCAGATATATGGGAAATAAGAAGAAACTATATACATTTCAATATTTAAATGCCCCCATAAAAGTCTTTTATCACCCTAAGGGGCACAATGTGTAAAATAAGTAAAAAAAAAAACAGGTAATAAAGAAATTAATTGGTTAATTAATAAAAAAAATGCCACTGTCAATCCAAATTGCTTTTACTAGCCCCATCTGTAAAAATAAAACATGTCTGATATCTAAAAATATGTGTTACAGAATGGAGAAAAAATGTTTTAATGTATTTTACTACTTCTTTGAGGTTATAAAAAATGGCAAATACTTTTTTCCTTTATTTCTTTATTCATATGAGAAAAAAAGAGTGCTATAAAAATGAAGCCTCATGCATCATGGAAAAAACAGTACAAGAAATTGGTTGACTGTCCAAACTACAGAAATTGTTATAGTCTTTACCTGCATTTAAAATGAAAGAAAAATAAACCTGGTCAGGAATGGAAATAAATGGCCCAGTCTTGAACTGGTAAATAAGAAATCAAACTATTTTCTTTAGAGGACATGCCAACTTAAAGGAAGGTGAAAAATATTGCTTGGATATAAAATAAATTTATGGTAGTTCTGCTACATCTATAATCAATGTGATTACTGGAACAAGTTCAGAAATATATAAAAATATGATAATATAATAAATGTATTCCTATAAATCAGCAAGTTTGAGAAGTGTAAAGTTCTGTATTGTAGATCACTACAGACTGGTGGAAAGACAGCCAAAATAAACAGTTTTATGCCTAACATCCTGAAATGTAGAACTTTATTTGATTGGTTATTGACATGCTAATTATAATTACTTTCTTATGGCAGCTCCTAATAAGCCCAGACCTCCATAGATAAAAAGTCCTTAGTACACTATCATTTCAAATGGATGACCACAATGTTTATCTATTTAGAGCTATTCCAGACCATAGAAATGGAAACAATTTAGTAAAAAAATACAACAGACTCTCATGTAGTTGTTAATTAATGTCATATGTACAGTATGTTAAGATTACACTGAGAATTTCATTCGACAGCATCCCAATTATTATGGCAGAAGTACAATATATGAAAAACACAAAGGTTAGAGATAATACATATATATATATATATATATATATATATATATATATATATATATATATATATATAATATATATATATATATATATATATATATATATTCATGTTCTTGCTACTGCATAAATATGTTTAGTTATGCAACCTATTTTCAAGAAACTCTGATATCACGTCTAATTGGACTCTAGCTCATATATTATGTGGATTTCCTTTTTAACTACATATTCAGCATATTTAAAGGCATTATATCCCCTTTATGATCAGGCCAATTTGTGTTTAGCTCTTTCATTTTCTTTCCTCCTCTTCCTCCAAGAGCCATAACTTATTTTTTTCTGCTGACACAGCCCATCAGCGTTTGACCTTATAGAATAAATTAAATGACAGCATTCAAATAACCGTACAACTGGAAAAACAGTGGGGTATAGGGTTGAAAAAAAAAACTAAATTTTGTAATTATTTTTTAGGCTTTGTTTTATTGGCATTCTTGGTCTAGTATAAAGGACCCGGTAACTTGATTCTCTAGGTCAGTATGATTTTGGCAATACAAATTTATATTCTTTTTTCATATATATCTTACTTCTTAAATATGTGAAAATCTTGAATATTGTAAAAAACAAATTTGGTTTGTATCACCATTTTCTAAGACCCATAGCTCCATAACATTGTTTTTGAATGGCAAGATATAGTTTTTATTGGTACCATATTAGGATGCATATAACTTTTCGATTGCTTCTTATTTCATTAATTTGTGGGGAGGAGAGGCAATTGAAAAAAACATTTTTTTATCATATTAATTGTAAAATTGGATACACTAATATCATATATGCTTATTTTTTATTGTTTCACTTATTTATTTTATTTCTGGATTTGGAAAAAATGGTGGTTTGAACTTTTACATGCTTTACTTTAGTTTTTTTTCATATTTTTATACCTTCAAACGTCAAGGTTTGATGATTTGTGCAATACACTGCAATACTATAGTATTGCAGTATATTGTCAAATTATTGATAAGAGAATAAAGATGCCGGTGATGTGGACTTTGGTAATTCCAACCTCTGATGTTAAATGCAGGCTCCAGCTGTATAACACAGCAGGCGCCTGACTCACACACACAGCAGAATTTTCTTAGCTCTTTTGACAACGCTATACATGTGCACATTATATCCTCTATACATGTCAGGCAAAGGATAAGATAGTCTTCTAAAATGATTTCATATTATCAGGGCAGCCAGGCTTTCATGCAGTGAGCATAATATAGGAAAAAGAAGTAAAAAGTATGGCCAAAACCAAAAACATTGGATGTGGAAGCACATTAAGATGCTGCTGGTATGAACATTATCTGTGTTATTTGAACACTTGGTGGTAATGTTATGACATATAGGTTCTATATGACAGTGTGTATTGATGTCATATGGACACTGGATAGTAGTATTATGTGGGCACTTTATGGAATAATGTGCAGGTGTTCTATGACACCAGGTTTAGCCAATTAAACAAAAAAAGAATAAAACAAGTCACTTGTCAAGATGCTTAACATTTTAAAACTCCATGACAAGTTCCATCTTGTTTTTAAAGTCACCGAAAGACATTACAAGATTACAGAAGAGACAAATTTATATAGAAAAATTTACAGGCATATGTAAACACCTAAATCATGGGTGCCGGATTGTATATACTGTATTTTGATAGCATAGAAGGGTATAATGCTAATGAGGAAAATGTAAAGGAAGTCATGGCCCCCACTGGTATATTACAATACCATATAATATCTAGTCGGGTCAAACTGGCACTTACGTGTTATGAAGCACACACCAGCCGCAGTGGGGATCTCCAGATCCAAGACAGTCGCTGCACGTAGTGTACTGGCCACATGACTCCACAGGGACTCTTGTAAGCTGCAGAAAAATGAAGAAAAAAGTTATAAATTGATGGCAATGCATGACAAATCAAGTTCTGTTAAATAATCATATGTAATATGAACTAAAACAAATCAAAATATCCACAAAAATCTGTAATATTCAAAAGCAAATTGTAGCCAGTAAATCAATTTTTAAACATTATGGTCAAAGTCAAAATAATAGTATCTGAATGAATAAACTAGTATGCACTGTGCCATAAAAGTCTAGACGATTTTGTATAGCGTACTTTAATATTTTCAAAAAAGAATAGCTTGGGTTTGTTAATCCTTAACAATTCCCAAGCCGTTATAAGAGAAGAGAGGAGAATTGTTCCCTGTTGTGTTACCCCCAATTATTAATGTAAAACTCACTATGATAGTGGAGATGGGAAGTCTTCTGTTGGCCACTGGTAATGGGCAGACACAACATATACAAGCAGCTAAACAATTGTGTGACAGCTGACTATCTGTACAGAACAGGAAACACCATCTTAACAATACCCTAGGGAAATGTGATGGCCAAAACTGTACGTGTCCCTAATGTAGTGACTCAGTGGCACCAAATAATCTGCTAGCAATGGAAAACGACTCTGTGGCACCAAATAATCTGTTAGCAATGGAAAACATACTTGAGTAACAGCACTTTTGATTTTAATGATTAGCATCTTAGGTTCTATTTCAGTCCAAGTTTCAGATTTGACTCCAAAATCAAAATTTGTATAGTGCCAAGAATGGCACATTCTTTCATGTTTTTAATGGTTACATAGCTGATTGCTATAATTTTTTTTGCAATGTCCTTCTGATCCATCCTAGCAGTCTAGAGTAAGGATTTGTTAAGTTTAGCTTTCTCCTCCACACTGTAACCTGGCTATCCTTCACTGATGGAGCCAACACTAGATAATTTTTCGCTAGAGAAAACCCAAGTTTAGCAAGAAAGAAAGGAAGATAGTGATGCACAGACAATTTCCCCATGGTATTTTGTCACCCATTTTAAAGCCTCCATACACATTACAATTTGCTTAACCTGCCAATGACCAGCTGGCCATCTAATGTGCACAGTGACATGTAAAAGTTTTGACACCCTGATCAAAATTACTGTTAAGAAAGTTGAAGATGAAATTATCTCTAAAAGGCCTAAAGTTAAAGATGACTTTAACTTTATAATATATATATATATATATATTTGTCTAAGGTCCACTTCCGTATCTTTGTCTGTAACTTCCGTCTGTCTGTAACGGAAATCCTGCATCGCTGATTGGTCGCTCCCGACCGGCCACGACCAGTCAGCGATATTGGGGCAGGATTTAAACACCACTTCACTTTTTACTATTGATGCTGCTTTTAATTCTTTTTTTCACAGTGATATGGTGCCCACATTGCTATATACTACATGGGCTGTGTTACATACTACGTGGCTGTGTTATGTACTACATGGGCTGTGTTATATACGGCGTGGCCTGTGTTATATACTGCATGGGCTGTGTTATATACTACCTCGCTGTACTATATACTATGTGGCTGTGCAATATACTATGTGGCTGTGCTATATACTATGTGGGCTGTGCAATATACTACATGGCTGTGCTATATACTATATGGCTCTGTTATATATTATGTGACCTGTGTTATATACTGCATGGGCTGTGCTATATAGTACGTGGGCTGTGCTCCATACAATGTGGGCTGTGTTATATACTGCGTGGGCTGTGCTATATACTACGTGGCTGTGCATTATACTACATGGCTGTGCTATATACTATGTGGCTCTGTTATATACTATGTGTCCTGTGTTTTACATTGCGTGGGCTGTCCTATATACTACGTGGGCTGTGCTCTATACTATGTGGGTTGTGTTATATACTGCATGGGCTGTGTTATATACTGTGTGTGCTGTGCTATAAACTATGTGGGCTGTGCTATATACTACGTGGGCTGTGCTATGTACTACATGGATGTGCTATATACTACGTGGCTGTGCTATATACTACGTGGGCTGTGTTATATGCTACGTGGGCTGTCAGACTTTTTCGCCCTCAAAAACCTGCAGCTGGCCCTGGCTTCACTAATTGGTCGCGCCCGGCCGGCTGCGAACAATCAGCGACAGACGCAGTGTCGTGTGGAATTTGAACCACGCTTCCCTAATTGGTCGGGCCTGCCGGCCAAATCCTGTGTATTCATTGCATTATTCTGAAATCTTCATAAAAATACTATATACATATACTAGAATACCCAAAAAGGACAAAAATGAAAATGGGCTGATGCAAAAGTTTGGGCATCTTGCATGGTTAGTACCTTGTAGCACCCCCTTTTGAAAGTATCAAAGTATCATAGCTTGTTAACGCTTTTTGTAGTCAGCCAAGAGTCTTTCAATTCTTGCTTGAGGGACTTTCATCAATTCTTCCTTGGAAAATTCTTCCAGTTCTGTGAGATTCTCGGGTCGTCTTGCATGCACTTCTATTTTGAGGTCTAGCCACAGATTTTCAATGATGTTCAGATCAGAGCAATGTGAGGGCCATTGTAAAAACTTCAGTTTGAGCCTTTTGAGGTAATCTATTGTGGATTTGGATGTGTGTTTGGAATTATTATCCATTTGTAGAAGACATTCTGTTTTCAACTTCAGCTTTTTTACAGATGGTTTTATTTATGCATCAAGAATTTTTGAAATTTCAATGAAACAATTGTTCCCTCTACCCATGAAATGTTCCCCGTTCTATTGGCTGCAACACAACTCCAAAACATGATTGATCCTCCCCTATGCTTAATATTTGGTAGGATGTTCTTTTCCTGAAATTCTGGGCCCTTTTTTCTCCACACATACCTCTGATCATTGTGGCCAAAGAGTTCTATTTTAACATTATCAGTCCACAGAACTTGTTTCCAAAATGCATAAGGTCTTGTTTAGATGTTTTTTGCATACTTCTGACTCTGAATTTTATAGTGAGGATGCAGGGGAGGTTTTCTTCTGATGACTCTTCCATGAAGGCCATATTTGTGCAGGTGTCTTTGAACAATAGAACAATGTACCACAACTCCACAGTCTTCTTAATCTTTCTGAAGATCTTTTGCAGTTAAGCAGAGGTTCTGATTTTCCTCTCTAGCAAACCTCACTAAAATTTTGTTTGGTCTTTCAGACCTTATCTTGACCTCCACTGTTCCTGCTAACTGCCATTTCTTAATTACATTTCAAACTAAGGAAAGGGAAACTTTAAAACACTTTGCTATCTTCTTACAGCCTTCTCCTGCATTGTGGGCTTCAACCATTTTCATTTTCAGAGTGCTATCCAGCTGTTTAGAAGAACACATGGCTGCTGTATTTTGGTGTGAGAGTAGAGGAGTCTGGGTTTTTATAAAGCTGAGAAATTTGCATCACCTGGCCTTTCCTAACGATGATAGTAAACAAACCATAACCCTAACAGGCTAATTAAAGTCTGAAACCTTCGTCAAAGTTATCAGAACACACAAATCTCCAAGGGTGCCCAAACTTTTTTATTAGTCCTTTTTCCTTTTTGTAATCTTTAAAATGTAAAAGGAAAATATATTTTTTTTATTTTGATGAAAATACAGAGGAAATGTGTCATCTTTAACGTTAGGCCTTTCAGAGCTCATTTAATCTTAAATTTGCTTAACTGTTAACAATGACAGTAATTTTGACAAGGGTTGCCCAAACTTTTATATGTCACTGTATGGGGGACCCTCCAACTGTCTCTAACAGATAATGCATGAAGCAATTTAAATTTAAGCACCTGACCCTTTTGTTTTCAGGGGAGATAAGCCTCTTCCAGAGAGCACTTTACCACTTTACTTTTATTAAGATCACTAGAATGCTTGCCTGAGTTGAACATCCATATGTAAGGTGGAGTTGGGAGAGAACTGTTGTGTGGTACCATTGTCACTAGACCTTTAGACTGGAAGATTGAGAGTTAGATTGAGGTCTAAATACATGCATGTAATAACTTTTTTTGTGGCACAATAAACTTGTGAAACATTAAGCACAATTTATAGTTTTAATAAAAGTAAGCCTGCACATTTGTTATTACTGTCAGCATCCTTTGAATCTCTCAGACTATATTTTTCTATACACCACAAGAATGCAATATGAGAGCATGGCAAAGGTCTTCCAATCTCAACTACATACATTAATAGCTTTTCCAAATGATTAAAGTATATTGCAAACAGCCCTAACTTTAAGGTGACAAAAATTAAAGTTGAGGTTCAAATGACTAGCTAACCATGATCAATCAAATCAATATTTGCTGTGCCCATCCCTTGCCATCAAAACAGCATTAATTATTCACTTACACAAAGATTCAAAATCACTCAGCAGGGAGGTTGTTCCAAACATCTTGGAGAACTAACCACAATCTTTTGTGGATGTACAATTATGCAAATCCTACTGCTTCTTTATGTAATCCCTGACAGGCTCCATGTGGAGATCAGGGCTCTGTCAGGGCCATATCATAAATTCCAGGACTCCTTGTTCTTTTATATGCAGAATAAATTTGATGCCTCACTGAAAGTATTGCATGATGGATAAGTATGTCCCAATATTTCTCATCCCTGAGGACACCATTAATCCTGGGCAATTCCATTTGCTGAAAAGCAGCCCTAAAGTTCCAAGGGATCTCCACATAGCTTTAGTGTTGCCTGAAGTTGCTCATTATCATACCACTCTTCAGGATTTACAGACAAATCTCTCAGCTATTCACCCATCAGTTCTGCACATCTAAAGCTACTTTTCTCTACCCTATTGTCTTTGTTTTCATGTATAACTGAGTCACTTGGCCTCGTTGCTATGTCAAGAGTATAGATTTTGGGCACAATTCTCCCACGAAGACTACTTCTGGCCAGACTTGTATGAACAGTAGATGAGTGCAGCTTGGTCCCAATTGTTGCTGTCAGTATTGAGCTGATGGCACTGCTGAACATTTTCAGATTTCGAGGAAAGCACAATATTATTTGAAGTCTTTGTACAGACCTTGTTGATGCATTATAACTCTTGTGCCTGGTAGCTATGCACAATCTTGACATGGTGTATGACTTTTGACATGAAACTCTCTTCTACAATCTCTCCTTTGTGGTAGAGTTTGGCTATTGCTCACTCAATTGACTGTGTTTCAACCTACACATGACAATTATAAAAATTAACACCTGTTTGGTATAATTGGTTACTCATACACCTGACTATAATCCTACTGACTTTGTCTGACTTTGGGTGTATATGGAAGAATTGATGCTGTTTTGAAGGCAACACAACTAATTTTTATTTAAATTTCTCTTTTGTTTATTCACTTTGCATTTTGCTAATTAATTGAAAAAACTATTAACACTTCTATTTTTAAAGCATTCTTACTTTTATTATTTTTTTACACACATGCCTAAGTCTTTTGCATAGCACCAGTGATTATAATCATCATTATTATTGTAATCATAATATCTATATTCAAATATCTAGCAACAGATCCACGGCGATTGTTTCTATTGCCACATGACAATGGTATGGATTGCGATATACTTCAGAGCTGCCTGCTCAGCGATCTGTATTTATACTATTCTAATAATACAAGCCTTTATTACCTAGTAATTGACCAGTAATGTACAGTACCATGGCCATATAACATATCTTTCATACTGTGCCTCTCATTCACGATCTCATTATTGGAGACTAAATTATGGATGTGATTTCTTAATGACAAGGGAGAACATATTTTCAGGTCCTACCTTGTGCTGAAAGCAGATAGCAGGCTTTACCCACTGCCTCATTATTTGGCTGCTCTTATTACCATTGCTTGGGTCTGTCTGTCTGTATTGATTAGATTCCCCTTGGCTAAAGGCCTGGAGAGAACATGGAAGCCTCCTCTTATCCAAAGTTCTCTGTGGGAACTACATTGCGATCTCAGCAAAATCTAATCTATTATGGATGTTTCCTGTCAATATCAACTCTTAAATCTGTCTCTCAATACTTTTCCATCTCCTAAGCCCCTGCTTTGTGATGATACCAGGATAGCCTGTAAATCCATAAATTTATAATTTGTATGTACGTGTATATATATATATATATATATATATATATATATATATATATATATATATATGTATATGTATATATATATATACTGTATATTAGAATGTGTGGCTATATTTTAAGAATACTTCTATTTCTGATTTTATTTCAAGTGATTGTAGACTTTATTAACCTTTTCAAGACAAGCATCGTACTAGTACTGCGCATGTCGTGTCTCCCCCTTTGATGTGGGCTCTGGCGGTAAGCCCAAATGTTTCCTGGCACGTCAGCTGTTTTGAACAGCTGACATGTGCACAGAACAGCCACGGGTGGAATCGCGATCCACCCTCGGCTATTAACCTGTTAAATGCCGCTGTCAAACACTGACAGCGAAATTTACCATGCACTTCCAACAATCATGCCGGAAATCAGCCTATTGGTAACCCAGTCACATGATCGCAGGTCACCGATGGGTCGGCATGACAACCAGAGGTCTCCCTATGGTTGTCACTGCTGGATGGTCGGCGCTTATAGCAAGTGAGGTATTCTGCTACATACAGGTGGTCTGATCATCGCCTGTATGTAGCAGAGCTGATCTGGTTGTGGCAGCTTCTAGTCTCCCATGGAGACTATGAAGCATGCTAAAAGAAAAAAAAATGTTTTAAAAAATATAAAATAATAATAAAAAAAAAGATGTTTAAATCACCCCCCTGTCGCCCCATTCAAAATAAAACAATAAAAAAAATCAAACATAACAATATTTGGTATCAGAGTCACCTGATCTATCAATATAAAAAAAATTAACTCGATTGCTAAACAGCGTAATGAGAATCAAAACACCAGAATCTTTTTAGTCGCCACAACATTGCATTAAAATGCAATAACGGGTGATCAAAAGATCGTATCTACACTAAAATGGTATCACTATCTCACCCAAAATGAGATCACAAAAAATGGAGTCATTGTGGGTATTGGAAAATTGCACAGTTTTTTTTAACAAATTTTGGATTTTTTTTTTCACCACCTAAATAAAAAAGAACCTAGACATGTTTGGTGTCTATGAACTCAGAATTACCTGGAGAATCATAATAGAAGGTTTTAGCATTTGGTGAACATGGTAAAAAAAAAGTCCCAAAAATAGCATTGTGGAATTGCACTTTTTTTGCAATTTCATCGCACTTGGAATTTTTTTCCCGTTTTGAGTACATGATATGGTAAAACCAATGGTGTTCTTCAAAAGTATATCTTATCCCACAAAAAAACAGGCCCTCACACGGCCATATTTAAGGAAAAATAAAAAAGTTATGGCTCTGGGAAGAAGGGGAGCAAAAAACAGAAACACAAAAAAATGAAAAAGGGCTTTGTCTCAAAGGGGTTAAAAAGAGCAATCAGCCTCCCAACATGGTCTATACAAATATTTCATCTATGCAAAATGTACAAATTTTCCACTGGCTTTTGAAGGGGAACATATCACAATATATCTTCAACAATAGTGATTTCCATTACAAATATTGTATCATGCATCTCTAAGTTTAATAAGAAACAATGGAGTCAAATTTTTATTTTTATACAATTACCAATTACTTTTGTTATAACTGCTGCATCCATGGAAATAATTTTCAGTAACAAATTAGATTGTTTTATTACTAGATGATGGTTGAATCCATCAGCACAAGTATAACTTAAAGGGGTGTTCTCAAGTTCTTAAATTGCTTTAATTAAATAATGCAAATGACCTGCTTTTTCTAGCTGCATTAACTCTCTTCTCCAAGAACAGCTTTCATCTTTTATATTGTAGAGCTGGTTTCCATGGAGCCTGTACTCTAATGACTGGCCAAGAGTGGACCCCAAGAGACAGGATAACTCTTAACATCCCATTTAGGTTGCTCCAGTCCATTGATTTCTATACAGCAGTTAGGTCCTCACCACCCTCCCTGTGCCTCCTCTCTTTCTCATCTTCTGAAGTGATGCTGTTATAAATCACCAGGTAGCAGTTTTCACCACAGCAGGTTTTCTTCTGGCTCTCTGCTCTCCCTGCCAAGACTCATGTGCTTGTTCAATTGCCTTGTTATCGATACATGTAAGTATAGGGATAACAGTGTAGATTCAGAACAAACCACTCATAGGTGAATGTCTTACAGCAGATCTTTTGCTGGGCTTTATAGTTCCACTAATACCACAGTTCTAGTGCTATGGTTAGTGTTGAGCATTCCGATACCGCAAGTATCGGGTATCGGCCGATATTTGCGGTATCGCAATTCCGATACCAAGTTCCGATATTTTTGCGATATCGGGAATCGGGATCAGGATGCATATTCATGTGTAAAATAAAGAATAAAAATAAAAAATAGGGATATACTCACCCCTCTGATGCGCCCTGGTTGTAACCGCTGCAACCGGCAGCCTCTGTTCCTAAGAATAAGCGAGTGAAGGACCTGCGATGACGTCGCGGTCTTGTGATTGGTCGCGTAACCGCTCATGTGACCGCTCACGCAACCAATCACAAGCCGCGACGTCATCGAAGGTCCTTCACTCGCTCATTCTTAGGAACGGAGGCTGCCGGTTGCAGCGGTTACAACCAGGGCGCGTCAGAGGGGTGAGTATATCCCTATTTTTTATTTTTATTCTTTATTTTACACATGAATATGGATCCCAGGGCCTGAAGGAGAGTTTCCTCTCCTTCAGACCCTGGGAACCATCCAGGATCACTTCTGATATTTTTGTCCCGTTGACTTGTATTGGTATCGGGTATCGGTATCGGCGATATCCGATATTTTTCAGATATCGGCCGATACAATCCGATACCAATACTTTCAAATATCGGAAGGTATCGCTCAACACTAGCTATGGTTAATATTTTATATGTTTGATTATCATATGAACAATGTATATCTATATACAGTTAGGTCTATATATATTTGGACAGAGACAACATTTTTCTAATTTTGGTTATAGACATTACCACAATGAATTTTAAACAAAACAATTCAGATGCAGTTGAAGTTCAGACTTTCAGCTTTCACTTGAGGGTATCCACATTAAAATTGGATGAAGGGTTTAGGAGTTTCAGTTCCTTAACATGGGCCACCCTGTTTTTAAAGGGACCAAAAGTAATTGGACAATTGACTCCAAGGCTATTTCATGGACAGGTGTGGGCAATCCCTTCGTTATATCATTCTCAATTAAGCAGATAAAAGGCCTGGAGTTGATTTGAGGTGTGGTGCTTGCATTTGGAAGGTTTTGCTGTGACGTAAACATGCGGTCAAAGGAGCTCTCCATGCAGGTGAAACAAGCCATACTTAAGCTGCGAAAACAGAAAAATCCCATCTGAGGAATTGCTACAATATTAGGAGTGGCAAAATCTACAGTTTGGTACATCCTGAGAAAGAAAGAAAGCACTGGTGAACTCATCAATGCAAAAAGACCTGGGCGCCCACGGAAGACAACAGTGGTGGATGATCGCAGAATAATCTCCATGGTGAAGAGAAACCCCTTCACAACAGCCAACCAAGTGAGCAACACTCTTCAGGAGGTCGGCGTATCAATATCCACATCTACCATAAAGAGAAGACTGCATGAGAGTAAATACAGAGGGTTCACTGCATGGTGCAAGCCACTCATAAACATCAAGAATAAAAAGGCTAGACTGGACTTTGCTAAAAAAAATCTAAAAAAGCCAGCACAGTTCTGGAAGAACATTCTTTGGACAGATCAACCTCTACCAGAATGATGGAAAGAGAAAAGTATGGCAAAGGCGTGGTACAGCTCATGATCCAAAGCATACCACATCATCTGTAAAACACGGCGGAGGCAGTGTGATGGCTTGGGCATGCATGGCTGCCAGTGGCACTGGGTCACTAGTGTTTATTGATGATGTGACACAGGACAGAAGCAGCCAAATTAATTCTAAGGTATTCAGAGACATACTGTGTGCTCAGATCCAGCCAAATGCAGCCAAACTGATTGGTCGTCGTTTCATACTACAGATGGACAATGACCCAAAACATAAAGCCAAAGCAACCCAGGAGTTTTTTAAAGCAAAGAAGTGGAATATTTTGAATGGCCAAGTCAGTCACCTGATCTCAACCCAATTGAGCATGCATTTCACTTGTTAAGACTAAACTTCAGACAGAAAGGCCCACAAACAAACAGCAACTGAAGACCACCGCAGTGAAGGCCTGGCAGAGCATCAAAAAGGAGGAAACACAGCGTCTGGTGATGTCCATGAGTTCAAGACTTCAGGCAGTCATTGCCAACAAAGGGTTTTCAACCAAGTACTAGAAATGAACATTTTATTTAAAATTATTGATTCTGTCCAATTACTTTTGGTCCCTTTAAAAACAGGGTAGTACATGTTAAGGATCTGAAACTCCTAAACCCTTCATCCAATTTTAATGTGGATACCCTCAAATGAAAGCTGAAAGTCTGAACTTCAACTACATCTGAATTGTTTTGTTTAAAATTCATTGTGGTAAAGTCTATAACCAAAATTAGAAAAATGTTGTCTCTGTCCAAATATATATGGACCTAACTGTATATTTAATAACTTTGTGTATTGCATTTACATGTCTTATCATAAAAGCAATGAAACAGGGCATTGGCTTTGTTTAAAAACTGTTGAATACATTGAGAGCTGGTTTAAACTAGTTTGAGGAAACTTAGCAATGCCATGACTGACAACCTTTTTTCTGCAAAATTACATATCCTTTTTTGTTAAATGAATGAAACATTCTCCTTTTTGCTGTGGGTATCATAAAAGTCTCTGTCTTGGTACCTGAGACAAGCCTTGTACATTGGCTGAGACGGCTGTGTATGTTTTTGTCTCTGATGCATCGCAGCTAACTAGAACAACACCGGCAGATCTGGAGACTCCTTGTGTTCCCCAAATTAGCTATCCCAGGAAAGGGATTTCCACAACACTATTCACCAGTGCTGTCACTCAAGGTGGAGTGCCAGTCCTGATAGAAACCAGGAAGTAAGGAAATTATAAGGAAATTGCATTGCTCTGAACTGCTCAAGAGACAACTTGAGGATATCCAGTTAATGCTGCTTCTCTCTAGTGCAAAAGATGTAACATGTTTTTTTTCCCCAACTACGATTCCCCCTGACTCACCCGTATATCCCTGGAAAACCTTTTTTATTTCTCTGGCGCTGTATTCTAATCGTGTCCATCCAGTCTGATTGGCATGGCTTTCGGCCACTCCACCCCTCCCCCGGCTGCTGCTCACCATCCTGGACGTGGATGACACCTCCAGCATCATCCTTATCACCATGAGAATTTCCTGGCACATGCACACTTCTGCTTTTCGGCTTTGCCCGCAGTTGGGCAAAGCATACTGCAGACAAGATTTGTTTGTGCAGGTGTTAAAATTATCACGGCGATGAGGATGACACTGGAGGTGGGAGGGGTGGAGGGGCCCAAAGCCACGCCCATCAGACCGGATGGACACAATTAGAATACAGCACCAGAGAAATGATAAAGGTTTTCCAAGGATATACGGGTGAGTCAGGGGGTTACATAAGTATTTACGGAATGCATAGCAGACGCTGACCAAGATGATATTTTTGGCTGCTATGATACAAAAATGGTGACAGGCTCCTTTTAAGTGCTGCAAGTCAGTTGGTATAAACCCACCTTTACTGACTCTATGACCTGGCTGAAGCTGTGCAGTTGATAAAGAAAACACAAGTGAATATTTATAGAATTACAGTTTAGATGACAAAGAAAGTATGTCCGAAAGTAAAATATTCTGTTTGACTGTCAGATCTGTTTGATAGAGCAAGGGTCTGTGCATACGATGCACATTTGTCACATTTTTGACTCTGTTTTTTCTGTGCAGATTTGTCACAAAACCTGATGGGCTTCCTGATGTCAGCACAGTGAATGGGAATCCTGATCCCATGAACATGTTACTTATTTTTGACCTGCAGACTGGATGCAGATATAAATCACGTAAAAAAGTATTCAAATCGTGTAAAAAAACCCAGCAAAAATGCGCTTATTTTATGCAGCCTTGTTCCTGCTAAGAGATGCAGAAATGTTGCAGAAATTTCTGCACCAAATACTTAATGTGTGGACATACCCTAAAGCTGTTTTCAAAGGAACTATAATCTCCAACCTTTATTGATATCTTCTAGAGTATGTACATGTACAGCTCAAGTAAGGTCTAGAAAGACCAAATTTGGAAGTTGTTCCTTTTAGAGCAATTGGTTTGTCATATAAAATACGTCAAGGAAGCATTGCTGTGTTTGCAGATAAATGATATGTACTAATTGAATTGATTGCTAGGAAATTCTATTGAGCTATAATAAATGTGTACATTTGTTAATCTTTAGCAATCACCCTGTTCTTATAGAAGAGTTAGAAGAATACTTTTTAGAGTAGAGACAAGTGGCACAGACAAATGAGCAATCTTATAAAGAACTAGCTCCCTTCTCTCAAGTTTTCTACTTCGCAATGTTGTCGTTAATGCCAAAGATGACAGCAACGTAGTGACATAATATGACTTTAAAGCAAAGTCTCTCATAACTTCTCAATGCAGGATAAATAAAATGACACGCCATTCCAGCTAGGCTTCTAATGTTTGCAAAATACATAGAAAAGAGCTATAGGATAGAAGTAAAATGTGTTTCTTAAACTAGTAATAATATAACATTTGGTTTAATAACTTTTACCATCCACTTTATTGAAGAAACATTGATTACCCAAAAATAACAGCTTATTAGAAACATCTTAGATGGCTATACCCACCATGAACAAAGATTAAAATGGCGCCTCCTTAACACCACTACACCTCTAGCTACCTGGAGCAGGAGGACTTGATGCTTATGTACCCGAGAGTTTAGGCATCTTAACAGCAGACTATGAGACTAATATAGCACCATTGAAGAGGTTGAATTTTGCTCTATTTTTAATGGTGAGAGGAACATTTGCATTAACAAAAAGGAGGTGGGGAATTTACCCATGAGTAGTGTTGAGCATTCCGATGCTGCAAGTATCGGGTATCGGCCGATACTTGCTGTATCGGAATTCCGATACCGGGATTCCGATACTCTTGTGGTATCGGGTATCGGGTATCGGAACAACATTTTATTTTAATTCTCTCTTTTACACATTTTAACATTGTTAAAATGTGTAAAAGAGAGAATTAAAATAAAAAATATCGCTATACTCACCTGTCCGACGCAGCCGGGACCTCAGCGCAGGAACCGGCAGCGTTGTTTGTTTAAAATTCCCGCTTTTACATGGTTACGCGAACTCCCGGCTTGTGATTGGTCAGGGCGCCCATGTTGCCGGGCCGCGGACCAATCACAGCAAGCCGTGACGAAAATACGTCACGGCTTGCTGTGATTGGTCCGCGTCCCGGCAACATGGCCGCCATTAACCAATCACAAGCCGTGACGTCACGGGAGGCTGGACTTGCGCGCTTTTGAAAAAGCGCGCGTGTCCAGCCTCCAGTGACGTCCCGGCTTATGATTGGTTGATCGCGGCGCAACCAATCACAAGCCGGGAGGCTGGACACGCGCGCAATTTTAAAATGCGCGCTTGTCCTGCCTCCCGTGGCGTCACGGCTTGTGATTGGTTAATGGCGGCCATGTTGCCGGGCCGCGGACCAATCACAGCAAGCCGTGACGTATTTTCGTCACGGCTTGCTGTGATTGGTCCGCGTCCCGGCAACATGGCGCCGTGACCAATCATAAGCCGGGACGTCACTGGAGGCTGGACACGCGCGCTTTTTCAAAAGCGCGCAAGTCCAGCCTCCCGTGACGTCACGGCTTGTGATTGGTTAATGGCGGCCATGTTGCCGGGACGCGGACCAATCACAGCAAGCCGTGACGTATTTTCGTCACGGCTTGCTGTGATTGGTCCGCGGCCCGGCAACATGGGCGCCCTGACCAATCACAAGCCGGGAGTTCGCGTAACCATGTAAAAGCGGGAATTTTAAACAAACAACGCTGCCGGTTCCTGCGCTGAGGTCCCGGCTGCGTCGGAGAGGTAAAGTATAGCGATATTTTTTATTTTAATTCTTTCTTTTACACATTTATATGGTTCCCAGGGCCTGAAGGAGAGTTTCCTCTCCTTCAGACCCTGGGAACCATCAGGGATACCGTCCGATACTTGAGTCCCATTGACTTGTATTGGTATCGGGTATCGGTATCGGATTGGATCCGATACTTTGCCGGTATCGGCCGATACTTTCCGATACCGATACTTTCAAGTATCGGACGGTATCGCTCAACACTACCCATGAGTCAAAACAGTATGGAGAGGAAACAAACACAAGAATTAATTTGCTAGGTAGGAAAACCATTCAAAATAATGAGAACTAGAGAAGAGCAAGTTTATTCAAGTAGATGTGAATTCTACAAAAGTCTGCATGCAACGAAATGTGATTTTCTTTGTTATTCACTATTATGTCAAAATGGTGACCTCATTAGAGCTGGAAGTCCCGATCTTTCATTAGTATAAGAATTTTTTTTATTTTTTACATATTATCTTTCTTATGATCTGGGGTATGTAGTGACCCAAGAGCATAAGAAAGGGCATTACATTTGTGGGGAATTTCCCAGGCAAATCGGCATGAACCAGCGAATTCAAGCTTTTCTTGATTTGCCCGTTCCTGATGAGGACTTGTGTTAATAATCTTTGCGTTTCATTCCCTACTATCTCTAGAACAGCAGCAGCTATGAGGATACCGGTATGTTAGATTCCCTTACATTTTACTTTTATATACTGTATATGTATATGCTGTATTTCTTTGTATCCATATATGCCTTATGTTTGTGTCACCGTCTGTAATTTATTAACCAAATCTGGGTATCCTGACCCATATTGAACAGCCTCATAGGCGGCATATATGAGGCTTTCAAGTTCAGGTCAGGAGACCCTCGGTAAGCCTACGCATTACGATGAGTACTTGGACTCTGAAACATGTGAACACAGCTTTAGCTTTAGAGCACTTAATCACTGTTCATTATTACAAATTTTTAAGTGCTGTTCAGCTTCTTCTCCATGCTTCCACATATGACATTTTTTATTTTTCACTCTTTTCTTGGAAATTGTTTATGTTCCTTAGCCTGTCTAGGATTTCACAAGCATGTCACACAACTGTACTGAATTTGTATTGTTAGAAACTGTAATCTTTAATTAAATTTGTGGAGAAGTAAAAGTGCATACATCTATATTACAGAAGCTCAACCCAGTAAATATGCTTCGGTCAGAACAGTGCTGACAGATTCAATAAGAATGGCCAACATCAGCTACATTTACTTTAAATAGTAGACATATAAAATCAATTGCAAGTTTTTCCAGCTTTAAAATCTGATTAATATACCCTTCTTATAGAATGGCTATGGATTTATTGATGCTTGGCTAGATAGATTATATCTTAAAGTCAGAAGGCCTAGCAGACACAGACAACCTCTCTTAAAAGTAGGGAGCACAGTGATCAGCTGATAAGTGCCGGTCCCATTTCTGGAGCAGAGGCTCATGTAGGGGAAATGTGTAATTGCATAGGGGTTATTTAAATCAATATACAATGGCCGTCTATGTAAAATAGCAAGAGCATGAATTCAACAGAATGGGAGACGTTAATAATAATAAGTAATAAAGAGACCCTTGGAGTGACTTCTGTTCAATGAACCCTTGGCTGGAGTGACTTCTGTGCAATGAACCTTTGGCTGGAGTGACTTATGTGCAATGAACCCTTAGTTGGAGTAACTTCTGTGTAATGAACCCTTGGTTGGAGTAACTTCTGTACAATGAACCCTTGGTTGGAGTAACTTCTGTGTAATGAACCTATGGTTGAAGTAACTTCTGTGCAATGAACCCTTGGTTGGAGTAACTTCTGTGTAATGAACCCTTGGTTGGAGTAACTTTTTTGTAATGAACCCTTGGTTGGAGTAGCTTCCGTGCAATGAGAATATTCTATTATATGGGACTGGTGAACTGGTTTCTTTTAACATATTCTTTCAAGACAACCCATTTAAAGTAAATGCTGCATATATAGTAGTATTTACAAAAACACAATGTCGCACCAGATTAGCAATGCAAGGTGTCTTCAAATCCATTCACTATTATAAGAGACTTCAAATAGCTGCATTATAAGATAGGTCTTAGATATAGTTCTACATTATTCTGCATTACCGGCCAATTCAAAGAGAATTTCAGTGAAACATCTCCCAGTAAAGGTGTATTAATAAATGGCATACAGTAAATAATCTCCAAGGGTTTTAACTGAACAAAGTGTTTTTCTGTTGAGCTATACAGTACTCCCACTCTTCTCTCCTACTTTTGAGAGTGTCTTGCTCCTGGAGTTATGTTCAGTTTAACAGCAGGTCTTTTCGCTGGGGAAAACCAGGGTGAACTGCTATAATTTTCTTTTTAAAACTCCTACAAAGCTTGTTTTTTTATGTAAAGGCACAGGAGTATTTTTAAAGTAGAAAAATACCTTAAAGACATTATATTTTCCAAATGGCAGTATGATAATACTAAATGGTATTGAGGCACATTGTTAGAAACATTTTGTGAACATTTTATAGCAATTTAATTAATGTGTTTGTCAGGTTTCATAAAATACAAGCTAACTTGTTTTTAACAAACCATGTTAGTGAAGTGCCCTGTTCAATGCATGAAAACAGGTCTGTAAATGACAGAATTTAGATTCCACCATCACCAGCTAGGTTTCAGCTCTCTCTATGGAACCTTTCTCAAGCAGCACTGATGGTGAATAAATGATCCTTAGTTTTTCAATACTTTTTTGGACTTTAATATACAGCTCTGGCAAAAATTTAGAGATCACCACATCAAAACCCTGTCATGGACAGCCCAATCTCCAGACCTGAACCCCATTGAAAACCTCTGGAATGTAATCAAGAGGATGATGGATAGTCACAAGCCATCAAACAAAGAAGAACTGTTTAAATGTTTGCGCCAGAAGCAGTGTGAAAGACTAGTGGAAAGCATGCCAAGACGCATGAAAGCTGTGATTAAAAATCATGGTTATTCCACAAAATATTGATTTCTGAACTGTTCCTAAGTTAAAACATTAGTATTGTTGTTTCTAAATTATTATGAACTTGTTTTCTTTGCATTATTTGAGGTCTGAAAGTACTGTTTTTTTATTTTGACTATTTTTCTTTGTCTAAAAAAAAAATACTAAATTTATCGCTTGGAAATTCGGAGACATGTTGTCAGAAGTTTTTAGAATAAAATAACAATTTACATTTTACCCAAAAATATACCTATAAAGAGAAAAATCAGACAAACTGAAGATTTTGCAGTGGTCTGTTAATTTTTGCTAGAGCTGTATTTGCCAGTTTCCTTGGGAGAGTTTATATATACATATATATATACTAGCTGAAGAGCCCGGCGTTGCCTGGGCATAGTACATATCTGTGGTTAGTTATAGCACCTCACTTCTCTTATTTTCCCATCACGCCTCTCATTTTCCCCCTCACATCTCTCATTTTCTCCCTTACACCTCTCATTTTCCCCCTCACTCCTCTTATTTTCCCCCTCACTCCTCTCATTCCCCCCTCACTCCTCTCATCCCCACCTAACACTTGTCATTTCGACCTCACATCTGTAATTTTCTCATCACTCCACTATTTTACCTCAATCCTCTCATTTTGCACTCACACCTTTTCATTTTCACCTCACACCCCTCATTTTCACCTCAGTATATACATGTTTGTCATCTCCCTTATACAGTTGTGGCCAAAAGTATTGACACCCCTGCAATTCTGTCAGATAATACTCAGTTTCTTCATGAAAATGATTGCAATTACAAATTCTTTGGTATTATTATCTTCATTTAATTTGTCTTAAATGAAAAAACGCAAAAGAGAATGAAGCAAAAAGCAAAACATTGATCATTTCACACAAAACTCCAAAAATGGGCCAGACAAAAGTATTGGCACCCTCAGCCTAATACTTGGTTGCACAACCTTTAGCCAAAATAACTGCGACCAACTGCATCCGGTAACCATCAATGAGTTTCTTACAATGCTCTGCTGGAATTTTAGACCATTCTTCTTTGGCAAACTGTTCCAGGTCCCTAATATATGAAGGGTGCCTTCTCCAAACTGTCAATTTTAGATCTCTCCACAGGTGTTCTATGGGATTCAGGTCTGGACTCATTGCTGGCCACCTTAGAAGTCTCCAGTGCTTTCTCTCAAGCCATTTTCTAGTGCTTTTTGAAGTGTGTTTTGGGTCATTGTCCTGCTGGAAGACCCATGACCTCTGAGGGAGACCCAGCTTTCTCACACTGGGCCCTACATTATGCTGCAATATTTGTTGGTAGTCTTCAGACTTCATAATGCCATGCACACGGTCAAGCAGTCCAGTGCCAGAGGCAGCAAAGCAACCCCAAAACATCAGGGAACCTCCACCATGTTTGACTGTAGGGACCGTGTTCTTTTCTTTGAATGCCTCTTTTTTCTCCTGTAAACTCTATGTTGATGCCTTTGCCCAAAAAGCTCTACTTTTGTCTCATCTGACCAGAGAACATTCTTCCAAAACGTTTTAGGCTTTTTCAGGTAAGTTTTGTCAAACTCCAGCCTGGCTTTTTTAAGTCTCGGGGTAAGAAGTGGGGTCTTCCTGGGTCTCCTACCATACAGTCCCTTTTCATTCAGACGTCGACGGATAGTATGGGTTGACACTGTTGTACTCTCGGACTGCAGGGCAGCTTGAACTTGTTTGGATGTTAGTCGAGGTTCTTTATCCAACATCCACACAATCTTGCATTGAAATCTGTCAATTTTTATTTTCCGTCCACATCTAGGGAGGTTAGCCACAGTGCCATGGGCTTTAAACTTCTTGATGACACTGCGCACGGTAGACACAGGAACATTCAGGTCTTTGGAGATGGACTTGGTAGCCTTGAGATTGCTCATGCTTCCTCACAATTTGGTTTCTCAAGTCCTCAGACAGTTCTTTGGTCTTCTTTCTTTTCTTCATGCTCAATGTGGTACACACAAGGACACAGGACAGAGGTTGAGTCAACTTTAATCCATGTCAACTGGCTGCAAGTGTGATTTAGATATTGCCAACACCTGTTAGATGCCACAGGTAAGTTACAGGTGCTGTTAATTACACAAATTAGAGAAGCATCACATGATTTTTCAAACAGTGCCAATACTTTTGTCCACCCCCTTTTTATGTTTGGTGTGGAATTATATCCAATTTGGCTTTAGGACAATTATTTTTGTGTTTTTTCATTTAAGGCAAATTAAATGAAGATAATAATAACAAAAAAATTGTGTTTGCAATCATTTTCAGGAAGAAACTGAGTATTATCTGACAGAATTGCAGGGGTGTCAATACTTTTGGCCACAACTGTATATAGTAAACACCTGTATGCCATCTCCTGTATATAGTATATACCTGTATGTCATCTCCCCTGTAAATAGTATATACCTGCTGTATGTCATCTCCTCCTGTATATTGTATATACCTATGTGTCATCTCCTCCTGTATATAGTATATACCTGTATGTCATCTCTTCTGTATATACTATATACCTGTATGTCATCTCCTCCTATATATAGTAATTACCTGTATGTCATCTCCTGTATATAGTATATACCTTCATGTCATCTCCCCTGTATATAGTATATACCTGCTATATGTCATCTCCTCCTCTATATACCTATGTATCAGCTCCTCTTTTATATAGTATATACTTGTATGTCATTTCCTCCTGTATATAGTATATGCGTGTGTCATCTCCTCCTGTATATAGTTTATACCCGTAAGTCTTTTCCTCCTGTATATAGTATATACCTGTGTGTCATCTGCTCCTGTATATAGTATATATATATATGTGTGTCATCTCCTCCTGTATATAGTATGTACCTGTATGTCATCTCCTCCTGTATATAGTATATACCTGTGTGTCATCTCTTCCTGTATATAGTATATACCTGTGTGTCATCTGCTCCTGTATATAGTATATATCTGTGTGTCATCTCATCCTGTATATAGTATATACCTGTGTCATCTCCTGTATATATTATATATCTGTGTGTCATCTCCCCTGTATATAGTATGTACCTGTATGTCATCTCCTCCTGTATATAGTATGTACCTGTATGTCATCTCCTCCTGTATATAGTATATACCTGTATGTCATCTCCTCCTGTGTATAGTATATACCTGTGTGTCATCTCCCCTGTATATAGTATATAAGTGTGTGTCATCTCCCCTGTATATAGTAATATACCTGTGTGTCATCTCCTTCTGTATATAGTACATATCTGTGTGTCATCTCCTCTTGTATTAGACCTCCTTCACACGCTATTTGCTCAGTATTTTTACCTCAGTATTTGTAAGCTAAATTGGCAGCCTGATAAATCCCCAGCCAACAGGAAGCCCTCCCCCCTGGCAGTATATATTAGCTCACACATACACATAATAGACTGGTCATGTGACTGAAAGCTGCCGTATTTCCTATATGGTACATTTGTTGCTCTTGTAGTTTGTCTGCTTATTAATCAGATTTTTATTTTTGAAGGATAATACCAGACTTGTGTGTGTTTTAGGGCGAGTTTCATTTGTCAAGTTGTGTGTGTTGAGTTGCGTGTGGCGACATGCATGTAGCGACTTTTGTGAGATCAGTTTTGTGTGGCGACATGCATGTAGCAACTTTTTGTGTGTCGAATTGCATGTGACAGGTTAGTGTAGCAAGTTGTGTGCAGCAAGTTTTGCGCATGGTGAGATTTGCGCGTGGCGAGTTTTATGCGTGGTGCGTTTTGAGTATGTGCAAGTTTTGTGAGGCAACTTTTGCATGTGTTGCAACTTTTGTGTATGTGGCAATTTTTCCATGTGTGCAAGTTTTCCGTGTGGCGAGTTTTCCATGAGGTGAGTTTTGCACGTGTGGAGAGTTTTGCGTGAGCCTAGTTTTGCATGTGGCGAGTTTTGCGCGTGGCGAGTTTTGAGCGGCGACTTTTGTGTTTCAACATTTATGTGGCGAGGTTGGAGTATGTGTGGTGAAATGTGTGCTGAGGGTGATATATGTGTTGAAGCATGTGGTAGTGTGTGGCGCATTTTGTGTGTGTGTTCATATCCCCATGTGTGGTGAGTATCCCATGTCGGGGCCCCACCTTAGCAACTGTACGGTATATACTCTTTGGCGCCATCGCTCTCACTCTTTAAGTCCCCCTTGTTCACATCTGCCTCCGACACTTTTCCTTTCACTTTTTCCCCATTATGTAGATAGGGGCAAAATTGTTTGGTGAATTGGAATGCGCGGGGTTAAAATTTTGCCTCACAACATAGCCTATGACGCTCTCAGGGTCCTGTCGTGTGACTGTGCAAAATTTTGTGGCTGTAGCTGCGACGGTGCAGATGCCAATCCTGAACATACACACATACACACATACACACACACATTCAGCTTTATATATTAGATATATATATATGTATGTATGTATATATATATATATATATATATATATATATATCTGAATTGAATATTCTGCCAATAGCACCTGTCAGGGGGTGCAATACACTAGGCAGCAAGTGAACAGACATAATTGAAATTGATGTGTTAAAGGCAAGAAGCATAGACGAGTGAAAGGATCTCAGTGACATCGAGAAGGGACAACTTATGATGGCTGTTATGGATTTAGTGAGGTGTTATTCTCTAAGCCATAGATCTAGGTTGGCAGCACAGCTTGGAGGCGATGGTGCAATGGTGCAGGTTTTAACGACTAACAAGTGGATCAGCAAGGATCAGAGGAACAGGGTGTGCAGGGTGGAAGCCAAAGATGCCAAGCAAATAGTACGGCCAGATGAATGGATACACATGGATAAGAATCTGGCATCATTCGGCAAGGAAGCAGTTAATCACAGGAATGCAATATCTTTTCTAAGGGCGATGGCTAAATAAGAGTAACTAAGAAATGTAGTGTGATATCTTCCACCAGGGCAGTAGTTAAAATTAGCTACTATGGTCCCCAACATTGCCCATTTAATTGTATCCCAAATGCTGAGAAAATTAATCAGATATATATCCATCATGTAATACCAACATGAAGGCATTTGATTTGCTCCAAATGTATTCTACAGCAGCACAACAACCCCAAACATACAGCAAACGCCATTAGTAATTATCTTCAGTGTGAAAAAGAATAAGGAGTCTTGGAAGTGATGATACGGCCTTCATAGATCCCTGATCTTAACATCATTGAGTCTGTCAGGGATTACAGAGACAACATCCACAGAAGATCTATGATCAGTTCTCCAAGATTTTTCCCTTTTGAGTTCCTTCAAAAACTGTGGACAAGTGTACCTTGGAAAATTGATGTTTTGAAGCAAAGGGTGGTCACACCAACTATTTATTTGACTTTGATTTCCCTTCCATTCATTTTGCTAAATGATAGACATAAACTCTTGATACTTCCACTGATGTAGCATTTTTTCGACACCTGCCTATATACACTGCTCAAAAAAATAAAGGGAACACTAAAATCCCACATCCTAGATATCACTGAATGAAATACTCCAGTTGTAAATCTTTATTCAGGGCCGCACAGCCCTCCATGTGCCCGCCAGAGGTAGCCTGACTGCCATTAGGTACCAAGATGAGATCCTCAGATCCCTTGTGAGACCATATGCTGGTGCGGTTGGCCCTGGGTTTCTCCTAATGCAGGACAATGCCAGACCTCATGTGGCTGCAGCGTGTCAGCAGTTCCTGCAAGATGAAGGCATTGAAGCTATGGACTGGCCCGCCCATTCCCCAGACCTGAATCCGATTGAACACATCTGGGACATCATGTCTCCCACCATTCATCAGCGTCACCAACATCATGTTGCATCAGACTGTCCAGGAGTTGGCGGATGCTTGTCCAGGTCTGGGAGGAGGTCCCTCAGGAAGCCATCCACTCATCAGGAGCATGCCCAGGCGTTGTAGGAAGGTCATACAGACACGTGGAAGCCACACACACTACTGAGCATCATTGTCTTGTCTTGAGGCATTTCCACTGAAGTTGGATCAGCCTGTAACATAATTTTCCACTTTGAGTTTGAGCATTATTCAAACTCCAGACCTCCGTGGGATATTAGTTGTGATTTACATTGATAATTTTTAAGTTTTATTGTTCTCAACACATTCCACTATGTAATGAATAAAGATTTACAACTGGAATATTTCATTCAGTGATATCTAGGATGTGGGATTTTAGTGTTCCCTTTATTTTTTTGAGCAGTGTATATTTATATTTATATGTTTATTTCCCATTGAATATTACAGAAATTAACTGAATTTATATTCAGAATGGAGACACTGTTTTCTTGAATTCTGTGAATGTGGTCTGTACAATGACTGTTAGAAATTGAGTCAGCCCTTTGTACATAAAGGATTGTAATAAAGGGTTCAACCTCAGGATACTTATTATACGTGTATCATTATACACTACTCTGTTGCTGACTCCTGTCTGTCGTGGAGAGCCATTTACCATGGATAATTTTGTTCCTCATTTTTTTTTATAAGAAACTCTTTCCATTTTTTCAACCTGTTACTATCCAGCTTTTGTGAAACCCCCATCTCTTATTATATTCAGCCTGAAATGGCATATTAAGAGTTATAGGTTTAAAGCAGCCTGGGTAACTGCAGGTTGAAATCAGCTGCACTAAAGTTAAATGAAAATATACAAAATGTCTCAGATAATAACATAGAATGAGCCCAAGTAAGAAAGACAGTGGCTTCTCCTAACCACAGTGAAAAGAGCCAGAAAATTCAGAGTCCGGGATCCAGCTTCACCGAACTAGCTTGGCTACAGTAAGGCAGCAACAGAGCCAAAAAGGGAATTTCTACTCCCACACATTACAAACAGGCTTTAGCCATTCAGTTTGGTGTCTTCTACACATATTTCAAAAATGAAATAAAACCTAAACACTGTATGTCTGGCGAACTGCAGCCACACGTGTGTGATATTCGAGCATAGCATCAGTAACTAGCAGAATCCTGAGCAGAATGGTAAAGAAAATATGATCGCTCTATGGGTTAATATTTTTTTCTGTTCCCTGAGTCCTTTCAGCAAGCTTCATTAATGTTTTATAATGTTAACATATGAGAATAATTGCTTCTCTCCCTAGCAGATATTGGCAATGATTGCCAAGAAAAATAGAGTCTATAACGTCCCTTCTAGACTTCGAGACATCTCTTGTCCCTTAAGATAGTAATTCAGAGTTATGGTACATTTTATTATCCAAATCTCTTCATTATCACCATGAAAACAGCCTAAAGCTCTTCGTGTCAGGGCTGCTGGAACTGCTGCTCTGGTAAGTCAGTCATCTGAGCCCTGTTAGGATAGTATTTACTGGAGGATATTGGGTGCAGGCTGAAAATGCTGCTGGATGCGCTGCCAGCCTGGAGTGTAGCTCTGGCTGGCACATCAGTAAGGGCCTTTGGTCAAATTCAAACCAATTCTGCTATAAAGATAAGGGAGGATTTTGCTAAATACATTGCACACTTATCAATGTAATGGTGAATGATACATTGGAAAACTCCCACTTGGTTCAGAAATACTGAAAAATAATTTTAGGTTGTAAATATTTAAGAAAAATAATTGTAATCTATTGTGCATTGGCTAACATTTATTAACGATAATTTTCTGAAGTATTTTTCACCCAAATTCTGGCAGATTTTTGTCCTATGTAAAAAGAAAGCATGCACACAAGTTTTCTAGTGCATATATATTGTGTTAGGTAAGGGGCCTAACTTCTAGAAAGATGCTCCAAATCTAAAACACTGTGTGAGCCATTTGGCAGACCAGAAGGTTGTCTAGCCATTTTTTTACATAGTCATAGTATCATAGAATGTTAGAGTTAGAAGGGACCTTAAGGGTCATCGTATCCAACCCCCTGCTCAATACAGGATTCACTAAACCATCTCAGACAGATGTCTAGCCTCTGTTTAAAGATTTTCATTGAAAGAGAACTCACCACATCTTGTAGCAGCCTGTTCCACTCATTGATCACCCTCAATGTCAAAAGTTTTATCTAATATCTAATCTGTATATTTTCCCTTTCAGTTTCATTTCAATGCTTCTCGTGTTTCCATGTGCAAATGAGAATAAGGAGGATCCCTCTACATTGTGACATCCCTTCAGATATTTGTAGACAGCTATTAAGTCTCACAGACTGGATTAGTAAGTTTGAGCCATAATATCTGGCTTTTGTAGGCCAGGGGCGGCGAAAGCACCCGGGCAAGTGCTGGGGCCCTAGCGAGACGAGGGGGCCCATTTTGACAAGTGACCAACTTTTTACTATTGATGCTGCCTATGTAGCATCGATAGTAAAAATATATAATGTTAAAAATAATTTTAAAAAATAAAAAATCATGCTATTCTCACCTTCCGGCATCCCCGGCAGCCTTCCCGCTCCTCGTGATGCTCCTGGCAGCTCCCATTCCCAGTAATGCATTGCAAAATCACCGCAGATGATGTAGGATCACGCGAGACCTCTACATCATCACAGGTCATTGTCGCAAAGCATCACTGGGAACGGGAGCAGGCGGGAGCATCGCTAAGGCCTGTGTTGGATCCGGGGGCCGTCAGAAGGTAAGTAGATAACTATTTTTTTATTTTAATTATTTTTTTTACAAGGATATGGTGCCCACACTGCTATATACTATGTGCTTGTGTTATATACTACGTGGATATGCTATATACTAGGTGGGCTGTGCTACATACTACATGGCTGTTATTTACTACGTGGCTGCTATATACTACGTGGCTGTGCTATATACTATGTGGGCTGTGCTATATACTATGTGGGCTGTGTTATATGCTACGTGGGCTGTGTAATATGCTATGTGGCTGTGTTATATACTACGTGGGCTGTGTTATATACTACGTGGCTGTGTTATATACTACGTGGCTGCTATATACTATGTGGCTGTGCTATATACTACGAGGGCTGTGTTATATGCTATGTGGGCTGTTATAGGCTATTGTGTTTTCTCATGCTGATTGCAATATGGTTTGAGTACAGTAAGTTCACATTGCCATTATTTTAATGCAATCTTTAATTTACCATTGTTGCATTAATACAATATAATCAAAGATAAATGTCAAACAGAGCATTTCAGGAGTTGGAAGAGGGACAGAATTTTTCAGGAGTAACAAGAGGTACAGGTCCTTTAATGAATAAGAAGAGAGAGAAACAAGAGCAACAAAATGGATTTCAGAACTAAGAAAAGGAGAAGAGAGCACTTCATGGGTAAGAAAAAGCATTTTAGAGTTAACAAGTGGGATAGAGAACATTTCAGGAGTAACAAGAGACACAGAAAAGATTTAAGCAGAAAGAAAAGGGGAAAAGAGCATTTCAAGGGTAAAAAATGCATAAAGGGTAATTCAGGGGTATGAAGAGTGATAGCAGGCATTTCAGAGGTAAGAACAGAGCTAGCAAGTATTTCAGGAGTTTGAAAAGGGATAGAGCATTTTTTGGTTTAAGAAAAATAAAAAGCATTAGACCTTTAAAAGAGGGATGCTTGAGTTGCACTTACTGGGAAGCAAAGAAAATCATACATATGTGACTCTAGCTAAAGACGGGCAGTTCTAGCTTAAATGAGGTTATGAAGACAGATGATTTCTACAGTACAAATGTGATGTCTTCAACACATCAACTATAGTAGAATGTAATTTTGTACACTCAGGGCTTTGCGGAGTTCTATCTTGGTTTTCCTACACCTTGAGCAAGATTCAGTTCCATACCCTTGCCCTTGTTCTACAGCACCTGGGGCACACGTAGAATTGAGCTAAAATAACCAAATATGTTCATTATTTTATTGTCAAGAAAAATAAAGGTGAATCGCTTGAAACTACATTAAGCAATGTATGTGTAGCCTTAGGCATATGATATCAGGAGTGATCTGATAAAAAAACATATATCATAGATACACAAGATAGGTAATATAGATATAATCACTGAGGGCCTGACTACTTGGATGCACATTGATCATGAATATGGGAGTCCCAAAGCCCCTTGCACCAATAGAGAGTTAGTGAGCACCATTCTAGGGATGGGTTTGGACCTTTCTCTGTCTTGTAGATAGGTGGCACTTTTTGTTTATGGACCAACGTTTTTAGGAGCTGTCATGCAAAGCATGAAAATTATTAGACTACTCCAACCACTCGAGCCAGAAAGTTTCTGTTGCTAATGATAAATCCATCCTAGTGATACATATAGAAACACTGATGCCCAAATTACTACATATACAGTTATAGTTTTGGTTCCTCTTTGGTCCGACTCCACATATATAAGTGCAGCTACACACTGATAATTAATTAAGTTGTATTATTTAATGATAAAATTCAAAATGCATTAAGTCTGCTAAACATAGTGGCATCAAGTGTATTATATGAGGTGTCACATGAGACTCTTCTAAACCTAAATATATGTATTTCAATTGCTAAAGTGTTACTGACGATTGAAAATAGGTTTCAGTCTTTGAAAATGTCAAAGGAATTACACTGATGTTTTCCAGAAATAGGAAGAGCACCTGCAGATTAATCTGGAACACAAAGGCAAAGGCAAAAGTCACGCAGCTTAAATTCAGTATGGAGCAAAATAATTCACAACATCAAATTGCAAAAGGCAAGATTGTGTCCCCACCACATTCCTCTGGGGGACAACACAAGCAGCCTGCATGCTCCCAGTCCTTACAAATGTTTCTTTCAAGGGGCTTTCAGTGTTCAATATGGAGAATAATACATTTTCAATTCACCAAATATTCTACACGTCTGCTGTTGTAGTAGCATGCCCAAAGCTCCACATTTCATGGCTGAAATATATCACAAGCCTTTAGCTCTAATGTTTCTATAAAATTACATTTTGTTGTTTTCTATGTTTTCTTTTAATATAAAACCAACAAACGTATGTCCTACTGGATTTGTTTTATGCACTGCCTTTTTGTCTGCCAGTTCCCCCAAAGAAATTACCTACGTGGCAGCACATGTATTTTTAATAGAGAAAACAAGACTATATCTTTTATTTAAGATGCCAAGTCAATTGTACATTGGAAAACAATGGAGGGAGGCTTGGTTAGCATGAAAATTAATATGTGTAATGTGGTAACATAGCTAACTAGCTATTTAATGAGGATTCAGCAATGGCTTTTTATTATTTATCTGAGACATTATTAAAAGCTGCATTTTTATTACTCAATCAGTACTCAACCATTCCAGTATAATCTGCTAGTCTCGTTCTAAGGTTATCCAGAGTTCAGACCGGTTTGTGACATCTTTAAGAACAGCGATTAAGTTGCAAATGGCAGATTTACACCTGTATGGAAGTTCTTCATTCGTGGTCCATAAACCATTTTATATGAATAAAATATCAAAATTGTCTTTATTTTACAAAATATAACAATTGAGTTTCTAATGAGGAAATGGGTTCTAAATTCCAATCATATAGGGAAACATGTATTCCGCTACAGTTCTTGCCTTCCGGTTGCTAATTTTTATGCAGCAGAGTAATATTCTGCTATAGCGATATTCTACGTCTCGGAGATTGTTCTTCTCATTCTTCCCTCACCTACATAAGCCTTTAATGTTACATCTCCCATGGCTCTCTTACGTTTTAATGTCTTGATAATAAATCAATGCCAAGCAAATTAATGTACTCCCAGGTGGCAAGTAGAGATTGGGGAGTTCCATTTTCCAACAGAAAAACCACAAAGATCGTAAATCATGCTTTTTTATGAGTGACAGGGATATCAAGAACGATCATGGCAATTATGTGATATATGAGATTATCTACACCCCGTTGCGTTGAACAGTGTGCCCAGTACATTTGGATTGCAGGTTAATCAAAAGTCAACGTACCCGAGAATTACTATGAAAATCCTGATATGACATTTTATTCGTTGTAATTAAAATCATGTAATAGTTGATATTTCCTTACTACGCGTGCAGAGCTGAATTATCTCCAAATTCTTTTCATATAGTAGACAATTTAACATAGATCAAAGAATGAATGTCCATTAAGAAATCAGCAAATTATACAATAGTAAGTAGTATAAGGTATAGGAGCGAAGCAGTTAAACATGATGCGTCAGGATCCTATTTATTGTCAGAGTATTCAAATGGATGGATCTTCCACAACTGAATCTGCATTAAAAAAAATGGGCATCTGTCAAATGATTAAAAAAAAAAAAAAACCTTCCATTATAAACTTTTTTATAATACTTTGTATTCTTTTTTTACAGGAGGCCTCTGTAAAGAACAGAGTAATCTACTGCTCTACTTCATACAGCAAAAACTGATATACACGAAGTATACTAGCCCAGCAAAAGTGCAAAGGACCCTTCTTCGCCTCTGTCAGGTGAAAGGGAACCTATATGCTCTGGGAGTTTTACCACCACTGAATATGACAAGTGTAAACTACCAGTGATGAGGAAACATGCTCGGATGAGGTGTTATCAGGGCATGCTCGGGAGCTAACAAAGTGACTGCGGCGTGCTCTATTAATATGTGTGAGTCCCTGCGGCTGCATATATCATGGCTGTTAGACAGCTGAATCACATGTAGGAATTGCCAAACAAACAGGCAATCCCTGGATGCGTTGCGGATGTCTAACAGCCATGAGACATGCAGGGACTCACACATGTTATACGAGCACACCGAATACTCTCAGATAGCACCCAAGCATGCCCGGATAACACCTTATCCGAGCACGTTCGCTCATCACTACAAACTACTAAATACGATATGAAATTTGTTGTGAATTCTGCTCTTGGGTTCCCTCCGGTGGTTGTTGATAGTAATGCAGTTGTCCCTGGGTTGCAATCCTGGGCAGGTGTTCCTGCTGATTGCAGCTCTGACTGGGATATTTAGGTGTCCAGGATTCATTAGTCCTTGCCAGTTGTCCATTGTTCTTGGAGGTTTTGCATCTCTGTCTGGTTCCTCCTGCCCCGCTGCCAATTCAGCAAAGATAAGTGTCTGGGTTTTGTTTCTACAAGCACACATGCTCTGTGCTTTACAATTCAGTGCTATTCATGGTTTTTTCTTGTCCAGCTTAGACTGTGTTTGGATATTTCAGTCAAGTTGGTTTCTCAGGAGAAGCAGATATACATTCCATGTCTTTAGTTAGATGGTGGAATTTTTGTATTATCTGCTGTGGATATTTTTAGGGTTTTAATACTGACCGCTTAGTATTCTGTCCTATCCTATCCTATTTAGCTAGCGTGGCCTCTTTTGCTAAATCCTGATTTCTGCCTGCGTGTGTCTTTTCCTCTAATACTCACAGTCAATATTTGTGGGGGGCTGCCTATCCTTTGGGGTTTTGCTCTGAGGCAAGATAGAATTCCCATTTCCATCTATAGGGGTATTTAGTCCTCCGGCTGTGTGGAGGTGTCTAGGATGTGTTAGGTACACCCCACGGCTACTTCTAGTTGCGGTGTCAGTTTAGGGTTTGCGGTCAGTACAGGTTCCACCTCTCCTGAGAAAGTCCCATGTGGCTCCAAGGTCACCAGATCATAACAGAAATTATACTAACCCTATAATATCCAGAAGCTAAATATTTACTAGATCCAGCGAATGCCATGAAGTCAACATACCTGAGAGCAATTCCAAATAGTTCTACAGTTTCATTAAGTAAATTGACATAGTATAAGAAGTGACTTTACAAAAATTTGGATTAATATATGTTAATCTAGCATAGAGGTCTGTTGAGTTGGAACCAAGTATATGATTATTTTTAAAAACTTTTCTGAATAACTAAACGGAACCTGATAGCAATTCCATACTGCCCGAACCATGTTTCACTCTGAAACACTTCTGCGTTTTCTCACACATAGGGACCTGTCAGTTTAAAGATCAGGGTTGCCAATCATCCAGAAATTCCTGGACAGTCCATAAACATATGGCAATATTTTACCTGTTCATAAAAAAAATTAATGATTTTTTTAAAGCTGAAAATATGTAATATTATTTTGATGGTAATTATCATCATTTTACTGTTTACACTGAATGCAACTAATGGCTTCATATCAGAATTATGGGCTGTACACATGGATCACTTAGGGCTCATTCAGACTTTTTTTTCCATACAAGAAAATCGGACTGATTATTCTGATTTTGACCAGAGTGTGGTACGAGGGTCATCCAATATTCTCGTACGTGGAGAAATTTAAAAATATAAAGTCTTCCCCGTTTCTGTTTTGACAGTCCATTAAAATAGGATTGCTTTTTTCATGCACTCATTGACAGACATGTGAATGGTCCCATAGAATAACATAGGTACGAGTGCTAGCCGTGAAATCATGGATTGCTCTCTTATGCAAAAATAGGACATCTCAATGAGACGAAACATAATGAATGATTGTTTATGGTTTTCCAATGTGTCCGTAAAAATGTTGTCTGTCTGTGATTTTTTGCTAAGTTGGCCAGAAAACATGAAATGTAGTGATGAGCGAGTATACTTGTTGCTCGGGGTTTCCTGAGCATGCTCGGGTGGTCTCCAAGTATTTGTTAGTGCTCAGAGATTTAGTTTTCTTTGCCTCAGCTGAATGATTTACGGCTGCTGGACAGGCTGAATACATGTGGAGGTTGCCTGTTTGTTAGGGAATCCTCACATGTATTCAGGCTGTCCAGCAGCCGTAAATCATGCAGCTGAGGCGACGAAAACTAAATCTCCGAGCACTAACAAATACTCGAAGATCACCCGAGCGTGCTCTGGAAAACCCGGGTAACCGGTACACTCGCTCATCACTAATAAAATGTTAAGGGTGCAGGGAGGGGAGAAGCCATTGTGTTCCTTCCTTGGACTATTGGAAATGCATGGTCAGCATGTTTTCTCTAAAATGCTGCAGTGTTTCAGTGTAAATCAGAGTCTGATTCCTACTGCCTGTGGTTTGTCAGGTCCCCTATAATATAAAATTCTACAAAGAAACACCACTAGCTGCAACAATTTATCTGATAACTTGGGATATTCCAGTTTTAATAAGTAAAGAATATCTCTTGCATAACAAAAAGTTGTACAGATTCCAAAAATACATTCTGTATTAATTCCTCATGGTTTTTAAGAAACTAGCATGATATAAAATTAACAAGACTTAACAGCAACATACCATAGGGAAATCCTCAAGGGCAGATGAACAAGACCTATGAACTATAATGCAGGCTTCTGGCCCTCGGACAATCCAAGTAAAAATGCTTTTCACAATAATTACATTCCAATTGTTATTTAAGATGCTGCAGCGCTGTCCTGTCTGTCATCAGTAATTTATTCCTATAAAACTGTCTAATAAATATATAAGCTTTTCCCTGGAAGGGTTTAGTAGAAATCAGTAAATGCTGCACATATATTGTTTTCTGATGATTGCAGGGTTGCTAAACTGATTTCTGCTCTGAATGTGGATGAAGCTGCCCTTGCCATATAGTGGATAGAGTTTACCATCTAAGAGCACAAATATTTGCCGATATTACAATGTGGGATGGTTATACAAGACATTTTATTAAGCTGCATTTTGGGTTTGGTCAAGATTCATTATTTAGTCCCACATTCCTTATATAGTTTGTTAAACGTTTTGGGAAAATTACAGAAATATTTATGTTTTGAAACATCCCTTTGCCCCTACCTACAATCTTACTAAAGGTTAATATTGTCTGATTTATGCATTATACAAGAATAATTCAATTCCCAAAGTTTCAGCCTTGGAATAGCATATCCGAGTATGACAAGCACATTATTCGAGTGTCGTAAGGCTCTCTGCTGTATACATTATTCCTTATGATGCTCATGTTCATGTATTTTCAAATTACTAAAGTCAGCCACAGCAAAAGAAAGCTAAGGAAAAAGACCCCTGAAGTTCATCCTGCAGAGTTCTACAAAAAAAGTAAGAAATTATGCATGCTGACATAATACAAAGAGCGTGGTCCTGATGTTCCACCGTCCGTGTAATTACCGTGGAGTTATTGCAAGCTGCATGGGTCATTTCTTGAAAGAGTAACGTATAAAACTTTCAGTGTTACAGATACCATATGAAATGATGTCTCGCAAAAACTTTAAAAAAATGGAAAAAGTGGTCTTGTTTTAATAAAATGGAGCTAGAATTTGAAAACTGGGAATTTTTTAGTGTTTAACCCCTTCATGACCTTGGGATTTTCCGTTTTCCCGTGTTCGTTTCTCACTCCCCTCTTTCCCAGAGCCATAACTTTTTTATTTTTCCGTCAATTTGGCCATGAGAGGGCTTATTTTTTGCGGGACGAGTTATACTTTTGAACAACATCATTGGTTTTACCATGTCGTGTACTAGAAAACGGGAAAAAAATTCCAAGTGCGGTGAAATTGCAAAAAAAGTGCAGTCCCACACTTGTTTTTTGTTTGGCTTTTTTGCTAGGGTCACTAAATGCTAAAACTGCCATTATGATTCTCCAAGTCAGTACGAGTTCATAGACACCTAACATGACTAGGTTATTTTTCACCTAAGTGGTGAAAAAAAATTCCAAACTTTGCAAAAGAAAAAAAAATGCGCCATTTTCCTATACTCGTAGTGTCTCAATTTTTCATGATCTGGGGTCGGGTGAGGGCTTATTTTTTGCGTGCCAAGCTGGCGTTTGTAATGATACCATTTTGGTGCAGATACGTTCTTTTGATCGCCTGTTATTGCATTTTAATGCAATGTCGTGGCGACCAAAAAAATGTAATTCTGGCGTTTCAAATTTTTTTCTCATTACGCCATTTAGCGATCAGGTTAATGCTTTTTTTATTGATAGATCGGGCGATTCTGAATGCGGCGATACCAAATATGTGTAGGTTTGATTTTTTTTTATTGATTTATTTTGATTGGGGCGAAAGGGGGGTGATTTCAACTTTTATATATTTTTTTATTTTTTTCACATTTTTTGTAACTTTTGCCATGCTTCAATAGCCTCCATGGGAGGCTAGAAGCAGGCACAGTGCGATCGGCTCTGCTACATAACAGCGATCATCAGATCGCTGCTATGTAGCAGAAAATCAGGTGTGCTGTGAGCGCCGACCACAGGGTGGCGCTCACAGCTACCGGCGATCAGTAACCATAGAGGTCTCAAGGACCTCTATGGTTACCATTCTAAAGCATCGCCGATCTCCAATCATTTGACGGGGGTCGGCGATGACGTCATTTCCGGCCGCCCGGCCAGATGCGGTAGTTAAATGCCGGTCTGCGTTTGACAGCGGCATTTAACTAGTTAATAGGCGCGGGCAGATCATGATTCTGCCCGCGCCTATTGCAGGCACATGTCAGCTGTTCAAAACAGCTGACATGTCCCGGCTTTGATGCGGGCTCACCGCAGAGCCCTGCATCAAAGCAGGGGAGCTGACCTCGGACGTACTATCCCGTCCGAGGTCAGTAAGGAGTTAAAATAGTCCCTTCTGCCCTGGATTGTATGGAAACATAGATGTGACAGTGGTAATGAAACATCAAACTATGGTAATTCATAAGTGACATCATCTTAATTCCTTCCCCTAATAATACATTAATGTAAATATGAATCTAGCTACCAATACAAAATTTCAATTACCATATCATATACTGTACCTATAAGCCGGGCGGACCACCTAATTCAGCTATAAGGTGCTAAATATTCATGCCATAGAGTATGGTGCAAATAGGGTGAATTCCTAGCGTTGTCTACATAACAATAATATACTGTCCGCCAAAATAAAATATTATTACCCACTAAAAAAAAAAGCAATCCTCTGAATAGGGGAAAACATGTTGATCGCAGGGGGTTCTCAGTGATCCAGAACCCAAATTTCAGGATTCCTTGAGGGCGCAGTGGTCAGACCCCAGCAATCAGCAGGATTATACGGGCCTTGTTTTTTAGGGAATAACCCTTTAACAGTGTTAAACAATAACAATGTTTTAATAGAGATCTTAACAATGATGGAATGTGAAGCCTTTTTATACTGGTTATAAAACATTTTTATCTAGTCCAAGTAAAATTTGGTGCATTTCCCTAAAGTTTCCATTTATTTTTTTATATTTGCACCATTTTTCCAGTCTCCATACAACTTTAACAAGAAAAAGAAGAAAACATTTTATCATTTTTCTTCTCCGCCACTCACTAGTAAGTGCCTAATAATCAAAAAATCAATAAAAGCCAGTTGAAGATTTCATTGATTTAAGGTTTTATTCTAGGCAAGCAAGTGGTCAATTTCTGGGATTTTATCAATTCTGCCACCATTCAGAATATTACAATATCAGTCTACTCAAAGTATCAAACGGAAAGGAATGAAGAAGAAAACTGAAGTACTCCTCTAATTTTAAAGCAAAATCTCCAAGGCTTTAAAGAGTTTTGAGGGTCTCTTAAGTGGAAGCAATATCATGAAAAGCTACAACCTTGAGAGCTAACAAGCAAAATGGATCCAATTCTATGTTCTCAAAAACATTTTTTAGACTATTTACTTAGACCCTATTGTCTATGCATTAAAGGAGTAACATACGCACACATGCACACATAAATCTGGGTCTATGTTGCATATTATCTGATATATATATATATATATATATATATATATATATATATATGCTATCTAAGTGCTGCATGATGTAGGATCAGAGACCTCAATTCCAGTGATGTGTCCCTTAATGAGCTGTGTGTTGCTGTTTCAACAATGTTCGTGTTTTATCAGTAGAATATTATCGCTAGAAGACTAGGTGTTGCATGCCTCCTAGTCCAACCACTCCCCAGCACTGATAAGCAGCTTTCTGTCAACATACAATGTACACAGTAAGCTGCTAATCAGGGGTGTGGACTGGATTATACACAGCTCAGCATTGAAGCTTTGCTAAAGCTGCAGCAGAGAAAACTCTGATTCTATCACAACTGCTGCACCCAGTAAAATAAGTGACACATCGCTGGAATCAGGGTTTCTTTCCCTACATCATAATGCTGTCAGATTACCGTATTTTTCAGACTATAAGACGCACCGGACTATAAGGTGCACCCAGGTTTTAGAGGTGGAAAATAGGGAAAAAAATATTTGAAGCAAAAAATGTGGTAAAATATTTAATAACATAAATAACATACTATTATATGTGGTGTTATTATATATAATAGTATGTTATTATGTTGGAAGCTGCGGGACCAGTGTGGTGTCTGTGAAGTACTATATGAAGACACTGGAGGGTGAGTATAAGAATGGGGGCACAGGGCTTATATTGAAAGCACCACTCCAGTACTGCAAAATAACACTGGAGTGCTGCTTTAAAATCCCATGGGAGAACTATAACTCCCAGCATGTCCTGCAGATCCTATGACATGCTGGGAGTTATAGTTCACCAAAGGAGTGGCAGAGTGCTTTATTGTGTTTTGTAAAGACTAACCTCTTAATTGTGGCAGCCAGCCACTGGGGTGAGGTAAAAGCATCCCATGACTGCACACACAGAGCCCTCCCTCTGTTGCCTTTCCACAGCACAGGTTATAAGAGGAAGCCTGCAGATTCTAGTGGGGAGTCTGAAGGACCTGTGATGACATCAGAAGAGGGAGGGCTCCGAGCTGCCATGTGACACTCCAGCCTGCCCACTCCTGACATCACACAGGTCCTCCTTGTGCACAGCACTCAGTGTCCAGCCCAGGCAGGTATGCAGCGATCTCCTCTACCTTTGCCCCTGCTGCTGCTGCCTCCTCCTCCCCCGGACACACAGATCTCCCTAGCTGCTGCAGGAATCCAGCGCTGGGAAAACCATGTGTCTCCCTGCTTAAGTGCAGTATTCATTTTCTGCTCCGGCTTACTGCTCAGCTGATAGGTGGGGAAACAGCTAATGAATATTCACTGCACTTAATCATCGGGATCACATGGTTTCCCCAGCGCTGATTCCGGGCAGCAGGGACATTTTTCTGCCTCCTGAAGTAGGATAACAGTGCGATCCCACTCGCTGCTGCCCCCCTCCCCACATGCTACATCCCTACCATAAGACGCACCCACACTTTCCTCCCAAATTTGGAGAAAAAAAAGTGTGTCTTATGGTCGGAAAAATACGGTACATGGCAAAAACCTGCTAACAGATTCCCTTTAAATCTGTCTAAAAAATTATATGACCCCACCCACGCTCAGCACGCCACACGCACCTTTCTTTGCACATTTAATATCTTTCAGTCAAGTTTAGTTGCAAATATTTGCTCAAGAATGGTGTGCGCCATAATCTGGTTGCAGGCCATGTTTTTTTTCTTGGACACATCCACTCTTTGGTAACTAGTGAACCTTTTTTATTTGCTTATTTTATATTTTATGATCTATTAAAGTTTTCTTGAAATTTGTGAGATAATGTATAGCTTGTGACAAAAACACTTCAGGAAAAATTTGTAACAGAGTCATCAATAACAGCAGGACATCATAAACAGGAACATTTATGGGATTGTACATTTATATGAATGCCGCAGACTCTCGGGGCATGTTAGGACTATATATTAACACTAGTGTTAGGAATATGTTATGAATAATTATTATCTTTTATTTGCAGCCTTCAAGTCATTTCATGTGACAATACTCACACAGGCCTGCGCCAAACAACACCGCATACTGCTTATAGACAAGGAAATCTATCACATGCAATGCCTTGATGGCTTCTTGAATTAGTCTCTTTCCTAAGAACATTTATCAGCACTTCAGCTGAATGTTGTAGAGTGGGAGTTTTATATAAATGGAAATCGCTTATTGCCATAACCACTGAAAATGCATCTTACTATATTGGTTAGAGTGCAGGAGAAAAAATAATAAATATATGTGATTAGAATAAGTGCACTGTGACTGAGGATGGAGCATTTTATTTGTAAAAGCTAAGAAATTAAAGCTGATGCTTTCAGGGACATATATTGTGGATTGCTTCATTAGAGGTCGCCTTGATGAAAGAGTTTGTACAAAGTGGTTGTCCACAAACAGGTTGGCTGGAGGAAAATAACAGAGCTCGGAAGAAAACAGCATCGTATCCTTATACCAACAGTATCAGCAGTAAATATAACACAGAAATATACTGTATGTACAAGCTGTTATCTTGTCACAGTTCTGATGCAAACTTTAAATATACCTGCTACATAGTCTTCCTATGTAATGATTGTACACTATGTGGTTCATGCCCCACAGACAATAGCTGCCCAAGAACTACCATTATCTGTCGTTCTAGCTCTACAGTCATGTTACCTAGTGAGACCTTCTCCCATCCCTCTCTCAGTTCTTTATGGTAGTCAGTAATTGTGATATAACCCTGCCATCTCCGCACTATGCAATGACATATTTGATTGTTGTGAAAGATATTGTGATATTGCTGATCAAATGATTAATTTAACCCCTTTACAACCTATGACATATAGTTAAATCACAGGTCACCTTCCCCTCTGATGCTGATTTGATCAGCTGTCATGTGCCTCTAACAGCCGCAGGTGGAATTGCGATCTACCCGAGGCTGTCAACATGTTAGATGCTGCTGTCAACCTCTAATAACAGCATTCACCATGTTCATACCAGATGAACGCCATTAGCTCCATCGGCACCCCTGTCACATGACCGCGGGGCGTAGATGGGTTGGCATGTCAACCCGGGGTCTGTAGGTGACCTCTGTGGTGGTCATTGCTGAACTGCTATGCGCACCACCATGTAGCCGGCACTCATAGCAGATGAGTATTTTTTGCTACACATAGCAGGACTGAAACCCTCCAATGTCTAGCACAGGCAATCAGAGTATCACAGCTAAAATTCTCCTTAGGAAAAAGTAAACAAAAATATAACAAATATATAAAAGTTCAAATCAAAAACACACATATTTGGCATCGAGCGTTCAGAAATGCCCAATCTATCAAAATATAAAAAGAATTAATCCTATCGGTAACCGGTGTAATGAGAAAAAAGTCAAAACGCAAGAATTGTGTTTTTTTAGTCGCCGCAACATTTCAATGAGATGCATAAATGGTCAATCAAAAGATCATATCTACCCTAACATGTATCAATAAAAACGTCATTTTGGAGCAGAAAAAAATAAGCCCTCAGTCATCCCCCGATACCAAAAAATGGAGATGCTACGGGTCTCGGAAAAAAAGCGCTTTTTTTTCACAAACTTTGGAATTTTTTTTTACCACTTAAATAAAAAAGAACCTATAAATGTTTGGTATCTATAAACTCACAATGAGCTGACGAATCATAATGGCAGTTCAGTTTTAGTATTTGGTGAACATAGTACACTATATGGTAAAATCAATTATGTTATTCAAAAGTACAACTCGCCCCACAAAAAACAAGCCCTCACATGGCCATATTGATGGAAAAAAGTATGTCTCTTGGAAGAAGGGGATCAAAAAATGAAAACGCAAAAACGCAAAAACCCAAGGTGGTAAAGGAATTAACATACAAATATGGGATTCAAATAAAATATTGCCATTTAAGATAGTTATACCTGGAATCTAAAACCCAATTTTGGATCAAGTTTTGTACATACAGTGACATGTACAAGTTTAGGCACCCCTGGTGAAAATGACTGTTATTGTGAACATTTAAGAAACTTGAAGATGAAATGATTTCTAAATGGCCTAAAATTAAAGATGACACATTTCCTTTGTATCTTAGGCAAAATATTTATTTTTACATTTTAAAAATTACACAAATAAAAAATGGTGACTGCAAACGTTTGGGCACCCTTGGGGATTTGTGTGCCCAAAACAAACAAAAGAAAATATTTTTTTTTTTATCTGAATAACTTTGAACAAGGTTTCAGATCATAATTAACCTTTTAGGGTTACAGTTTGATCACTAACATCGTTAGGAAAGGCTAGGTGATGCAAATTTCCCAGCTTTATAAAAACTCAGCCTTTTCTAACCTTGTGCCGAAAAGCAGCAGCCATGGGATCTTCAAGGCAGCTGTCTAGAACTCTGAAAACGAAAATGATGGAGGCCCACAAAGCAAGAAAAGGCTATAAGAAGATAGAAAAGTGTTGTAAAGTTTCCTCAGTTAGAAATGCAATTAAGAAATGGCACCTAACATGATGTATTTTAGAAACAAGTCCTGTGGACTGAGGAGGTTAGTATAGAACTTTTTGGCCACCATGATCAAAGGTATATGTGGAGAAAAGAGGGCACAGAATTTCAGGAAAAGAACATGTCACCAATCATTAAGCATGGGGTGGTTCAATTATGATTTGGGGGTTGTGTTGGAGCCAATGACATGGGGAACATTTTACGGGAAGAGGGAAGAATGGCTTCAATGAAATTTCAACAAATTCTGGATGCAAACATAACACCATCTGTAAAAAAAAGCTGGAATTGAAAAGAGGATGGCTTCTACAAATGGATAATGATCCTAAACACACGTATATTACATACATACATACATATATGCTTTAAACATCCTTTCTTCCTTTTAAGCCCGCCTATTTTCACCTCTGGCTATGTTTTTTATTATTAATGCATTTAACGTTCTCACTATTTCATTTAAGTGACAATATACCATACAGTAGATTATTTTAATCTGATTGCCATTCAACAAACGGCACGATAAGGCAGGCATTTACAGGCATTTAAATGCTGCTTGAAAGGCCACATATCTGCTGAAGAATTACATTAAAACGGAACAGTATTTGACAGCACATCAATGGTGAGTGTTTATCTCACGCTCATTCACTTCTTCACTAAGATAACCAAAGCTAACTTGCGAAGTTTGCCATTTCCATTCTCATTATCTATGTCATGATAAACCACAGCCTCTCTTCTTACGAAACAAGACTCATCGGGATAAAAAAAGAAGTATTGTTATGAGACTGACTGGGAATAAGTTAAGACCTACTTGACCTTCCCAGCTATTCAATAAAAGTATACGTATCTGGCACTGGATTCTAACATTTTATGTTTAGTAGTTATACATTGTTGTGGAGGTCACTGGAAATTGCAACTGATTTCTTGAAACCTTCAAGACATATTCATGTTTAAGGGGTTGTCCAGTTAAAACAGCTTATTCATGGGATAGGTGGTAACTTGCTAATCAGTGGGTGTCCTACTGTTGGAACCCACATTGACCGGCAGATCAGCAAATGTTTATTCCAGATGAGGAACTTTTACCCTCATTACAAAGTGGCACGGCTTGTTGGACACTCGATTTCCACTCCATTTGTTCTTATGGGATTGCCTGAAAAAGCTAAGATCAGCTCTTTCCTATTTTATGCAAATCCTTTTAATAATATAAGGTGGACAGAGAAATATTAATAATAATGAAGTAAGAACATACACCCACATTTATTAAGGTTGAAATTTCATATGTCCTTCTTAATACATTTGCCCAATTTAAATTCAACGAGGTACAGTTTATGAGGCGCTCTTAAAAAATTTGGCACATCTCTGGCTGTTATTTTGATGGAAAATTACATCTACGTCCATGATTTATATACTTAGAACATGCAGAGCACACTTCCTACAATATGAATCTGATAAAGTCCCATTACAGTCACTGCAGCACATCACAGAAATCAGCTGTTAGGTGATCAAAGAATCACACATCACAGCTCCCTGTCTCACCAGAGACCAACAAACTGCAAACCTTTCCAAGGAAAGTATTATCTTCCTGGATTTAGAACTATACCATGAGGATAACAACATCAAAAGCTGAACTCATTTTTAAACCAGTCAACACTAATGACTATTTGGATTTTTTAGTTCAGACTACTCCAAATGGAAGACAAATATTCCATCTAGTCAATTCCATCATATTAGACGTAACTGTACGTCCAATACAGATTATGCACAGCAATCACCAGTTTTACTTTCCAGGTTTAAAGATAAAAGATATCCAGAATCACTAGTACAGGCAGCATATCAACACAATCTCACCCTCACACAGGATGATTGCCTGAAAAAAATAATCTTCAAAACATGGTGCTACTTATAGTACAGCAAAGTGGAAATATACTGTAGCTTCATTACCACCTACAATAGAGGCCACCAATCTATCCGCTGTATTCTCGAAAAATATTGGTACTTACTGTGGAAAGATCCAATACTCAAAGATCTGATCCCAAAAATACCTAGCATTGTGTTTTTGAATGTGGAAAAAAATGTGACTGTTGTAAAATTATAGATCATGGTAAGAAAAACTTTAATATAAAAAACAGCAATACCACATATAATTTTACCCAATAATTAACCTGTGGTTCTGATTTTGTTGTGTATGTGGTGACCTGTGTGTGTGGACTTTTATATGTCGGCCCCATGATACAGTCACGACGTAATCGTATGAATGGTCAAAGACATAATGTGAAAATAGGGTCTCTGAAACAAAGTTTATCTAAGCACATCACTCTAACACATAATAAAAACTTTGAATGTATAAAAGTCACGCCAAAAGAACAAATTCCTGCATCCGTGATAAACAGAAAAACAGTTCTTAATGCCAAGGAGTCCTACTGGACATACAGACTTGGCAGTCTGTACCCCGATGAACTGAATGAAATCTCTGATCTCGTATAGATCAATCAATAGAGTCCCTGTTTGTTTGTTTGTTTTTGCTTTAGGGGTTTTCTTTAGGAATTTTTGTTTTCCTTTCAAATTTTTTTTTTTTAATTCTCATTAGAGCTTGCAGATCTTCTAGTTTACCGCTTGACTGCTCGCACAAAAAGGAGAAACGCATTTAATCAGACATACAGTACAGACCAAAAGTTTGGACACACCTTCTAATTTAAAGATTTTTCTGTATTTTCATGACTATGAAAATTGTAAATTCACACTGAAGGCATCAAAACTACGAATTAACACATGTGAAATTATATACTTAACAAAAAAGTGTGAAACAACTGAAAATATGTCTTATATTCTAGGTTCTTCAAAGTAGCCACCTTTTGCTTTGATGACTGCTTTGCACACTCTTTTTTTTTTCTATCTACTGGCTAACACGGTACCAAGATATATTTCTTTCCTTGCACACTCTTGGCATTCTCTTGATGAGCTTCAAGAGGTAGTCACCGGAAATGGTCTTCCAACAATCTTGAAGGAGTTCCCAGAGATGCTTAGCACTTGTTGACCCTTTTGCCTTCACTCTGCGGTTCAGCTCACCCCAAACCATCTCGATTGGGTTCAGGTCTAGTGACTGTGGAGGCTAGGTCATCTGGCGTAGCACCCCATCACTCTCCTTCTTGGTCAAATTGCCCTTACACAGCCTGGAAGTGTGTTTGGGGTCATTGTCCTGTTGAAAAATAAATGATGGTCCAACTAAACGCAAACCAGATGGAATAGCATGCCATTGCAAGATGCTGTGATAGCCATGCTGGTTCAGTATGCCTTCAATTTTGAATAAATCCCCAACAGTGTCACCAGCAAAGCACCCCTACACCGTCACACCTCCTCCTCCATGCTTCATGGTGGGAACCAGGCATGTAGAGTCCATCCGTTCACCGGTGGTTGGAACCAAAGATCTCAAATTTGGACTCATCAGACCAAAAGCAAAGATTTCCACTGGTCTAATGTCCATTTCTTGTGTTCTTTAGCCCAAACAAGCCTCTTCTGCTTGCTGACTGTCCTTAGCAGTGGTTTCCTAGCAGCTATTTTACCATGAAGGCCTGCTGCACAAAGTCTCCTCTTAACAGTTGTTCTAGAGAAGTATCTGCTGCTAGAACTCTGTGTGACATTGATCTGGTCTCTAATCTGAGCTGCTGTTAACCTGTGATTTCTGAGGCTGGTGACTCAGATAAACTTATCCTCAGAAGCAGAGGTGACTCTTGGTCTTCCTTTCCTGGGGCAGTCCTCATGTGAGCCAGTTTCTTTGTAGCGCTTGATGGTTTTTGCCACTGCACTTGGGGAAAATTTCAAAGTTTTCCCAATTTTTCGGACTGACTGACCTTCATTTCTTAAAGTAATGATGGCCACTCATTTTTCTTTACTTAGCTGCTTTTTCTTGCCATAATACAAATTCTAACAGTCTATTCAGTAGGACTATCAGCTGTGTATCCACCAGACTTCTGCTCAACACAACTGATGGCCCCGACCTCATTTATAAGGCAAGAAATCCCACTTATTAAACCTGACAGGCACAGCACACCTGTGAAGTGAAAACCATTCCCGGTGACTACCTCTTGAAGCTCATTAAGAGAATGCCAAGAGTGTGCAAAGCAGTCATCAAAGCAAAAGGTGGCTACTTTGAAGAACCTAGAATATAAGACATATTTTCAGTTGCTTCACACTTTTTGGTTAAGTATATAATTCCACATGTGTTAATTTATAGTTTTGATGTCTTCAGTGTGAATGTACAATTTTCATAGTCATGAAAATACAGAAAGGTGTGTACAAACCTTTGGTCTGTACTGTATGTACAGGTTCGGGGGGGTTGTTTTTTATAGGAATTTTTTTAACTTTTTCCTTTTATTTTATTTTTTTTTAATAATCATTAGTGCCTGCAACCCTTCTAGTTTACAGCTTAACTGCTCGCAATAGGAGAAAGGCGTTTAATCAGACATATGTGCAGGTGCAGGTTTTTTTTGTGACCATGCATGAACACGTGCGATTGCCTAGCTTTTACAGACATATTGTTGCAATATTGTTGAAATCCTGGGATAAGTGAAGGAGGGGTGATGTTATATAATATGTGTGTACATCAATAATTCTTGGGGATTAAGTTATAATATAGGTATTCTCACTGCTAAAAAGTTTGATAGATAGTGATTGGTTCCTCAGTTAGTACAACCACACCCATTAGCAATGAAAATGGGGTATAAAATAGCTTACAAAATCATTTTATTATACACCTGATGGAGGCCGAAACATGTGTTTCTTTTAATAAGTTTTTATTGTCTTTTATGAAAATGTTGTATTTTCTATACATAGCCAATACAATATCATTTGATTTAGCATGAGATACATGGCTTTTATTAAATTTGCAAAAATTTCTACTTTCTGTTTTTTTCAGTCAAGTTGGGGTGCAGAGTGTACATTAATGAGAAAAAAGTTTACTTTTTTGAATTTACCAAATGGCTGCAATGAAACAAAGAGTGAAAAATTTAAATGGATCTGAATACTTTCCGCACCCACTGTATATATGATTTTGCATTCTATTCTTTTAATTTTAATTTTAATTCTTTTAATCTTTTAGGCCTTCTAAAAAAGCCTGATCTTTGTAAGTGGTAAAAAACAATGTTTAGTAAAATTTATTTGAAATGTGCAATGTGCTTCAAGGACAGTCTAACTTCCATTTGACTCAAGAATGTTAATGTTAATACCTGATGAAGAGATCAAACTCGGAACATTTTGTCAAAATTTTTTGATATAATTTGTTTTAATGGATCATTGTTATTGGAATTTTACATTTATTAGTGATATCACTTTTGTTAGTATTGTATTTTCACTAACAGTAATTAAATCCTAGAAGTCATCACTGCAGAGTAGTGTTGAGCGATACCGTCCGATACTTGAAAGTATCGGTATCGGAAAGTATCGGCCGATACCGGCAAAGTATCGGATCCAATCCGATACCGATACCCGATACCAATACAAGTCAATGGGACTCAAGTATCGGACGGTATTCCTGATGGTTCCCAGGGTCTGAAGGAGAGGAAACTCTCCTTCAGGCCCTGGGAACCATATTAATGTGTAAAATAAAGAATTAAAATAAAAAATATTGCTATACTCACCTGTCCGACGCAGCCGGGACCTCAGCGAGGGAACCGGCAGCGTTGTTTGTTTAAAATTCGCGCTTTTACTTGGTTACGTGAAGTCCCGGCTTGTGATTGGTCAGGGCGGCCATGTTGCCGGGACGCGGACCAATCACAGCAAGCTGTGACGAAATTACGTCACGGCTTGCTGTGATTGGTCCGCGTCCCGGCAACATGGCCGCCATTAACCAATCACAAGCCGTGACGTCACGGGAGGCTGGACATGCGCGTATTTTGAAAAGCGCGCGTGTCCAGCCTCCAGTGACGTCCCGGCTTATGATTGGTCACGGCGCCATGTTGCCGGGACGCGGACCAATCACAGCAAGCCGTGACGAAATTACGTCACGGCTTGCTGTGATTGGTCCGCGTCCCGGCAACATGGCCGCCATTAACCAATCACAAGCCGTGACGTCACGGGAGGCTGGACACGCGCGTATTTTAAAAAGCGCGCGTGTCCAGCCTCCAGTGACATCCCGGCTTGTGATTGGTTAATGGCGGCCATGTTGCCGGGACGTCACTGGAGGCTGGACACGCGCGCTTTTCAAAATACGCGCATGTCCAGCCTCCCGTGACGTCCCGGCTTGTGATTGGTTAATGGCGGCCATGTTGCCGGGACGTCACTGGAGGCTGGACACGCGCGCTTTTCAAAATACGCGCATGTCCAGCCTCCCGTGACGTCCCGGCTTGTGATTGGTTAATGGCGGCCATGTTGCCGGGACGTCACTGGAGGCTGGACACGCGCGCTTTTCAAAATACGCGCATGTCCAGCCTCCCGTGACGTCACGGCTTGTGATTGGTTAATGGCGGCCATGTTGCCGGGACGCGGACCAATCACAGCAAGCCGTGACGTAATTTCGTCACGGCTTGCTGTGATTGGTCCGCGTCCCGGCAACATGGCCGCCCTGACCAATCACAAGCCGGGACTTCACGTAACCAAGTAAAAGCGCAAAATTTAAACAAACAACGCTGCCGGTTCCCTCGCTGAGGTCCCGGCTGCGTCGGACAGGTGAGTATAGCGATATTTTTTATTTTAATTCTCTTTTTTACACATTATTACATTAATGTTGTTGCGATACCCGATACCCGATACCACAAAAGTATCGGATCTCGGTATCGGAAATTCCGATACAGCAAGTATCGGCCGATACCCGATACTTGCAGTATCGGAATGCTCAACACTACTGCAGAGGTTGACTGGTGGGAGCAGTAACCACATTAACTGGATAAGAAATTCCCCTGAATGTGACAGAAGATTTTGTCTGTTTCATGCGCAACATCGGGTCAGCAAAATTTGGTCATTTTTATATTCTCCACTCCTGAATATACCGCACTATGGAGTGTTATCAGTTTTATTGTGCATTAATTAGATGATGAAGAGCTGAATGGTAATTCAGAATAGTATGTGTCGAATATTATGTGTTACAATCAAGAATCCAATCTAGTGTTAAGTGGATATTTGTAGTGAAATATTCATTAATGGTGTTTTTTATATTATCTCAGGTAGGTTTAATCATTTCACACTAAAACTAAATGCACAAGGTTTGTATGATATCCCGAAATTGACATGTATGTCCCGTAGTCTGTGGATTTTTGATTTTTGCAAATCTTGTGTTTTCTAGTAGCTCAAGCCCAAATGGTAATTTAGAAAAAGAGTCCATGTCCTTCAGAATCCGTTCTACTTGTACAAAATCCAGCTAAACTCTTAGTTCTGTTTCCTCTTCTAACTGAGGTTGTGCCGCCTCTGTTATGAATCTATAATTGGCTGTGGATTAGCGGAGTTGCCTATAGTACAATGCTATGAGTTTCCCCCAGGATATCTGGCATCTATAATTTCACAGAATCATTAGTTATATTAAAATCCTCTTTTGTGAGGCTATTCTCAGTGATTATGGAAAATATTATTTAATATTAAGGAATTATTTTTTCATGACCTTTTCTCCAGGAGATGTTTATGACATATGTGTCCATCCATTGGTTGCAATGTGAGTTGCATTCTGTTGAGAGTTTTGTAGTGATGATGCATCAAATTTTTACAGTGAGAAATTAGAGTTCTTAGCAAAAAGTGGGGAAAGGTAAGAATGAAAGGGTAGTCACATGTATATGTCAATCATGCAACTAATTTGGTACTTATTTATATGGAGCAAGCTAATATAAACGAGACATTAAGGCTACTTTCACACTAGCGTTGTTTTGCATATGTCGCAATGCGTCATTTAGGATAAAAAATGCATCCTGCAAAGTTGTCTGCAGGATGTGTTTTTTTTCCCCATAGATTTACATTAGCGACGCATTGCGATCTATGGCCACACGTCGCAACCGTCGTGCGACGGTTGCGTCGTGTTTTGGCAGACCGTCATCACAAAAAAGTTACATGTAACATTTGTTTGCGCATCGTGTCCTCCATTTTCGACCGCGCATGCGCGGCAGAAACTCCGCAACCCTCCTCCCTGGACATTACAATGGGGCAGCAGAAGCGTCGTAAGACTGCTTCCGCTGCCCACGTCGGGCATCACTTTCACAACGCGCGTCGGCAAGTCGGGCCGACGCATAGCGACGGCCCCGTGCCGATGCTAGTGTGAAAGAAGCCTAACAGAATGACTTTTCATCCATGTGTTTGCCTCTTTTTATCTCATTGCATGGTTAAACCATGTAGTGCCTGAGTTGGGAATTATATTCTCATTAGCAGGTCAGTGAATTGGAAAAACCAAGGAAAACCATGAACTACAAAGCAGATAAATATACCTGTCATTACATGTGGCTAAATTTACATAACCATTCAGGCACCAGTTATGGATTGCATCACTGTATTATCATTATGGAGAAATACTTTATTTGGGATTTCATATTAATCATGGCACCATCTTGACAACTTCAACAACATGATCAAAAACTAGATCAATGGAAGATGCAGGAGAAAGTCTTGTTAAAATCAATATATAAAAACACGATAAAGTCATACTAGAACCCAAGACGTGAACCATGTAATGAACATAAGAAAAGACAAATAGTAACCAATAAATAAAAAATTAAAATATCAATTATTTTTAAGAATGAAAAAATGACTACTACTTTGTTATTTTCAATTGTTATTTAAAACCATTTCCGTTTTCCAGAACACAGTGACTTAATTTTAATTTAATTTTTAAGCAGTTGCAGATATTTTTTCAAGACCTGCTGACTTCTTGAAAGCCAGGGCTAAATGATGAATCCTTATATTTATTTGTGGAGGATCTTATGTGTTATTAGTACAGGTCCATTGCAGAAAATTTTGTAAAATTGAATTGCCTACACTAATTCTGATTCTGATATAGTGAATGGCACACCCAAAATCAGCCATTGAGTCAACCATATGTAGAAGGGTTGGAGAAGAAATGATCTTTTCTCTAATAGTAAAAGAAGATCAAAAACTTTAATAATTTGGAAGACTAAAGTCAAATAGCAAAAACAACAGTGATGCTACAAAACATACATATAACAGAATATTAAAACTATATATATAACGTGGCACACAAATTGGGTACGACCCCCGATATTCCTATACCAACAATCAGTATTTGACTACAAAAGGTGGCTGCTTTTGAAAGCTAATTCCTTTTTTATCAATAATTTTGTGGCCACAGTATTGTCTAACTATACCCAAACTGTCCTAATATATTATAATATGCACATTTATACTGAAAATGCACACAAATAACACAAAATCCATGAACAATGCACTAACTGAAGCTCTATAATGCGTAATGCGGCAAACGCCATGTAGAAATAATGTGATCACTGTATGAGTAGCAGAGCTGGGCTCATCACATCCTTATATTGAAACAATTATCTTCAATAGAAGCTGCTGCTGTTTCCCCCAGGTAAAATGTAAGAGAATAGAACAAAGCCAGAAATAGCGCAACCTGTGCCTTATAGTCTGGAGCGACACTGATTGTCCTAATAATGGCACTTTTGTAATGTGCGTCTTGATTCACTTATTACTTTCTCCCTATGTATACATGCATGAATCACCTTCCGGAAAGTACATTTAAATAGACAACACAGTGAATTGTTCCTTCCATTACTGCCATTTCTCTGAGCATAGTGCACGACCGTGCATAACAAAAGAATAAAGCTTTGCTCCTCCATGTAACCTGTAAGAAGCGTGCATGGTATTGTATAGATGTAACAATAGCATGCGCAAGCTGCCAATGATATCTTCTCCCAGGGCACTTGGCTTATTTTCCAAAACATAACAAAAAAAACCCTCTCTATTTTGTGGTTCTTTCATAATACATAATGTTAACTGAAAATCAATAAAAATCATACACGACGCATTGGGTTTCTTGCACCTCAGACATTTATGGGGTTAAATTTCCAATCAATAAAAACACTAAATTTAGCATCTAGGCTTGTGGTGGCAGTGACTTCTAGACACAATACTGGGTTAGTTTTCCTGCAGTCAAATGTCTGTGAGATGTGAGAAGGGTATTAGGTGCTGAAATATTTATGAAGATGGGAGTTTAGATATAAGCAAACAATATGCTATGATACAAAGAGGTAACATTGTGCACAAGAACTAGCAATCTATGAAAAGTGCTTCCAGATGGCATGTTACTTCTAATGAATAGCATTACTGATGAGTACCACTCTGTGCATTGCCAAACGGACAGTGAAATTTGGTAATAAGAAAATGCTGAGTGCACCTGCTCCTGCTCAGCTATTAGTAAGTTGTGCATGACTGTTCACTTCTCCCTGTCCGCAATACTCAAATATGTAGCTTTATATATCCAAAAATCAAAGTCCACTTTAATGTTTAAAGGGAACCTGTCAGCAGGATTTACCACTATAAAGTAAATGTATGGCCATAATGGCTCTATTACACTGATTAAATTGATAGCTTTGTTGAAGGAATCTGATCAGTGGTTCTTTTTTAATTATGGTTTTAAGTTTTCTTCTGATGACATCTTCTGTTCATTGGTTGGTTTGAGCCTGGGGAGTTGGGTGTTCTTCCGCTCCAGTCCCTCCACCTGCCTCTTTTGTGTTTCTACAGGTCACTGAAAATTCATCAACCTGCTTCCATTTTTGAAATTTTGTGCCACCACAGCTATCATTGGTCGGACGGCGCGTTCATAGTGTGAGGTTCCAGATCTGATCTTCAATATAATGGTGTTGATATCTCGATCTGCGCATGCACCAACTCTGGCGCCATTTTATTGAAGACCACAATGTGGAATCTCACACTGTGAATGTGCCCTCCACCCAACGATGGCGGTAGTATGGAATTTCAAAACTGAGGCATGTCACTGAACAAACAGTGACTTATAGAAACACAGGAGGCAGGCAGAAGGGCCAGAGAAGAAGAAGATGCAACTCCCCCAGATCCACTCTGATGCACAGAAGACATCTTCAAAAGAAAACTTAAGACCATGATTAACCCCTTTCCGACATTGGGCGTAATAGTACACCCATGTCGGAATCACTCCCTTCATGTATTCCGGCGCTGAGCCCATATCTTTCCCCGCACATGTCAGCAGTTTTGAACAGCTGACATGCACCTCTGACAGCCACGAGTGGAATGGTGATCCACCCACGACTGTTAACCTATTAAATGCCGCTGTCAATCTCTGCGGCATTTAACTCACGTTTCCGGTAAGCGGAAATTCTGCCCATCGATGACCCAGTCATGTGATCACGGGTCACTGATGGGTTGGCATGACAACCAGAAGTCTCCAGCAGACCATTAGGGTTGTCGTAGCCGGATTGCTATGATCGTCGCCCAGTGGTTGGCGCTCATAGCAAGTGAGCATTTCTGCTACATACAGGCGATCTGATGATCGCCTGTGTGTAGCAGGTCCAATAAGACAACTGCAGCTTCTAGTCTTCCATGGAGACTATTGAATTGTGCAAAAAATAAAAAATAAATGTTTTTAAAAATATTAAAAAGTAAAAAAAATAATAAAAGTTCAAATCATCCCCATTTGGCCCCATTCAAAATAAAACAATTACAAAAATCAAATATACACATATTTGGTATCGCCACATTCAGAATAGCCCAATCTATCAATATAAAAAAAGAATTAACCCAATCGGTAAATGACGTAACAAAAAAAAATACAAAACATGAGAATTACGTTTTTTTGGTCGCTGTTACATTGCAATAAAATGCAATGTCAGGCAATCAAAAGACCTTATCTACACCCAAATGAGATTAATAAAATGTCAGCTCAGCGTGAAAAAAATAAGCCCTTACTCAGCCCGAGATCACGAAAAATGGAGACGCTATGAGTATTGGAATATGACACAATTATTTTTTTGGTTACCAAAGTTTGGATTTTTTTACCACTTAAACAAAAAAGAACTTGGACATGTTTGGTGTCTATGAACTCATAATGAACTGGAGAATCATAATGGCAGGTTAGTTGTAGCATTTAGTGAACATGGCAAAAAAAAAAAAAAAAAACACATCTGTGGAATTGCAATTTTTTGGCACTTGGAGCATTTTCCCATTTTCCAGTGCACTACATGTTAAAATCAATGGTGTTGTTCAAAAGTACAACTTGTCCCGCAAAAAACAAGCCCTCACATGGCCATTGAGACCAAAAAATAAAAAAAGTTATTGCTCTGAAAGAAGTGGAGCAAAAAACGAAAATGCAAAAACAAAAATACCTCCGGTCATGAAGGGGTTAAAAAAGAACCACTGATCAGATTCCTTAAAAAAAGGTATGATTAGAATAGTCAAAAATCAAGAACACTGCAGCTTTGCAGTGCTGGGGTCCTGGGTTAAAATCTCACTGAGGACAACATCTGCAAGGAGTTTGTATGTTCTCCCTGTGTATGCGTTCGTTTTCTATCGGTTCTCCGGTTTCCTTCCACACTCCAAAGACATAATGATAAGGGAATTTATATTGTGAGCTCCAATGGGGACAGTGCCGATAATGTCTGTAAATCACTGTGGCATAAATGGCGCTATATAATTGAGTAAAATAAATAAATAAATAAATACATGCCTACAGGAAGTCAAAACAGGATGAAGAGAAGTTGTCTTACAGCAAATAAATTATAACTGGCAGTGGACTGTAGGCCTTCAGGACCTTAAATAGCTTGTAGCCCAGTACAAGCCACAAAGAAGGAAATAACACTGAAAAGTTAATTCCTGATCCCCCAGTATGGACAGAACTATGGCTACCTGAGAACACAGTACTAGAGTTGTCGCCTTGTGTCATCCACAACAAGAGCAGCGGCGCTACCTGGTGACAGAAGCAGACAGGACAGGCAGGAACCAACACAGATGTCACACATGTCCCAAAAGAGGGACGCACATCTTTTGGACATATATGGCTTATGCTATTAATATACAATAAATGTCCAAGATGAGAACACCCCTTTGAGATCCTACACATGGAACTCCAACTATCTGCTTGTTTCATTATGAATTGGACAGTCCTTTAGTGTGCGGATTCTGATTGATATAGAAGATCATTTTACCTTCACCTGGTGCAGTAAGAGGTGGCATGGTTGCTTACATGTGGATTATCCATAAACACAACTAAATGGACTTACAGAATAATCAGGGATAAATTTAGGGAACCAGTAAAAATATATTTATAGATTCAGTGACAAGACTAGAAATGTACAATAGTAATCATATAAATATCTTTCCTATTTCTTTCCATGCATGCATTCCATAATTTTATGGATACACCAGCACCTATCTGAATAATCAGCACATAGCAGGACTTGCAAGCGCTGTTCACATAGTAAGGTGCTGAAACAATTTCTATAGTGCATGTACATTAAAGGGAACATGTCACATGCAAAAACATATTACCTGTATTGAGTTAGTCTGCAGGTAAATAGAATTAAAATGTCCTGACGAAGGACAAAGATCCGAAATGCGCATCGGGGTGCTCTATTACGGGATGTGGCAGACCCAGAAAGGTAGTTATTGTGTATCTTCCAACCTTTTTGCACATTGCACTTTTTGTGTGGATCGTATATTTTTTGCTGTGTCATTGCACACTAATTGCAGCCAATTATATGTAATGAAGGCATTTTTATATCTACTTTCTGCTTGGTGTTTTTCTGGCTTTCCATATATTGGTTGGGCTTGTTTTCCCTTGCATAAGTGGTTTTTCACCTTTTTCACAGAGCACCAATCACCGCAATGTGATATATAACTTTGTTATTATTATTGATTTTATTTAGAAATTACTGGTGATTTTTTGGTCCATCTGTGTTTTTAACAGAATTAAAATGCTGCCTGGCTCCATCCTGAATGTGCGGATACATGGAGTGAAGAAATAAACTTATATCCTCCAGCGAGCCATAATCTCTCCCAGGCACTTTGTCAGCCTGCTCTGCACAGATGCTCACTCACAGAAGCAGAGTGAACTGTCAATCAAAGTGAAGGGGCGTGTTCAGAGCATGTAATAGCTTGTGCACGCACCTATGACTGAAAGCGAGCAGCTCACAGGACATGTGTAGATTTCCTCCTGCCGGCCATGATTTCGGTAAGGTAGCCAGGCAGCATTGTAACCCTAATTTGCTGCAGATTCACCCTATATATCGTTTTTGAACGTTACATTACACTACATATTACATTGAGTTGTATGAATGTTAAGCGAGTCTAATTTTTAATTAATTTACCTCTTACCTTTATATATGTTTTTATGATAAAAATGTATATAGTCAACTCTAATCCCTCTAGATAGAAAAACCTGGACAAAATAGTATAAAATACTCTCCTACAAAAATAGGATATTAGAAATAAGAGATATGTGGTTTCAGAATATTAACTGCAGATATAAATGCAAAAATAAGTGTGTATTTTACATAAGAATTTCTATTGCTCACTTATTATGGGGTATATGTTATATTTTGATGTATTAAAAGGATGACAGTACTGTTAGGTAAACGGTGAATCTACCTTAAATCTACCTTGACTAGTACTTTGAATATTTATGTAGTTTTCTGGGTATAGAAATAAGTAAAGAAAGGTTATGTTATTATACAAGAAATTAGGAAATCACCCTTGTTTAGAGAAGTTATTCCTGTACTACATCTAAATGGCCACTGTCACACTCAAAGAAACCTGTCCTAAAATGACTATAAGGTAGGTGCCTGTGAAGTTTGAGACGCTGCTGCTGTGACCTGGAGATACCATAAAAGTATGCGACATAGACTGTTTCCAAGTCACAGCAGTCATTCTGCATTGAGAAAGACAGGGCAGATTGCAGTGTGAGCAGCCTCTTCTTACCCTAGTCCCCTGGTATTTCCAATAATAGACCTGACAGGATAAATAGCAGAATGAGCAGCCTTGTCTTACCTCAGCATATCTGGTGTCTCTAGTATAAGATCAGACCTGTGGACAGGAGTGTGAGCATCATCTTCTTACCTCAGCACCCCTGGTATATCCAGTATTAGGTCAGACAGGGTGGACAGCAGGGTGAGCCTTCATACCTTCTTCTTACCTCAGCACCCCTGGTATCTCCAGTGTTAAGGTACCGTCACATTAAGCGACGCTGCAGCGATAACGACAACGATGCCGATCGCTGCAGCGTCGCTGTTTGATCGCTGGAGAGCTGTCACACAGACCGCTCTCCAGCGATCAACGATGCCGAGGTCCCCTGGTAACCAGGGTAAACATCGGGTAACTAAGCGCAGGGCCGCGCTTAGTAACCCGATGTTTACCCTGGTTACCAGCGTAAAATGTAAAAAAAACAAACAGCACATACTTACATTCACGTCCCCCTGCGTCCACTTCCTGACTGACTGAGCGCCGTACAGTGAGAGCAGAGCGGTGACGTCACCGCTGTGCTGCTTTCACTTTCACTTTGCGGCGCTGAGTCAGAGGAGGAAGCAGACTGCAGGGGACGCAATGTGAGTATGTGCTGTTTGTTTTTTTTACATTTTACGCTGGTAACCAGGGTAAACATCGGGTTACTAAGCGCGGCCCCGCGCTTAGTTACCCGATGTTTACCCTGGTTACCAGTGTAAAATATCGCTGGTATCGTTGCATTTGGTGTCAAACACAACGATACACAGCGATCAAACGACCAAATAAAGTTCTGGACTTTATTCAGCGACCAGCGACATCACAGCAGGATCCTGATCGCTGCTGCGTGTCAAACTAAACGATATCGCTAGCGAGGACGCTGCAACGTCACGGATCGCTAGCGATATCGTTATAAAGTCGTTTAGTGTGACGGTACCTTTAGATCAGAATATCCACTTGGAGCACATCTACCTTTACATGAAGGGAGGAAGTGGAGCTTTCTTCTGCACATACTCACAGATACCTGTCCTATTCTAAGATAAGTTTCTGTCTGGGTACTAAGATGGTGGCCATTTTATTGTTTTCTTTCCTTCCTTCTTCTTAAGAAAGTGATTGATTGATTCATATGATACTGTGTATAAAACAAATTTAATGAAACTTGAATAACATGACAGTTCTTCATATTTTTTTAAAGAGAATTTATCACCACATATGACCTATCTAAACTATTAACCCCATTCTGACCTCGGACGGGATAGTACGTCCGAGGTCAGAACCCCTGCTTTGATGTGGGCTCCGGCTGTGAGCCTGCATCAAAGCCGGCACATGTCAGCTGTTTTGAACAGCTGACATGTGCCCGCAATAGCGGCGGGTGAAATACCGATTAACCCGCCCCGCTATTAACTAGTTTAACCGGCGCTTTCGGCCGGGCGGCCGGAAATGAGCGCATCGCCGATCCCCGTCACATGATCGGAGGTCAGCGATGCTTCTGTATAGTAACCATAGAGGTCCTTGAGACCTCTATGGCTACTGATCCCCGGTAGCTGTGAGCGCCACCCTGTGGTCGGCGGCGACGCTCATAGCACACCTGCATTTCTGCTGCATAGCAGCGACCTGATGATCGCTGCTATGTAGCAGAGGCGATTGAGTTGTGCCAGCTTCTAGCCTCCCATGGAGGCTATTGAAGCATGGCAAAAGTTTAAAAAAAAGTAAAAAAAATGTGAAAAAAATATAAAAGTTTAAATCACCCGACTTTCGCACCATTCAAAATAAATCAATTAAAAATAAATCAAACCTACACATATTTGGTATCGCCGCGTTCAGAATCGCCCGACCTATCAATAAAAAAAGCATTAACTTGATCGCTAAACAGCGTAGCGAGAAAAAAATTAAAAACGCCAGAATTATGTTTTTTTGGTCGCCGCGACATTGCATTAAAATGCAATAACGGGCGATCAAAAGAACGTATCTGCACCGAAATGGTATTATTAAAAACGCCAGCTCGGCACGCAAAAAATAAGCCCTCAATCGACCCCAGATCATGAAAAATGGAGACGCTACGGGTATCGGAAAATGGTGCCATTTTTTTTTTTTTAACAAAGTTTGGAATTTTTCTTCACCACTTAGATAAAAAATAACCTAGTCATGTTAGGTGTCTATGAACTCGTAATGACCTGGAGAATCATAATGACAGGTCAGTTTTAGTATTTAGTGAACCTAGCAAAAAAGCCAATCAAAAAACAAGTGTGGGATTGCACTTTTTTTGCAATTTCACCGCACTTGGAATTTTTTTCCAATTTTCTAGTACACAACATGCTAAAACCAATGAAGTCGTTCAAAAGTACAACTTGTTTCGCAAAAAATAATCCCTCACATGGCCATATTGACGGAAAAATAAAAAAGTTATGGCTCTGGGAATGAGGAGAGTGAAAAACGAACACGTAAAAACGGAAAATCCCAAGGTCATGAAGGGGTTAATATGGACATACAGTTATAGACAGCTAGGAAAAGTCCTACCTGTATGCCTCATATCAGATGTCTTGTTGTTGATAACTCATCTTTTAACACTTTATATAAATGACCTCTTCCAGACTATGGGGAGGATTATGCCTGGAAGATTAATCTGCCTCCAGAGCTTATTTTACATAAAAAGAGTGTTACCAGTGTGATATAAAATGGCTACTCTCTGCTCTCCTGATCTCAATGCAGAGCTGAGTGTGATCATACCTGAAAATCTGCAGGTTCCTCTCAGCTTCAACTACCATCTCACAGGCAAAGAGAGAAGCAAAAAAAAGTGTTTGAAAGAAGACAACTTTCAGTTCTCTTGTTCTGTGTTAGTTACATGTCTCACACTGGTAACTCCCCTTCAAGTAAAATAAGCTCTGGAGGCAGAGTTATCTTCCAGGTAGTGTCCTCCCCAGAGACTTGAAGAGGTCATTTACATATAAGAAAAACACGGATTTCTCTGGAATAAGACATCAGATCACAGATATCAAGCTATCTATTTATTCAACTTCATATTACCTGCATGCCCATATAGACAACTTAGGAGGGTTAATCCCACTGACAGACTGCTTTTAAACTAATTGCTACAATTTACTCTTACAAAACTACTCAGTTAAACCATGCAACACAATATTAAAATACAATTGTTCCTTTTACGTTGTTGAATTGTCTGTTACTTACTCGTGGACTTCAAAGACAACTTGTTTTGTATATACAACAGTTGCTTTTTTTAGCTTAAAATATGAGAGTTTTTGAATGTCAATATTTTATCTAATGCACATATTGTATCTGTTTGTAAACTTTGCAAACAATTTGAATTTGCAAATGTGTCCACCTGTCCTCCCTACAATGTCATTTAGTAAAAACAGTAGCTACCCAGCTAGTGCTTACCTTACAGAGAAAAGCACAATGTCCCATGATAATCAGTGTACTAAGACACATGTACATACAAGAAAATATATTACACATAACAGAAGTTCTGTAAATATTAATTGGAGGTAATAGCTTGACATGTTGCAACCAAAAGGGTTAAATGAAAGCTGCGGCTTTATTGTATTTTTGTGATTGCTCATTTCTCTGGTTAAAATTCTTTTGCATGTACTGTATGTACATGGTGTTAGGTGTCAAGTTCCTGCCGCTGCACAGGGGGAATCTCGAACCATGTCCGCTGTGGTCTCCCATTCTTCTCCAGCCGCAGTGGAGTCTGCTCAGCGGAGACGTCGGTTCCAGTGCCTGGCTCGGACAGATACTGCACATTTGGTTACTGCTGCCCTTCCAGGTTCAGTCATTATAACCAGTACTGTTCGGCGGCGAGCAGGCGCTCCTGGGACTGTCCTGCTTTTCTCCTTCTGAGCATGCCCAATGGAAGACCTCTCATTGGAGGTCGGGGGTCACACGCTCAGGTCCTGTAGCAGCTCCTACTGGTCCACTAGGAAGGTCCTGGAGAGCTACAACTATAAAAGGTTTGCATGGCCACACGGCCATCAGTCTAGCAGTGGTACTCATGCTTGACTACCACTCCATTCACTTCTAAGGAATAGCAGTTTGGCTATCTCAGTTAGTCCTATGGGACTGAATACAGCAGTAATTAATCACATACACAGGCAGGCTCGGACTGTCCAACAGGACAACAGAAGAACTCTCTGGTGGGCCCCATGTGCAAGAAAGGGCCACCTCCCTCTTATATGAAAAGCACTTGGCACAATACACTTGATTCACTACGTACAAAGGCAGCATCTTATTTTCCAACAATCTACCCTGTTTTTTGCTAAAAAAAAATTAGTGTATGAAGATAAAGTCATATTAGCATGTCTAGAAAAGTAGGGCCCTGAACTTGATGTAACTGGTGGGCACCCCAGTCCAACACTGTACATATACATTACATTAATAAAGGATACTTTGCTATCTGGAATAGTAGGGGTCCAAAATACTGGACTCTCAGTGATCATGCATTTATCACCTATCCTAACCACTTCAATGTAATCATATTAAGTGACATTCAGTGCATGAGTTACTTGGGCTACTATGTCAAATGAGAGATCCTGCAAAAGTTTAAAAAAATTCAATGAGAAAAATAAGGAACCAAAAACAATATCCTTTACATGCTGAACACCAATGCCTTATCCATTAAATATTTAGCTGGTTTATTCTACATAAAATTGACAGTTTAATTTTTTATTACATAAGAAACAGAATTGGCAATTAATAACCCATATTACTTCAGGAGACATAGAAAAAGTGTTTAAAGTAGCAAGTTATTTAAAAAGTGACTTCATTTTTGTGTGCTTTTAGCCATGCCCATTGTCCTAGTCTTTTCATAAAGAAGTGTTCCCATCAATTAAAATTCCATATCCTCGACTTTCAGTGTGCTAATAAAATGAAAAGCCCTGCCTGAAATCAATACACATTAAAACATTCTTCTGAATGGGATTGAAACGCTGTAGCATAATTATTAGATTTTGCCTCTACAAGATTAATCAGGCATATCTTATCACACCGTGACCATTCAATATGATAAATCAATCCTGCAGGGCCCCTTAAGATGGCTCTCTGAGGGCAAATAAAAAAGGTGAAGAGGGGACTTTTCTGCTGAGAATCAGGATTATCTCATCCTAAAACGTGTGAGGAGATAATTGTCTGCCAGAAAAAAAGAAATATGGAGGCTTGTGATATACTGTGTTAAAGTCAAATTGGTGCTAAGCAGTTGTGATGTCTATAAAGTCACAAACATGCTATAATATCAAGGTCGCCCATCTTTATGTTGTTGGAAAAACACGACTTAATGCCTACATGAGGAAAATACATGGCACACAATCAAAGAAGCAAAAAATGTCACATTTCATGTACAGTTACACAAAAGCATAAGGAAAAGTTAATATAGCCCTAACCTGCTGCCAGCTAAAAATACTAGTTTTATAAAGTAAAAATAAAATATATGTAACTATTTTTGAGAAAATAGTACAAAAAGAATATATTGTATAATAAACCACTGAAGCAGTGCGGCCATTAATTAGATACACATTCTTGATTAATAGCAGTTTTCATATTAAAAAGAACCTGTCAGCTCTGATAATGCCCAAACCAGAGGCAGCACAAATCAGACTGTATATAGGAATCAAAAATATATTTCCCTGAAATGTTGGAGAAAATATACTTTAAAGATCTGGTTAGGAACCATAGCCAGAGACAAGATTAGTCTGGCATCGCCCCTGGCCAGCTCTTCCCATGGATTGATGGAGAGACCTGTCAATCTCCTGCAGCAGCACTGGTAAGAACCTGCCTAGGGTGGAGCTGAGCTAGTCTAGTCTCTGGATATAGTCCCCCAGTAATGCCTTTAAAGTATATTTTATCAGGCCATCTAAGAGAAATATAAACCAGGCTGCAATCGTTCAACCAGGATCTGATTCATGCTGCCTGCGGTTTAGGCAGCATGAATCGGATGAGAGTTTTCCTTTAACCCCTTCATGACCCAGCCTATTTTGGCCTTAATGACCTGGCCGTTTTTTGCAATTCTGACCAGTGTCCCTTTATTAGGTAATAACTCCGGAACGCTTCAACGTATCCTAGCGGTTCTGAGATTGTTTTTTCGTGACATATTGGGCTTCATGATAGTGGTAAATTTAGGTCGATAATTTCTGCGTTTATTTGTGAAAAAAACGGAAATTTGGCGAAAATTTTGAAAATATTGCAATTTTCACATTTTGAATTTTTATTCTGTTAAACCAGAGAGTTATGTGACACAAAATAGTTAATAAATAACATTTCCCACATATCTACTTTACATCAGCACAATTTTGGAAACAACATTTTTTTTTGCTAGGAAGTTATAAGGGTTAAAATTTGACCAGCGATTTCTCATTTTTACAACAAAATTTAAAAAAACATTTTTTTAGGGACCACCTCACATTTGAAGTCATTTTGAGGGTTCTATTATGGCTGAAAATACCCAAAAGTGACACCATTCTAAAAACTGCACCCTTCAAGGTGCTCAAAACCACATTCAAGAAGTTTATTAACCCTTCAGGTGTTTCACAGCAGCAGAAGCAACATGGAAGTAAAAAATGAACATTTAACTTTTTAGTCACAAAAATGATCTTTTAGCAACAATTTTTTAATTTTCCCAAGGGTAAAAGGAGAAACTGGACCACGAACTATGTTGTCCAATTTGTCCTGAGTACGCTGATACCTCATATGTGGGGGTAAACCACTGTTTGGGCGCACGGCAGGGCTCGGAAGGGAAGGAGCACCATTTGACTTTTTGAATGAAAAATTGGCTCCAATCTTTAACGGACACCATGTCGCGTTTGGAGAGCCCCTGTGTGCCTTAACATTGGAGCTACCCCTCAAGTGACCCCATTTTGGAAACTAGACCCCCAAGGAACTTATCTAGAAGCATAATGAGCACTTTAAACCCTCAGGTGCTTCACAAATTGATCCGTAAAAGTGAAAAAGTACTTTTTTTTCACACAAAATTTCTTTTAGCCTCAATTTTTTCATTTTCACATGGGCAACAGGATAAAATGGATCCTAAAATTGGTTGGGCAATTTCTCCTGAGTACGCCGATACCTCATATGTGGGGGTAAACCACTGTTTGGGTGCACGGCAAGGCTCGGAAGGGGAGGCGCGCCATTTGACTTTTTGAATGGAAAATTAGCTCCAATCGTTAACGGACACCATGTCGCGTTTGGAGAGCCCCTGTGTGCCTAAACATTGGAGCTCCCCTACAAGTGACCCCATTTTGGAAACTAGACCCCCCAAGGAAACTTATCCAGATGAATAGTGAGCACTTAAAACCCCCAGGTGCTTCACAGAAGTTTATAACGCAGAGCCATGAAAATAAAAAAATATTTTTTCTTTCCTCAAAAATGATTTTTAGCCCGGAATTTTTTATTTTTCCAAGGGTAATAGGAGAAATTGGACCCCAAATGTTGTTGTCCAGTTTGTCCTGAGTACGATGATACCCCATTTGTGGGGGTAAACCACTGTTTGAGCGCACGGCAGGGCTTGGAAGGGAAGGCATGTCATTTGGCTTTTTGAATGGAAAATTAGCTCCAATCATTAGCGGACACCATGTCGCGTTTGGAGAGCCCCTGTGTGCCTAAACATTGGAGCTCCCCCACAAGTGACCCCATTTTGGAAACTAGACCTCCAAAGGAACTAATCTAGATGTGTGGTGAGCACTTTGAACCCCCAAGTGCTTCACAGAAGTTTATAACGCAGAGCCATGAAAATAAAAAATAATTTTTCTTTTCTCAAAAATGATTTTTTAGCCCACAATTTTTTATTTTCCCAAGGGTAACAGGAGAAATTGGACCCCAAAAGTTGTTGTCGAATTTCTCCTGAGTACACTGATACCCCATATGTGGGGGTAAACCACTGTTTTGGCACACGTCGGGGTTCGGAAGGGAAGTAGTGACATTTTGAAATGCAGACTTTGATGGAATGCTCTGCGGGCGTCAGGTTGCGTTTGCAGAGCCCCTGATGTGCCTAAACAATAGGAACTCCCCACAAGTGACCCCATTTTGGAAACTAGATCCCCAAGGAACTTATCTAGATGTGTGGTGAGCACTTTGAACCCCCAAGTGCTTCACAGAAGTTTATAACGCAGAGCCGTGAAAATAATAAATGTGTTTCCTTTCCTCAAAAATATTTTTTTAGCCCAGAATTTTTTAATTTTCCCAAGGGTAACAGGAGAAATTTGACCCCAAAAGTTGTTGTCCAGTTTCTCCTGAGTACGATGATACCCCATATGTGGGGGTAAACCACTGTTTGGGCACATGCCGGGGCTCGGAAGGGAAGTTTTGGAATGCAGACTTTGATGGAATGGTCTGCGGGCATCATGTTACGTTTGCAGAGCCCCTGATGTGCCTAAACAGTAGAAACCCCCCACAAGTGACTCCATTTTGGAAACTAGACCCCCCAAGGAACTTATCTAGATGTGTGGTGAGCACGTTCAACCCCCAAGTGCTTCACAGAAGTTTACAACACAGAGCCGTGAAAATAAAAAATCATTTTTCTTTCCTCAAAAAAGATGTTTTAGCAAGCAATTTTTTATTTTCACAAGAGTAACAGGAGAAATTGGACCCCAATATTTGCTGCCCAGTTTGTTGTGAGTATGCTGATACCCCATATGTGGGGGTAAACCACTGTTTGGGCGCACGTCAGGGCTCGGAAGGGATGTAGTGACATTTGAAATGCAGACTTTGATGGAATGGTCTGCGGGCGTCACATTGCATTTTCAGAGTCCCTGATGTGCCTAAACAGTAGAAACACCCCACAAGTGACCCCATTTTGGAAACTAGACCCCCCAAGGAACTTATCTATATGTGTGGTGAGCACTTTCAACCCCCAAGTGCTTCACAGAAGTTAATAACGCAGAGCCGTGAAAATAAAAAATAATTGTTCCTTCCTCAAAAATGATGTTTTAGCAAGTAATTTTTTATTTTTGCAAGGGTAACAGGAGAAATTGGACCCCGACAGTTGTTGCCCAGTTTGTCCTGAGTACGCTGGTACCCCATATGTAGCATATGTAGGGGTAAACCACTGTTTGGGCGCATGTCGGGGCTTGGAAGGGAGGGAGCATCATTTGACTTTTTGAACGCCAGATTGGCTGGAATCAATGGTGGCGCCATGTTGCGTTTGGAGACCCCTGATGTGCCTAAACAGTGGAAACCCCTCAATTCTAACTTCAACACTAACCCCAACACACCCCTAACCCTAATCCCAACTGTAGCCATAACCCTAATCACAACCCTAACCCTAACACACCCCTAACCACAACCCTAACCCCAACACACCCGTAACCCTAATCCCAACCCTAACCCTAATCCTAACCCTAATCCCAACCCTAACCCTAGTCCCAACCCTAACCACAACTGTAACCCCAACACACCCTAACCCTATCCGTAACCCTAACCACAAGCCTAATCTTAACCCTATTTCCAACCCTAGCCCTAATTCCAACCCTAACCATAAGGCTATGTGCCCACGTTGCAGATTTGTGTGAGATTTTTCAGCACCATTTTTTTAAAATACGCAGGTAAAAGGCACTGCATTTTACCTGCGGATTTACAGCGGATTTCCAGTGTTTTTTGTGCGGATTTCATCTGTGGATTCCTATTGAGGAACAGGTGTAAAACACTGCGGAATCCGCACAAAGAATTGGCATGCTGCGGAAAATACAACACAGCGTTTCCGCGCGATATTTTCCGCACCATGGGTACAGCGAATTTGGATTTCCATAGGTTTACATGGTACTGTAAACCTGATGGAACACTGCTACGAATTTGCAGCGGCCAATCCGCTGTGGATCCGCAGCCAAATCTGCTGCAGATCCGCAGCCAAATCTGCACCGTGTGCACATAGCCTAATTCTAACCCTAACCCTAGTTCTAACCCTAATTCTAGCCGAAACCCTAACCCTAAGGCCAGGTTCACACTGCGCTAGCAGCAGCCCGTTCAGCACATACGTTAACGGGCTGCTGCTAGCGCAAGTGGCGACGTTTGCATCGCACTAGCGCAGATAGAGCATCTGCTAGCTCTATCTGCGCTAGCAGTGACAGACCCGGAAACGCTGCAGTCCACCTCTCCGGGTCCATCACTCAATGACGGCACATCCCTAGCGCACAGCCATTTTGGGCGTGCGCTTGTGATGCGTCCGACATTGCTGTCAATGGCGGCTGTAACGGACTATGTTATACCGCGTTTATGCCGCGGTGTAACGTAGTCCGTCAAACGGACTGCTTGGACGCAGTGTGAACTAACCCTAACCCAACCCTAACCCTAACCCCCCCCCCCCCCCCTAGTGGGGCAAAGAAAAAAAAAATTCTTTATTTTATTTTTGTCCCTACCTATGGGGGTGATAAAGGGGGGGGGTTATTTATTTTTTTTTATTTTGATCGCTGTGATAGAACCTATTACAGCGATCAAAATGTATCTGTAACGAATCTGCCGGCCGGCAGATTCGGCGGGCGCACTGCGCATGCGCCCGCCATTTTGGAAGATGGCGGCACCCATCGAACAGACGGACCGACACCGGGAGGGACACAGGTCGGTAAGTATGAAGGGGGGGTGATCGGAAAGCGGGGGGGGAGCGGACAGCGTGGGGAGCACACAGGAGGACGGAGGGGAGCGGGGGGCACTATATGACAGGACGGAGGACCGGAGGGGAGGAGATCGGTGGTGGTGGGGGGGGCTGATCACGATCTCCAGCCATGGCTGATGCTATTGCAGCATCGGCCTTGGCTGGATTGTAATATTTCACCAATTTTTATTGGTGAAATATTACTATCGCTCTGATTGAAAGTGAAAGTGAAACGTCACTTTCAACAGCCAATCAGAGCAATCGTAGCCACGGGGGGGGCAAAGCCACCCCCCCTGGGCTAAAGTGCCACTCCCCCTGTCCCTGCAGGCCGGGTGAAATTACAGTTAACCCTTTCACCCGGCCTGCAGGAGCGCGATCCGGCCATGACGCATATGCTGCGTCACAGGTCGGATTGGCACAGGTTTTCATGACGCATACGCTGCGTCAAAGGTCGGGAAGGGGTTAAAGAGTACGGTAATCTGTATTCTTAGTAAGAACGGGTAATGATGTATAGACCTTTACTCAATCATCAGCACTGATTCACTGACAATGAAGTCTAAAACTTGGCTTGTGTATTTTCTTTATTAAATATCTTTCATATCTTTTTACAAATACAATTGTTTAAAGTTTTGTTTCCTTCAGCTTAGCATTATTGCCTTTCAGTATTAATAGCTGGGTTCAAGTCTGTGGCACATTTCATAGAGTCTATTTTTATTATGCTTTATTGTTTTTCTCCAGTCTCCTCCATGTAAAATATTCTGAGGTTAATTATTTGAAATTGCTGATATTGTGTGTAAAAAAAAATAGATTGTGAGATCCACCAGGGGACAGGGACTCATGTGAATGATGACAATCTCTGTACAGAGCTGTGCAAAATGCAAAAGCTACGCACTGTAAGCATTGTGGACTTATAATTCTAAAGGTAATATGCCAATGCGAAACCTCCATTCACACATTTATTCCTAAATGCACTTCTGATCACAAAGAACCTCGAAAATTTTGCTAGCACACCTTCTCTTTGTGTTACTCCTCTGACATAATTGTACAACCCACATGAAATCTTACTATATCTACGAGTGATTGCATCACCGCTGTTCTTCCAGTATCTCTACCATATACAGTATACATTTTCTCGAACATAAATTAATGATAAAAGATTATATAACCACTGAAATTTTTATTTGGTGAATACTCCCATTTACTGTGTAAATTACATTTTTATTGGGGTGACCTTGAACAATGTTTTCCTCTATTGCTCTCATTACAGAACCGCAACCCACATCCATGCTAGCTGCCAACGCAAAAATTATCCTCCGCATTTTTAATGATTTTTCCTAACTATAAGGATTAGGTTCTATGGGTTATGGTAATACTTGCAGATTTCCATGACTTGCAACCAGTGTCAGACTGGGGTGCCAAGGGCCCATCAGTAACCGACTGCTAGGACCCACTTTCAGCTACATGCAGATGTGACATTATCCTCAAACACAAATTTATATAACAATAAACTGGGTAGATTGTTAAATGAATAATATGCTACATTTTTGTCTGTACATAGTGGTTCAAGTATATGGTGCCAAGTGCTGCTCATATAAGAGGGTGATGGCCCTCTTTTGCACAGGGGCCCGCCGGACGATTCTCCTGTTGGCCAGTCCAAGTCTGCTTGCAACCCAACCTCATTGTTTCCCCATATCTTCATCTACAGTAGATATCAAGTTTCTTACCATAGATGAAAGGTCAATTGCAGCCTGCTTATGCTGCGTAGTTGTCAGGAACAAGCATTCCTAGTTCCAGTGTAAATGCACCTTTACTCTGACTGCAAAAAAAGAATGATAAGCCTTTTCATGATCAGTCCATTGTCAAGGAAAGAAGCACTGGACAACGTAAAAAAATCTCTATCCTCTTTATATATACATGTTGTAGTTACTGCTCTGCAATCTAGTGTCCAATCTGATTCTGATCATCAAGCTTTCTCTGCATTATGCTACCTATCCCAGTCTGCTTGAGCACAGAATGACATGAGCAGGGGCCCGTACAATCTCTGCCTTCTAGCTGTGCCTGAGGAAAATATTAGGAAGGATTATATAAACTGAGTGCGGAAGATTTCCCAATTATGGGTGTAATAACTGGCATATAAACATTGTGCCAGATTTGCCATGGTTTTAGAACAGTTTTCAATACTGTAGAGAAGAAAGAGCATAATTTAATGAAGAATGGTTGTGGTTTATTATTATCTGCCAAATTGTGACAAGAAGGCATTAGTTAACCATTTGTATATTTTTATGAACTTCAAAGATTTATTTTGAATCCTTCGTCTTATGTATGAAGAAAGCTTGTTCTACTCCTGGTTTGACTATGCCATCAAGAAATTATAGAGTTTGCTTGTGCTGTGATTCTTCATTACAACCGTGTAACCGGAATCTGCGTAAAAGTCATCAGTCACTGTGATAGAAGTGTGGGTGCCCTTCTGTGGAGAGTCCATATAAGACAGCATTTGCATTAAGTGGCAGATTTATCCCAACACACTAAAGTACAGAAAGCAAAGACTGAATCAGACTTCTGCTATCCAAAAGTCCCTGAGATTTAGGCCTGAATGATATATAATTAGAAATGTCGCCAGGAAAAAATACAGGCATGAAATTGTTGGTTATAGGGGATAAAGTTTACCTTTGTAGAGGTTATCCCAGAACCTCATTATTTTAAAACCCTATATCCTTCTAACTTCAGAAGATATATAGAAACAGGCACAAAATAGCTTTCTAGTCACTCATCTTCCATGTTCTCTGCCTTTAGTTCGTCCGGTTGCTTTGATTTCCCTATTCAATCAGTAAAATAGTTGTTTTTGCTGTGTACCACATGTGACCACTGGTTCTGGGACACTAAATTTCCCTCAAGTGTTTTCTCTATCCTCAGCTGTGCAGTTAAGGAAAACCACACATGACTTTTGATGTGAATAAGCCAGAACTACTGGAAGACAATTCCAGTAAAATGTAAGTAAAATAAAAATAAATACCATGCTATATTTGGCAGGAAGTCATAACAGCAAAACTGATCATTTTGGAAAATTGACAATAATTGACAAGTTTTTGTTTTTCAAATAGGGGTTAATGAGCCAAGTTTATGATTATTGGGAATAGACCCTGAAGTAACTGAAATGAGTGTTCACTTTTAGCATATGTGACATTAAAATCTCTTAAAGGGATTTTACCACAAAAAAAAAACATTTTAATAAATCTCGAAATAAAAAATGTTTTACAATTGGATGTGTTAAATAAAATGTTCCTGTGCTGAGATAATCTTATATATGTGCCCCTGCTGTGCACTGTGTAATGGCTGTGTCTGACTGTACAGGAACATAGTCTGATCATACTACACCTCCTGGGCAGGGAGGGACGCAAAAGAGAGTATACAGACAACACATCATGGGATCGTATCTGATTCTTTTTGTCAGGCAAAACATTTCACTGCTTGTTTTTAAACAATGTTTTACCTTAAAGAAAGAATCAGCTGTGATCCCGTTCTGTAATGTCTGTATAGTTTTTTCTTCCTCTCCTCTGCCCAGGAGATGTGGTACGATCAGACCATGTTCCTGTACAGTCAGAGACGGCCATTACACAGTGCACAGCAGGGGCACATTTATAAGATTATCTCAGCACAGGAACATTTTATTTAAACACATCTAATGGTAGAAATTATTATTATTCAAGATCTATGGATTAAAATGTTGATTATAATTAACTTTGTTTGTAGGAAACCCATTTTATGCTCCCATATCCATACAGTGTGGAAAACAAATATTTGATGCACTGCCAATTTTGCAAGTTTTCCCACCTACAAAGAATGAAGAGGTCTGTAATTTTTAGAGCTGTCTAAAGACACCAGGGACAAAACTTAAGACCTGCGAAAGGCTGGGATGGGTCACATGACAATAGGCCAGCAGCTTGGTGAGAAGGCAACAACTGTTGGCACAATTATTAGAAAATGGAAGAAACAACAAGATGACTGTCAATCTTCCTCAGTCCGGAGTTCCATGCAGGATCTCTCCTCGTGGGGTAAGAATGATTCTGAGAAAGGTCAGGAATCAGCCAGGAACAACACGGCAGGACTTGATCAAGGTCCTGGAGTGGCCTAGCCAGTCTCCAGGCCTGACCCTAATAGAAAATCTTTGGAGGAAGCTGAAACTCAATGCTGCCCAGTGACAGCCCCAAAACATGAAAGGTTTGGAGAAGATCTGTATGGAAGAATGGGCCAAAATCCCTGCTGTAGTGTCTGCAAACTTGGGCAACAACTACAGGAACATCTGACCTCTGTAACTGCAAACAAAGGTTTCTGTAGCAAATCTTACGCTTTGTGTTTCTATTGTATCAAATACTTATTTCATGCAATATAATGCAAATTTATTACGTAAAAATCATACAATGTGATTTTCTGGATTTTCTTTGAAGAATCTGTCTATCACAGTTGAAGTGTACCTACTGTAAAAAATAACAGACCTCTCCATTCATTGTAGGGAAAACTTGCAAAATTGGCAGTGTTTCAAATACTTATTCTCCCTACTGTATGTGCTGATGTTATGATTTAGCATACTGAAAACCTATGGTGAAGATCCAGTCACATGGGCCTCCCAAAATTAGAAAAGAAGAGCTAATTTCCACAAGATTGGAAGATGGCTGACCTGATACTGATTTTGAACAAGGAAAGAAGGTGAATTCATGTAACTACTGTTCTGTAAGTTTGACATCAGTGGTGTGCAAAATGTTTAAAGGCATTATAGGAGATGACCTGCAAAAGTATACAGCAGAGAACAATGTAATGACTGAAAACCAGCATGGATTCATGAAAGACAAGTTATGTCTAACTACATCCATGAGGAGAGAAGTGGGTGTTTATCATGGTGCTGATGTGATGTATCTGGACATTACAAGACATTTAAAGTTGTACCAGCCAGCAACCTTGTACTGAAACATCAGAAGAAAGGACTAGGGGACACTATATGCAGATTGGTAAAAAAATTGGTCATGTGATAGAAAATGTTTCATTTACAAAGACTAAATGGAATAAAGTCAGCACTTAGGACAAAACTCTCTACTATCTACTAGGCCCAATTATTTTAATCTCTTTATTAATGACTTTGTGGATGGGATTGAAATGAAAGTGATTAAAAACAAAATGTTCACATCTTATATATGTGATCTAGTTTTGGACTCCGAATTCTAAAAGATATTGGAAAACTCGAGTCAGTTCAAAGGCCAGCAATTAGTTTATAAAACATGATGGACTTGTTTAGCTCAGAAAAAAATGCCTCAGGGTTGGTCTTATTTACATGTATAAAAAACATGTGGTCAATACAAAGAACTGGCGCGATTTATTCATCCCATGGACCTTATAAACCACCAGAGAATATTCATTACAAGTGGAGAAAAGGCGATTCTGGCTTCTAAATAGGAAAGGGTTCTTTACAGTTAGAGTAATCAGACCGTGGAATGCTGACCACAAGAGGTAGTAATAGAATGGCAGATACTTTATCAGCATATAAAAAGGCTAGATGGTTTTCTTAGAACAAATGGCATCGTGGGAAGGCATTTTTACAGCTGTTAAGTAAATGGAGTCACCAGTTAGATTTGATTTCGGCTGATTATGATTATGCTCTACCCAATCCACAGTAAAAAGAAGCAGAAAACTGTTAACCAGCTTAGAAGACAAGCAAATGGTGATAGACAATTATTTCACTGTTTCTCAATTTGCTGGACTGAACATCATAACATACCGTACATATGAAAGACCTGCTTCTTACGCAGTTTGGCTACCTATGAGTTACACATGTTCTTATCTGCATTGAATACTTTAGTATTTCAATATTACCAATTAAAGAAGAATATTAAAGACGTTTTGAAAGTTTCAATTGTTGCTGCTGTTCTTCCCTGAGGTTTAGCAGTAAATTTTCTCAAAAATAGTTACATATATTTTATTTTTACTTTATAAAACTATCTGGAACATCAACTGATCCTGAGGGCAGAACAAACAATGTCAAAGCTGATTAGTTTCTAGGATTCTGCCGGGGAAATGCCTGCTTATCTTGGACACTTATCTATGACATGAACCCATAACATAACAAGGGAAGAATAGAAATGACAATTCTCGCTGTGTGGCTAGAAGTTTGTTTCCAGACAATACAGTTCAAGTTCAACATAAAAAATATCTAAAGATGGGAAAAATGATACGGAGAAGTACCGTAGGTTCTTTGCTACTTGCACAATAATCTACTGCAACAGTATTAGTTAATGCACGGGACCTATGTTTCTGTTCACAGGTTAACCTATATGCTTAGGTGTACTCTCTATAATTGTGATTTCTCTGTCTTACATTGATAAAACCCACTTAATGACTACTTACTTGAGGACAAGAACATATTATAAAGTGCACTCAACACATAATGAATTACTCAATTGATTTTCTTAAACCGAGATGCCCCATAGGCTCATATGTGCATCTGCATCCATCCTTAGCTTTTCCATAAAATTTGTTAAAGGGGATTTGTCACCAAATTTCACAGTTGAAACTACATACATTAATAAATAATCTTAGCTCTAATGAAGCTGATGTTCAACTTCAATGTTTCATTCCATAATGGCTGTATAATGCTCATATTAAGATGAACATTTTATGAGTTCCGCTATAGAATAAAAGAGCTCATGAGTCTCTGCCTACCTAGCTTGTCTAACAGGTGCAGCTTGTACTGAGCAGTGTGAGATCTCAGCATCAGGAAGGACAGGGACACTGAAGAGCTGTCATTAAGAGTTAGACGAGCAGAAAATTAGTTACATTTTCATAAATCATTATGCAACCATTCGAACTTGGAAAATTCTTCTCAGGTCTAAGAGATGTATTTAGTAGTGTATTCAATTTCTACTGTAAAATCTGATGAAAGATCAATTTTAAGGATAAATTCTCACAATACAAATTCAATGCATTATTGTTGAATGTTGGCAAAACCCTAAACAGGCTGGCATTTACATGAAATCCCACAAATGGCCACATATACCATTTACATGTTCCAACAGATTTTCACAAAACCAAGATTTTTTTCTTTTAAAAGTTGGTGATCGTATGTATGCCACATATCTTGGAATGGATCCAATCAAGAGTAAAGGTTAAAAAGGATCTATCTGTTAAAGCTTCATTCTCCTCAGAAATCAATACTCACCTAGATACATTGTGTGAGCCCAATAGGCCTAGTAAGTGTTTTTGTCTAAACAATACATAATTATGGGAGCACCACTAATTCATATTTATTAGTAAATTGTGTTCTATCTATAAAATAAATGATAATAAGAACCTTTTAATATTATTGCTTTTTCAAGAATATGGAAAACAGCATGGCTTACTGTGTTTTTTTAGCTTCCAAATTTTAAATCAGTTATACAACACAACAGTGCGCTAAGACCATGGATTCATGAGAAATATTTTCGATGATGTCCACAGGTACATTTTCATAAAGCAAAAAGTATACTCTATATTTTAAAGTAAATACCGTATTTTTCGAATTACAAGAAGCACTTTTTTCCTCCAAATTTGGGAAGAATATTTGAGGAATATGGGGGTGTGTGTCTTATAATCTGAAGTGAGCTACTTCCTGGGGAGCAGCCACCCTGTCTCCTGTGACCCCGTTCCACTGCAGCCACCCCCTGTGACCCTGCCTCCTGTGACCCAGCTCGTCTGCAGCTATGCCCAGGAAAGCTACCATTAACAGGGAATATAAGATGCACCACTATTTTATTTTACAAAAAAAGAAAAATTATTATTTTCCACCCCAAATCTTGGGGTGCATCTTATGGTCCGATGTGCAAAATACAGTATTCTAAAAATGTGCATTACCATTAAGTTTTTTTCCTTAATGTTAATGTTTAGTAATAGTTATGTCATAAAAACTGGAGGCTATTTGGTGTTAGTTGATAAGCTTGGTATTTTTTGTTTTAATACTTTTATTGCTATTAAATTTTTTTTGTTATCAGATTTTGTGTACTCTCTTTTAAAACATCCTTATGTAGATCACTGGTTTCCTTTTAGAGTCCTGAAATTGAGATAATTAGATACTATAGGTGGTTTTGTAACCTGTGCCTCTCAGACACACTGCGCCTGAACGTGAGAGCACCAGAGGTGTGCCTGACAAAGGGGTAACATATTGCAGTCATCATATTATATGCCACTGTGTACATACAATTGCCCATTGTGCCCTTGTACCCAGTAAATTCTTTTCTCCATTAGGTCTATGACATCACATGATTAAGACTGCCTAAATCCTTCTAAGCTCTATGTAGAAATAGAAGGTCAGGTTTTTCTGTATGAGTCATAAGTCACTACAAAAGTCCAGGGAAAAAGGTCAAAAACATAATGTTCAACAGGCAGACATTCAATTTAAAGAAGCACTCGGATCAAAACTTTTATACCAGGGCAGGGGGAGGAGTGGAGCAGCTGGAATGGAAGAGGAGAATGATAAATGTAGGGACAGGATACGTCCTGTTTCTATACAATGCAGAAAAAAAGAGAAGAATTAGATGTGTAGAAAGGCAAAATGAGCAATTGTAAGTACATAGTGCTATCTAATATGATGATTGCAATATATTAAGAGAATAAAAACTTTGACAGGAGGAGTGCTTCTTTAAATTGAATGTCTCCCGTTTGAACATTATATTTTTGACCTTTATCAATCCTCTTCCCTGGTAATAAACAAACTGTTTCTGATTTTGGCACTTTAACAAATCTTGTTCAGCTATAAACAAGTTGATAGACACTCATTTCATACTGGCCACACAAACTGATAGGGACAGAATGATTATTAACGCAATTGTAGACTGATGAAATAATTTATGCTAGCATGGAAATCGTTGCTGTCAGCAGCACATTGTCCAATGTAAGAATGGGACAATGTGCTGCTGGTAGTGCCAGCTGCTATGCTGGCATCAATTATTTCATCACTCTACAAACAATTATTTTGCACATTCATTGAGCGATGGTCGGTGGCATGTTTAAACAACCTAATTGGGAATGAACATTTATTGGAATACTCTTTTGCCGATTGTCAGCTCATGTAGATGAATATTTGAGAATTTTGAGTTCTATATCAGAAAATTGGGGTGCTGATTGCTAAAAATATATCTTTAGAAATTAATACAAATGTTGGACTTCAAAAAAACAAATGGTGGACATTCAATGCAAATCACTAAGACCTAGAATGTCAGGTTTGATAAAACAGCACCATCATCATTTTACTGAGTCACCAAAACTCTTTCTCCAAATTACTAGTAACACTTTATAATTTACAATCAATTGCGACTTGTCTTTGGCTCTGCAATTTGTGGTAAAATCAGATAATATATTCAAAATGATCTTCCTAGATGTATCACACATTCCCTTCTTTAATTCACAGTGCATTCAGTCTAATTAACAGATTGTCATATTTCAGTTTTAGAATCTATATTTTCACACCTAACATGAAGACGAAAACAGTCACCCTAGCAGTTTTTAATTTTAGGGTATAATAGCCTCCAAATTGTGAGGTTTTAATAAAATGCTTCTGGGAAAAATAATTAAAATACTTTGCCATCATTGAAACAAAACAAAAAATGGCTTGACGTCAAAATTGGATAAAAACATTAGAAATTATGAATTTGTTTTTGTAGTGTACCCAAATCACTAATAACAATTTTTCCTTGATCATGTGCAGAACGTACTCACTGTGAGCCATCAATGCACTTTGTATATCACAGGTAGTAAAGGTCCCTTCATTCTTAATTATCAAGAGAAAATGAAACATAAGCCAGAATACAGAACAGCAATTATTCCGCTCCGAGGTCCTCATTAATTTTAAAACTTCTTTGGATACAACACATACAGCTACATTTCCCTACTGTTCACACCACCGTGTCCTTCCCGCTCCTGACACCTCATGGTTCCTTTCACCAGACTTCATGTAGTAACCATGGTAATGCTTGAAGAGTTGTTGCTCTCGCAGGATAATCAGACTGCATTGTGTATTAGGAAATAGCCTACTGAACATATGCTCCGAAAATCTCATTAGCAGTAGTGTCCACAAAATTCAGAAATGCAGGTCTCTACACTGCAGTTGAACCTGCCAGTACTGGTAGGTCATAGATGTCTTACCAATCAACTTCTATCAAGGGCGACTCTTTTGGTGCTCGGAGATCATCTGTCATGTTTATTTGAAGTTTTAAACAGATGATGGGAGCAAAACCATGTGTTTATGTCCTGGTACAGAAGGCATGACTGGAGCCTTGCCAGCTTTACACTTCCCAGAGCACATGGTACTAGGTTTTGTTTAACCACAGGCATCTGGCAAAGGACAATTTAACTACAAAAGACATTTAAAAGAAACACCAGGCTTACAGGTCATCATTGGGTAAATGTCGTCATGATTGCTGTACATTTCTAGGCAAGACATTTTCTTTTTGGCCACGTGCATACGTTGAGTATTTGGTGAGTTTTTTTACCTCAGTATTAGTAAGCCAAAATCAGGAATGGAACATTTAGAGGAAACGTATAATAGAAACATGTCACCACTTCTGTATTTTTTGCCCTCTCCTGGTTTTTATTTACAAATACTGCTCAAAAAAGCTCACCAAATACTGAACGTGTGCACGTGGCCCAAAGGATATAATAACGAGAGTATTGGTTTTACCTCATGATAAATGTGTTGTCCTCTATGTCCTCATTGTAGCCTAACAAGAACCAGGTTATCAGTTATTCACTAGCAGAGACCCAAGTGAATAGCATTTATCTGCGCAGGACCCTGGCAGTAAGGCACTGTTTACACTGCACGATTGGTAAAGGTAAACTACTGCTAACTGACAACATTCTTGCCGGTCATTCAATTGCCACTTGCCGACTCTGCTTCAGATGCGTAATAGAGAGCAGATCGACTGCCATTGTGCTCGGCAGCACAGGTCCTGTATACACAGAATGATTTGCTGCCAAGTACTGTGATTTTTTTTGTGCAGCACAAAAAGATCAATTCCCAGATGAATAAGCATTTTGTTCATTTGTTGGATGATCAACAGCATGTTCAGATTATCATGCAGTGTAAATGAACCTCAAATGTAGTTTTAATTTTCGCTCTAAAGCTGCCACCTGACAAAATTAAGCATTATAAAGTATCATTTAACTAAAAAGGCTGTCAATATAATGTTGGACAGGACAAGTCTCCTAAAGGGAAAGACAATCTTCGCAATTCCTCTTCATCCTGGCCCAAAAAAATGACGATACTGAGCAGATGATCATTTATATTAATCCAGAATTTCCTTTTAGGCTTTTTTAAACTAATGGCAATCCACTTCTAAAATGTTAAATGAAACAAAACTTCCACAGAACCATATATAAAAGAACCAACCTGCTTCTCCGACATGACAAAGAGCTGTTCTTCGTTCTTTGTAAAGGCCATATCTCTTAAAACAGGGCCAGACTCCACCACCTGGATGGTTTCATACTGTACTGCTCCACTGAAGGGGCCATCGACTCGAATCTGAAATAAAAAAGACATAAGTGATTTAGTCTAATATGAAAAGTAATAATGATAAGGTTAATATTTTAATAATGTTGCTTGGTAGCAAAACAGATTGCTATTCATAGAGAATGGTTATGATAATTATTGTAATAATATTCAACACAAAACACAGAGCCATTATCAACAATGGAAATATTATATATATATATATATATATATATATATATATATATATATATATATATTTCATTTTGTTGTTAAATATCAGATGACAGAATTATTGTCGACTAAGGCCTGTAATGTTCCAAAAGTACTGAATAGTTAACTCTCATTTACAGTGACCAGGGTCTGTGGACACCTTATTCCTTTATATACTTGTAGACTTTGTGTAAGAAATGAAGACATTTTGTGATTGCCGAGAGATGACACTGATCTTTCTTCATCCCTTAGAACATTGTCATCTACAATATATTATATTAGGTACATAAATTAAACCTGATAACACTTTTCGAATATTTAATAGGTGCTGCAATATGTACTGCATTTCCACTGCACCGAGTCTGGATTGGCTCTCCTTGTGCTGAATAATGAAAGTTTCTGTCATACCCATGTTGACTCTTAAGAGTTACAGAGGTCACTCACTTTTTAATGCTGAAGCCAAATTAAGTTGTCAGCACTTTTAAAAGCTTAACTTGCCAAAAATGTCTCCTAGTCCCTGATCAGTTTATAAAGAACAAAAATTGAAAGTCATACAAATAGATCTCAGCAGGTAAAACTGCTTGATTGACAGCAGGTTACACATTGAAATGGCCCGTGAAATTCTTGTGGTGAAAATACAAAGACAGATCCAGGCATAACAAAAAAGATGACTTGTCCATTGATAAATCGAAAACTATATAAATCAAAATGATTATTATTTAGTTGGCTTGGAGTCACATGGAACCCATAATGTATTTTGTTCAGCTAAGAAAGGTTTCGCTAAAGACTGAACAGCAGAATAAAGGGCACATGCACACACACGCACACACATGCACACAAATGTGCAGACACACGCACACACATGCACACAAATGTGAACACACACACACATATGCACACAAATGTACGCACACATGCAAACACATGCACACAAATGTGCAAACACACACGCACACATATGAACACAAATGTGCACACACACGCACACACATGCACACATAAATGTACGTGCACATGCAAACACATGCACACAAATGTGCACACACATGCATATGCGCATAACTGCACACTTTAGATAAATATTTGCTCACATTCATGTAATCTTTCTCAATCTATCAATTATTATCTCTTTTGCTTTCATAACAAACAAGACAAAAAAAGAGTGAATTTCTGCTTGTTTTTAGACTCTCCTTTAAAAAAAAATTACATCTCATTTTGTTACTTATCTTATCCTTATTTTCAAGACTGGAAGTCATAAGATATTAAAAATCTTAATTCACAATAAAGTATATTACTTTTGCAGCGTTTTGTAAAGTACAAGCCACACATGTCTTAACATTAAATATGATGTGGTTTAAAATTGTGCTGCCCACGCAGTAACAGAACTGTGAAATGCTATCTGCAGTGTAATAATATATGAAAACTGCAAGCTATGTAAGCAGGTGAGAAACACTGAAAGCTTTATCAAAGCAGGACAGACTGTAAGATGCCTATTGAGAGAACATCTGCTCTACGTCTAGCTTTGTGTTCTCAAGTTGCCTCTAGTTGACTTGACTTGGGTCTTTAACCCAAAAACCGCTTCACTGCTGCCAGACACAGCTTTGTATTCCGGCTGAGCCCAATGTCAGATGGACAATAGACAAACGTTCCTTGTGAAGTCCATGATAAAGGTACCCTTCATATAAAAGGTACAAAGCTGGAGGTAGTGGGTGTGGTTCCTGAAGTCCATTGAGAAGCAGCATGGTTTAGGAAAAATATGCTTAGAAATGACAAAACTGGGATCAATGTATAGTAGAATATTCCAAAACCCTAATGTGTTAGTATGCGTTCTTCATATGTCGTCATAACCATAAGTTTATGATATACAGAGTAACTCACTGCAAATAATAAATGAAGGCATAAAAACATGGCAAAATGCTTGTAACGTAGGGTCCAGCCAGTTAGACCCGAGTGATCGATAAAGGTAGGAGCAGAAGTGCTCAGCTAGGCACTGCTCTCCTCTCAGTCAGGAAATGGGCTCAATAAAAATAATATGAAGAGAGTCTTATATATCAGATAGCAGTACACAGCTGGTTCCTCTTCTACTACTTTTAGGTATCAATGTGTGAGGGAGGGTCTCAGCATCCAGACCCCAGCCGATCCAAACTTCTAATATGTTTTTATGACATGTCAAAAACAATTATGAAATTACACTGACAATTTGTCATGTAAGATAAAGTTTTTAAGTAATCCAATCCTCCTCAACAATATTTTTGCACTGAAGAGGAGTTGTATAGACCGGTGATCAAGCATACCTGCTGCCACACCATTGTAATATATGGAAGATACAACTTACTATATAAGGGAATATTTAGAAAATAACAAAGATAACTCTTCCTGCCCTATCCTTTTTTTTCTTAAAATGTTAGCAGCTTAAATTGAAGTACTCTAGAAACTTGGAGAAGGTGGCAGGGATGCAAGAAAGCTGAAGTAGAAAAACAACAATTCATAAATTATAGTAGAAATGACTGTTTTTCTCACATTATATCTTCAGGAGCCACTGCTCCTCTGCCTCCTGGCTTCCATGTTGCTGGGGGGCGGCTGTACCTCCTGATGATTGACAGATCAGACTATGGTCATAGTTACACTGCTGGTCCAAACTGCATGATGGAAAAGCCCAGGGTGACAGAAGATGGTCAGATCTAGTGTTCCGGCCTGCTTCAGAGCAGTGTGAGCAGGCTCCAAAACATAGAGCTGGCTATCTGCACGCGCCCCTTACCTAGGTAACATCTGAGATTGCAGGGTGGCCGTAAACCTAAGCAAAAAGCTATATACTAAAATATTAGAAATTCCTCTGTTCTAGAAAAGAGAGAGTATTTTTAAGAGGCAAATTGCAAAGTCACTGGTTTTTATATGCACTTTGCAATTTTACCAATTTAAGAACTTGGAACAACCCTCAAGACTGAAATATAAAACATCAGTTTATATGAATTCTCCCTTAATAGCTAACGTATCTGCTTTTAATATTTTTAGCAGAATTTGTAAATGTATTATTCAAAGACATTTGTTAATATTCTTGTAACGTTACATGGTTATTTTAGAAATAATATATAGGTTCCTATAGCGGCACACCATTGCTTTATTAATACTGATTCACTCTAAATTAAAAAAAGACAGACAGACATTGCAAACTTTTCATAAATGAGCATTCCACCTACAAAATCACTTGACTAAGTAGAATTGCTGTTTTATAGCTATTTCAGGCATTGATAAAAGGTTAATATGGCTGTTCATTAAATGTACCATGATGGAAAAGGCCACTGAAAAAGTTAACAGTTCTGACTGTCTATTTTCTTGTAATTGAACTCCAGACTGGGAACTGATAGCAGTACTTTAATGTCAATAATTCCCTTTCTTTGTATTAATGCATCAAAGCGCCCTTCTTATCATATGTCATTCAAGACGGAGATTAGGAGGTATTGTGACATATCAGCGCTCATGCTTCACAATGTTCTTTCAGAAAAAAATGAATGGCTATTTCCACTTTTATTTAATTGTTTGCATGTCAAAGATAAGAAAACAAAAGAAATATAAAAAATGTGTCCAATTAAGTGGACACTTGTTACCCAAGTAGTCTATAGAACACGCAAATAGACATAAGAGTAGTTCAGCCTTTCATGTCCAACAATGCGCTGCTAAATCTAACATACAAATTACACCTTCCCCATTTCACTTCAGTTCCATTTAGAAAACCTTCTGGCTAAACACAGTGAAGATGTGATCAGAAGTTAAGGTACCTTCACATTAAGCGACGCTGCAGCGATAGCGACAACGATGCCGATCGCTGCAGCGTCGCTGTTTGATCGCTGGAGAGCTATCACACAGACCGCTCTCCAGCGACCAACGATGCCGAGGTCCCCGGGTAACCAGGGTAAACATCGGGTTACTAAGCGCAGGGTCGCGCTTAGTAACCCGATGTTTACCCTGGTTACCAGCGTAAAATGTAAAAAAAACAAACAGTACATACTTACATTCGCATCCCCCGGCGTCCGCTTCCTGCACTGACTGAGCGCCGGCCCTAATAGCAGAGCGGTGACGTCACCGCTGTGCTGTACTTTCACTTTCACTTTACGGCGCTCAGTCAGTGTGGGAAGCGGACACCGGGGGACACGAAGGTGAGTATGTACTGTTTGGTTTTTTTACATTTTACACTGGTAACCAGGGTAAACATCGGGTTACTAAGCGTGGCCCTGCGCTTAGTAACCCAATGTTTACCCTGGTTACCAGTGTAAAACATCGCTGGTATCGTTGCTTTTGGTGTCAAACACGACGATACACGCCGGTCTGACGACCAAATAAAGTTCTGAACTTTGTTCAACGACCAGCGATATCACAGCAGGATCCTGATCGCTGCTGCGTGTCAAACACAACGATATCGCTAGCCAGGATGCTGCAATGTCACGGATCGCTAGCAATATCGTTTAGTGTGAAGGTACCTTTAGACAAGACTCTAGAGCGATACTAACAGTAGTCAAACCTGAATATGGTGGTTTTCAGATGAGTGAGACTTATATGGGATGTTCACTTTGACAGTTTGGAAAAAAAGGGCCAGAATGGATTAGAAAAGCCAGACCCTACATCCTGCTGAGTAGCAAAAGCGGGTCTACTCTACAAACAGTTTTCAAACTTAAGGGTTCCATTTGCTTTTTTGCATGCGAGAAGTTTTCTCAAACTTCTCTTATCAAACAAACAATAAAATCGAACAGCACACAGATGTCATCCCAGTACTTTTCAATTTTTTTCACGGAGCCATCCACTTGTATTGGTGAGTTTGATTCATTAACCAGAATAGTATTGTACATGTGCCTGTTAGGGATGAGTGGACCTGTGGAAGTTTGGGTTGTTGGGTTCAACCGAACAGTAGTCCAAAATTTGGTTTGGGTATCAGAACTGTGCCCGAACTTGAACCTGAACTCCATAGAAATCAAAGGGAACCCAAACTTTGGAGCTGGATAATCTCTCTCTCTCTCCTCCTCTCACTCTCGAACTGTAAAACGGACTTCCAGGAGAAGTTTGTGTTCGAAGTACAGCACTAGGTGTCTGGAATGAACCAGAACTTTACAGTTCTGTTGCACTCATCTCTAGTCTCTGTGTTTTGGTGTCAACCATATGGTTTGTAAAAATACATGGACATGTGTACAACCCTATAGACTATAATGGGTACAGGTTCTTTCCTTGAAAAACATAGATAGTCTCGTAAGTCAAAAACAGATGTCTGAATGAACCCTAACCCAACTAATTAGAATCTTTTACCTTGGAGTGAAGTTAATTAGTTACATTAAAATACCCATTTCGCTAATGGTATGGCTATTTTCCAGTCACATTTATCAAAGCAGGTGAATATTGAACAAGGAGAAACAACTGTTTTCTAATCTAATGTCAGAACATTATTACTATTATGATGATGAATTCATGCTGTTCCATTGATTTAAGTTCCATTTTCCTTCACTATTGATCAAACCACTATGCCCAATTTTCCTTTTCAGCTTGAGATTGCTATGCAGAAAGTCTGATAAGGTTATTTTGTCCAAAGTATTCTCATATTCAGAAACAATTGAATAGTATGGCTTCTATCTTTCAACTGTTCATTTCTACGTATCTATGAGAGATGTCAAAAGTATGAACTCATGAAGTTTTAGCTCCCTTTACAGTTTTGGATTAAGTATCAGTATTCACTCCTTTCTTCATATCACATCCATCACTTTGAATGATGATACTTTTCTTCACTTATCATGATATTCTTTTATAGAAGCATTATTATGCCCATTTAAGATCATTTTGGCTAAAATACGAATGAGTAATATAATGTTATCATCTTATATGTGCAGAATATGGCTCGGCAATAGAAGATTTACAAGGGTGTTGAATTATCAGAACAGGTAATCTTCACAATCTCACTTAAGACCTAGTGTTTTATCATGGCCTTACTTATGGCAATTTGGAGCATTGGGGTGTAATGAAGTAAATAATGCACTTTTAGTAAGATAACATGGGGGGGTACGAAACAGCATCAATAATTCTGTGATCTATATAAATTATTACTATAAAAAAATCAACATTCAATAGTGACTATATCAGACTGTCTTTTGATGTACAGGGCTGTATATACATGGGCTACATATGTAATACATAATGTAAAAACTGGCATTTTGAAGACCCAACAAAGCCAAATATAAATAGTACATTGATTTACAATTGTATCTATCGTTGGGCATTAAAAGGATGAAGGAACCTTTGTTCAACCTCAAATAAAAGAAAGGTTAAATGTGATCCTATCCCCCAAAGCTCCCATAAACTGAAATAACAATGTGACCTACTACTATCATTAAATATCAAGTCTTGTGGAAAAAAAGATCTCTTGAAGTCTTCCTATCCTTTTGTAGTCTATGCTTAATCACTGTTAGCAAAGGGCTTATCTCTTTAGGATTGTATTTAGGACAAAAAAAGAGAGTTGCATGTCAAGGGACCCAAGTCAGCAAATGTCCTCTAAACCAACTAATGTAAACATCACAAATGAAGTGAAAAGAGGCTTAAGGTACCGTCACACTAAACGATATCGCTAGCGATCCGTGACGTTGCAGCGTCCTGGCTAGCGATATCGTTTAGTTTGACACGCAGCAGCGATCAGGATCCTGCTGTGATGTCGCTGGTCGCTGAATAAAGTTCAGAACTTTATTTGGTCGTCCGATCGCCGTGTATCGTTGTGTTTGACAGCAAAAGCAACGATACCAGCGATGTTTTACACTGGTAACCAGGGTAAATATCGGGTTACTAAGCGCAGGGCCGCGCTTAGTAACCCGATGTTTACCCTGGTTACCAGCGTAAAATGTAAAAAAAACAAACAGCACATACTTACATGCGTCCCCCGGCGTCCGCTTCCCACACTGACTGAGTGCCGCAAAGTGAAAGTGAAACCACAGCACAGCGGTGACGTCACCGCTGTGCCCTGCTACTGCCGGCGCTCAGTCATTGCAGGAAGCGGACGCCGGGGGACGCATGTAAGTATGTACTGTTTGTTTTTTTTACATTTTACTCTGGTAACCAGGGTAAACATCGGGTTACTAAGCGCGGCCCTGCGCTTAGCAACCCGATGTTTACCCTGGTTACCCAGGGACCTTGGCATCGTTGGTCACTGGAGAGCGGTCTGTGTGACAGCTCTCCAGCGATCAAACAGCGACGCTGCAGCGATCGGCATCGTTGTCGCTATCGCTGCAGCGTCGCTTAGTGTGACGGTACCTTTAAGGCTGAGTCACACATAACGATATTGTTAACGATATTGTTGCAACGTCACGCTTTTGGTGACGTAGCCACGATCCCGCTAAAGATCTATTATGTGTGACAGCGATTAACGATCAGGCCCCTGCTGGGAGATCGTTGGTTGATGGGAATGATCAGTACCTTTTTTTGGTCGCTGATCACCTGCTGTCATCGCTGGATCGGCGTGTGTGACGCCGATCCAGCGATGTGTTCACTTGTAGCCAGGGTAAATATCAGGTTACTAAGCGCAGGGTAGTCGTTGTGTGGTCGCTGGGGAGCTGTTACACAGACAGCTCTCTCCAGCGACCAACGATCAGGGGAACGACTTCGGCATCGTTGAAACTGTCTTCAACGATGCCGAAGTACCCCTGCAGCACCTGGGTAACCAGGGTAAACATCGGGTTACTAAGTGCAGGGCTGCGCTTAGTAACCCGATATTTACCCTGGTTACCATTGTAAAAGTTAAAAAAAAAACACTACATACTCACATTCTGATGTCTGTCACGTCCCCCGGCGTCCACAGGGTTAAAACTGCTTTCGGCAGGAGTGCTGCTAATATGCACGCGCTGCTGCCGAGAGCTTCCCTGCACTGACTGTGTCAGCGCCAGCCGTAAAGCAGAGCACAGCGGTGACGTCACCGCTGTTACTGCCAGTGCTGACACATTCAGTGCAGGGAAGCTCTCGGCAGCAGCGTGTGCATATTAGCAGCGCTCTTGCCAAAAGCTGTTTTAACCCTGTGGACACCGGCGGGGGACGTGACAGACATCAGAATGTGAGTATCTAGTGTTTTTTTTTTTACTTTTACAATGGTAACCAGGGTAAATATCGGGTTATTAAGCGCGGCCCTGCACTTAGTAACCCGATGTTTACCCTGGTTACCCGGGTGCTGCAGGGGGACTTCGGCATCGTTGAAGACAGTTTCAACGATGCCGAAGTCGTTCCCCTGATCGTTGGTCGCTGGAGAGAGCTGTCTGTGTGACAGCTCCCCAGCGACCACACAATGACTTACCAACGATCACGGCCAGGTCGTATCGCTGGTCGTGATCGTTGGTAAGTCGTTTAGTGTAACGGTACCTTTAGAGTCAATAATTACTTCTCAGAATATGTTCACACTTCCAGTAATGATCTGTTAGAATGGATCCAGCAGAAATCCGTTAGGAAAAAGCTGTGCTCACACAACTGGATCTGTTTTTTTTTTTTAAACTGGAGTCAATGTGCATCCATTGCTGCCTATTTCTTGCCGAATCCGTTAGAAACTGACGACAATGGATGCCGCATTTTCAGTAATTTCACTCAAGCAGCATTAGCTGAACCTTTTTGTTCCTTATGTGTCTCTCATCCATCATTAGAGATTTGGGGTCCCGTGTAAGAAAGAACATAAAAAATATTTAGATCTACATATAGCAACCAGCATAAAGACGACTTACATTTTCTAACTTCTACAAACATCTCAATCAATGCATTGGACAGCTTAGTCACTTGAACTATAGTTTAGACATAAGATCCAATTTGTCTGGTGGCGAGTAAACTGAATTGGATATAACAATGTAGTTGTAGCTTAAATAAATCCTATGTCAATCACAATATTGTAGTAGCACTGAGTTGTCTTACAACTGTCTGTGCCATTGGCATATACTTATACAGAATCCTGCCTTTCTATATAAGAACAACATGCTTTACACATACCCTTTGTGTATTCAACTTGTTTGAGTCTTAGAGTTTGATTCCAGAGCTGCATTTCCCTGCAGGTCACAGGCGGGAGAATATGGGCATTACTTCAGTTTATTTCGAGAAGATAGGAAAAACTTCTGTACTCCATGGTTTAATTCATACCATAGGGGTTAATTAGAAAATGTCACCAGGCTACAAAATTGGGACAAAGCTCCTCATACACTTACTAGAGATTGCACTCATTCTGCTTAGTTTAAGGCACATCAGGGTTTTTTTAGAATTAAGGTAAAAACTTTTGCAAAAGCTATTTCCAAAAGATATACAGTAGCTGGAGGGCAAAGTAAGCAACTCTGCTATAACAGGAAAGTAGGAAATATATTGTGCAGGTAAGCCACTGGCGAACAGAGACAGAAGAGGGCCGCTGTGCTAGAACAATATATGGACCCTTTACAGCCCAATAGCTCATCATAATGCACAATTCCACCTGCTTTGGGGGGTAAATGGGCCCCATTAGCCACTGGGCCCATGTGTGGGGGCACAGGCTGCACCAATGGTGTATCCACCCCTGTGGTTGGCTGTAGTTACCATGTAACCATAGTAGGCATGGGCAGTTGGTATAGCATAGCACAGATGACCATTCAAAGATATTAATTACACAATCACAGAAAGAATTATGTGTACTACATTGTAATACTTGTCGGTAACATTCTACAACATAGCCATAAATACAGGGTGGGCCATTTATATGGATACATCGGGGTGGGCCATTTATAAAGTTACATCCAAAATGGCCGACTTCAAAATGGCCACCATGGTCACCACCCATGTTGAAAAGTTTTCCCCCTCCCAAATACTAATTTGCCACAAACAGGAAGTTGATATCACTAACCATTCCCATTTTATTTAGGTGTATCCATATACATGGCCCACCGTGTATATTATCATGTGTGTGGATTTTTTCTTTACAAATTTGCTAACATATATGGCTAATAACATGGGAATACAGCCAAGCAATCTCAAGCAATCTATGCATTTGCACTACTACTTGCAGGTTGCGTATCTAGTGGCCTTGTTTTCTTTGCTAATGTGCACCCATATAGGCAATTATGCTGTGCAAAATTGCATAATTTATGGGTTAATTATGTGTATTACTCATTTATAGAGACAAGTAATAGCTGCACATTGTTTCCTAAGTGTTCTCAGGCTGCTGTGATACTTTTGTATGGTACAGTGGGATTGGGATCATGTTTCAGTCACTCAATCCAAATCTCAAAACAAAAGACATCTTCAGCATCAGGCCAGCAGACTAGAGTAATGTTTCCCCCTCATTGCCCTTGTCTTTGGAAATTTATACTAGGAGGAAAATGTGATGTCACAATCTAGTCTGGGCTAATTAATGGTGACACAGACCTGAATGAGAAACAAAAAGAATCTCAGTCTACTGACATCTTACGTTACATTACTGACTTTACATTTAACTTCTAACTGACTTGTGACTATCACAATGCATTGATTTTAAGGGCTTTTGATAGATAGCTAGATAGATAGATAGATAGATAGATAGATAGATAGATAGACCAACATACTGATAGATATTTTAGAAATTAGTATTTAATTTAAACTCTTTTGAAGTAAAATTGACTGAGCTGCAGTACTATACTCAGCCTGAACCCAGATGTGGTGCTGTTTGAAGAATCTATCCTTGTTTTGTTTTTTTAATCCTGTACAGCCTTATAGCTATGGGCAAATTAACAATAAAGTCACAGGACAAGGCCTCCAAATCAAGGAATATTTCACTGGCTACAAAGACACAACTTATACATAGTTTGTTTTTTTTCTGTGGTAACATACGGAAGTGAAACCTGGACGATAAAGAAACAAGACAGAAGAAGAATCAATGCATTGAAAATCTGGTGCTGGAGAAGGATGTTATCAATACTATGGACGGCAAGAAGAACCAAAAAAAATCAATTTGAGAATAAATCAAGTCAGACATGTCACTTGAAGCATGGATCACCAAACTACACCTACTTTGGACACATCATACAAAGAGAGCAATCACTGGAGAAGGGAGAATAGAAGGAACAAGGAAGACCAGCAACCCAATGGCTTTATACTATCAAGATAATGAAGACCCTGGCGGACCTATCTAGGTTTGCACAAGATCTATCTTCCTACAGAGCATTCATCCATCAAGTCACCATAGTCTGAGAACGAGCCGATGGCCACAATAAAATGATAAACAACCCTTTTAACAAGTAAATAATTCTTCACTATTTACTAGTTGCAGAAAACAACTTTCTATGGTGATTTATGTTAAGTGTAACTATTTCACTAGGTGATGCAGGCAAAACAGATTGAGCTAAAGGTCCATTTACAACAAATGCTGACTGGCAACATATTTGTCGGTCGGCAGTCATTTAATAGTCTTTGCCGTTCTTCGCCTTTAGTTTTCAAAACAGTTTGTAAGAAATAAAAACTGTATAAATAATAACAACACGTTTCTTGCTTGCAGATTTAGTGCACTTTTCATCTGCCAAATGATGGCAAATGATGTAATGATACCCACTCATTAAATGGCCATTCCCATTATACTGCAATATCAACAACAAGCAATGTATCTTGTCTACATTTCATAGTTAATGTATAATTCTGCTAATAGCAATATGACATTTTACACTTGCATCAATTATCTCTGCGGGGGAAAGTGTTAAATATCCTGATGCTTTCACCTTATTGCCAGACAAGTATAAGTTACAGAGTGAACTCTGGCTGTGGCAGAGATCCTCTGTCAGGGAGCGGCAGTAACCCGGTCAGTGTAACTGGAGACAAAGCGATTTCAACAGGAGGTCAGAGACAGACAAGGCAAGGTCAGAAGTTCAGAGACAATACAAGTGTCTATTGTACAAAGGCTGGAGATTGAATACACCTATCGGATGCAGACTGCGAGGAAAAAGTTTCTTACACCTACTGGCTGACTGTTGCCATAAGAGACTTTTGAAGCAATTCACGGCTCATGAAGCCTTGATAATTTCCCTAAAATATATGCAGCAGTTTCTTTGAAGAACTGGTTGTCTCCTCTTCAACGCTTATTCACTTTCGTACACTAGGTGCCATAAACACACCAATACTTTGTAACTTGTTATAATAAGGCTGGGTAACGCAAACACCATAAGACGAATGTGTGAAAAATATTTCATTCAGGCGATTTTCATCCATATTATCATCCATTTGCCTTCAGAGTGGCATCCATTTTTATACACCAATAATTTAATATGTCCATGATCACATATATTTTCCTTTGTTAGTAATGGCAATGTGTTCCTAAACATTGGATGCAAAATGAGTGTTCCGTATGAGATCTGATTTTTCTGGCCCACCCTTAGACTTCAATGGGTGAGAATGGTCAATGCTGCAATCTTTTTCACATTGTCACTCGGTTCGTGTGAAAAAAATTGTCATTTGATCAGCCCTATTGAAGTACATTGGTCCCTATTACATGCTCGTCAGAACAAGCACTTAATGTGTGCTTTAGGTGTTCTAGACACTGGCAGCTCAAGAGCATAGCATCATAAATCAGTGCATAGTGTAATACTCGAAAAGGTAACGTTCACTTATTGCAGCAAGTACCACAATCTCACATTCCTCCTATTCTCCTGTTCCCTGCTACTTTCCAAAAAGGAACACAAGTCTACAACGTAGGCACCAAAATAGCTACAATACAGCAATATCTAGAAATTTTTCATCCCGCCTATACAAGATTAAAGTATTTTTCTTTTCTGATATTGGCATCAGTTAAAAACTGATATCTTATAGTAATGAAAAATAATTAGAACCACTGCGCTTAACCAAGAGCAACAGAACGAGCAAATAAACTTGACTTACTTGGTAAAGAATCAGTTATTGAATAAAAGAGCCACTTGTTCCCTTAGAAGCGGAATAGAACCTGATTGTGGTATATTACTGATATTCCTTTCAGTAATATACCACAATCAGGTTCTACTCCGCTTCTAAGGGAACAAGTGGCTCTTATATTCAATAACTGATTCTTTACCAAGTAAGTCAAGTTTTTTTGCTCGTTCTGTTGCTCTTGGGTAAGCGCAGTGGTTCTAATTATTTTTCATTACTTGGTTGTTCTTTTTAACAGGGTTGGCACAGAACCTGTTGCAACCACTTGCAGCTCCCACAGCACTCTACTCTACCCTTTCAGGTGACTAGGCGCCAGTGTACATACTTTATATTAACCTGATATCTTATATTGTTTTTAGCCTATGGTCAATAGCTCTGTCTGGAAGCCCTGGGCAAATGGATTTTAGCATATGCACTAATAGGGCCATTGACTGTACAGTTGTAGGCAGAATTAGTGTGTACTGTCGGATATAATTTTGGATTTATACAGCTACTTGAGGCGGGCACTAAGACACAGTCAACTTCATCTTGGAGCCTGCCTCAAATAGGCGTATAAAGCCAAAAATGATGTCCGAAAGAGAATTGTGACTGCAACATTACTGTCAATTGCTCCATCAGCATAAATGTCCAAATCCCATTTTCCAGGGTTTCAGACATAAGCCCCATGCAGCCACTGATCATAGGCTAAAATGCTACAGTATATGAACATTGCTGATCCAGTGCCACAGATGTAGCATGATGTACAGAACGATTCAACCAGTGCGATGGTTATATTGCCTTATTGTAGTTCTTAGTGTTGAGCGATACCGTCCGATACTTGAAAGTATCGGTATCGGAAAGTATCGGCCGATACCGTCACAGTATCGGAATCCAATCCGATACCGATACCCGATACCAATACAAGTCAATGGGACTCATGTATCGGACGGTATTCCTGATGGTTCCCAGGGTCTGAAGGAGAGGAAACTCTCCTTCAGGCCCTGGGAACCATATAAATGTGTAAAAGAAAGAATTAAAATAAAAAATATCGCTATACTCACCTGTCCGACGCAGCCGGGACTTCAGCGAGGGAACCGGCAGCGTTGTTTGTTTAAAAATCGCGCTATTACTTGGTTACGTGAATTCCCGGCTTGTGATTGGTCAGGTCGGCCATGTTGCCGGGACGCGGACCAATCACAGCAAGCCGTGACGAAATTACGTCACGGCTTGCTGTGATTGGTCCGCGTCCCGGCAATATGGCCGCCCTGACCAATCACAAGCCGGGACGTCACGGGAGGCTGGACACGCGCTCATTTTAAAATGGGCGCGTGTCCAGCCTCCCGTGACGTCACGGCTTGTGATTGGTTGCGCCGCGATCAACCAATCACAAGCCGGGAGGCTGGACGCGCTCATTTTGAAATGGGCGCGTGTCCAGCCTCCCGTGACGTCACGGCTTGTGATTGGTTGCGCCGCGATCAACCAATCACAAGCCGGGAGGCTGGACGCGCTCATTTTGAAATGGGCGCGTGTCCAGCCTCCCGTGACGTCACGGCTTGTGATTGGTTGCGCCGCGATCAACCAATCACAAGCCGTGACGTCACGGGAGGCTGGACACGCGCCCTTTTTAAAATGAGCGCGTTTCCAGCCTCCCGTGACGTCACGGCTTGTGATTGGTTAATGGCGGCCATGTTGCCGGGACGCGGACCAATCACAGCAAGCCGTGACGTATTTTCGTCACGGCTTGCTGTGATTGGTCCGCGGCCCGGCAACATGGCCGCCCTGACCAATCACAAGCCGGGACTTCGCGTAACCATGTAAAAGCGGGAATTTTAAACAAACAACGCTGCCGGTTCCTGCGCTGAGGTCCCGGCTGCGTCGGACAGGTGAGTATAGCGATATTTTTTATTTTAATTCTCTATTTTACACATTTTAACATTAATGTTGTTCCGATACCCGATACCCGATACCACAAGAGTATCGGAATCCCGGTATCGGAATTCCGATACAGCAAGTATCGGCCGATACCCGATACTTGCAGCATCGGAATGCTCAACACTAGTAGTTCTCTAATAATGCTAATCAATATTTGTAATTGTGCCAATAAGATGCAACCACTTTTTTGTATGTAGATTCTGATAAAATACTGGAAAAACTCAATTGTTATGACTAATCTAGTATTAATGGATTTTTTGCACTGTTTGATTGTTGGGTGAATGACAAGTGGGATCTCCATTAATGCCTAGAAGGGAGGTTTGAGAGCTATTTGTGTGGAGCTGTGGTACATGATCTTAACCATTGCTTCATTCACTTCAATCGGAGTGAGAGACAGCCGTCCTGTCAGTCCCACCACTGCACCATTCATGTAGGGGAATTAAGAAGTCCCCTTATCTCAGAAATGGTAGAGGTCCTGGCAATTGGATCCCCAGAGAATAATATTTATCACCCATTAAATAGAGAGGTAATAAATTTATTTACTGAAAATAAAACCTTACCAGCTTAATATTTTACCAGAGAAAATTTTTTAGGCTGTGTTCTAATGTCCGGCTGTCATCGTCTGTAATGGGTCCAGTGTTAAAAAGGCTGTCAGAAATGAGTGTGCTCTTCTATTTTGAATCTGTTTCTGTACTATTTGTAATAGATCCACTTATACTAACGATATCTCTGAAGACATCCAGTGTTCTAAGCAAGTACAGAGCTTTTAAAAAAGGGTTTGTTAATGCATGACATCACAGTTGACCATCCATTATGATCTCTTTCTCATAGACTTCAATGTAAAACAAAAATACGGATCCAGTTGCTATCTGTTAGACATATCTACTAGACATGTGAACATAGACATATCTTGACAAGGACAATTTATGCACTATGCATTCTCAATTTTTCCAATTTTCTAGAGCAGTAATGCAATTCAGATTGCATACTATAGCAGTACAGAGTGCTACTTTATGAGTTGGTTATACATGAAGATGGCTACTCTTAGTAAGCACACAGCTGATTTCTGTTTGGAAGTGACAGGCAGTCTTTTGATATTTATATACAAAGGCTCTGTGACTGAGCACTCCACTGCTCAACCTCAGGTACTTTTAATTATAGCAGGATCCTACCTTATCATATAAATGTAGGCTTCAGCTTAAGAGAAGATTCCCAGCAACGAGAATCGCCTTATCGTGGCTGCTGGGTACACACGAATTGGCCAATTTATGCGCAAAGTATTCTCAATTTTTCCAATTTTCTAGAGCAATAATGAAATTCAAATTTCATATATTTCATGTTTTCATTCTATTCGTTTATTTGTTGGTTATATAACTTGTCTCAAATAGTTACAGGAGATAGGAGACCGCGAGTAAGGTAATTTTAGGAAGTTACTTCCTGATTATTGAGTTATAGTAAATTTTTGCCTAAAGATTGGCTTTATATAGCTATCAAGGATTTACATTTCTAAATAACCATCAAGTTGAAATACATTTTAAAGTCATATTTTTTTGTAAACTGCTATTTCAATAGTTACCAAGTAAAAATCAGAAGCCAATAGTAGCACTTTCATTTCTATAATGTGGAAGTTCAAGTCAATAGCAATAAAACTCCTTTTAGTAAAGCAAAAACTGATATTAATAACTACTAAGCGACAATATGAGATGAGCCAATGCCCAGCAGGAAGCCTAAAGTTTCAGCGTATAATTTCTAGTTGCCAGTCGTTGCAGCTTATTATGTACCACCTCTTTACTTTCAGCTAAACATTGAAAACATTTTGTTGCTTTATGTGTAATTTCAGTTTCTTGACTGATTATCTAATTGATGTATACAGTAGTCTGGCTTTGACCTTAACTACATCACACATAGTATTGCTGTGATGCGTTTCATACCTTCTTCACTGCTCTTTGCCACTATCCATTAATTACAGCTATGTGGTATGGATTTTACAACACATTCATGAAGCCTTGTAAATGACATCCACTGTAACCCTGTCGTTTTATCACATGAAGATATAAGACTTAATATTTTAGTGCACTTTCACCATGTAGCTTATATTCCATGTCACAAGAAGACGAATTCAAAAAGGAGGACTAAACTATGAAATAAATCATTAATGTGCAGAAGAAATAGGGTTACCCAGGTTCTATCAGACTGCAGGATTTTATGGATATTCCAGTAAAACAGTCTTGTAGAAATCATGTGGAAAACATAAGGGTTAGTTTGCTAATCTGTTCCATTTCGGCTAGAGAAGACCTAAAAGGCTGCCTAGGACCAGGTGAACTCAAAATAATTTCTGTGTCCTACTGTGGAGGGGGGAGGCTCCCGCTGCAGCCAGTTGCCTGATAGACACATGATTGTTATGAGAAGAAGAGGGCAGGGGAATGATCTACAGAGAAGAATTGATCATATATTTTATAGTTTTAATTGTATTATTTGCCAAAAATTAATAAAGGAAATGAGATTAAAGAAGCACTCCAGTCAAAGTTTTTATCCTTTTAATGTACAATTGCTCATTTTTCCTTTCTACACAGCTAACTCTTCTATTTTTTTCTGCTCTGTGTAGAAATAGGAAGACTCTTTTCCCTGCATTAATCATTCCCTTCTTCAAGATTACAAGATTTCTGGCACAATTTCTGTCTCAGCACTGAAATAAACATTGAAAAAAGTACTCAGTCATCAATATTGTGCCATAAATCTCAAGAAAAAACTGTAGAGTTGAATCTCTACAGAGAGATGCAGGCCTATTAAATTGAAAATCAATAAAAACCTATGGTCACTGTCTATGACACAAAAGAGATAGGATGCATGCTTTACATTTAAGGTCCATTTACACTGCAAAATTATCGTTGTAGTCTAAGCAGTCTGCCGATCACTTGATGAATGTGCAAAATGCTCATTTGTCGGGTGAAATGATCTTTTGTGCTGCACATCATCATTCTCAGTAGTGCATCCTCCTGTGTAACAAGGACTAGTGCTGCAGACATGTCTGTATAAAGAGGCATGACCACCACTCAGCAAACAAGCAGCTGATGAGCAGTCAGTGAGCGCCCCATGTTGGCCCATGTAAATAGATCTTTGGCTAACTTAAACCTTCTTAACTTGGCCATACACATGAGACAGCTGTCTGACAGATATCTCTCCAGTATACCCGATGCATATTAGCTCTCAACTCAGCTGATCAGCTGAGATCACAAGTGTTTTCAATGGGGAGAACGGAAAAAGATATTATAAAATACCCCCGGCAACTGGCCTATCTTCCCGAAAACAAAAGGCCAATATTCCAACAGCCTGAGTCTTCTCTTTCCCAACACCATCTATATGTTTTTAGTCACAGGAGGACATACCATTGGTGCAACCTATGCAACAACACAGGAGCCCAAGATGTAAGAAGGCCATCTCCACTTCCAAAGCAGGTAGAATTGTGCATTATGATGAGCTATTTGATTGCAAAGGCCCACATATTGTTCTTGCAAAGGGGCCATCTTCTGTCTGTGACCACTCCTGCTTTTAGTGAAGTACCACACTTTCAAATTTAGTTTACTTCTTGCTCATTCACAATGGGTAAGTGGTTTTTGGTCATAAGGCCTTCATCAGTCCTGATAGCACACTTAAAATGCAAGCACATATAGAACTTATGCGGTTAAGCATGACATAGGCGAGTTCTGCTGGTTCCAGAGTGTAGAGATGAAGTACAGGTCCTTCTCAAAAAATTAGCATATAGTGTTAAATTTCATTATTTACCATAATGTAATGATTACAATTAAACTTTCATATATTATAGATTCATTATCCACCAACTGAAATTTGTCAGGTCTTTTATTGTTTTAATACTGATGATTTTGGCATACAACTCCTGAAAACCCAAAAAACCTGTCTCAATAAATTAGCATATTTCACCCGTCCAATCAAATAAAAGTGTTTTTTAATAACAAACAAAAAAACCATCAAATAATAATGTTCAGTTATGCACTCAATACTTGGTCGGGAATCCTTTGGCAGAAATGACTGCTTCAATGCGGCGTGGCATGGAGGCAATCAGCCTGTGACACTGCTGAGATGTTATGGAGGCCCAGGATGCTTCAATAGCGGCCTTAAGCTCATCCAGAGTGTTGGGTCTTGCGTCTCTCAACTTTCTCTTCACAATATCCCACAGATTCTCTATGGGGTTCAGGTCAGGAGAGTTGGCAGGCCAATTGAGCACAGTAATACCATGGTCAGTAAACCATTTACCAGTGGTTTTGGCACTGTGAGCAGGTGCCAGGTCGTGCTGGAAAATGAAATCTTCATCTCCATAAAGCATTTCAGCCGATGGAAGCATGAAGTGCTCCAAAATCTCCTGATAGCTAGCTGCATTAACCCTGCCCTTGATGAAACACAGTGGACCAACACCAGCAGCTGACATGGCACCCCACACCATCACTGACTGTGGGTACTTGACACTGGACTTCAGGCATTTTGGCATTTCCTTCTCCCCAGTCTTCCTACAGACTCTGGCACCTTGATTTCCGAATGACATGCAAAATTTCCAGTGCTGCTTCTCTGTAGCCCAGGTCAGGCGCTTCTGCCGCTGTTTATGGTTCAAAAGTGGCTTTACCTGGGGAATGCGGCACCTGTAGCCCATTTCCTGCACACGCCTGTGCACGGTGGCTCTGGATGTTTCCACACCAGACTCAGTCCACTGCTTCCTCAGGTTCCCCAAGGTCTGGAATCGGTCCTTCTCCACAATCTTCCTCAGGGTCCGGTCACCTCTTCTCGTTGTACAGCGTTTTCTGCCACATTGTTTCCTTCCAACAGACTTACCATTGAGGTGCCTTGATACAGCACTCTGGGAACAGCTTATTTGTTGAGAAATTTCTTTCTGGGTCTTACCCTCTTGCTTGAGGGTGTCAATGATGGCCTTCTTGACATCTGTCAGGTCGCTAGTCTTACCCATGATGGGGGTTTTGAGTAATGAACCAGGCAGGGAGTTTTTAAAAGCCTCAGGTATCTTTTGCATGTGTTTAGAGTTAATTAGTTGATTCAGAAGATTAGGGTAATAGGTCGTTTAGAGAACCTTTTCTTGATATGCTAATTTATTGAGACAGGTTTTTTGGGTTTTCAGGAGTTGTATGCCAAAATCATCAGTATTAAAACAATAAAAGACCTGACAAATTTCAGTTGGTGGATAATGAATCTATAATATATGAAAGTTTAATTGTAATCATTACATTATGGTAAATAATGAAATTTAACACTATATGCTAATTTTTTGAGAAGGACCTGTATATGAAGTCTGGAGAGGTTTAGGATAGGAGTAGAGCTTGTTTGGTGCCCTTACCACTACATATATGTAAATATGTCTATGTAATTTCAGCAGAACCCCAGTGCTTTTCTGTGATATACAAAAAAACACTTGTCATGAATAATATACTGCAGAGTAATTTTTATCATCTAGAAAGTCATCTGGTGAAACTATTATTCTGAATTATTTTTCTAATTATATCCTAAACAACATGTTTTCTATATTACAGAGTTCTCTATCTTGTAGGTTTATGAATACCTTTGATATTGCTTTATAATTGTTTTTTAATAACACTGTAGATAAACATGTCTAGAAAAGCAAAGGTTGGTTTAATATATTAATTCCTGAATAAACTACATTGATTTAAACATAATATTTTAGAAAATATGATCCTGTCTCTATCTGGGAATAGCAGCTTAAGCAGTAACAATCCACTGAAAAGTGTATCTTACTTGACATTTCCATATTTTTATCACTATGACTGGGTGTTCATGAATGATACACATTAGACTTTCTACGTTCCCACCATGGGTATTTGATGAGTTTTTGAAGTTGTTTATGTAACACTAAGATAAATTAGGTTACTTGCGGTTTTTTCATTACATTTACAGTAGAGAAAAAAAAGTATTTAGTCAGTCACCAATTGTGCAAGTTCTCCCAATTAAAAAGATGAGAGAGGCCTGTAACTGACATCATAGGTAGACCCCAACTATAAGAGTCAAAATGAGAAAACAAATCCAGGAAATCACCTTATCTGATTTGGCAAGATTTATTTTGCATATTATGGTGGAACATAAGTATTTGGTTATGTAAAAACGTGCAATTTCTCTCTCACGGACCTGAAACTTCTTCTTTAAGAGTCTCCTCTGTCCTCCACTCATTACCTGTAGTGATGTCACTTGTTTGAACTTGTTATCAGTATAAAAGACACCTATCCAAAACCTCAAACACTCACACTCCAAACTCCACTATGGTGAACACTAAAGAGCTGTCGAAGGATACCAGAAACAACATTGTAGCCCTCCATGAGCCTGGGAAGACTGAATTTGCAATAGGCAAGCAGCTTGGTGTGATGAAATGAACTGTGAGAGCAACAATAAGAAAATGGAAGACATACAAGACCACTTTTAATCTCCCTCGATCTGGGACTCCATGCAAGATCTCACCCCGTGGAGTCAAAATGATCACAAGAACGGAGAACAAAAATCCCAGAACCACACGGGGGTCCTAATGAATAACCTTCATAAAGCTGGGACCACCGTAAAACAAAGGCTACCATCAGTAACACACTACGCCGCCAGGGACTCAGATCCTGCAGTGACACACGTGTCCCCCTACTTAAGCCAGTACATGTCTGGGCCCATCTGAAGTTTGCTAGAGAGCATTTGGATTAATCAGAAGAGTATTGGGAGACTGTCATATCGTCTGATGAAACCAAAGTAGAACTGTTTGGTAGAAACAAAACTCGTCATGTTTGGAGGAGACAGAATGCTGAGTTGCATCCAAAAAACACCATACCTACTGTGAAGCATGGGGGAGGCAACATCATGCTTTGGGGCTGTTTCTCTGCAAAGGGACCAGGACGACTGATCTGTGTACATGAAAGAATGGGGCCATGTATCATGAGATTTTGAGTGCAAACCTCCTTCCATCAGCAAGGGCAATGAAGATGAAACGTGGATGGGTCTTTCAGCATGATAATGATCCCAAGCACACTGCCAGGGCAATGAAGGAGTGGCTTCGTAAGAAGCATATGAAGGTCCTGGAGTGGACTAGCCAGTTTCCAGATCTCAACCCCATAGAAAACTTTTAGAGGAAGTTGAAAGTCCGTGTTGCCCAGTGACAGGCCCAAAACATCACTGTTCTAGAGGAGATCTGCATGAAGGAATGGGCCAACATACCACCAACAGTGTGTGCCAACCTTGTGAAGACTTACAGAAAACGTTTGACCTCTGTCATTGCCAACAAAGCATATAAAACAAAATATTGAGATGAACTTTTGTTAACGACCAAACACTTCTTTTCCACCATAATTTGAAAAATAAATCTTGCCAAATCAAACAAGGTGATTTTCTGGATTTCTAGTGTTGAGCGATACCTTCCAATACTTGAAAGTATCGGTATCGGATTGTATCGGCCGATATCGGAAAAATATCGGATATCGCCGATACCGATACCAATACAAGTCAATGGGACACAAGTATCGGAAGGTATCCTGGATGGTTCCCAGGGTCTGAAGGAGAGGAAACTCTCCTTCAGGCCCTGGGATCCATATTCATGTGTAAAATAAAGAATAAAAATAAAAAATATTGATATACTCACCCCTCCGGCGGCCCCGGCTCTCACCGGTCCAAGCGTCTGCCTCCGTTCATAAGAATGCAGGGAGTGAAAGACCTGCAATGACGTCGCGGCTTGTGATTGGTCGCGTGAGCGGTCACGTGACCGCTCACGCGACCAATCACAAGCCGCGACGTCATCGCAGGTCCTAAACTCCTCATTCTTAGGAACGGAGGCTGCCGGTTACATTCGGTAAGGTCCAGGGGCCGCCGGAGGGGTGAGTATATCCATATTTTTTATTTTTATTCTTTATTTTATACATGAATATGGATCCCAGGGCCTGAAGGAGAGTCTCCTCTCCTCCAGACCCTGGGAACCATACACTGGGAACTTCCGATTCCGATTTCCGATATCACAAAAATATCGGAACTCGGTATCGGAATTCCGATACCGCAAGTATCGGCCAATACCCGATACTTGCGGTATCGGAATGCTCAACACTATGGATTTGTTTTCTCAATTTTGACTCTCATAGCTTCATAGCTGTTGTCTACCTATGATGTCAATTACAGGCCTTTCTCATCTTTTTAAGTGGGAGAACTTGCACAATTGGTGGCTGACTAAATACTTTTTCCCCACTGTATCAATGGGTTTTTATTACAATGCATTTTTATATGTTTATTTCTGAAGCGGTTTTGTCTCTTTTGTCATGTTTAAAATAAAGTTGCTTTTTTTGCTTGCTTTTTTTGCTTGCTGATATTTGGCTTCCATAAAACTTTATTGATAAAGTCATATTTGGATTACATGGGTTTTCAGTATGTTTTCAATGTGGAAATGCACTAAAAATGTGGGGTTGTTTTGTGTGCAGATTGTCCTTATCTTATTCAAGTTTGTGGGGAAAATCTGCAAAAAAAAGTGCATATTTACAGGAAGAAAACCTGATATGTTGTGGATTTCAAAAAATGCACCACAGCTCAGTTTACACAATGGACATTAGATTTCTATAAATCTCATTTACTTTGCTGTAATTGTAAAACTCTGCACTTTTTGAGCAGAGAAAATACTACACATCCTACACATCAAAAAACGCACCAAATACTGATTGTGTGAACTTAGCTTTAGACTACAGGGTTTTTTATGTATTCCTCATAAATACACTTTCACATAGATTTCAAAAACACACCGTAGCTCAGTTTACACAATAGGCAGTGGGGATAAAATTTCGGTAAATCCCATTTTAATTGCTGGAACTTTTTGGGCAGAGAAAATACTCCATCAAAAACACACAAAATACTCATCAAGGGAATTTTGTCTTAGACAACAGTTTTTTTAATGTATTCCTTATAAATGCGCTTTTGCATAGGTGTTCATAAGTACAGTGATACTATATTCTGAAGTTGAAGTCCAGATATGGAGACAATACGTAAATGGAGACATAGCCTGGTAAAGAACTAAGGCTACTTTCACACTAGCGCTGTGCACTGCACGTCGCTATGCGTCGCTTTGTAGAAAAAACGTGCAAAAGTGCTTGCAGGATGCGTTTTTTCTCCATTGACTTGCATTAGCGACGCAGTGCGACGCATTGCCAGACGTTGCAACCATCGTGCGACAGTTGCTTCGTGTCGCCACCAAAAAACGTTGCATGTTTTGGTGCGTCATGTCCAGCATTTCTGACCACGCATGCGCGGCCGGAACTCCGGCCACCCGCCTCCCCGCACCTCACAATGGGGCAGCGGATGCGTTGAAAAACAGCATCCACTGCCCCCATTGTGCAGCGCTTCCACAGTATGCGTCGGTGCGCCGCAACGTCGCATTGTGACGTGCAGTGCACGATGCTAATGTGAAAGTAGCCTTACTTGCTATTTCATTCTTTGCTTTATATGACGCCATTGTGTAGGGTTTTGCTATTCAAAAAAGAACCGTGGCCAAAGACCAGAACAAAAACGACCAAATGTCCGTGTATAAATCTATATCAAAATGACTTTATTTAGAAAAAATATATACAGAACAATATGAACATAGGATAGGGAAATAGTGCAATCTTTTTTGATTTTCATTATTTACGACTTGTCCAGTCTTTTACATCCATTGGATTACAGCAGGCGAGGCTTTCTTGTTTATTTGAATAATATTTCTTGTTATTGTGATGTACTATATGCCTCTGCCATGCTGATTAAGTGTGTGAGTTTTTATCTCTGCTATTAGGGTTTTGCTATTGTATCTAAAACTTTATATGTCTCTTGCATGCAGAAAGTTTGGGTTAGTTACAAAATATGCACATTATAGAAGTGGAAGAGAATTAGAATGCTTTAAGTGTACTTGCTGCATAATCAAATTGACAGAAATTTGTAGTTTTACTTGAAAACAAATAGCCAAACTCTACTACCAGGGTTAAATCATGAAACATATTGGATGAAGTAATGATCTACTACTCTAAGGCATTTATAAATAATACATTCTGTAATATCACACGTCAGTGGGATTCAATGGACCGAATATTGACATGAGATTGGATGTGGAAGTCAAATGATTGACTCAATTCAATATTTTCTTCAGTTAATTATTTTCTATTGATGTGTCAACATGAAGAGCGACGGATAATAATTGCATCAATTATTTTTATACCGCATCACAGATGCAGAAAAAATGATTGTAAGACTTACACATCCACTAATTCAGTAGTATAGCACTCAATTTGCTGCTGATCTAGGGCAGATACTGCAGAAAGTATTTGTTATGCAAATTGCCTCTTCTGAGAAAAAGAGGACATAACTCTATAGGGCCACCTGTTGGAAGTAGCGATCCTACAAGTCACAATCAACCCTTTAACGAGTCGTGCAATATGACTTAGGGTACTGTCACACAGTGCAATTTTGATCGCTACGACGGTACGATTCGTGACGTTCTAGCGATATCGTTACGATATCGCAGTGTCTGACACGCAGCAGCGATCAGGGACCCTGCTGAGAATCGTACGTCGTAGCAGATCGTTTGAAACGTTCTTTCGTCGCTGGATCTCCCGCTGTCATCGCTGGATCGTTGTGTGTGACAGCGATCCAGCGATGCGTTCGCTGGTAACCAGGGTAAACATCGGGTTACTAAGCGCAGGGCCGCGCTTAGTAACCCGATGTTTACCGTGGTTACCAGCGTAAAAGTAAAAAAAAAAAAACCGTACATACTCACCATCTGATGTCTGTCAGGTCCCTTGCCGTCCGCTTCCCGCTCTGACTGTGAGCGCCGGCCGGAAAGTGAGAGCAGATCACAGCGGTGACGTCACCGCTGCGCTCTGCTCTCACTGTATGGCTGCACTCAGTCAGAGCGGGAAGCAGACTGCAAGGGACCTGACAGACATCAGATGATGAGTATGTACGGTTTTTTTTTTTTTACTTTTACGCTGGTAACCATGGTAAACATCGGGTTACTAAGCGCGGCCCTGCGCTTAGTAACCCGATGTTTACCCTGGTTACCAGCGAACCTCGGCATCGCTCCAGCGCCGTGATTGCAAAGTGTGACCGCAGTCTACGACGCTGGAGCGATACTCATACGACACTGCGACATCACGGATCGTGCCGTCGTAGCGACGAAAATTGCACGGTGTGACAGTACCCTTAGGGTTAAAGCCAAATCAGTAACGACTGACCAACATTGATTGCCCGATGCAAACAATTGGTGACCTGCACAGTCATTCTTACTGTCATCAGGGGTAAAGGTGTTATCACATTGCATTCCGGCACCCATTAGGTTACTCTGCTGGGGCATACATCTGAACCCCACCAATTGGGCCATAGACTATAATGGTGAAGGCAGAGTAAACATGAAATCTATAATGTGCATGCCTACTAGACGCTGACACTAAGAGGTAGTAGACTACGTCCAATTGTCCACCTTCAGTAGGCATATACACCTGAAAATGACACTCTGCAGAGCGCACGTTCGCTCTGCAGGCACCATTATAGTCTATGGCCCCTTCACTGTCCCTTTTTGCAGGGGGTTCGGACTTAAGCTCAGACGGACCCATCAAAAGGGCACTGGAAAACAATGTGAAAGCACCCTAAGACTACGCTCTCACAATGAACTTTTGATGAGTTTTTGATATTGCAGCTTTTCGGCTCCATTTCTGCAGCCATCAAGTAAAATAGGTTACTGGCATTTTTCGTAAAAAAAAACTCATGGTAACATAGCCTAAGACTATTTTTAAGTAGTCTGAAATCCCCTTTAAGGCTTAAACTGCCAAAAGACAAGCCAAAGTAGGATGCTTGATTGGTTTCTGCGTAGTGCATAATTAAAGTGTAGAAATCTACACCTCCTCATTAACCTCCTAACCCACACTGATTGCAATAATAAAATACAGAAATGTAATAAGATTCTATGTTTGTACCATACATTTACATCAAACACTTTGGAAGTGGCAATGACTATAAGAGAGATGGTTTTCTATGAACTCTTTACCTTCTTTGACCACTAGAGGTCTCACACAAGCCAGATGTCCAGCTACAGCGCAATGCACTGCTACAACACTGCGAGAGTGATGAATATGCAGGATTCATTTTTTAATGTATTTTATCATCTGTAAGTGGGTTTGTTACAAAAAGTAAGATAAAGTTTTAATGGTGGCATTTCTTTCCGATGGCTAATGTGTTTGTTGCCCAAGAACAGTTTACAAAACACTAATTCACTACAATGAGCACCAAACATAGTTTCTGAGACAGTTTTGGGAATCTAGCATGATTTTGCTTTTCTATATTTAATTATGAATCTTTGACCTTTTAGCACAGGGGCTAATCGTAATTTACCATGATTCCTAGGAAGTCTGGTTTCCTTCCATAAATGTACATTTGAGATCACACAACAATGGGGCTTTGTGGGTCTTAGCGCAGTGTACCCACTGAACTGCTTCACTGCCCGCTGTATACACACGTGGGGTATATATTAAAGGGGAATGCAAAGGGAAATCAATGCACAGTATCTGCTGATGACTAAAGTCGGACTTTAATACTGAAAATCCTCCATAGTTACATGGCAGTATATGGAGGAAACACTACAGAACTAAGCAGGAAACCCTGCAATATGTCAGCAATCTAGTACTCTGAAACAGACATTACTACTATGTTTTAAATTAGCACTTAAAGGGCCACTGTCACCCCCTCCAGCCGTTATAAACTAAAAGAGCCACCTTGTGCAGCAGTAATGCTGCAGTCTAACAAGGTGGCTCTTTTAGTTTTTGCTTCTGTTATTCCCTCAATAAAGCATTTTATAATTTTCCCCAAATACCTCTCTTTGTACCTGGAGGCAGGTCTGAAGCCTCCTCTGTGAAGCGCCCAACGGCCGTCACTCATCTCTTCTGGGGCGATGGTCGCCGCCCCCTGCGCACTGTTCTTCTTAAATCCGGTGCCTGCGCTGTGCGTGCCTGCCTGGGGCAGGCGCAGTGTTCATTGGCCGTCCTAGCGCTGATGCCGGGTTCCGTTCTGCGCCTGTGCGGGCAGTGCGGCCACCCTGTTGCTGAATCCCCGCACTGTGTTATGCATTATGCACAGTGTGGGGCTGGGATTCCTGGGCAGATTCCTGCACAGACCGACGCTGGAAGGCGGGGAACCTGGGGGAGCGTCTGACAAGCAAAGTGCGCATGCCCAAAAATCCCAGCTCCACACTATGCATAGTGCATAACACAGTGCGGGGCGGGGATTCAGCAACAGGGTGGCCGCACTGCCCGCACAGGCGCAGAATGGAACCCGGCATCAGCGCTAGGACGGCCAATGAACACTGCGCCTGCCCCAGGCAGGCACGCACAGCGCAGGCGCCAGATTTAAGAAGAACAGCGCGCAGGGGGCGGCGACCATCGCCCCAGAAGAGATGAGTGACGGCAGTTGGGCGCTTCACAGAGGAGGCTTCAGACCTGCCTCCAGGTACAAAGAGAGGTATTTGGGGAAAATTATAAAATGCTTTATTGAGGGAATAACAGAAGCAAAAACTAAAAGAGCCACTTTGTTAGAATGCAGCATTACTGCTGCACAAGGTGGCTCTTTTAGTTTATAACGGCTGGAGGGGGTGACAGTGGCCCTTTAAAGTTGTTTAATATGAAAACACCTTTATGCATGTCCTGTTATGTCCTGTTGCTATGTTAATTGGTACTGAACAATACATTGCAGAATTTTCCCCATTCTTCCCTGGCAGACATGTGAGCTTGTTGTAGCCTCCTGGCACCTGCACCCAATCCAGCAGTCCATACCCGTAGATCAATTTCATGTGGACGGGTTTTGGTCAACATTTTGGATCAGTATATGTAAGCTAGAACCATGGGTGGGACAAATGAATAGAAAGGCTAGAGTGAAAAGATTTAAGCTATTAGGGCTTTTTGAGCCGCTCTGTCTAAAAAAAATAACAAATTGCCTTAAAACACTTGAAAAATTCTTCTTATATTCATAAAAAAATATATTGCTTTTTTTCTACTTTAGGTTTTGGAACGTGGATGCAACTTCTTTAAAGCAGATCATGATGGAATTAGTTCCAAACTGGGCGTTGTCCAATCAAAAAGCTGCAAAAAAAATCTTTAAGGCCTCATTAACTCTTCCATGTTTAAACACATACATGAAAAACTGGTACCGATGTCATCAGTGTGTCATCCGTGTGTCTGTTTTTACCATCTGTGTGTCCATTTTTATCATCAGTGTTTTCCATAAATAGGTCATCCATGTGTCTGTTTTTACCATAAGTGAATTTCCATTATGACTAGAGAAATAAATACATTTCTAAGTTTTCCTATGCTTTGCATTATTAAATACAGGGAGCATACTGATGAAACATGGATGCCATCCATGTGCTGTACATATTCTTAACTGACTCATAGACTTGTATTGGCCCTTGTCATCCGTGCTGCCATAAAAAAAGGGACATGTCTCGGTGTGTTCACAGTCTGCGAAAAACACGACATGTGAACAGCAGCAAATATTATAATGGGTACATGTTGTATCCATAAGAAAAACAGATACAACATTTTTGTGCAACTTGGGTGTTTGAATGAGGATTAAAACAGCTACAGGAAACACTTCAGAAAAGGAAAAGTCCTCCAAAAAGTAACCATTACAGTCCACAAAAAATATGGATATACAAATCGCCTTACAGACCATAATGGGTATGTATTCCATCTGAAAACACATAGATAGAACACATATGGGAAACACTGGATGTCTGAATGAAACCTTACAATGTTGACGTTTTGAAAATGTGTACTGGGACATTTTCACTCATTGGTGCACTCTTCAGTTTTCAACACAAGCAAAATCTTGAAACTTCTCTTTTTGTACAAAGTAAATCATGTGACAGTACAGTGGGTATAGAAAGTATTCAGACCCCTTTAAATTTTTCACTCTTTGTTTCATTGCAGCCATTTGGTAAATTCAAAAAAGTTCATTTTTTTCTCATTAATGTACACTCTGCACCCCATCTTGACTGAAAAAAACAGAAATGTAGTAATTTTTGCTAATTTATTAAAAAAGAATAACTGAAATATCACATGGTCATAAACATTCAGACCCTTTGCTCAGTATTGAGTAGAAGCACCCTTTTGAGCTAGTACAGCCATGAGTCTTCTTGGGAATGATGCAACAAGATTTTCACACCTGGATTTGGGGATCCTCTGCCATTCTTCCTTGCAGATCCTCTCCAGTTCCATCAGGTTGCATGGTGAACGCTGGTGGACAGCCATTTTCAGGTCTCTCCAGAAATGCTCAATTGGGATTAGGTCAGGGCTCTGGCTGAGCCAGTCAAGAATGGACACAGAGTTGTTCTGAAGCTACTTCTTTGCTATTTTAGCTGTGTGCTTAGGGTCATTGTCTTGACCTTTGTCCAAATCTGAGGTCCAGAGCACTCTGGAAGAGGTTTTCATGCAGGATATCTCTTGGTCTATCTTGGTCTCATCAGACCAGAGAATCTTATTTCTCATAGTCTGGGAATCCTTCATGTGCTTTTTTTTTTAGCAAACTCTATCTGGGCTTTCATATGTTTTGCACTGAGGAGAGGCTTCCGTCTGGCCACTCTGCTATAAAGGCCTGACTGGCGGAGGGCTGCAGTGATAGTTGACTTTGTGAAACTTTTCCCCATCTCCCTACTGCATCTCTGGAGCTCAGCCACAGTGATCTTGGGGTTCTTCTTTACCTCTCTCACCAAGGCTCTTCTCCCACAATTGCTCAGTTTGGCTGGACAGCCAGGTCTAGGAGGCCTTCTGGTGGTCCCAAACTTCTTCCATTTAAGGATTATGGAGGCCACTGTGCTCTTTGGAACCTTGAGTACTGCAGAAATTCTGTTGTAACCTTGGCCAGATCTGTGCCTTGCCATAATTCTGTCTCTGAGCTCCTTGGCCAGTTCCTTTGACCTCATGATTCTCATTTGGTCTGACATGCACTGTGAGGTCTTATATAGACAGGTGTGTGCATTTCCAAATCAAGTCATATCAGTTCAATTTAACACAGCTGGACTCCAATGAAGGAGTAGAACCATCTCAAGGAGGATCGAAAGGGAATGTACAGCATGTGACTTAAATATGAGGGTCTGAGCAAAGGGTCTGGATACTTATGACCATGTGATGTTTCAGTTTTTCTTTTTTAATAAATTTGCAAAAATGTCTATATTTCTGTTTTTTTTTCAGTCGAGATGGGGTGCAGAGTGTACATTAATGATAACAAAAATGAATTTTTTTGAATTTACCAAATGGCTGCAATGAAACAAACAGTGAAAAATGTAAAGGAGTCTGAATACTTTCCGTACCCACTGTATATATGTACCATAATCAATGCAATGTTAGCCAGACTTTAATATTAGCTACTGTTAGATTACCCATTGCATCCATTTTTATATTGACCTCGTCAATAAATGGCATAAGCAAAAATTAATTTAAGAAAAACTGAACACAATATTTTTTACATTTACCACCAAAAACATGTTCACAAGTAGTATATTTGTTCATGGGTACACTAAACACTGTTAAAATCTCAAGCAAAATGAATAATATTTTGTCCAAGCAATATGCAGTGTATATAAAAAGTCTACACATTCCTGTTAAAATTCCAGGATTTTGTTAAGTAAAAAAGATTATTAATATGAGAATTTATATGTTAAATGCTTTTTTTGAAGAGTAAAGAAAAGGAGAATTGTGATGCAAGTGTGTTACCCTCAATGTAAGAAACTGGGAGCAAAGGACTGTATACGCTCACCTGCCTGGGTTCTAACCTGGCACAACTCTATTTATATGAATGAAGGGCTGCTGCTCCAACCTCTGACCCACACACCGGTGGGAAAAAACATATTCAAATCAGACAGGAAAAAGAGACTTCCAGGCGCTGCCACAGTGTGAAGACAAGGGTGTATGTTCTCTAGATCCTTACTCATTCATGCAATACTTTTTGAAGATGGGTTGACTCCTTCATCAGGTCTTACAGAGCCATGTTCCTTATATAGGGGCAGGAAGAAACTTCTACACAGCTTATAACAATATATAATTAAAACGAACAATTTAGACAAGTCACATGTAAAATATGCAGCAAAGAACCACTTGTGGTATATAAAAGTGAATTATATTGAGTATATGTATGATATCTTAAAATGGTGTATAAAAAATAATAATACAAAATTATGTAAAAAAGAGGCTGTTAGGGCTAGCGGAACGCACCAAGTAAATATAGAGGTTTTATTATAATAGATGTGTTCGCAGCCCGGGGTCCACCGTGCAAAAGAACCTGCTGCTAGCAAACGGCGGAACTATATGGTGATATGAGCTAACCCTGTTACTTCACAGAGTAGCCGAAACTCAAAGCACTGCGCCCTGTTAGACTTCACAGTGGCACAGGCTAACTACTCAACTGAGAGCAGTCAGTGGTCATGCATGCACACATAACTCCTCGCCGGAGGTGCCAGCATTCTAGCGGCTTATTTCAGCCAGGTCCATGAACCCAAACTCACATGACCACACTGGCGCAAAGCACATAACATAGAACAATACTAGCGCATGGCCGTGCGGCCATGCAAGCCTTAAATAGTTTCAGCACGTACAGGACCTTCCTAGAAGGACCAATGAGAGGCTGCCACAGAGCGTGAGCACCTACAGGACCTTCCTGAAGGACCAATGGCCTTAGCTGCAGTATCTGATCATGTGACCCTCGATCTCCACTGAGAGATCTTACTCTGGGCATGCTCAGAATGAGAAAAGCAGGACTTAGTCCCAGAAGCGCCTGCTCACCGCTGCCCAGCACTGACTTCCATGGCAGAAGCAGGAAAAGCAGCAGTAACTCTTTGTACAGAGTCAGACTGAGCGAGACGCTGGGACCGATGTCTCTGCTGAGCAGGCTCCACTGCGGCAGGAGAAGAATGGGAGACCGCAGCGGAGATGGACCGAGATTCCCCCTGTGCAGAGGCGGGAACTCGACCCCTAACAGAGGCCTTCCCTTTTTCTTTCTTTTTTCTCTCTTTTTTCTCTCTTCCCCTTTAATATTCTTTATATTTGGGGACTCCTTCTGACTGTGGATCTGCTGGAACTTGAGACCTTATCTTGGGTTTTCAATGAATTAATTTAACCATTCAGTTGCCAGTGTTGAAAATCCAATAGGACTCTCAATGTATTAGTTTTTTATATCTATTTGTAATGTGATCAAGTATGTGTTCTAATATAGTAAGTCTTAGACTTGCACTATCTGTCTTGTGTTCTAATAAAAAGCATCTAGATAAACTATGGTTCAAAACCCGATTTTTGATATTATAACTATGTTTGGTTATTCTACAATGAAGAGGTTGTGTAGTCCTTCCCATATAATGTAGATTACAAACACATTCAGGCAGATAAGGATGTTCCAAAATAAAAAACACTGATTAATATTAAAAGTCTCTTTGGTTGTCATTGATGTTAATTTTTGAGCAGCCATGCTATATAATCAAGCAGCATTTACATTTAGATTTGCTACACGAAAAAATTAAACGGATGTTTTCGGTGCACTATACCGAATGAAGTAGTCAACCTGACTACGAAACGCGTTGTATGAATGAATAAGGATCCGGAGACGATACTCCCTTGTCTTCACTCAGTGGCAGCGCCCAGGAATTACTGCACTTTTACCTGTTTGGTGTGAATACATTTTTTGTCAGAGTTTCAGAATGTTAGTACTTTACATTTTTGGCTTCATTCAATTCTATTCGGTCATGTCAAGTGATTTCATGGTTAATCCTGGAAATTACTTGCCTTTGATTTTTCTTAAGTGGGTCACCTTCTCAGTTACCAAACCTGCCTCTATGAAGAAACTGCATAGACTGTACAACTGAAGCTCTCCAAAAAGGAATATAAACACCTATCACATTTACTAATAATGATTGCGCAGCTCCTGACACATAACTAGAAAGCAGAAGATAACAGTTAACGCTCTTTACTATATACTTAGCCTATTTAGAGCAAGATTACCAAAGCAGGCAGAAATGGTACTGGAGCCAGGTGCTCATGTGATGCTGTGCTGATGTATCATGAAATTGACAGCAAAGCATAGAGAAAAATTGCATGATAAAATCTGGCAATCCAGATGATAATTGAAAAGAAACAAATAGTAACTGCATGAAATTAAGGACACACTGCATACAAAAAAATACAGTGTGTGATACACAATCAGGGTGGAGTGCAATGATTGAAAACTACTGGAGTGCTTCTTGGAGCTTCATATGAAAGATCTTTTGTAATATCCTGTGAAAATGTATCAACACGTCTTTTCAGCTTCTGCATACTCTAGGCCCTTTACATCAACCAGGAATTTTGACATTAATGTGGAATAGAAAAGCCTTATCGGGATAGCATACTGTAGGCTCTTACTAACGCATGATAAAAAAGTTGCAACACAAAAAATGGAGATTTCCTTTATGTCATTATCAGCAAGCAAATGCTGGGTATTTATTTCAGCAAAAATCATAAACAGGCAAATACTAATAATAATTATAACAAAATAATGAAAATATCAAGTGGTATTTATCACAGAACAGCTTTGTGGTTATATCCAAAATACAGGGCTGCAATTTGTTTGCTTACACACCGGCTACACAAAGCCTAATGCTGTCATACTATTAATTGCAGACAAAAAGGTCTAAATTGCCTCAGCTTTTCTTTGATTTAAATTAATTGATCAAAGGCTTTGTAATTAAATTTCTTTGAGAAAGCTTCTCCCAGCAAACAAAAGGAATGTTAGTTATGGAGAGAGCAGTTTGGCTGTATTGTTACTCTCTTGCAACATTTCTATAGCGTTTTCAGCATTATGGAAGATGTTGTTAGAGGAAATAAACAGGAACTCGTTCTTTATACAACACTTAGGACCTGGACTTGTCATGTTAAAAATGGCTTAGAATAAGTGTAACTTTATTTTAGGTACACTATTCATGTATATGAAATGTTAAATATTCTATACAGTATAATAACAGAATATTGATGCTTCTACAGAAACGTCATATTGATCAGGATGAAAACACCCTGCAGTTCAGTGTTTTCTGCTGTCGAGGTCAAACTTCCCAGTGCGGTTGAGTCATTAAAGCTCTTTTTGACTTATGATCCAATATCAGGCTAGGGTCACACAACCATTTTTCTCTCATCCGAGAAAATAGGTCTGATTATGCTCAGAGTGTGATCCGATTTTCTCTGATGTGGAGAATAAAAAAAAAATTTCTCCATCTTCTCCATTCTTTCAGTCTGTGAAAATTGGACTGCACTCTGATGTCATCTGAGTGCAGTCTGAGTTTTACAACAGACATAAATGACCCATGATCCATAGACATGAATGACCAAGAGTCATTTGATAATCAGATGCTACTCGTGCATGCTGCGATTTTTTTTACCTTGCTTTGCTCTGTCCGAGGAAACAATTGAATATGTGCATGGTTTCATAGAATAACATGGGGTTAAGTGGTATCTATCAAAACGACAGATAGCATTCGTGTGATTTTTACAGTCATCTGCACAAATCCATACATTGGATCATAAGACTATAAAGGGTAACTGAAGATTGACGAGGACACTTCAGCATTCCAGATATATCAGTTTAGTCAATTCTGATTCTTCATAAGTTCCTGGAGCATCTTTTCTTATTACTCTGTGTCATGTCATTTCTCTATTATTCCTTCTAGTAATTTATAAATAAATTGTCCAATGGTGTTACCAGTTTGGGGCACTGTCCAATCAGTGTTGGCAGTATCAAACTGTGCAAGTACGCTACCCTTTGAAAACGGGAATGGTAACACCCATTGTTAATGAATTTCTAGATATGCAGGAGGAATATAGGGGATTAATATGGGAATGTCACAACACAAAATTATAGGTTGATCCACAATTTTTAAGAACCAACTTAAAAATCCTCAAATGCATCTCAAGTCCAGTTATTAAATGTATTCAGTAGTCACAATTTTCCTTGATTGCTTTGTAAACAGCTGACAACCTTGTCATCAGACATAACTCTCATAATTTAGGTACATGATGCACGGACTGGCTGAAACATGTATGATGCTGTCGAATTTGGGTCAAGAGACCTGTTTCCAGTCAATGCACCATGGCTCTCTTACAAAGTGCCGAACATGGATCTGTGAGCTCTACATAAGGCACTTTAGTACTAGAGATGAGTGAACCCGAACGTAAAAGTTATGGGTTCATACCTGACAGTTAGTGTCCAGTGCTGAACACCAAACATGGACTTCTGGAAGTTCATTGCATTGTTCAGAGTTCTGAGGGAAATGAAAGAGAGAGAGTTTTTTTCCAGATCCAAAGTTCGGGTCTCCACTGTTTTAAATGGGGTTTAGGTTCTGGTTAAAGTTCAGGTATAGTTCTGGTCCCCGAACCAAACTTTGGACTAAAGTCCAGAACCCAAACTTCCATGCATCTGGTCATCCCTACTTAGTATCTGAAGCATTTTATCTGGTACTTTTACTATCAAGATGAAGGGCATATCCATATTTTTGAATTGAGGTTAAACTGTAATGTAATACTTCTCAGAGTATGCTGCAGTAAACTTTACATTTTATTTCCGGGCTCTATTTCAATATTCATTTTGTTGAAATCCTCTTCAGATCAAGGAAGAGATAATATCCCAAGATAACAATATTTTCACGAGTCTCAGAACCCTCAATGTGCTGGAACAATAATTAATGTGCTATTACAAATATGAGTGTTCTTTGTAGTTGGCACACCGGGCGCAATCACATCCCATAAGGTGAGTAAAAACTTAATACGCAGTCAGAAATGAAATAAAATATCCTCTTCACTTTTCTGACAACCCTGAAATTTATAACTATATATCAAAAGAAAGCCTGTGCTTGTGATATATCGGATCAGCCAACAATGATTCAGCCTCCCGCTGTGGGAACCATTTATTCAGAGATCCCATTCACAAGCCTTCTGTCCCTAACTTATCACATCCTCAGAACAGGCATTTGCAGTCTCCGCAGCTCATATATCACAACATCTATGAAGCTCATTTATCTCCGTGCTCTGAAAGGTATCACAAACATCGCACCATCAATTTTACATCCAAAACCCAAAGGTTCCCATGTTAAAACATATTTTTCCGAAAGTTTTTGCCTTTTCCCTTTTCTACCATTTGATAGTACAACATTAGAACAATGATTTACGCAAACATTCCCTCTGCTACATGCCACCGCTGTGTCGTCGAATTCCCTGCACCCCATGTGATAACTGCAGCTTCCAAACTGGATGTCAGTGGTTTAACATATCACTCCTTTTTCCCACCTGGATGCCTGTCGCCTGTGTTTTCAAAGATCATAGCGAAACACGTATGAATGGAGTTAAGTGTGGGTATACTATAATGGCATCGCGAGTGGTTATTATTGCTGCTGCTCCATGGCACATTCCTGAATAATAGTAATAACACAACCTGTAATTGCCCAAGTGCATTATGTATATATTTCCTACGGCTTTACATTTGCTCCATAAAATGTCACATATGCTTCATGCCTACAAGACACGGTGACAAGTCCAGTATTAACACTTCCATTACCTCCTTTAATTGACACTTTTTCACAGCAAGACCTGAATGTGTAGGCCTAAACCAATGAATCATATGACCCCACAGGATCAATTTACTGTATGTCATAGCTATTTGTTTCCACTCAATTTTTTACCGTAATGTGACCAGTTAATTGAAAACCTTACATTGACCTTTCTTGTCAAGTTGTTAATAATTCTATTCAATGATTATGACCACAATAATAGCTCCACGAGTAGTTGTCACCCAGACAACTATTTACTCAGTGATATATCCCCAGTAGAGATGATCATATCTATAGACATTCACATTTGCCAGCTTCGGCAAATTTTTCCCCAAAATTCAATATGCATCTATATATTTGATGTCAGTCTAAAGTACTCCAATTGTACTGAAAGAACGTGTATAATATTCTCAGATATCCTAGGACTGTTTGCAACCCCTTTCAAGTTCTTTAACAGAAACACAGCCTTAGTAATGTCAAAGTGAACTCCACATATATATGCCTACGGGTAAACAGATGGTAACCATTCTTCACTACTGCTTTGTCACACACCTTATCTGTACAGTATATTCAGAATTTTGGGGATTTTTCTATTTCTATTGCTAAAAATATGACATCCTCTCTAAACAGATCCATTTCAAAATCGATGTGGTGCTGCATTTCCTGCCTTAGCTTTTATACAGGCTATGATTGGCTGTGATATACTATGTGATGGCTGTGCTATACTATGTGTTGCAAAAACTCTAAGGCATTACTGGGAAGCACCCCCTCTACTCCTGGCTGCATCCGAGGTCATGTGAGCCTTCTCTGGCTGATTCAATCATCTATATTGTGTAAAAATAGAGGAGGCCATTTTTGGTGATTCATCCAAATTGAAATGCAAATTGTTACATATTTCCTGTGGTTCAGCAAATTTCCTAAAATTCAATTTGGATCAAATCAATTACCTCATATCCAATTTCTGGCTCTCTTAGTTTTGCATATCTAGGTACATTGAGTACTTCATGAAAGCTGGCTGCCAATTGTATTGGTAACCAGAGAAGCATTTATTTTTCACACAACAGTAAAGGAAACATATACATTGTAACACATGAATGTAAGGTAGAGTTTACATTTAATAAAAGAGAAGGAACACTCATTTACAGTTTCTGTCCTGCCCAGCCCAGCCAGGTAACATAACATCTACAGACTTAGAGGCGCTTTGTTAAAACTAGAAAGCTTGTTGATGGGATCGATAAGATTAGAAAACCACTGACATTGATTTTTATATTCCTTGTAACGGAATGTGCCAGCCTGTAAGGGTTAAGACTTAAGAGTTGGTGGAGTTGCCTGCTTGCCAGCATATAATTTTAGATTTATATATGAATTCTCTGGCATATTTGCTCAGTTTATGAATCATTTGAATGTATTTTTGATGGAAAATATCTGGCATTGTTAAGACAATCACACCTTACAACCAGTATGGGAGTTTCTAAGTTACTTTAATCCTTCAAGTCCAAGACATTTTTTGTTTGTGTGTTTTTGCTTTTTTCTACCATAATTCCGAGAGATGTAACTGTTTTATTTTTTTACATCGACCTTTTGTTATTCGTGGAACAAGTTGTACTTTTGAATGATGCCATTAACTTTACTAGATAATGTGCTGAAAAATGTGAGGGGTGTTACGGCGTTAATACACACTTCCAACATTGGTTTTTTATTTGTGTCTTTGGTTTCTAAGACCCGTAACATGTTTAATCTCCCATCGATAGGGCTGTACACTGCCTTGTTTATTGTGTGACAAGCTGCAGTTTTGCTTGATACTCTTTTGCGGTACATATGATATTTTGCAAGTAAATTTCACAATTTATGAAGCCCAGCCACAGAGTGGACTTCAAAAGAGGACCATGGTGCCAATAAAGGAGGCTTTTAGTAGTCCCTCAATTGCCATATCAACATTTGGCACCCCGAAATCATGTTGCAGGGGACATAGGTATCAGAACATGCTTGTATTAGCAACCAAGCCATTTAAAGGGAACATGAAAAATGCTATTAACGTGCTGATATGGTGTTCATCTGAAGATTAATAGCCTTCTAAAGCTGTGCAGCTGCTGCACTGAAAATCTGGCAGCTTGATGGAAATGAACTTTATTTCCCCTGGCAGGCTTGGGCTTTCAGTCATAAAGGTGCGGCTTGTGTGGCTTCAGTCACCTCTCAGCACATAGTGAGCACTGGCACTGACTGCCATCTCTGTACCACTGCTGAACTAGCTGTCAGTCAGTCCTGGGGCGTGGTTACATCCACCACTCACTATATACTGAGCAGTAACTGAAGCCACACCTCTATAATTGATAGCTGGAGGTTTCCAGGAGGAATAAACTTAAATCCTTCCCAGGAAAGGGGCTTCTTGCCCGGTGGCTGCGTGGCTTTACAACGCTATTATCAAGTTTTGAAACATGACAGGTTCTCTTTAAATGTTGCAGTCAGTGACTGACAGTGGCTTCTAAATGGTTAAATAGTAGTGATTGAAGCTAGATCCAGTCACTGCTATCAGAGGCACATGCTGGCTGTATAACACAGCTGACACCTGTCTTATATGGAGCATGCTCAGCTCCTAAGCCTGCTCCCTAAACAGGAACCTTGTTGCTGATGTACATCAAGGTGTACAAAGGAGTTAAAAAGAAAAAGCATTTATTTTGTTACTAGGGAGATAGTAAGAGATAACAGATTACTATTACCAATTTAATCAAAATCTCACTGTATTCTAGACTACTAATATTTACCAGATTATAGCGATTTTGCTTCATAAAATGACTTTTTAGCAGATTATTGCTGATATTTTTCATGTGTGGACTGTAGCATCTATTCCCTGAGTGGTCCCTGGTGTTTAATTTATCCATTTTAATTGGGATGAACAAATAGTTTAAAGACAGAACACTGTCCTTTTTGTGATTATTAGCATAATTTACAGAACACACTACTAGATCCAAGGACAAGTATAGACTGTACGGGTTTGAAAAGTAAAAAAAAATTCAAAAATGCAAACGTTAAGAGTTTCTTCACAGTGCAAGGTCATTTTAACCTGTTGGCCTCATCAGTCATTTATTGTATGTATAGTATGCTTTGGCATAATATTGTGGCTGGTGGGGCACACTGAGAGGTCAGAAACATGCTATATACATGGACTTCACTGCTTACTTGGCATAGCTCCATTCATTCACAATGTTGCTCTTAAAGGGAATCTTCCATCAGAAAATGAACCATCAGATTTTTGTGTTAAACATATTTTGTTCACAACAATTGGCAGTTCCTGTGCTCATGTCATGATCTTTTTTTAAATTTAATAGTTTTGCAATGTTCACAGTGATCACTGGGGCTTTTTTAGATGCATACATTCAGTTCCATGAGTAAGAACTTTCAGCAAGGCGTTTTATCAGCATCGCCAGGATTACAGTCACAGGATCCAATAATCACAAAAGGTGACAGCTCAGCTAATCCCGGTCCCCCTCCTTTAAAGTATGTCCATAAAACTTGGTAATACAAGCTAAAACATAAGTGAAAGGTGAAGACTGAGTTCCAGAAGTGGTGAAGCACAACTTGGTGTGTTACCTTAACCCAAAGAGAGGCCATTTTCAATAATTTACTACCTGCTTCATGGAGACAACTTCCAACTTCCATGGATTGTTACCTCCACCACAAGTTTAATTCTTTCAAAAATCCTGTAAACGAGCCTAAATCTTATTCAATTTCCTTTCTTTTTCTTGTAACCATATGAATTTTGTCTGAAAAGATATAGCTTATATATATATATATATATATATATATATATATATATATACACTCACCGGCCACTTTATTAGGTACACCTGTCCAACTTCTTGTTAACACTTAATTTCTAATCAGCCAATCACATGGCGGCAACTCAGTGCATTTAGGCATGTAGACATGGTCAAGACAATCTCCTGCAGTTCAAACCGAGCATCAGTATGGGGAAGAAAGGTGATTTGAGTGCCTTTGAACGTGGCATGGTTGTTGGTGCCAGAAGGGCTGGTCTGAGTATTTCAGAAACTGCTGATCTACTGGGATTTTCACGCACAACCATCTCTAGGGTTTACAGAGAATGGTCCGAAAAAGAAAAAAAATCCAGTGAGCGGCAGTTCTGTGGGCGGAAATGCCTTGTTGATGCCAGAGGTCAGAGGAGAATGGGCAGACTGGTTCGAGCTGATAGAAAGGCAACAGTGACTCAAATCGCCACCCGTTACAACCAAGGTAGGCCTAAGAGCATCTCTGAACGCACAGTGCGTCGAACTTTGAGGCAGATGGGCTACAGCAGCAGAAGACCACACCGGGTACCACTCCTTTCAGCTAAGAACAGGAAACTGAGGCTACAATTTGTACAAGCTCATCGAAATTGGACAGTAGAAGATTGGAAAAACGTTGCTTGGTCTGATGAGTCTTGATTTCTGCTGCGACATTCGGATGGTAGGGTCAGAATTTGGCGTAAACAACATGAAAGCATGGATCCATCCTGCCTTGTATGGAGCATCTTTGGGATGTGCAGCCGACAAATCTGCGGCAACTGTGTGATGCCATCATGTCAATATGGACCAAAATCTCTGAGGAATGCTTCCAGCACCTTGTTGAATCTATGCCACGAAGAATTGAGGCAGTTCTGAAGGCAAAAGGGGGTCCAACCCGTTACTAGCATGGTGTACCTAATAAAGTGGCCGGTGAGTGTATATATATATATACATACTTGCTTGATACTATCCTGTCCAACATTCCTTCATTAACATAACATTTTGCCCATATGTAAAACATTTAAAGTAATTAGATTAAAAGATCCCAATTAGCAATTGATTAGCATGGCAATCTGTTGAGTGTCCATTAAACTTAGCCATGATTATCTCAGCCATGGTACAGATCTATCTGGGGGCATCTGCTAACTGGTAAAATGCTAGGTTTTCCCTAAACACGTCTTGTCCGGCATGATTACTGCCAAAATAAATAGCACAATTATGGCCTGAACTTGAGGAAATGTAGCTTGAGGGCAATGATAAAGATTCGAGCGAATATATAGAAGACATATGAGAATGAAGAATAGATTATTAGAAGGACAAGAAAATGTTTTCACATTATTAAAAAAATTATATTGGGAGGTAACACTATCTACTACAAAATAAATGTCAATTCAGTGTGAAGATGGAAAAGAAGGCAAAACACCTAAAGAATCTGAAGATGTTGATATTAAAGGGGTTATCTGGTTTAGAAAACTCATTATATATATATATATATATATATATATATATATATATATATATACACTCACCGGCCACTTTATTAGGTACACCTGTCCAACTTCTTGTTAACACTTAATTTCTAATCAGCCAATCACATGGCGGCAACTCAGTGCATTTAGGCATGTAGACATGGTCAAGACAATCTCCTGCAGTTCAAACCGAGCATTAGTATGGGGAAGAAAGGTGATTTGAGTGCCTTTGAACGTGGCATGGTTGTTGGTGCCAGAAGGGCTGGTCTGAGTATTTCAGAAACTGCTGATCTACTGGGATTTTCACGCACAACCATCTCTAGGGTTTACAGAGAATGGTCCGAAAAAGAAAAAAAATCCAGTGAGCGGCAGTTCTGTGGGCGGAAATGCCTTGTTGATGCCAGAGGTCAGAGGAGAATGGGCAGACTGGTTCGAGCTGATAGAAAGGCAACAGTGACTCAAATCGCCACCCGTTACAACCAAGGTAGGCCTAAGAGCATCTCTGAACGCACAGTGCGTCGAACTTTGAGACAGATGGGCTACAGCAGCAGAAGACCACACCGGGTACCACTCCTTTCAACTAAGAACAGGAAACTGAGGCTACAATTTGTACAAGCTCATCGAAATTGGACAGTAGAAGATTGGAAAAACGTTGCTTGGTCTGATGAGTCTCGATTTCTGCTGCGACATTCGGATGGTAGGGTCAGAATTTGGCGTAAACAACATGAAAGCATGGATCCATCCTGCCTTGTATGGAGCATCTTTGGGATGTGCAGCCGACAAATCTGCGGCAACTGTGTGATGCCATCATGTCAATATGGACCAAAATCTCTGAGGAATGCTTCCAGCACCTTGTTGAATCTATGCCACAAAGAATTGAGGCAGTTCTGAAGGCAAAAGGGGGTCCAACCTGTTACTAGCATGGTGTACCTAATAAAGTGGCCGGTGAGTGTATATATACAATGGTGTTCAAAAGTCCTGCATAGGCGTGAAGAAAACTATACGTTTCATACGTCTGCATCTCTACAGTGAAACTAGTGGAACATATATGTTTTTGTAATCCCTCATTGTATGCCATACTCATTTTTGAATGTCCCAAGTGTATAAATTGTTATAGTATGCGCATTTTTGATAATTTTTTTTACAGCATAACCATACCTACACCAGTACAGTGTGTAGAATGGTGAACAGGTTTCTAAGTTCATTAACTTCCAATGCACGTTCACACAGACTTAAATTTTACTTTTTAAGATGTATTATTTTTTATTTAATTCAGAGTCTTGAAAAGGGCTTTTTTAGTGCATCTTTAGCTTCTAATACTTTATTGGCCAGCTTCTGCTCTTGAGCACCAGCTTGCATCTCTGTGGCATTGAGTGAACAAGCTTCTGCAGAAGTTCACGAGTGATGATGTGGTTCCAGGCCTGTATCAGAGCCTCAATCAACTCACTCTTGGTCCTTGGCTGTTTTCTAGATATCTCTAATGATACCTTGTGCCCCAAATTTTCAATTGGATTGAGGTCCGGGGACTGAGCTGGCCAGCCAATAGTAGCCACCTTGTTCTTTTTTTTCCATTCCGTTAAGGCCCCGTCTCACATAGCGAGATCGCTAGCGAGATCGCTGCTGAGTCACTAGTTTTGTGACGCAACAGCGACCTCAGTAGCGATCTCGCTATGTGTGACACGTACCAGCGATCAGGCCCCTGCTGTGAGATCGCTGGTCGTGTCGGAATGGCCTGGACCTTCTTTTGGTCGTTGAGGTCCCGCTGACATCGCTGAATCGGTGTGTGTGACACCGATCCAGCGATGTCTTAACTGGTAACCAGGGTAAACATCGGGTTACTAAGCGCAGGGCCGTGCTTAGTAACCCGATGTTTACCGTGGTTACCAGCGTAAATGTAAAAAAAAACAAACAGTACATACTCACCATCTGATGTCCGTCAGGTCCCTTGCCGTCTGCTTCCTGCTCTGACTGACTGCCGGCCGGAAAGTGAGAGCAGATCACAGCAGTGACGTCACCGCTGCGCTCTGCTCTCACTGTACGGCGGCTCAGTCAGAGCAGGAAGCAGATGGCAAGGGACACCGAAAGGCGAGTATGTACTGTTTGTTTTTTTTGGTAACCAGGGTAAACATCCTGGTTACAACCTGGTTACCCGGGTGCTGCAGGGGGACTTCGGCATCGTTGACGACAGTTTCAACGATGCCGAAGTCGTTCCCCTGATCGTTGGTCGCTGGAGAGAGCTGTCTGTGTGACAGCTCCCCAGCGACCACACAACTACTTACCAACGATCACGGCCAGGTCGTATCGCTGGTCGTGATCGTTGGTAAATCGCTATGTGAGACGGGGCCTATACTGTCTTAGCTCTGTGACAAGGAGCATTATTATCCTGGAAGATATAATTCCCTGAAAACAGGTGTTGAGCAGAAGGCAGCATTTTTTTTTATTAAGGATGTCTATGTATTTTTTTGCATTAACCATACCCTCCACAATATGAAGCCTTCCAACACCATTGGATGCCATACAGCCCCAGACCATTGCTTTCATCGGATGTTTCACAGAGAAGCTCAAACACTCTGGCTTGTACTCTTCATGTGGGAACCTTCTCACATAAGACTTGCCATCATTTCCTAAAATGCAAAAAGTGCTTTCATCACTAAATAGCACTTTTTCCCACTCCTCCTTCCTCCATTTTAAATATTTCAATGCCCACGATCCTCCACTGACAAAAATCTGAAGGCTCCCATCATAAAACTCTACAGTATGATTCACTAGATAGACCAACAGATAAAACAAACAAACAAAGCAGCAGATATGATGCAATGTAATGCAATGTGATTGGCTGCCATATCCAGGTTATGATTGGTCACAAGAACCTCATCTGTGATTGGCTAATTTTGGATCTGAAGCTGTACAATATTTAGTTGTGCTTTCAATTCCCATATTTTTGCAATAATTTCAGGCAAAACTGCTTCAAAAGCTAAAAATATTACAGGGAGAGAATGCAAAATTGTATTCTGAACAAAACCATATATAATATGTCATATTAGCATCGAAGATATTCGACAGAAAACGTTTAAAACTTGAAAATTCAATTTATGCTATGCCTATGCAGGACTTTTGAACACCACTGTATATATATATATATATATATATATATATATATATATATATATATATATATATATATATATATATATATATATATATACATTTCTTGGTTAGAGTAGATGCAAAAGCAGTTAGACATATTGTAATCAGCTTACTATCAAGAGATCCTTCCAACAAGCATAAATAGTGTTAGGCCACGTTCACACATTCAGTATGTGGTCAGTATTTTAAATCAGTATTTGTAAGCCAAAACCAGCAGTGGGTAATAAATACAGAAGTGCTGCATATGTTTCTGTTATACTTTTTCTCTGATTGATCCTCACCTGGTTTTGGCTTACAAATACTGATGTAAAATACTGACCAAATACTGAATGTATGAATGTGGTCTTAAGCAGAGAGCCCTTTAAACGGTCACTACTCTACTGTGTAAGGATTAGATACAACAGTATCCCTTTGGTCCAAGAGTCTTCTCATGCACCACTGGTGACTCCGTGCTGACTCGGTTAGACTTCCCACAAGGTCCAAAGCCACAGAAAATCCAAGCTTCTGAGGCAACAGAAAAAAGGGGTTTTCTGAAACTGGAAGCCCTTTAAATATATTGTCCTAGGTCTTAGAAAGGATGAACCTAATGAATGTGTCCTTTTCCAGTAATTATGCAGCCATGGAATTCACATGTTACCAAATTGGATACTATAGAAAATCCAAGATTCCGAGGCACCAGAGAAAATGGGGATAAAACATAACTTTGAATCCATTATTCCATCCTTAAAAATCACATGGTGAAATACAATTGAGGTAGACAAGTGAAGCCACGTTTCGTCCCCAAGTAGCCCTTTTCAAGCCAGAAGTACAATTTCATGGCTGTAATTTTTATTGTACTTCTGGCTTGAAAAACGCCCTTTCGAGCTGAAATGTTGCTTTACTTCTCTACCTAGTTTCATGTTCAAGCTCATCATCAACGAAATGACATGCAAGTTTCAGGTGCATCTTCAAAGAACTGACATGCACTTTCTTTATTTCCACAAAGCTTTTTTCAAAACCACTTCAAGAAAAAAAGTTAAAAAAAACAGCTCATATAAACAGCAAAGTAACTTAACTATAAAAAATAAATTGTACGAGTCTTCTAAGGGTTTTTACATAGTTGTTGAGGAGGATTTATGAGAGTTTCTACTGATAAGCTTCAGAAAAAAAAAATTCAGTGTAATCATGCCCTAAAGCTATGTAGATACAGAGCACATTGCCTGTGTTTACGGAGCAGGAACTGGCTGCGCGCATACACTGTCTTTTTCAGGCAGTTTTCACTATAAAAAATGTAAAAAAAATGAAGATATGCATGTCTATGAAAAAAAACAATTTGCTGTGCACATGTTGCATTTTTTGTTACTTATTTTAACTGCTTCAAAATTTGGAAAACCTGGAGCGGTTAAAATAAGTATTTTGCTCATTCTTCAGGCAGCTTCTCTTAATAGAAGATAAGACGATATAGTGAAAAGCCACAGAAGGCACCAAAACGAAGGCAAAACTGTCCGTGTATCCACCTGAGGAAAACAGACTTTGTGAGTGAAGACTAAAATACGCCATGTGCACATAGCCAATGAGCAAAACTCAAAGTTTTTAGGAGTTTTGAGATTTGGAGGCAGATTTGGAGAGTTTTGCTCCAAAAACATCTAAAACAAATCTTAGTGTGCACACAGTCAATGTGAAATTTGATAGATTTTGAGATTTTTTACTCAGTTTTCACTCAGTTTCTGCTCCAAAAACTCTGTGTACACATACAGTTAGGTCCATATATATTTGGACACAGACAACATTTTTCTAATTTTGGTTATAAACATTACCACAATGAATTTTAAACAAAACAATTCAGATGCAGTTGAAGTTCAGACTTTCAGCTTTCATTTGAGGGTATCCACATTAAAATTGGATGAAGGGTTTAGGAGTTTCAGCTCCTTAAAATGTGCCACCCTGTTTTTAAAGGGACCAAAAGTAATTGGACAGATTAAATAATTTTAAATAAAATGTTCATTCCTAGTACTTGGTTGAAAACCCTTTGTTGGCAATGACTGCCTGAAGTCTTGAACTCATGGACATCACCAGATGCTGTGTTTCCTTCTTTTTGATGCTCTGCCAGGCCTTCACTGCGGTGGTTTTCAGTTGATGTTTGTTTGTGGGCCTTTCTGTCTGAAGTTTAGTCTTTAACAAGTGAAATACATGCTCAATTGGGTTGAGATCAGGTGACTGACTTCGCCATTCTAGAATATTCCACTTCTTTGCTTTAATAAACTCCTGGGTTGCTTTGGCTTTATGTTGTGGGTCATTGTCCATCTATAGTATGAAATGACGACCAATCAGTTTTGCTGCATTTGGCTGGATCTGAGCATACAGTATGGCTCTGAATACCTTAGAATTAATTCGGCTGCTTCTGTCCTGTGTCACATCATCAATAAACACTAATGACCCAGTGCCACTGGCAGCCATGCATGCCCAAGCCATCACACTGCCTCCGCCATGTTTTACAGATGATGTGGTATGCTGTGGATCATGAGCTGTACCACGCCTTCGCCATACTTTTCTCTTTCCATCATTCTGGTAGAGGTTGATCTTGGTTTCATCTGTCCAAAGAATGTTCTTCCAGAACTGTGCTGGCTTTTTCAGATGTTTTTTAGCAAAGTCCAGTCTAGCCTTTTTATTTTTGATGCTTATGAGTAGCTTGCACCGTGCAGTGAACCCTCTGTATTTACTTTCATGCAGTCTTCTCTTTATGGTAGATTTGGATATTTATACGCCTACCTCCTGGAGAGTGTTGTTCACTTGGTTGGCTGTTGTGAAGGGGTTTCTCTTCACCATGGAGATTATTCTGCGATCATCCATGCGTCTTCCGTGGGCACCCAGGTCTTTTTGCATTGATGAGTTCACCAGTGCTTTCTTTCTTTCTCAGGATGTACCAAACTGTAGATTTTGCCACTCCTAATATTGTAGCAATTTCTCGGATGGGTTTTTTCTGTTTTCGCAGCTTAAGGATGGCTTGTTTCACCTGCATGGAGAGCTCCTTTGACCGAATGTTTACTTCACAGCAAAACCTTCCAAATGCAAGCACCACACCTCAAATCAACTCCAGGCCTTTTATCTGCTTATTTGAGAATGACATAACGAAGGGATTGCCCACACCTGTCCATGAAATAGCCTTGGAGTCAATTGTCCAATTACTTTTGGTCCCTTTAAAAACAGGGTGGCACATGTTAAGGAGCTGAAACTCCTAAACCCTTCATCCAATTTTAATGTGGATACCCTCAAATGAAAGCTGAAAGTCTGAACTTCAACTGCATCTGAATTGTTTTGTTTAAAATTCATTGTAGAAATGTCTATAACCAAAATTAGAAAAATGTTGTCTCTGTCCAAATATATATGGACCTAACTGTACATTAACCCCTTCCTGACATCCGACGTACTATCCCGTCGAGGTGGGGTGGGCCCGTATGACCGCCGACGGGATAGTACGTCATGCCCTTTAATGCGACACCGCGACTTAAGTCGCGGTGATCGCATTAAAATTCCAACGCCATCTCACCTGGGGGAAGATGGCCTCGGCATTTCGGGGTATGGCGCCGCCCCCCCGGCCTCCCGATCGCTGTGATTGGCTGTTCAATTCTGAACAGCGAATCACAGCCTTTCTCACTGTTTCAGCCAATCAGATTGGCTGAAACAGTGAGGTCCCAGGCTAGGATCGAGTACCGATGTACTCGATCCTGGGGCCGGTGCCTGGCAACGCCAGGCACCGGCCAAAACCCCCCGGATTGGCGCGATCGACGATCACATCGATCGCGCCAATCGCAGGGCACAGCGGCGGTATTACCGCGCTGTGCCCTGCCTGGACCGGCGCCCCCTCTGCCCTGCCCTGCGTCCTCATGTGTCCGGATCCTGCAGCTGATTGGCGCGATCGATGTGATCGTCGATCGCGTCAATCAGAGCACAGACCCGCCGCATTGGCGCGATCGACGATCACATCGATCGCGCCAATGGCGGGGCACAGCGGCGATGTTACCGCGCTGTGCCCTGCTTGAATATAAATGCAGCCACAGCCCTGCCTCATCTCCGGATCCTCTGGCAATCAGAGGGCACAGCAGCGGTGTGCCCGCGCTGTGCCCTGATGGTGTCCTGGGGGTGACCTACCGGTCACCTGCCGGTCACCTACTGGTGACCTGCCGGTGACCTGCCTATGATCGGAGCTGTGAGCTCCGATCATAGGCTGGTGCCTAGCAACACCGGCGTCACCAGGGCCTCCCCTGATTGGTGGGATCGATGTGATCATCGATCCCACCAATCACAGGTCACAGCAGCGGTGTGACCGCTCTGTGACCTGTGTCCACCTGTCCCTGACCTGTCTGACCGCTCTTCAGGAATCCTCACACTTGGTGAGGGTTCCTGCAGAGCGGTCACGCTGTCAGATCCCCCTCCTGTGCTGAGACTTGTGGTGCCACAGTAGCCTGTGACACCATAATTCTCGCTAAAAAAAACAAAAGAAAGAAGACAGAAGAAAGAAGACAGAAGAAAGAAGAGAGACTACAACCGTAAGTGTTGATACCCCGATCCCGGCCCGATCTTTCTTACCCCCCCCATCCCCCCTTACCCCCCCCCATCCCCCCTTACCCCCCCATCCCCCCTCCACCCCCACTTTGCGCCGCGTCCGTCCGTGCCCAAATTTAGCAGCCGCCGAGCGTTGATTGGTGACGCAGTTCACCGATCAACACTCGTGCTCACTTTTCTCCTCCACATCCCCTTGCGCACACCCCGCCGCTGCGTCTGAACCCGTGCCTTTCGTTTCTTTTTTTTTTTTCCCACATCCCCTTGCACGCACCCCGCCGCTGCGTCTGAACCCGTGCCTTTCGTTTCTTTTTTTTTTCCCACATCCCCTTGCGCGCACCCCGCCGCTGCGTCTGAACCCGTGCCTTTCGTTTCTTTTTTTTTTTCCCACATCCCCTTGCGCGCACCCCGCCGCTGCGTCTGAACCCGTGCCTTTTGTTTCTTTTTTTTTTTCCACATCCCCTTGCGCGCACCCCGCCGCTGCGTCTGAACCCGTGCCTTTCGTTTCTTTTTTTTTTTTTCCACATCCCCTTGCGCGCACCCCGCCGCTGCGTCTGAACCCGTGCCTTTCGTTTCTTTTTTTTTTTCCCACATCCCCTTGCGCGCACCCCGCCGCTGCGTCTGAACCCGTGCCTTTTGTTTCTTTTTTTTTTTTCCACATCCCCTTGCGCGCACCCCGCCGCTGCGTCTGAACCCGTGCCTTTCGTTTCTTTTTTTTTTTTTCCACATCCCCTTGCGCGCACCCCGCCGCTGCGTCTGAACCCGTGCCTTTCGTTTCTTTTTTTTTTTCCCACATCCCCTTGCACGCACCCCGCCGCTGCGTCTGAACCCGTGCCTTTCGTTTCTTTTTTTTTTTTCCCACATCCCCTTGCGCGCACCCCGCCGCTGCGTCTGAACCCGTGCCTTTTGTTTCTTTTTTTTTTTCCACATCCCCTTGCGCGCACCCCGCCGCTGCGTCTGAACCCGTGCCTTTCGTTTCTTTTTTTTTTTTTCCACATCCCCTTGCGCGCACCCCGCCGCTGCGTCTGAACCCGTGCCTTTCGTTTCTTTTTTTTTTTTTCCCACATCCCCTTGCACGCACCCCGCCGCTGCGTCTGAACCCGTGCCTTTCGTTTCTTTTTTTTTTTTCCACATCCCCTTGCGCGCACCCCGCCGCTGCGTCTGAACCCGTGCCTTTCGTTTCTTTTTTTTTTTTCCCACATCCCCTTGCACGCACCCCGCCGCTGCGTCTGAACCCGTGCCTTTCGTTTCTTTTTTTTTTTCCACATCCCCTTGCGCGCACCCCGCCGCTGCGTCTGAACCCGTGCCTTTCGTTTTTTGTTTTTTTTCCACATCCCCTTGCGCGCACCCCGCCGCTGCGTCTGAACCCGTGCCTTTCGTTTCTTTTTTTTTTTTTCCACATCCCCTTGCGCGCACCCCGCCGCTGCGTCTGAACCCGTGCCTTTCGTTTCTTTTTTTTTTTTCCACATCCCCGTCCGCGCACCCAGCCGCCGCCGCCGAACTTTGATAAGTGACTCGGTTCACTTATCAGAGCTCTCGTGCCTGGCGTTTTTTCCACATCCCCATTCACACACCCAGCAGGCGCCGAACTTTGATAAGTGACGCAGTTCACTTATCAGAGCTAGGGCCTGCTGTTTTAGACTTTTCCTTTCACAGGTATTTTTTTTCCCTATTTGCTTTTTTTCTTTTAGCTTTTACTTTTCAGAAGTTTGCACCAAACACTACCCCCCCACACACGTACACATAGTTCCAATAAATTGCACCCAAGCACCATATTCACACAAAAAATGTCCCGTTCGTCCCGTTCGTCCCAGCAGCGCTATTCAGCAGAGGAGGCATATTCTTTTCTTGCCTCCGACACTGATAGCGAGGGAGAGGATCCCACATTCCTTTACTCTTCAGATTCTTCATCCTCTTCCTCCTCCTCCTCCTCCTCATCTTCCTCCTCGGGTCCTGCGGAACCGCCTCGCAGACGCCCCAGGAGAGAAGATGACGCAGCACCCACTCCTGAAGATGAACCAGCGCGCCCTTCTTCGGACCCCATATGGACCTCGCCCCCCGAAAATTACGAGCCACTGATTCCTGATTTTGTGGCAGAATCAGGAATCAGGTTTGACACCACCGGCCTCACAGAAATAGACTTTTTCAAAGTCTTTTTCTCTGAGGATTTTGTTAACCTCATGGTGGAGCAAACTAATTTATATGCTTGGCAATTTTTGGAGCAAAACCCCGTTTCATCATTTTCTAACTGGTCTCCTGTAGACGCAGTTGAAATGATGCAGTTTTGGGGCCTGGTCCTCCACATGGGGATCGTGAAGAAGCCAGAACTTCGGCAATATTGGAGTGTGGATATTTTATATAACACTCCAGTGTGCCGAATGGTCATGGCTCGGACGCGTTTTGAGGCCATCCACAAATTCCTGCATTATTCCGATAATGCACAGTGTCCCGCACGAGATGACCCCAATTTTGACCGTCTGTTCAAAGTTCGGCCGGTCATCGAACACTTCAGCAAAAAGTTTGCTGAAGTGTACGTGCCCAAAAGGGACATCTGTGTGGATGAGTCCTTGGTTCATTTTAAGGGGCGGCTCAGATTCCGTCAATACCTGCCCAGCAAAAGGGCCAGGTATGGAATCAAACTCTACAAGCTGTGTGAGAGTACCTCAGGGTACACCCACAGCTTTAGAGTTTACGAAGGGAAGGACAGCAGGATTGAACCGCCTGAGTGTCCCCCTGTCTTGGGAGTGAGTGGGAAAATAGTGTGGGATTTGGTGCACCCACTGCTGGATAAAGGTTATCACCTCTACACCGATAACTTTTATTCCAGCATCCCACTCTACAAATCCCTCTCTGCGCGAGGTACCGCAGCCTGCGGTACTGTCCGCAAAAATCAGAGAGGCCTCCCGAAGACGCTACTTGGGCAGATGCTCAGAAAAGGTGAGAGCAAAGCCCAATGTAGCGACCACCTGCTGGTGGTCAAGTACAAGGACAAGAGGGATGTCCTTCTGTTGACCACCATACACGGTGATGGCAGCACCCTCAGCACTGTACGGGGTACCTCTACACAGGTCTGCAAACCGGACTGTGTACTGGGGTACAACAAAAACATGGGGGGCGTTGATCTCTCCGATCAACTCCTCCAACCGTACAGTGCTTTGAGGAAGGCCAAGGTGTGGTACAAAAAGCTGTCGGTGTACATCGTACAAATGGCAATGCTTAACGCTTTCCTGCTGTCACGATGTGCACGCCACACCGATACGACGTACCTTCAGTTCCAGGAGGTAGTGGTTAAGGCCCTGATGTTTGGCACGAGGGAAGGAGCGGGCCCCAGTACTTCCGGAACTGAAGGTGCTCGTATTGTACCAGGTCAGCATTTTCCGGGGGTGGTCCCGCCAACTGGTAGAAAAGGTAAGCCGCAAAAAAGGTGCCGAGTGTGCTACAAACGAGGAGTACGCAAGGACACCATCTATCAATGCGACACCTGCCCCGACAAACCTGGCCTGTGTATGAAGGACTGCTTCAAATTGTACCACACCTCCATGCACTACTAATTAGGAACCAGTAGATTAGTTCCAAAGAGGGGGCACATCTAAGTAAGTTCCATGGGGGTCTAGGTTCCAAAATGATGTCACTTGTGGGTTTTTTTTACTGTTTAGGCACATCAGGGGCTCTGCAAACGGAACATGACGCCCTCAGAACCAGTCCATCAAAGTCTGCATTCCAAATCGTCACTGCTTCCCTTCTGAGTCCCGAAGTGCCAAAACAGTTTTTTCCCACATATGGGGTACCAGCGTACTCAGAACAAAATGGACAGCAACTTTTGGGGTCCAATTTCTCTTGTTACCCTTGGGAAAATAAAAAATTGGGGACTGAAAGATCATTTTTGTGGGGAAAAAATAGGATTTTTTATTTTCACGCCCGGGCGTTATAAACTTTCGTGAGGCACTTGGGGGATAAAAGTGCTCACGACACATCTAGATAAGTTCCTTAGGGGGTCTAGTTTCCAAAATGGGGTCACTTATGGGGGGTTTCTACTGTTTAGGCACATCAGGGGCTCACCAAATGGAACATGATGCCCGCAGACAATTCCATCAAAGTCTGCATTCCAAAAACGTCACTACTTCCCTTCCGAGCCCCGAAGTGTGCCCAAACAGTAGTTTTCTCCCACATATGTGGTACCAGCGTACCCAGGACAAATTGGACAACAACTTTTGGGGTCCAATTTCTCCTGTTACCCTTGGGAAAATAAAAAATTGGGGACTGAAAGATCATTTTTGTGGGGAAAAAATAGGATTTTTTATTTTCACGCCCGGGCGTTATAAACTTTCGTGAAGCACTTGGGGGATAAAAGTGCTCACGACACATCTAGATAAGTTCCTTAGGGGGTCTAGTTTCCAAAATGGGGTCACTTATGGGGGGTTTCTACTGTTTAGGCACATCAGGGGCTCACCAAATGGAACATGATGCCCGCAGACAATTCCATCAAAGTCTGCATTCCAAAAACGTCACTACTTCCCTTCCGAGCCCCGAAGTGTGCCCAAACAGTAGTTTTCTCCCACATATGTGGTACCAGCGTACCCAGGACAAATTGGACAACAACTTTTGGGGTCCAATTTCTCCTGTTACCCTTGGGAAAATAAAAAATTGGGGACTGAAAGATCATTTTTGTGGGGAAAAAATAGGATTTTTTATTTTCACGCCCGGGCGTTATAAACTTTCGTGAAGCACTTGGGGGATAAAAGTGCTCACGACACATCTAGATAAGTTCCTTAGGGGGTCTAGTTTCCAAAATGGGGTCACTTATGGGGGGTTTCTACTGTTTAGGCACATCAGGGGCTCACCAAATGGAACATGATGCCCGCAGACAATTCCATCAAAGTCTGCATTCCAAAAACGTCACTACTTCCCTTCCGAGCCCCGAAGTGTGCCCAAACAGTAGTTTTCTCCCACATATGTGGTACCAGCGTACCCAGGACAAATTGGACAACAACTTTTGGGGTCCAATTTCTCCTGTTACCCTTGGGAAAATAAAACATTGGGGACTGAAAGATCATTTTTGTGGGGAAAAAATAGGATTTTTTATTTTCACGCCCGGGCGTTATAAACTTTCGTGAAGCACTTGGGGGATAAAAGTGCTCACAACACATCTAGATAAGTTCCTTAGGGGGTCTAGTTTCCAAAATGGGGTCACTTATGGGGGGTTTCCACTGTTTAGGCACATCAGGGGCTCGCCAAACACGACATGACATCCGATCTCAATTCCAGCCAATTTTAGCTTGAAAATGTCAAAGGGCGCTCCTTTCCTTCTGAGCCCTGCCATGCGCCCAAACAGTGGTTCCCCCCCACATATGGGGTATCAGCCTACTCAGGACAAATTGGACAACAACTTTTGGGGTCCAATTTTTCCTGCTACCCTTGAGAAAATAAAAAATTGAGGACTAAACGATCATGTTTGTAGAAAAAATGGGATTTTTTATTTTCACACCCGGGCGTTATAGACTTTCGTGAAGCACTTGGGGGATAAAAGTGCTCACGACACATCTAGATAAGTTCCTTAGGGGGTCTAGTTTCCAAAATGGGGTCACTTATGGGGGGTTTCCACTGTTTAGGCACATCAGGGGCTCGCCAAACACGACATGACATCCGATCTCAATTCCAGCCAATTTTAGCTTGAAAATGTCAAAGGGCGCTCCTTTCCTTCTGAGCCCTGCCATGCGCCCAAACAGTGGTTCCCCCCCACATATGGGGTATCAGCCTACTCAGGACAAATTGGACAACAACTTTTGGGGTCCAATTTTTCCTGCTACCCTTGAGAAAATAAAAAATTGAGGACTAAACGATCATGTTTGTAGAAAAAATGGGATTTTTTATTTTCACACCCGGGCGTTATAGACTTTCGTGAAGCACTTGGGGGATAAAAGTGCTCACGACACATCTAGATAAGTTCCTTAGGGGGTCTAGTTTCCAAAATGGGGTCACTTATGGGGGGTTTCCACTGTTTAGGCACATCAGGGGCTCGCCAAACACGACATGACATCCGATCTCAATTCCAGCCAATTTTAGCTTGAAAATGTGAAAGGGCGCCCCTTTCCTTCTGAGCCCTGCCATGCGCCCAAACAGTGGTTCCCCCCCACATATGGGGTATCAGCCTACTCAGGACAAATTGGACAACAACTTTTGGGGTCCAATTTTTCCTGCTACCCTTGAGAAAATAAAAAATTGAGGACTAAACGATCATGTTTGTAGAAAAAATGGGATTTTTTATTTTCACACCCGGGCGTTATAAACTTTCGTGAAGCACTTGGGGGATAAAAGTGCTCACGACACATCTAGATAAGTTCCTTAGGGGGTCTAGTTTCCAAAATGGGGTCACTTATGGGGGGTTTCCACTGTTTAGGCACATCAGGGGCTCGCCAAACACGACATGACATCCGATCTCAATTCCAGCCAATTTTAGCTTGAAAATGTGAAAGGGCGCCCCTTTCCTTCTGAGCCCTGCCATGCGCCCAAACAGTGGTTCCCCCCCACATATGGGGTATCAGTGTACTCAGGACAAATTGGACAACAACTTTTGGGGTCCAATTTTTCCTGCTACCCTTGAGAAAATAAAAAATTGAGGACTAAACGATCATGTTTGTAGAAAAAATGGGATTTTTTATTTTCACACCCGGGCGTTATAGACTTTCGTGAAGCACTTGGGGGATAAAAGTGCTCACGACACATCTAGATAAGTTCCTTAGGGGGTCTAGTTTCCAAAATGGGGTCACTTATGGGGGGTTTCCACTGTTTAGGCACATCAGGGGCTCGCCAAACACGACATGACATCCGATCTCAATTCCAGCCAATTTTAGCTTGAAAATGTGAAAGGGCGCCCCTTTCCTTCTGAGCCCTGCCATGCGCCCAAACAGTGGTTCCCCCCCACATATGGGGTATCAGTGTACTCAGGACAAATTGGACAACAACTTTTGGGGTCCAATTTTTCCTGCTACCCTTGAGAAAATAAAAAATTGAGGACTAAACGATCATGTTTGTAGAAAAAATGGGATTTTTTATTTTCACACCCGGGCGTTATAAACTTTCGTGAAGCACTTGGGGGATAAAAGTGCTCACGACACATCTAGATAAATTCCTTAGGGGGTCTAGTTTCCAAAATGGGGTCACTTATGGGGGGTTTCCACTGTTTAGGCACATCAGGGGCTCGCCAAACACGACATGACATCCGATCTCAATTCCAGCCAATTTTAGCTTGAAAATGTCAAAGGGCGCTCCTTTCCTTCTGAGCCCTGCCATGCGCCCAAACAGTGGTTCCCCCCCACATATGGGGTATCAGCCTACTCAGGACAAATTGGACAACAACTTTTGGGGTCCAATTTTTCCTGCTACCCTTGAGAAAATAAAAAATTGAGGACTAAACTATCATGTTTGTAGAAAAAATGGGATTTTTTATTTTCACACCCGGGCGTTATAAACTTTCGTGAAGCACTTGGGGGATAAAAGTGCTCACGACACATCTAGATAAGTTCCTTAGGGGGTCTAGTTTCCAAAATGGGGTCACTTATGGGGGGTTTCCACTGTTTAGGCACATCAGGGGCTCGCCAAACACGACATGACATCCGATCTCAATTCCAGCCAATTTTAGCTTGAAAATGTCAAAGGGCGCTCCTTTCCTTCTGAGCCCTGCCATGCGCCCAAACAGTGGTTCCCCCCCACATATGGGGTATCAGCCTACTCAGGACAAATTGGACAACAACTTTTGGGGTCCAATTTTTCCTGCTACCCTTGAGAAAATAAAAAATTGAGGACTAAACGATCATGTTTGTAGAAAAAATGGGATTTTTTATTTTCACACCCGGGCGTTATAAACTTTCGTGAAGCACTTGGGGGATAAAAGTGCTCACGACACATCTAGATAAGTTCCTTAGGGGGTCTAGTTTCCAAAATGGGGTCACTTATGGGGGGTTTCTACTGTTTAGGCACATCAGGGGCTCGCCAAACACGACATGACATCCGATCTCAATTCCAGCCAATTTTAGCTTGAAAATGTGAAAGGGCGCCCCTTTCCTTCTGAGCCCTGCCATGCGCCCAAACAGTGGTTCCCCCCCACATATGGGGTATCAGTGTACTCAGGACAAATTGGACAACAACTTTTGGGGTCCAATTTCTCCTGCTACCCTTGAGAAAATAAAAAATTGGGGACTAAACGATCATGTTTGTAGAAAAAATAGGATTTTTTATTTTCACACCCGGGCGTTATAAACTTTCGTGAAGCACTTGGGGGATAAAAGTGCTCACGACGCATCTAGATAAGTTCCTTAGGGGGTCTAGTTTCCAAAATGGGGTCACTTATGGGGGGTTTCCACTGTTTAGGCACATCAGGGGCTGGCCAAACACGACATGGCGTCCGATTTCAATTGCAGCCAATTTTAGCTTGAAAATGTCAAACGACGCTCCTTTCCTTCTGAGCTCTGCCGTGCGCCCAAAAAGTGGTTCTCCCTCACATGTGGGGTATCAGCGTACTCAGGACAAATTGGGCAACAACTTTTAAGGTCCATTTTCTATTTTTACCCTTGGGAAATTAAAAAAATTATTGCTGAAAGATCATTTTTGTGACTAAAAAGTAAAATGTTAATTTTTTCCTTCCATGTTGCTTCTGCTGCTGTGAAACACCTGAAGGGTTAATAAACTTCTTGAATGTGGTTTTGAGCAGCTTGAGGGGTGCAGTTTTCAGAATGGTGTCACTTTTTGGTATTTTCTGCCATATAGACCCCTCAAAATGACTTCAAATGTGAGGTGGTCCCTAAAAAAAATGGTTTTGTAAATTATGTTGTAAAAATGAGAAATTGCTGTTCAAATTTTAACCCTTATAACTTCCTAAAAAAAAAAATTTTGTTTCCAAAATTGCGCTGATGTAAAGTAAACATGTGGGAAATGTTATTTATTAACTATTTTGTGTCACAGAACTCTCTGGTTTAACAGAATAAAAATTAAAAGTTGGAAAATTACCAAATTTTCAAAATTTTCGCCAATTTTCCTTTTTTTTCACAAATAAACGCAAGTAATATCGAAGAAATTTTACCACTATCATGAAGTACAATATGTTACAAGAAAACAATCTCAGAATCGCTAAGATCCGTTGGAGCGTTTCGGAGTTATAACTTCATAAAGGGACAGTGGTCAGAATTGTAAAAATTGGCCCGGTCATGAACGTGCAAACCACCCTTGGGGGTGAAGGGGTTAAAGTTATGTGCAGACAGAGTTTTTTGAGGCTTTCAAACTTACAATTATTTAAATGGAAAGAGGTTCAAGGAATGCATTAGGTTTCCTTTTCCTAAAGTGATTTGGAAATGCTTTTAAAGAGTTTTTTTTTTTTTTTTTTTTGCCGAGGTATTTTATTCTGCAGCCTTTTGATTGGACAGCATCTAATTTGCAGCAAATTTCATCTGAATCGACTTAAAAGAAATGATATGTCTGTTTTTTTAGACTAGCCATTATGTTACAAACCTGGAATGAAAGAAATGCTGAAAAAACTCTGCATATCAACAGCAAAGAGGACCGACATTGAAATGAATAAGAAGAATCTTTCAACCAATTTTTAGGCAATTATTGTACATTGCCTGCCACATGTCTTGTGGTTTTAGATCACCTTCCAGTTCCCTTTCTATTATTTATTATACAAAGACTTATTGATGTTGATCCTCTATCTGGGCTTTTGGGTTAGTTTCTCATCACTAGAAATGAGCGAACCCAAACTTAAAAGTTCAGGGTTCGTACTGGACAGTTAGTGTCCAGTGCTAAATGCTAAACAGGGACGTCTCCTGAAAGTCCAGTACAATGTTTGCAGTTCTGGGGGAACACTGTTGCAGAGAGAGAATATTTTCTAGCTGAAAAGTTTGGGTCCCCATTGTTTTCAATGGGGTTCGTGTTCTGCTTCAAGTTTGGGTCCAGTTATGGCGCCGAACCGAAGTTTGGAATAAAGTTTCGTCTGGGTACCCAAACTGGAACTTTCACAAATGATCCCAGTAAATCTTGATGGATTTCTTTGAATTATACGTCACTTAGGATTCCATTGGGCTTCTATCTTGTTTTACAGCAGAGTAAGCTATTCTTGCTATAAAAAAAAAAACTTGAAACCTAACAGAACAGACATAGATTAAAGAACTACAAGGCTAAAGTCTAACAAAAGTGATTTGATTTTAAGGTCAGGTTATGCTTAAATTTTAGAATTTCTGGTATGTCTTTGAAAAATAGTACTTCACAAAACAATCTGTGATGTTCTTGCCTTGAATGGATTTGTGAATTTAAAATTCCATGGAATGCTGCAATATATTTCAGAATATTTCCTTAAGGCAAAAGGTCAGCCAGGTCACATAGGCATAAATTTGTTCTTCCCCTCAAATTTCCAATTATAAATGGACAACAATATTCAAAGAGAGATATTAGCCACAGGCATAGCATTATCAAAGTATTCAAAGTCCTTCCTCCTAAATCATGGCACGCTTCTCTAGACTATATAGCAGTCCTCTATTTCTTCATCTATCATTACATCATGGATCATGGTTTGGTCTTTCTGTATCACAAAGAAGAGCTTGTATAAAGGTTATGGTAGAATTAAGTTGCGGAACAATTCAGGAAGTTATATTAGACATATATATAGATGTACAAAGCTGCCTCCTTATAAAAGAAAATTACAGCTTGGACTATGAAAAGGCATAGAAAAACAATTACAAGACTGATTATTCTAAAATAGATGGGGTCAGTGACTATACATGAATAAGATTGAGCTTCTATCATTGCCTTATGCACTAATTACATTCACAGTGTGAACTTAGTGTTTTACTCAAGGCATTAATTGGGCAGTATCACAATGTGCTGGGACACAACCCATAGACATAAGGAGCGGTAGGAACTTATTGTCAGTTTATTCATTAATTTCAAAGAGACATAATAGAGGAACCGTAAAGGACAGAAAGATGCTACTGAATTCTTATATTAGGGGTAGAAATTAAATTGAATTCTACTTGAATTGGAAAAAATCCACATTCACCAAAACATGATTTTTTTAAAAAATTTGCTTCTGCATTGATTCAGCAAAATGGCAACTGCTGTCCACCATTTTTATGAACCATAAAGGGACATCAAAAGGTTAAAATGTTTTTTTTTTTTAATCCTTATCTTTACAACTCACAGCTCTGGCCCCTTGTCTCCTCACTATCACCAGTCCCATCCTTGTTGCATCTTCTGATCGCCACTGCAAAGACTGAATGTCCATGTACGTGCACATACCCTGATCAGTGGCCACAGTGATAGTCTGTTGCTGACCAGAGCCCTGCAAACCTCCTCCTGCCTACCAGCATTCCAGCCCTTCTTCCGATTAGTAGGACTGGCGCAATGATGATGCCATGCAAGGCTTACCAATTAGAAATGTAGAAAAGCAAGCAGTGAAGAGGAAGATGGCAGGCCTCTCGTTTGATAGTCAAGGACATACCTTCGTGACCAATGGATTAAGGTCCTGTGAATCTTTTTGTTAAGTATCATTTAAAAAGGAATGGCACAATTTTCCAAAAATGATTTAACTAGAGCTTCTTTGCCAAATATAATGCCGCTTCAACAGCAAATCTCAGACCTCTTTCTGTCTTTTTAATGGCTCGGCTGTGCTTAGAGAACAGAGACAAAATATATTACAGGCATAACTGTAACTGGACTGGCACAGCAGAAATTGAGGAATTATCTAAGTTCTTATATATTATATATGTATTGTTTCTGTAGAAAAGGATAAATCCAGGACTTATCAATGTGAAAAAGAAAATATTGCCTTATAGAATACGGCTTTCGGCATTGCTACGTTATATCAGCAGCACTCTATATTTCTGCTTACTTGCCCTGCATGTGGCATAAATCAAACCTCTTCTCCTGGCAGACTGCCATCCAATTCCGAGTTGATAAAAAGTTCCAGTAAAAGCTTAACATCAAACAGCGAGAAGCTCTGCACAGTCATTCCTGACCCCACTATCTGTGGAGGGTAATACTGCTATGAAATAGAAATACCTCAATCACATTACCTGAAGTCAGGAAACATGGCGGTACCTTCTGGCTACCCGTGAAAAGCACAGAGCACCTGTAATAAGCTGATTGTCTGGATTGAAGGGCTAATGTCTGTGAATATTTGTATGGTAATAATCTACTGTGATACTATAAAAAGGTAGACTGATGTATGAGGTATTTCGTTTAGTAATATGAGGTATTACATAAGAGGTGAATTTAACGCTTTGGGGTGGCATTGTTTTTAAATTGTAGTAATTTAAGATAACTTTGGAGGACCTATTGGGTTCTGCATAACTGTGATGTGTAGCTGCAGGGAAACTGAATACTAATTTCCCGGATTCCCCACGGATAATAGTTGATTGTTGGGAGTCTCAGCATGGGGCACTTTATGATCACCAAGAAAGAATTTTGCAAAATAGACAACTCCTCTAATGCCTATAGACTGCAAGCCTATCTATTCTTAGCGATCATTATTCTAATCCATCACAAGGTTAGTATGAACAGAGCTTGATGTAGCATATACTACAAGTTGATTTCTTTACATTGATGCTTTGTCCAGGAACTTCTAGTCCATGACATTAGTACCTGATCCAGCTGGAAACTTAAAGGCATGTTAACACAAACAATGTTTTAATCAATTGATCTTTGAATAATAATAAGTTCCACAATTGGATGTGTTCTTGTCCCGAGGTAAATGTGCACCTGTGTAATGAATGTGTCCAACCATGCAGGAGCATGGTCTAATCATATCACATCTCCTGGGCAGGGGAGGAACCAAAGAGTGTAAAGACATTAGAGTATGGGATCACAGCTGATTCTAAGAAGTAAAACAAGATTTTAAACAGGCAGAAATCATACATAGATACAGAAATCAGCAGTTACAATCCCTTGCTGGAATGTCTGTATACTCTTTTGTGTCCACCTCTGTCCAGAAGATGTGGTATGATCAGACCATGTCCCTGTACGGTCAGACACAGCCATTACATGGTACACAGAAGGGGCACATTTATAACATTATCTCGGCACAGGAACTTATTTATTTAACACACCCAATTGTGGAACTTATTATTATTCCAAAATCTATTGATTAAAATGTACTTCGTTTTGTGGGACAACCCTTTTAAAGGACTATCTTAATTTCAATCTTCAGGAGCACACCACTCTGCTGCCTCTCATCTGTTATGCGCAATTGTAGAGAAACCCAGCGAGACTGGCACCAAACCAGCAAAGGCGCAGCCACAAATGCACTTGGTGCAAGCTGCACCAGCTAAGGCTACTTTCACACTAGCGTCGGTACGGGGCCGTCGCACTGCATCGGCCCGATGTACCGACGCATACTGTGAAGAAAATGTCCGACATTGGCAGCAGAAGCAGTCTTAAGATGCATCCGCTGCTTCATTGTAAGGTCCGGGGAGGAGGGGGCGGAGTTTCGGCCGCGCATGTGCGGTCGAAAATGGCGGTCCCGACGCACAAAAAATGTTACATGTAATTTTTTTTGTGGCGGCGGTGCACCAAAACACAACGCAACCATCGCACGACGGTTGCGACGTGTGGCACTGTGTCGCAATGCGTCGGTAATGTTAGTCTATGGGGAAAAAACGCATCCTGCAGACAACTTTGCAGGATGCGTTTTTTCTCCTAAACGACGCATTGTGACGTCCGCCGAAAAATGCTAGTGTGAAAGTAGCCTAAGCGATCCTTATAAGGCCAGGATTCTCTTCATCCATCTTCCAGTAAATGGGAGAGGGACTTTAGCTCAGCTCCTCCCAGGCCCGCTGTCGCCAGGCAGCAGTCATCTGGTGATGTGGCCGAGCCTAGTTGAGAATAGGTAGATTCTTCTGAGAGAAACCCTGTGAGTGTAAGGGAAACAAACCCTAAGATGAACCCTGAAAGATAGCAAGCAATACTGCTAGCATCACTCACCACCACAACACATAGGAACTGCAATAAACAGCAAAGAATAGGGTTAAATAGCACACCTGTTGCTGAAGGAAATGATCAGGTGTTGAATACCTCCCAGTCATCCCCAGACAACTATGCCATGCTAACTTGCACAGCTGAATGGAAACAATTCTATCACTGTCTAGTACCAGACACAGCAGCGTCCCATATTGCCTGGCAACCGGTGTCCCATTTTCCCCGGGCACTGAAATCAGTGGGAGATACAGCATCCCACATCCCCACACATCCTACTACTCCAGAAAGCAACGCTTCATAAGGTTGGGATGTTTTCCTTGCGTGCGTAGTAGCTCCGCCTCCAGGGTCAGGACAATGGAGACCAGAAAAGCATAGCACCAGACCCAATCTAATCCCAGGTGGGAACACAGAACCAAAATTCCTAACACCAGCTTCCTGGTTGCCGGGAAAGGTGAGCTAATGATCTACAATTAGAACCCACAATGCTCCTTTGTTTCCACATCATCAGTGGTTTGCGGGAGCACTGAAATTGGCAGGATCAAGTCTTACAGTCAACTTCAAAGCAGCGCTGTATAGCAAACAGTTTACAAGTGCTCGCTCCACAGCTACTAAACCAGACACCTCCAAGGTGACCAATAACCTTGGCAGTGAGCTCTAAATTATAGAATTACAAATCCCTCCATTATTGAGAACTGAGAGGATTTTTAAAATGCAGTGCATTGTAAAATTGCTGGTTTCAACAGATGTTTTGCAATTTTATGAATTCAATAAAAGACAATGCCTTTAAAGGCATCCTGTCAGTAAGGTCAACCCTCCAAATCACATATTTTTGCATGCAAGTGTTTGATATATAAATCTATAGACACCTTTAAATCTTCTCTTTGTTGCTGCATTCCTGAGCAATTAGCATTTTATTCATATGCAAATAAAGTATGAAGTGCTCAGGGTATGACAAAGCACTTAAAAATCCACTGCCTAGCAAAGTCATTCCTCTACCCAACACTCTTAGCCTCTTATCTTGATTAATAGCTCACTGTGTTATATCCTTGAGTGGCACCTGACTTCACACAGGCAATGAGCTATCAATAAAGTTAAAGATGCTGGGGCATGGTGGGAAAACAATTTTGGGAAGCAGTGGCTCCCTAAGTGCTCTGCCAGGAGTAGAGCACTTAATGCCTCATTTGATATAAATGAAAACGCAAATTAATCTGGAATGCAGTTTGAAATATATATCCATTGACACCTGTATATCTTTCAAGACATGCAACAAAATATATGTGATTTGGATGGTATGGGGTAGGTTTGAATTTACTGACGGATTCCCTTTAAGCATTGTTGTTGTGCAGTTGACAACCTTGATGCTCATTGTTTTAGTACTGTACCATGCCAACCTTTGTTATCATTGTTGCAGTACTGTACCATGCCAACCTTTGTTATCATTGTTGTAGTATTGTACCATGCCAACCTTTGTTATCATTGTTGTAGTACTGTACCATGCCAACCTTTGTTATCATTGTTGTATTACTGTACCATGCCAACCTTTGTTATCATTGTTGCAGTACTGTACCATGCCAACCTTTGTTATCATTGTTGTAGTACTGTACCATGCCAACCTTTGTTATCACTGTTGTAGTACTGTACCATGTCAACCTTTGTTATCATTGTTGTAGTACTGTACCATGCCAACCTTTGCTATCATTGTTGTAGTACTGTACCATGCCAACCTTCGTTATCATTCCTAAGGCTATGTTGACTTTTTTCAGCATTTTATCCAGCAGTCAAAATCGTCTTTCTTCATTTTTCAGATTGTTGCAGTGTTTCCAATGGGTATTTTTGCTGCAGTTTTTGGTGCAGATCACTTGTGTGATTTGTCTACAACACTTTAACTTTAATTAAGTTAATTTTATTCATCAAAAACACTGCAAAAATTTAACTAAACATTTTTGCAATGTTTTTTGCACTTTCCTTATTTCTTTCTATAGGATAAAAAATGTTGCAAAAATGCTGAAAGAATTGACACGCTGCAGATTTAAAACACGCAAGAAAATAAAACATGATATTTCTGAAATCTCATAACTTTTGCTGATACTGTAAAATTCAGCTTTTAATTCGACTTAAAAATGCATCAAAAAAACAAAATGTGTGAACTTAGCCTAATTGCGAACTATGACCCTTCTGCCCCATAGTTTCATGCTTTTATAGTGGATGCAAAATTCATTACTATGTTAACGTTAAATATGAGATGCAAAATAAAAGTGCAATGTGTATGAATATAAGTAGTAGTGCTAATAACAAAGTAAAGCGGAGTGACAGTAAGATCAGCAATACATAATACAAGCTGTGAGAAACAGGATTATTCTGAGGACTGAATTTATTAATGATCATAGTCATGTGCAGGGAATATAAGCCTCTTTAACTATGCAGCAAACGTTAATTATAAGATTTTTAAAAAATAATCCATGCTCGGCATCCTTTGACAATTATACTTTTGAGACTAAGGGAATTACATAGCAGGCACTTCAGGCTGGATATGTACAGCAGGGGTCTCCGAAGAAGTAGAATTGACCAGGATTTAGGGCATATCCCAAATGGTTCTGCTTAACAGTTTGCGTAAGAATCAATTCTTTACACAAGTATGCCTAAAGCAAAGTACAAATTCCACATTTTCTCGTAACACAATAAACTTGCACAAAATCCATCTCGTGTTCTTGTGTGTCAGGGGGAAAGTTAAAGAAAATAAGATGTAACATTGGTTTCCCCATTGTACTATTGTAGGAGGAACAAAGCACGTGTTTGCCCACAGCAGAACATGCATTACCATTTAAATTGTAGATGTTTCTTTCTTTCTCTAATATTTTGGAAGAATAACAACGTAAAACATATTACGCTAATCCAATACAGCCAAGGTCTATAACAATTTGATGCCATCTACCTGTAAAATCACCATCCTTTACAAATATGGGAACCTTTATTAATAGATGAACTGGAACTGATCTCACAATCTCATTTACGTCTATAATCCATGCTAATTGGGCCCAATATATTAGTATAAATTAAGAATTCATGGTATCAGCAGTACTCTTATATAAAACATTAAAAAGCTCATGACTAGCCAGCTAAATCATTTGAGATCTAGCTAAATGACTTTAAATATAATAATCAAAAGAACCGGACATAATGGGATCATTAAAAGATCTTCATGAAACAATTTCCCATCTTTTTACACAATCTCAAAGTGCGTCAGAGCAATCGGAAAGATATTTGATTTCTTTTCTCAAATTGATGTTATTTTGTGCCTCTTCAGAGTTTCATTTGCAAATTGCGTTTTAATTTTCACGCGAGGGCCTTATGTAGTCAAAAAAGGGCACGGACAACAAACCGTGGGTATTTTGTGTAACATCTTATAATTTTCAGATGGAATGTTTAGCATTGACCAATAAAATGATATCAGGCATACCCACACAGACACAAACTCAATTTATTACCAGCAGTACTGTAAGCAGATACTTTGATTTCCTCTTGTAGAAATGGCTTATTTAAGGCTCTACAAAATGAATATGAAATCTTCTTATCAACAACCAAATCAATAGGAGATAGGATGAACCATTTGTATCTTATTAGGTTATAGATTCATTTTTACATTGGATGCAATCTACAATTATGCTTTGAGCAATAAATCTTAACCGACACATACAGGAAAGACAAAGCAATTGTATATTAAAACAATAAAGAAAAAAATGCTGCAAAGTAAGAATGATTTCCAAAATAAACTACTGTTGCTTCTATTTTTGAAACATTCTTGTTTTGCAGCATTTTGTCCACATCTTCCTAATACTTTTAGAAACATCTAGGCACATGTGGAAAAGTTCCTATAAACTAAACCTGCTTTCAAAAATTGAACTGTTAGTAGTTTGTGTCTATCAATTGGAACAAAATGCCAAGTCAACTAAAAAAAGAGAAATCTTCATCAAATCAATATTTGGTGTGACCATCCTTTGCCTTTAAAACAGTATTATAGCATCAATTCTTCTATGTATACCAGCAGTCTGTTTTTGAAGGAACTTTAAGGCAGGAAAGTTGTTCCAAACATCTTGGAGAACTAAACACAACTCTGTGGCAGTGGTTTGCTCAGATCCTTATATCTCCATGAAAACTAAATGATGCTGACATCAGGCTCATTACTTCCATGACTGCTTGTTTTTTCTTACACTGAAGATTGTTACATTGGCTGCATGTTCAGGTCGTTGTCCTGCTGCAGAATAAAATTAGAGCCAATCAGACACATCCCTGATGATATTGCATGATGGGTAAGTATCTGCCTGCATTTCTTTTCTGAGCATTGAGGACATCATTGATTCTGAACATATCCCCAAATCCATTTGCTGAAATCCAGCCTCAAACTAGCAAGGAACCTCCACCATGCTTTACTGTTGCCGGTAGACATTCTTTACTGTACTGTTCTCCAGCCCTTTACTAAAATCAACTGCCTTCTCCTACAGCAAAATATTTCATATTTTGACATTGTTCTGCATCCAAGTTCCTAGGTTTTCTTGAAAAGTTGAGTTTTTTGGGGGCTTGTTTCCATGTCAAATGTATGGCTTTTGACCCAATTTCATTAAGAATTACCTTCAGTGTAAAGTTGAGTCTTTGAAATGACCAATTTAATACAAATAAACTATTCATTTTTTTTTACTGTTTAAGCGGAGTGAGATTTAGGATGCCTTCCTGAATCCAAAAATGGCAATTAGAATAAATCTTTGAATCAATTTCTTATCTCAATAATATTATGACCCATAACAAAAAACAAGAACTCTCTGCCCACACCATGCCGTGATGGCTGATCTTATTAACAATCATTATATGTGTGGAGGAGCAATCGGCCTGACTAATCAGGATATTAAATGATTACCGATCGTCCAACTAGCGGTGATTTATCAGCTGCAATTGGGCAGTCTAAATGCCAGCTTACTATGGATCAGTCAGGTGACTTTTTATTTACTATTGCATATAACTAATGTATATTACTGTGGAAAAATCATCCAATGAGTCACTTGTAGGAGCTGGAAGGCATGGAATGACTCAAGTCACGGACCACAAAAGATTTTCCTCCACTTTCAATCCTATACATTGTGAAATATCACTACTACATGCACTGAATTGTTTTGGAATAATATAGTATAGAGATGATCTACTGGAAATTTTCTTTTAATTAATGTCAGTGTGGATATTTCATATATACAGACTTGTTTGTAATATTGACACAGTAAGTTTTACTCTACATGGCTATGTCACAGCAAATAAATAGGAAATAAGCAGTGGATTCAATGCTTTCCTTTCTTCAGGTATTCAAACAGATTTGCCCATTATAGAAGACTGCAATGCACTGACTGAGCCTATACGTTGTGAAGCTCATCCTTCCAGGACAAGCTGGCAGCAAATGGCAAGATTTGGAGCTGAAAAGATCCTACAAATCATAAAGCAGATTGCTAATAAACACAGCAGGCAAAGATGGCATAGTTGACACACAGGTGCACAGCTGCTACTGGCAGAGCATTGGCACAATAGGCAGTAAACTGAAATCAAGCATTCAGAGAGCCAGCTAAGTAGGGATAAACAGGAAAACACTATTCACACTTACAATTGACATTCAATGAGCTGTGACTGTAGGAACTTAGCAGTCAAGTACAAATAGAGCAGAAGTAAAACAAAGGGAAAGCACGTATGAAAAGAGGACAGGAATGTTAGATATTACAATACAGAATGACCATGTAATATACCTATACCTTGCAAATTCTGTTATCACGACCACAGGGGCATGATAACATGGGAAAAGGGCTGACTAGCCTGGGCAACTAACATCCCAGTTACTAGTCAAAGCCCTCATTAGCATAGGAAAAGCGGAGGTTATAAATGCTTTTTTTAAAGCATTAATTTAACAGAATTATGTTATACAGGGCTGGTTAGGGAGGGAGTTTATCACACATTGCTGAATGCTGCTGGATTGGAGGGCATGGGGGACCTGACAGGTTCCCTTTATGGCAGATGATATTGATTTTTAACAAGGCTTGAGTAGCAAAACATTCAGGAGTAATGTCTTTTTAGATAATTTTTTTGTTTCCCCTCCTATTGAGCTGTGTTATCCCAAGCATTGCCTGCATCAGCAATCTCCTATTCTGCTTGGGCCGCTGCGGGTGCTGCTGAGCATAGACATCGGTCCCAGCGTCTTGCTCAGGCTCGTGCTGTTTGTCTGGTTACTGCTGGTTCTTCAGCCAAGTCTATGGTAACTAGCATTAGGCAGCAATGCACAAACACTTTGGAAACAAAGTCCAGAAATCACCCTACTGAGCATGCTCATGATGTGGTGACGTCCCATTGCTGGTCAGTCGTCAGCTGCTCTGGTGATGTGTGAGCTCTGGATTGGTCCGCGAGCAAGGTCCTGTCCACCTGGACTTGAAATGTACATATAAAAGGGTCTCAGAGGCGCACGCGGCATGCTAGTAGCAATCTCTTTACTTGTGTGTATAGGACTTTGCACCAATGTGGTCATTTCCAGCATGTGCTCAGGGTTGGTGGAAAGCCATTAGAATTCCCATTCTCCAGAGAGAAGTTTGTGTGAATTCAGGGCTGGCGTTTAGCCATTAGAATTCCAGCACCTCTGGAGAGGAGTTGGTTGAGTGCACTTGCTAACTGTGTGACCACTGGCTGCCATTTACCCTGTTAGCGGGTTACATTCCCTTGTGAGTTTAACAGGGGTCATGTTTAGTGCCATACCTGCTCTGTTACTGTGTACGAGACACAGCTATACTGCAGAGCATCTATTCCATTACTGTGTGCGAGTGACACAGCTCTACTGCAGAGCATCTATTCCGTTACTGTGTGTGAGTGACATAACAGAGCATCTGTTTTGTTTCTGCTTGCGTGTTCTTTACATGTGCTGTTCACTGAGTGACATTTAACTGTGTGTGCAAGCAATCGCTCGCTGTGTGTTCCGTCATTGTTCACACTAGCTGCAGTTTAACATCTCTGCATGGTGGACCCCGGGTTGCGATTGCACTTCTCTGTTAAATTTATTTAGTGCAATCTGCCAACCTTAACATCCTGTTTTTTGTTGTGTGATTTTTTACACTCTCACTTTATAACATTGTAGTTTGTGGGGAAAAATACTACACATGTTGATACCACATATCAGAAAAGGGGCTATGGCTAAACTGGGCTGACCTGGCTTTTGCTTCAATAATAAATATGGCCTTGATTTCCATTCAGCTAAATGCCACTAGCTAGAAAGAAACACGTCATTTTCGAAAGACTAATATGTAATGTTCGCTTATGTAAATGTTGTCCATTTTTATTGTATATACAGGCTGGATCTCATTAACAACTCATTAAACTTTAACATGAAACCTCATGTAAACCATACATAACATAGTTTAAAAAAAAGGTGGAGTCTGTGAGCAAATTGTTTTAGAAGTTTATATTGATAATTTTTTATTTGGAAAGGATCAGAAGAAACTGCACATATGTTTCAGTGACGTAAATGAAACATTTCTTTTAAATGTCAACCCCACATATAGAAGAAACAGCATAAATTTTCTGGACATAACCATATATTAATAGCTGGTGTATTTTTATTTAAAGTTATTGCAAGGAGGTAGACTTGACATGTTTTATTCTAATGTGGATTTGTAACCATCGCCAGCCGGTAAAACAATAATGAGACTTTATGCATTGGATCATCATAGATTTTACTAATTCTCCAATATTACTTTCATCTACATTTTACACAGGATCTCTCTACATTCATGGACAATGTCCTGCCTCCAGCATCTGCGGATTGTATTCCGCATTACAACACTGGACAGTAAGTGGTGTAGTCACTTTATGTGCCTACAGGAATGAGCAATATAGAGATGACCACTGCACTACTGTATAATGGTGCACAAGTAGGACCCAATTCTCTTCTATAAGACGTAAAAAAACTTGGCACTCAGAGTAGATGAGATTAAATACATGATTTACTATGCAATCCAACAATAAAGGTTCACAAACATTTTGCTCTACATTAGACCTTCCTCAGTGTGCCTATTGACCAATTGAAAAGATATGAGATTGCATTTTATCCCCTGGGTCAGCTAGGAAAGGAATGAATCCTGCTACTTCACCAACAGAGGTTTAACACGTCTTTTAAGATGGCTAGTAGTGATGAGTGAAGTGCTTGGACAACATCTTATCCGAGCATGCTCGGGTGTTTTCTAAGCATTTGGGCATGCTCGTATATTATGTTGGAGTCCCCATGGCTGCATAATTTGCAGCTGTTAGACAGCCTGAACACATGTGGGAATTGCCTGTTTGTTAAGGAATTACCACATGTATTGAGGTTGTCTATCTGATTGTCAAATCATGCAGCCCCAGGCACTCGAACATAATATACGAGCACACCCAGATGCTCAGAAAACACCCAAGCATGCTCAGATATGACGTTATCCAAGCATGTTCGCTCATTACTAATTTCAAGTTCTACTATAGTGCTCTACTCAAGTCTATGACATATGTTGATTTAGTGTATGATTGAGTATACCCCATTAAGGGCCATAAGCTTATACAACTGCATTATATATTGGTGTGATTAATCAATACTACTTCACATGGTCTTTCCAGAACATATGCACTATTGTAATTTTAACTAGTTACAGTTACAGTTACTAGTTACAATTTTAACTAGTTACAGGTACTTGTCCCATCTATCATCTATTGCTGCAGGAATTTCTATATCCCCGCTCGTCCAGAGAACGCTAGTACGTTCACCATTTTTTTTTCTAAAGGTTCTGAGAGCTATTTCCTTGAATAGCCAAAACTTACCAAAACTGTTTTGTACTATATAAAATATGTAGTGTTTGATAGGAATAGTGAATCATAAGTCCATTTACATCATTCCTTCCTTCTCCTCCGAGTATACGACATCTATAAATAAACTGGCGGGTCAGTATACACAATTACTAGTCATTTCCCATCACAGTATGTTCTATAGATGAGAAGCGTTTGCACTGTTTGTATTGTGCAGCCAAAATCAATTTTGTTTTATCTCACAGCACGCTCACTTCTAGAGGAAGTGGAAGCGCCAACCTGCAATGATTCTTTGCAAACCTTAATTGCATATATAAGAGGAATACAAAGGCTTTGCTGCTCTGATCTTCCTTCAGATATGTGTCTTCCCTCCTTTACCCTCTTAATATCTCAAACAATGATTGTTTAGAGCTGAACCTCTCATTTCAGATGGGATTTAAGAAGGACAAGGTTGAAGTTCCACAGCATACTAATGCAATATCCCTGGCTGAGTCACAGAGGATTACTGCACAACTGCAACAAGGTCACTGTTCATGAAAATCTAAGTGATCTCCGGCGCTCTTTGAAAGCCGCAGAGAAACTATTAATGTCTCCGGCTGTATATAACACTGACCCTCAGGCGCACGCACAATCCCTAAGAGAAGCATCTGATCTGTCCTCCGTTGCGGACACATGAAATTAAATAAAATCATTTATTTCATGGAAACAAATCGCCTTTTACATGTCTTGAAACCAATTAGAAGTGCCTGCGAAGGCCAGGAAGTCAGAAGCCTTTGATGTGTTCTGGTGGATATTTCTACGGTGATAAATTTCAGAATATTACAGTGCAGCATGACAGTGACTTTGTGCAACATACTGTAGCTGGAATTCGGGCATAGTCGTCACACACCTGGCTTGGCAGGAAATGCCACAGCTGATCATGTACTGATGCATGCAAAGGCCAGGTGTCATGAGCAACATAGCGTAACAACAAATGAAAAAAATGGAAGTATGTGTGCATTATTCTTCTAGCATCCATTCCCTGTTTGCTGTTTGGACTAATTATCCATCTAAAATACCCCATTAAAATAGTGAAGATAGGATTGTGAAGCAGTCATACCCTGGAGCACCAACTGTACCTCCAATCCTAATGAATAAATATTCTTTGTATTGAGGAGACATCTAACGAGAGATTATACAAACCATGCCAAGAAGGCATCAAAAGTGGTTACATTTGTTTTTTTTAAAACTGGTGTGAAAAAAACAGAGATGTAGCCAGATTTTATGTTCAACTCGGACAAAGTTTAATATCGCCTCCCTCCTCTTACTTAATCTTACTTAAGGGTCAACACAAACCTACAGACATACCTTATAAACACACATTGTAAAAGCAAATAAACAAAATACACATACATGTGCACACAACATAAATTCATATTCAACATACAGTACAGACCGAAAGTTTGGACACACCTTCTCATTTAAAGATTTTTCTGTATTTTCATGACTATGAAAATTGTAAATTCACACTGAAGGCATCAAAACTATGAATTAACACATGTGGAATTATATACTTAACAAAAAAGTGTGAAACAACTGAAAATATGTCTTATATTCTAGGTTCTTCAAAGTAGCCACCTTTTGCTTTGATGACTGCTTTGCACACTCTTGGCATTCTCTTGATGAGCTTCAAGAGGTAGTCACCGGAAATGGTTTTCACTTCATAGGTGTGCCCTGTCAGGTTTAATAAGTGGGATTTCTTGCCTTAGAAATGGGGTTGGGACCATCAGTTGTGTTGTGCAGAAGTCTGGTGGATACACAGCTGGTAGTCCTACTGAATAGACTGTTAGAATTTGTATTATGGCAAGAAAAAAGCAGCTAAGTAAAGAAAAATGAGTGGCCATCATTACTTTAAGAAATGAAGGTCAGTCAGTCTGAGAAATTGGGAAAACTTTGAAAGTGTCCCCAAGTGCAGTTACAAAAACCATCAAGTGCTACAAAGAAACTGGCTCACATGAGGACCGCCCCAGGAAAGGAAGACCAAGAGTCACCTCTGCTTCTGAGGATAAGTTTATTCGAGTCACCAGCCTCAGAAATCGCAGGTTAACAGCAGCTCAGATTAGAGACTAGGTCAATGCCACACAGAGTTCAAGCAGCAGACACATCTCTACAACAACTGTTAAGAGGAGACTTTGTGCAGTAGGCCTTCATGGTAAAATAGCTGCTAGGAAACCACTGCTTAGGACAGGCAACAAGCAGAAGAGACTTGTTTGGGCTAAATAACACAAGGAATGGGCATTAGACCAGTGGAAATCTGTGCCTTGGTCTGATGAGCCAAATTTGAGATCTTTGGTTCCAAACACCGTGTCTTGTGTGACGCAGAAAAGGTGAACGGATGGACTCTACATGCCTGGTTCCCACCGTGAAGCATGGAGGAGGAGGTGTGATGGTGTGGGGGTGCTTAGCTGGTGACACTGTTGGGGATTTAGTCAAAATTGAAGGCATTCTGAACCAGCATGGCTACCACAGAATCTTGCAGCGGCATGCTATTCCATCCGGTTTGCGTTTAGTTGGACCATCATTTATTTTTCAACAGGACAATGACCCCAAACACACCTCCAGGCTATGTAAGGGCTATTTGACCAAGAAGGAGAGTGATGGGGTGCTACGCCAGATGACCTCCACAGTCACCAGACCTAAACCCAATCGAGATGGTTTGGGGTGAGCTGGACTGCAGAGTGAAGGCAAAAGGGCCAACAAGTGCTAAGCATCTCTGGGAACTCCTTCAAGATTGTTGGAAGACATTTCCGGTGACTACCTCTTGAAGCTCATCAAGAGAATGCCAAGAGTGTGCAAAGCAGTCATCAAAGCAAAAGGTGGCTACTTTGAAGAACCTAGAGTATAAGACATATTTTCAGTTGTTTCACACTTTTTTGTTAAGTATATAATTTCACATGTGTTAATTCATAGTTTTGATGCCTTCAGTGTGAATTTACAATTTTTATATTTATGAAAATACAGAAAAATCTTTAAATTAGGTGTGTCCAAACTTTGGTCTGTACTGTACATACTGTATATATATACAAATAAATGCACAAATACTCATTAAACATTACACATATACATATGTGTTACATATACATGAAATGCACATTTCACATTGTTCCATGCTTATATACATATTACATACACATGCATACACATTACATACTCACATTACACATATGCATACACACTGTGCATACAGTGCCTTGCGAAAGTATTCGGCCCCCTGGAACTTTTCAACCTTTTCTCACATATCATGCTTCCAACATAAAGATACCAAATGTAAATTTTTGGTGAAGAATCAACATCAAGTGGAACATAATTGTGAAATTAAACAAAATTTATTGGTTATTTAAAATTTTAGTGGAAATTCAAAAACTGAAAAGTGGGGCGTGCAATATTATTCAGCCCCTTTACTTTCAGTGCAGCAAACTTCAGAAGTTCATTGTGGATCTCTGAATGATCCAATGTTGTCCTAAATACCTAATGATGATACATATAATCCACCTGTGTGTAATCAAGTCTTCATATAAATGCACCTGCTTTGTGATAGCCTCAGGGTTCTGTTTGAAGCACAGAGAGCATCATGAAGATCAAGGAACACAACAGGCAGGTCCGTGAAACTGTTGTGGAGAAGTTTAAAGCCGGATTTGGATACAAAATGATTTCCAAAACTTTAAACATCCCAAAAAGCACTGTGCAAGTGATCATATTGAAATGAAAGGAGTATCATACCACTGGAAATCTATGAAGACCCGGCCATCCCTCTAAACTTTCATCTCAAACAAGGAGAGGACTGATCAAAGATGCAGCCAAGAGGCCCATGATCACTCTGGATGAACTGCAGAGATCTACAGCTGAGGTGGGACAGTCTGTCCATAGGACAATAATCAGTCGTACACTGCACAAATCTGGCCGTTATGGAAGAATGGCAATAACAAAGCCATTTCTCAAAGATATCCATAAATAAGTGTCATTTGAAGTTTGCAACAAGCCACCTGGGAGACACACCAAACATGTGGAAGAAGGTGCTCTGGTCAGATGAAACCAAAATCAAACTTTTTTGGCAACAATGCTAAACGATATGCTTGGCGTAAAGGAAACACAGCTCATCACCTGACACACCATCCCCACTGTCAAACATGGTGGTGGCAGCATCATGGTTTGGGCCTGCTTTTCTACAGCAGGGACACAGAAGATGGCTACGATTGATGGGAAGATGGATGGAGCCAAATACAGGACCATTCTTGAAGAAAACCTGTTGGAGTCTGGAAAAGACCTGAGACTGGGACGAGATTTGTCTTCCAACAAGACAATGATCCCAAACATAAAGCAAAATCTACAATGGAATGGTTCACAAATAAACGTATCTAGGTGTTAGAATGGCCAAGTCAAAGTGCAGACCTCAATCTAATCGAGAATCTGTGAAAAAAGCTGAAAACTGCTGTTCAAAAACTATCTCCATCAAACTCACTGAGCTCAAGCTGTTTGCCAAGGAAGAATGGGCAAGAATTTCAGTCTCTCGATGTACAAAACTGATAGAGACATACTCCAAGCGACTTGCAGCTGTAATCGCAGCAAAAGGTGGCGCAACAAAGTATGAGGTTAAAGGGGCCGAATAATATTGCACGTCCCACTTTTCAGGTTTTTAATTTCCACAAAAATATAAAACAACCAATAAATTTCGTTCAACTTCACAATTGTGTTCCACTTGTTGTTGATTCTTCACCCAAAATTTACATTTGGTATCTTTATGTTTGAAGCATGTTATGTGGGAAAAGGTTGAAAAGTTTCAGGGGGCCGAATACTTTTGCAAGGCACTGTATTACACACACAAGCATAAAACACACATTACAGAAAGTTACCTATCTTACACATCTTTCACTTCTCTTCTTCCATTGCGACAAAGCTGCTACATGAATCAGTTTACAACAACCAGCGAGAAGCTTCATTTTCTGTAATTTACTCCAGTAGTCAGTTCTCTGGAATCCCTATGTTCTTCCCTCCCTTTTCTATAACTTGCGCCACATTACACAACTACAGCCTTTTTGGCCTGGGGAAATGTCCTGTCCTTCTCTAGCTTTGCCCCTAAGTAGTGATATATTGTAATTATTGGGAGCTTCGTAATGGGCAAACTTGCTAGGTACTGCATAGATACAGTGCTTTCTTTTAGGAAGTTTCATCATGATTTATAATGGATCTGGAAAAGGAGATGCACCTGTAATAACTGAGAACTTCAAAAAAGGACACTTAAAATTTTTCTTCTAAACCATACAATCCATTAAGCACCTCAGCAGTTTTTTGTGATATTACTTTTTTTTTGCTTTAAAATGCAGGAATTAGCCCTTATTACTTTAGGACATGTATAATTTATGTTTGATTTACTGCAGGAAAAAAAATATCTTCTGTTTCTTTCTTTTTGTTATCTTGTTCACCGGCATAAACTAAGTCTCTACAATATATTTAAATGTGCATTTTTAACCTAATTTAGAATTACAAAAGTTTCATTTCTGTGCATTTTGGTAGCTCCTTGGCTATCTCCAAGCAGTGGCCAGACCTGCATTGGTCCCACATTGTTGATCCTCTAATGTGTAAAACAGGGAGATTGGATCTGAATAAAGGGATTTATATGGATAAATGGTTCTGCATGTATTTATGGAAGCATTCAATAAATAATGGAAAATCGATTAACGGAGTTGTCTCATCATAGCCAACTCCATTACATTAGAAGCTGGCTTATGATGCCCCCCTACACCTACACACAGCATAACTGTAAAATACAGGTTTATGTTACATCCACTCAGATGAATGGTTGCCCATGTAAAGCATAATGGTTGGCCCAAGCTCTCAAGAGAAAAAAACAGACATAAAAGTTCTCTGTTGGAACTTAGAGGTGAGTAATTGGTTACTCTTTGACTTCTATATGTCATAATTAGAAATGAGATAAATCAAACTTTAAAGTTCGGGGGTCATACCTGACAGTTGGTGTCCAGTGTTAGTCTCTGAACACGGACATCTTACGGAAAACCATTGCAACGTTCAGAGTTCTGGGGAAAATCCATTGCAGAGAGAGAGAATTTTCAAGCTCAAAAGTCTGGGTCCATATTCTTTTGAATGGGTTCTGGTTCAAGTTCGATTACAGTACTGATAGCCAAACTGAATGTTGGAATAAAGTTGGGGTTTGGCACCAGAACTCTAAGTTTAATGGGCCCGCTCATCCTTAGCCATAATGAATAAAATCACCTAATAACACACAACTACATTTAGAGATACTTTACTTTCATCATTCAACCACAAAGCTCACAGCCAAATCATCCAAAAATCTTAATTATTCAATAGAAAATGAAATCCCAAGAACACATTGGTTAAGCTAAACAAATCCAATATTTCGGAAAAAAAACATGCAGCATTTGTATTACTCTTATAATTAGAAAGAGGCTTGAGAGCTGCCGCAGTTTTGCTTGCCAGCGCATATTTTAATTAATGTGTTTTTGTGACTGCAGTTGATTATTTTTTTGTGAACACTGAAAGGATCATGTTAAGTCCTAGTGCTATATGGTAATTAAATGTCTATTGTTGGTATATATTGTTGCTATCTCTTTCATGGTGATATAAGTATAAACTGTAACCTAAATGTGCCATAGAATAAAGAAATTCAGTATTACGGCTATTGCGTTAATCTCCATTACAATTTCTGTATTGCATCTGTTTCTATGAAGATTATACAAAAAAGTAGATATAAATTCCCAACCTACTGCAAGTATTGCCGCATACAGCCGCTTTCTCAAGTCTAGGAAATAGTTAATCCAACCTAGATGATTCTTAACAGAAGACTCTGAACAAAAAATGAGAAAAGCTGGTTTATCAGGGACAGTAACACTTTTCTCCCAAAGGACCTTGACTAAGTCCATTTTCTGACTGCAGCATTAATTGAAAAGCAACGAGTGGGGAGGACTCTGAATGGTTCTGCTTTGACAATAAATCGTCCCGACAATGACAAATGCATGCATTTACTGAGCAGTCTAAGACTTCCTTACAAACAGTAGGAGAACAGAATCCAACACAGCAACTGCCTACATCATCACAACTTTTATTTTTCATCCTAGGCAGATGCAGGATGCTGAAACAGAGAATGGAATTTTCTCATCTACACCAATTTTAATGGCACAGCTTCAAGTCATATTTTATTAATAACAGGCAAATGTCAATGTTACTTTATATAAAGTATTAGGGGAAAATAAGAAAAATGTATGTTTCTTGAAAAGAACCATAGAGATTTGTTTCCTAAGTATGCCCCTAATAGATATGTCTACTGTATTTGACGCAGAAGTAAAATAAAATGTCAAACTTGAACGTGAGACCAGCTTCACACATCCGAGTTTCACAGTTCGTGTACAGACTGCGATTTTGGAACTGGACGCAGATCTCCTGACCCAAACTTAACATCAAACACCTTTGAGGCTGTTGAGTTTTGGTCAGTAGACCAGTCTGAAAACTGTCTATATATGGACAGTGAAATGCAGACGTGTGAAGCCAGACTAGATTTCCAAGAAATAGTGAAACTCCAAATAACTTTCCAAACGCATTGGACTCAGTAAAAGTGTACTTCTAGCTGCAATTACTTACAAAATGAGACCAAGAGTGGACAGTGGAAAAAATAATGGTCTTGCTTTACTTTACGAATATTGGATAAATTATAGGCATGTATGTTTGTTATTGGGACTTCCCACAGATGTAACGTACAGTAGATGTTACATTGGAACAAGACCTTAGACTACAAAAAGGGCACAATTTTCTAGTGGTCCTTACAACAGTGACAGGGATCTTAATCTCCACAATCTCCCACTAAGTGGTGCTACACTTGAGTGACTATTGACTCCTGTCCTTTCATCATGCTATAGGCATTTGGGAAGGTACGTTCTAGCACTGCCTGCCCTGCTCATGTGCAACAGTCACTTTCTCTGTGGGTCCTCATGGGCACCATGCCACTAGCTTCCATACTGCCCTACCTCTCTTGACTTCAAGCGTGCAATGTGCACATCTCAATATACTGTGCACAACACTGAGTATTTCCTTAAATGGTTAATTGCTGGCAAATACAGTTCTGGCCCAAGTCCTTAGTAATGAAAAGTGTCTCCTGTAAAGGACTACTCAACTTCATCTGCAACAGCAATGTAACATTACCCTTTAAATCAGCACTCTTCCCATCAAAACTTGTATACTATTAATATATTGCAATCATCATATTATACAGTAAAGCACTGTGTCTTACAATTGCTCATTTTCCCTTTCTCCCCAGCTAATTCTTCTGTTTTCCATTAAGTTTATGACAGCATGTGATTAATAACTGACTAGCTAAATCCTTCTAAGCACTAAGTAGAAACAGGAGGTCAAATTTCCCTTTATGAGTGATAACTCAATGAAAAAATCACTGGCAGGAGGGAGGAGGGAGCAGCTGGGTCAGAAGAGGAAGAGGGGAATGATAAATGCAGGTACAAGAGACTTAATGTTTCTACATAGAGAAGAGAAAAGAGAAGAATTATGTTGGTAGAAAGGCAAAATGAGCAATTGTAAGTACACAATGCCATATAATATGATGATTGCAATATACTAAGAGGATTAAAAGTAACTGGGTGATAAAACCTTGCAGAATTCTGTAGGGTAGACTTCCCTCCAGTCCACCCACATTGTAAAGTTAGCTTTGTTGTGAGCCCTAAGAACCGTAGTCTATCTGCTTGATAAGTATACTGCCCTTATGTTAGTATCAAATTGTGTGTGTGCCAGCGATGATTCTAGACTCCTTCTCTAAACTATTATTAAGAAAACTATTTTTCCTAACAATCAATGGTACCTTTCAGCGCCACCTCCAAAAACGTCTGCATAGCAAAGAATAATACAAAGACACAAGAACGGGAGGTGGAGATTTATGGGACAAAAACAATGTAAGGGGGGTGAAATGAAACAAAAATAGTGTAAGGAGAACTAAAGGATACCCCCATAAGATGCATAAAAAATCGAGACCGCCTTATGCTTAGCATCATTTATCTCAGCTGTCTATAAATGGAGTGGAAATTACAACTCGCATGCAATGGCGGGATGGAAGCAAGCATGCATCTCCAGCAACATTCTCACATCTTTAATAATAAGAACAATATTACGGTAAGCCTTTCACATGCACATCAAGAAAAGAATATGTTATTGCTACAGTAGCATTTCTCTACATTACATAGGAATAGGGGTGAGATCTTAGATCCCATCTGGATTATTTCCCTAGAGTTATGGTCTCTTCAGACACACAACATTTCAATCTTTCTGTGTTTCTAACACTTTGGTGTCAGGAATATGTGGTTTTTATAGGAATTTTACAGTATTCGAAATGACTTTCAGATGAAGTATCATTTGTCTATAAAGGATCATGAGGTATGCAAAATACTGAACGTAATCTCTACTATTGTACCTCAACTAAATTACTAAGAATAATGAAAATGAAGATCACAATATGTAAATAGGTAGCAGTGGCTAGATAGGATCAGAAAAGTCAAATAATAATAATATACCTGGCTAGGACCCTGTTAGCAAGTGTGGTGCATTTTCAGTATTCTTAGTCATTTAGCCATGATCATCTGCAGCGGTTTTTATTTCAGCATGTGACTTTACGGCCAGCATACTATATATATATATATATATATATATATATATATATATATATATATATATATATACACACACACTGTACATATATATATATATGTAGTAGTTTCCCTTGCACATGTTACTTTTTACATGCCACTTTTATTCATTGTATACATTAACCCCTTAACGACCTATAATGGACACAGTACTATATACTAGGTTGTGTACATATGTGCACACATATATATTCTGCTGGTCACTTGTCTATTTTTTGCACTTTTTTTTGCACATACATTACAAGGGGTCTAAGACGCAAAGCCTGTAGTCACTTTACGTGAGTGTATACTACCGGCACACTAACACAATTACCCCGTGTGCCCCATGCAAGTGGGCAGTCATGCGGCTGCATATTCTGCATACGTGCGGTCACGTGCTGACTAGTCTCATCCAACTTCTCTCGATAGAAGAAAAATAACAGAAACCAGTCAGACAAGTCAGCAAATCGCATACATGTGATCCCAAGACTGCACAGTCGCAGGGGGCACACAGGGGAATCGTGACAGTGCGCAGATTGCACAATGTTAAAATTCAACAGTGACCAATGACTTCGCTTCTTAGACTGGACAATATCTTGTAGCAATATGCAAGCTAACCTTTGTGCATCAAGACTGATAAATTAAAAAAGCCTAATGGAACCATTTTTTTAGAGTCTCTTCTCAGTATTTTTAGTAGGACCGTGCATTAGAATCGTGTATTTAAGCAAATAAACAACATATTAAAAATGTAATTAAAACTAACGTGCCTTTTCCTTCTAAACACATCTGGCTCAGCTTACTTTTAATTTATGTCAGACTATTGTCTGGTATTTTTGAGCATCTGGTCACAAGATATTGTATTATTTCCTTGGGTTTAATTGTTCTGAGACTGACTTGTTCCATTAAACCATCCTAATTTTGCTGGAGGGAGAAATACTACATATGTTAGTCTTAATAACCCTAAATATTCAACAGTGCTAGGATAGGGTAAAAACAATGGCCGTACATTGAAACAATATGTGCTCTGTCACACTAACCAAATGCTGTGCAGCTTAGCACTATATATTTTAATCACACAAAAAAGTATTACTCATTTTTGTATGTTTCTTAATTTAATAGTCCTTTTATTCCATTTGAGTCTTGCCTTTTAACTACTGAGATCAAAAGAAAAGTCGAAAAGCATGGAAAAAATAACACTCAATGGTTTTAAAACTAACAGAACCAAAACTGGTGATGACCACACGATGAAAAGATGATGACCACAACAATCAAGAACTCAGCGGTGCTTTTTTTCCTAAATAAAATGAAATAGTTTTCTCTGTGTAATTTGGGAACTGATGAAAAGGAAGTCCCAACACCTATAGTGCTGGCATATTTCTGAAGAAGAGGAACTGCTCACAAAAAATGGATAACTGTACATTATCACATAAGATTGGTATATGCAACAAAAACAGTTTTAAATAGCTGTGTGCATTAGTCAGAGCTCAAGATAATAAATGAACAGTTTAGAACAATCAAAGACTCAGTAATTAGTGAAAGCAAAACACTGGACTAGTGCCAACTGTATACAGCATCTAACATGGGTCTAATACTATCCCTAGGACTATGCTGAAATCATTTTATTGACAACTGTAGTGTTACAAATTAATAACATAATCGGATGGTGGTAACATAAGATCAGTTAAAAACAACGTTATGATTGTCATGTCACAACACAATAGTAAAGGAGCAGGCAGCGAAAGCCGATAGCTTTTCATCTGTTAAATTTGCTATCTGATCTTCAACCATGAGAACAGTCAGGGTCTCTAAGGATAGAAAGGTCACTCCATCTGTTTGTTCTTTCCAGTGAATTACTTTGCTTATGATATTGTATCGCCAGTGATAAGTAACAATTTGCATTCGGAATCTCCAAACCAGAACCCTTTGGTTCATAGACAGTTAAATGTCTTTTCTATTAACACGTCTACAAACAATTTTTAATTCTCTGTTTGTGATTTTCAATGTGTTTATGCTTTTCGTTCCGTTTATTCTTTTGCCATTTGATCTTTGTCCCAGACGGATCGGGAAGGAACAAAAAACTGTAAACGAATGCAGCAAAAATGCAACAGACTCCATTGTGACAAGTTCACAAATGACCGGACTGAAAATAAAATGTGAAGCCACCATACGTGATCTGACTCGTAATTATTACAGCCAAATAAATAAATGACCATGTCTTCAAATAATTCATTCCGTTATGTGATGGCATGCTTAAAAATCATTTCACTTTATTATTTTGTGAAACTATCATAACAAATATTACATATATTGCTTTTTTATAGAACTTCATTGTAGACCTGGTGGACAATGAGCTCTCAGCAAAAATTGTTGGTGGTCTAGGTATAAAAAGGTTCTTAATGAAGAAATGGGGATGGTTAGATAGGATTGACCCAACTATGGGTCAGTATGTCCAGTGTCAAAAGCAGCACAAAAGTATTCTAGAGCACATTATTCTGAGGATGTCAAGAAATAATTAGAATGTCTGATAAAAATGAATTATAAATTTGTCCCTAAGGCTGCAAACTAGCCAATCTTTTTTTGGCTTTGTTAGAATATGTGGATTCTTAAACTTCCATTCTAGAAACAAGAGTTCTAATCCCTTATCAAATACTGTATATAGGAGAACCCATCACAACCAGCACCTCGAAAGCTATATTAAGGGAGATTCTTTTCTGCCAGTCACACCCTGATCTTCATTAATGATGATAGCTGGAGGATCAAATTTCAATTATTTCACATAACTGTGTATAAAAAAGAGCATGTTAGAGAGGCAGAGTCTTTCAGGGCAAATATAATCTGTGAACAACAGCATCTAAAAATTATGGAAGAATTTCAGAAAAATTTCCTCAACCTAATATTGCAAAGACTTTGAATATCCCATCATCTACAGTACATAATATCATCAAAAGATTCAGAGATTTTTGAGTAATGCATCTGTAGAAGGGACAAAGCCGACAATCAATATTGGATGCTTGTGATCTACGGGCCCACAGGTAGCGCTGCAGTAAAGACCAGTAGGATTTGGTTATGCAAATCACTGCAATAGCCGATGAATACATCCAGAAATCACTGTCTATGAACACAGCTTGCTGAGAAATCAAAAAAGTACAAGTTAAAGTTCTATCATGCAAAGTATCATTTATTAACACAATCTAAAAGCACTGCCGCGTTCTCTGATGGTATGGCGTTGCATTAGGCCTATGGCATGGGCAGCTTACACAACACTAAAGACACTAACAATGTTGAGCATTGTATAGAGGTTTTAGAACATACGCTCCCAGACAACATCTATTTCACTGAAGGCCTTGCAAATCTCAACAAGACAACGCATTGTGGATCCATCACAACAGCATGGATCCAGAGAAGAGATCAGGTGCTAAAAACACTTGGGCCATTGTGAAATGCAAAAATCTGGTAAAGAAGACCCAAGGCTGTTGAGCTGTTAGAGTCAGGCAAGAATGGGACAACATACTTCTCCCAAAAGAGACAAAAAAACATTTAAAAAAAAAATAATTTTTATTTGTCTTAATTAAAAATGCCAAAATAACTCCTAACGTTAATAGGACAGAAAAAGGGTCACAAAAATGTATGACACAAGGTTATATGGATTTGCTTATAATTATTAATGTCTGGAATCTGCCCCTTGATGGTCAACTAACAGGCACTTTTATTGACACATATTTGGGAGGTATTTTCTTTCTAGCACTGTATTTTGATAGCATATATACATTTATGTGTATGGATACACAATTGGTGTCTGGACATACATTTATCTTCTTTCCATGAGACTCATCATCATACTACGTGGTGGAGCCAGACATATTACCAATATATATATATATTCAGCACTTTCATGACTATGAAAATTGTACATTCACACTGAAGGCATCAAAACTATGAATTAACATATGTGGAATTATATACTTAGCAAAAAAAGTGTGAAACAACTGAAATTATGTCTTATATTCTAGGTTCTTCAATGTAGCCACCTTTTGCTTTGATGACGGCTTTGCACACTCTTGGCATTCTCTAGATGAGCTTCAAGAGGTAGTCACCGGGAATGGTATTCCAACAATCTTGAAGGAGTTCCCAGAGATGCTTAGCACTTTTTGGCCCCTTTGCCTTCACTCTGCGGTCCAGCTCACCCCAAACCATCTCAAATGGGTTCAGGTCTGGTGACTGTGGAGGCCAGGTCATCTGGCGCAGCACCCCATCATTCTCTTTCTTGGTCAAATAGCCCTTACACAGCATGGAGGTGTGTTTGGAGTCATTGTCCTGTTGAAAAATAAATGATGGTCCAACAAAACGCAAACCGGATGGAATAGCATGCCGCTACAAGATACTGTGGTAGCCATGCTGGTTCAGTATGCCTTCAATTTTGAATAAATCCCCAACAGTGTCACCAGCAAAGCACCCCCACACCATCACACCTCCTCCTCCACGCTTCACGGTGGGAACCAGGCATGTAGAGTCCATCCGTTCACCTTTTCTGTGTCGCACAAAGGTGGTTGAAACCAAAGATCTCAAATTTGGACTCATCAGACTAAAGCACAGATTTCCACTGGTCTAATGTCCATTCCTTGTGTTCTTTAGACCAAACAAGTCTCTTCTGCTTGTTGCCTGTCCTTCACAGTGGTTTACTAGCAGCTATTTTACCATGAAGGCCTGCTGCACAAAGTCTCCTCTTAACAGTTGTTGTAGAGATGTGTCTGCTGCTAGAACTCTGTGTGGCATTGACCAGGTCTCTAATCTGAGCTGCTGTTAACCTGCGATTTCTGAGGCTGGTGACTCGGATAAACTTATCCTCAGAAGCAGAGGTGACTCTTGGTCTTCCTTTCCTGGGGCGGTCCTCATGTGAGCCAGTTTCTTTGTAGCGCTTGATGGTTTTTGCCACTGCACTGGGGACACTTTCAAAGTTTTCCCAATTTTTCGGACTGACTGACCTTTTTACTTTACATAGTTGCTTTTTTCTTTTCATAATACAAATTCTAACAGTCTATTCAGTAGGACTATCAGCTGTTTATCAACCACACTTCTGCACAACACAACTGATGGCCCCAACCCCATTTATAAGGCAAGAAATCCCACTTATTAAACCTGGCAGGGCACACCTGTGAAGTGAAAACCATTCCCGATGACTACCTCTTGAAGCTCATCAAGAGAATGCCAAGAGTGTGCAAAGCAGTCATCAAATCAAAAGGTGACTACTTTGAAGAACCTAGAATATAAGACATATTTTCAGTTGTTTCACACTTTTTTGTTAAGTATATAATTCCACATGTGTTAACTCATAGTTTTGATGTCTTCAGTGTGAATGTACAATTTTCATAGTCATGAAAATACAGAAAAATCTTTAAATGAGAAGGTGTGTCCAAACTTTTGGTCTGTACGGTATATACTGTATATCACTTCAGCACTTTATTTGGGTGATGGTGACTTTTGGTTACTTAGGGTGAAATCTGTGATCCTTTTTCTTTCCTATTAACATTAGGAGTTATTTTGGCATTGTTAATTAAGATGAATAAACGTGTCTTTTTTTAATTTTTTTTCTCTTTGACTTTTGCTATTGATAGACCCTTTTGTATATAATTTTGGTCTTTTGACAACATACTTCTCCCAAAACTCCATAAATTGGTGTCCTCACTTCACAAAGGCTTACAGACTGTTGTAAAAAGAAGAGAGGATGCTACGCTACAGTAGACATGGTGGCATCTCAACCATTCCGAGATGTGATGATGCCATCAGAGTTTATTAATTGTTTCTAATGAAATGGAAAAATGTTTATCTTTCACCTTCTATGTTCTGCTGTGAATAAAATACGGCAATATGAGACTTCCATATCATTGCATTCTTGTTTTCTTTACATTTTACACAGCATCCCAACTTTTTTGGAATTGTAGTTGTAATAGGCACAATATTCATAGTAGTGGCAGTTAATGTATATGTATTCTTATGCAAACTCCTTGGTTGCATATGACAGTAGTGCATAATCACCATACTATTATTATTGTTCCATCCAGTAACAGATGAAATAGTAAATTCTGGCTAAAAGCTGAAATGTCTTTTTTCGTCTACTGTTTTACTTTAATTTTCTTTTCCAGTTCTGTGAAAAATAACAAAGCATAACTGTAGTTCATTTAACAAAAGTACTGTAAATAATGTGAATAATCATCCTCTTGTGTTTTCAGTCCTACTTTCTTCTTAATATTAATTCCTCAGAGAGGTGTGTTAGAATAAAAGCTGTGAATAGATGGTGGCGTTTTCTTTTCTTTCTTTTTTACTTTCAATGTAGGTCAAAAAAAGAGAAAAAAAAGCTCCACAACCTGCTTCTTGCCAACTGTTCTGTTTGCCATTTTAAGCAAATCTAACACGTTAGGCATATATTATATTTCATCTATAGCTGTATTTTTATCATGATTGCATAGTAAAAATTGATAATTTTGAAAAAAATATGATTTCATGTACAGTACCTAATGTTCCATAAAAAACGGTTCTGAATTATTATAAAGTGTGGATGGCTAAATAGACGCAGATTCTAAGCATGAAATTAGCATGTGAGAACTCACTTTCACTACCCCATGGTATGCCCGCAAATAATTAATGCTCTGCATGCTAATGAGCAGGAGTCCTGCAGTACTGTTTCTCCGAGCATAGGAGTCTGACATATGCGTCACAGTTCAGTGCAAAGCCATGTGGGGGCTTAGCACCGGGGAGAAGAAGTACAGAAATAAGAAGAACATCCTTGATATCTGTGTCTCGTCAGTGATTTATACATTATTGCAGTTCAGGGTAATAGATTCTCCTTATTATACATGTTCACTAGTGATGAGCGCAGGTACTCGCATCTTGTAGTGCTCGTATATTATGTTCTAGTCCCTGCGGTTGTATGATTTGCAGCTGTTAAACAGCTTGAACACATGTGAGGGTTGCCTGTTTGTTAGGGAACCTCTGCATGTTGTCAGGCTGTCTAGCAGCCACAAATCATGCAGCCGCAGGGACTAGAACATAATATATGAACACGCCCAAAATATTTGGATAGCACTCGAGCATGCTCGGATAAGACGTTATCCGAGCACATGCAACCATCACTAACGTTCACCATTTATCTTATATGATAAACAAAAAGTAGAATGATTTTGGAAATGCATGCTTATCCTGTAATGTAAAGCATGTATCAGAGCATAAAGCTGCATATATCATTGTGCAGACGTCAGAGATAACATCATTCAGCATTTAAACTCATTCAGATGTCTGCTAGTTTCTCTTAAGAGACCGTCACATTAAGCGACGCTGCAGCGATATAGACAACGATGCCGATCGCTGCAGCGTCGCTGTTTCGTCGTTGTGTGGTCGCTGGAGAGCTGTCACACAGACAGCTCTCCAGCGACCAACGATGCCGAAGTCCCCGGGTAACCAGGGTAAACATCGGGTTACTAAGCGCAGGGCCGCGCTTAGTAACCCGATGTTTACCCTGGTTACCAGTGTAAATGTAAAAAAACCCAAACACTACATACTTACATTCCGGTGCACTGTGTAAGCGCCGGCCGTAAAGCAGAGCGGTGACATCACCGCTGTGCTCTGCTTTACGGCCGGCCGGCGCTGACACAGTGCAGGGAAGCGGACGCCGGGGGACGCGACAGACACCGGAATGTAAGTACTGTATGTAGTGTTTGGTTTTTTTTACATTTACAATGGTAACCAGGGTAAATATCGGGTTACTAAGCGCGGCCCTGCGCTTAGTAACCCAATGTTTACCCTGGTTACTAGTGAAGACATCGCTGAATCAGCGTCACACACGCCGACTCAGCGATGTCAGCGGGAGATCCAGCGACGAAATAAGGTGCTGGCCTTCTAGCTCCGACCAATGATGTCTGTTGTGAATTTGGATTCTGGGCTCCCCCGGTGGCCGCTTGTGGAATTGGACTTGTCATCCTCTTTCCTGTTTCACCTGGTTCCATCAGTAGTGGGTGTCGCTATTTAAGCTCATTTCTCTGGTGGTTTCTTGCCGGTCAACAATGTTATCTGATGCCTCTCAGTGCTTGTTCCTGCTTCTAGACAACTTCTAGATAAGTTGGACTTTTGTCCATGTTTTGTTTTGCCTATTTGTTCCAGTTCACAGCTGAAGTTTTGTTACTGTGTCTGGAAAGCTCTCGTTGATCAGGGATTGCTACTCTGGCGTTATGAGTTAATGCCAGAGTTTAAGGTAATCTCTGGATGGTGTTTTGTTAGTGTTTTTCTGCTGACCATGAAAGTATACTATCTGTCTTCTGCTATCTAGTAAGCGGACCTCAAATTTGCTAAGACTATTTTCCTGCTGCGTTTGTTGTTTCATCTGAACTCACCGTCATTATATGTGGGGGGCTACTGTCTTCTTTGGAATATTTCTCTAGAGGTGAGCCAGGTCTTATATTTCCCTCTGCTAGCTATTTAGGTCTTAGGCCAGAGCTGGGCATCTAGCTATAAATAGGAAATGCTACCTGGCTATTTCTAGTTGCGCGGCAGGCTTAGTTCATGGTCAGTATAGTTCCATCTTCCGAGAGCTTGTCCCTCTATAGGCTTGCTATGATCTCTGTCTGCAGAGATCATGACAGTTTGACCGGCCAATAAAGTGTTAAAGACCCAGGTTGAGAAAGGAGAGTTATAAGAAGTCTGCTGGAATTTTCTTTTTTTTTTTTTCCCTCCAGTCTGCCTTGCTGCAGTCTTTTTTCTCTCTCTCCTCCTAATCTCTGTATGGCTCTGTGTGCACCTGACAATAATGGATCTCCAGAGTGTAACTGTGGGTTTGAATAATCTCATCACGAAAGTACAAAATTTACAAGATTTTGTGGTACATGCTCCGGTATCTGAGCCGAGAATTCCTTTGCCGGAGTTCTTTACAGGGAATAGAGCTAGCTTCCAGAATTTCCGAAATAATTGTAAGCTTTATTTGTCCCTGAAGTCTCGTTCAGCTGGAGACCCTGCTCAGCAGGTTAGGATTGTGATTTCCTTGCTCAGGGGTGACCCTCAAGATTGGGCCTTCTCATTGCCAGCAGGGGATCCTGCGTTACGCGATGTGGATGCGTTTTTTCTGGCCTTGGGCTTGCTTTATGAGGAACCTCATTTGGAACTTCAGGCAGAAAAAACTTTGATGGCACTATCTCAGGGGCAAGACGAAGCTGAAGTTTTCTGCCAAAAATTCCGTAAATGGTCTGTGCTTACTCAGTGGAATGAGTGCGCCTTGGCGGCAACTTTCAGAGAGGGTCTCTCTGATGCCGTTAAGGATGTTATGGTGGGGTTCCCTGTGCCTGCAGGTCTGAATGAGTCCATGACAATGGCTATTCAGATTGATAGGCGTCTGCGGGAGCGCAAACCTGTGCACCATCTGGCGGTGTCTATGGAAAAGACGCCAGAAAGTATGCAGTGTGATAGAATTCTGTCCAGGAGCGAGCGACAGAATTTTAGACGGAAGAATGGATTGTGTTTCTATTGTGGGGATTCTACTCATGTTATATCAGCATGCTCTAGGCGTACAAAGAAGCTTGATAAGTCTGTTTCCATTGGCACCATTCAGTCTAAGTTTATTTTGTCTGTAACCCTGATTTGCTCTTTGTCATCCATTGCCACGGACGCCTATGTTGACTCTGGCGCCGCTCTGAGTCTTATGGATTGGTCCTTTGCCAATCGTTGTGGTTTTGATTTAGAGCCTTTGGAGACTCTTATTCCTCTGAAGGGGATTGACTCCACCCCATTGGCTAATAATAAACCACAATACTGGACACAAGTAACCATGCGTATCAATCCGGATCACCAGGAGATTATTCGTTTCCTGGTGCTGTATAATTTACATGACGATTTGGTACTGGGATTGCCATGGTTGCAGTCTCACAACCCAGTCTTGGACTGGAGAGCAATGTCTGTGTTGAGCTGGGGATGTAAGGGTATTCATGGGGACTTACCTTTGGTTTCTATTTCGTCGTCCATTCCCTCTGAAGTCCCTGAGTTCCTCTCTGATTATCAAGACGTCTTTGACGAACCCAAGCTTGGGTCGTTACCTCCGCACCGTGAGTGCGATTGTGCCATAGATTTGATACCGGGTTGTAAATATCCAAAGGGTCGGTTGTTTAATCTGTCTGTGCCGGAACATGCTGCTATGCGGGAATATATAAAGGAGTCTCTGGAAAAGGGACATATTCGTCCATCTTCTTCTCCCTTGGGAGCTGGGTTTTTCTTTGTCTCAAAAAAAGACGGCTCTTTGAGACCATGTATTGATTATCGGCTTCTGAATAAGATCACTGTTAAGTATCAATACCCATTGCCATTGCTTACTGATTTGTTTGCTCGTATAGAGGGTGCTAAGTGGTTCTCTAAAATTGATCTTCGTGGGGCGTATAATTTGGTGCGGATCAGGCAGGGGGATGAGTGGAAGACCGCATTTAATACGCCCGAGGGCCACTTTGAGTATTTGGTCATGCCTTTTGGTCTTTCTAATGCCCCTTCAGTTTTCCAGTCTTTTATGCATGATATTTTCCGCGATTTTCTGGATAAATTTATGATAATATATCTGGATGATATTCTGATTTTTTCTGATGACTGGGACTCTCATGTCCAGCAGGTCAGGAGAGTTTTTCAGGTTCTGCGGTCTAATTCTTTATGTGTGAAGGGGTCTAAGTGCGTTTTTGGGGTCCAGAAAATTTCCTTTTTGGGGTATATTTTTTCTCCCTCTTCCATTGAGATGGATCCCGTCAAGGTGCAAGCTATTTGTGACTGGACTCAGCCCTCCTCTCTTAAGGGTCTTCAGAGATTTTTGGGCTTTGCCAACTTTTACCGCCGATTTATTGCTGGTTTTTCGGATGTCGTTAAACCACTGACTGATTTGACCAGACAAGGCGCTGATGTTGCTAATTGGTCCCCTCATGCTGTAGAGGCCTTTCAGGAGCTTAAGCGCCGTTTTGCCTCTGCCCCTGTGTTGCGTCAGCCTGATGTGAATCTGCCTTTTCAGGTTGAGGTTGACGCTTCGGAGATCGGAGCTGGGGCAGTGTTGTCGCAGAAAGGTTCCGACTGCTCCGTCATTAGGCCTTGTGCCTTCTTTTCTCGCAAATTTTCGCCCGCAGAGCGGAATTATGATGTTGGGAATCGGGAGCTTTTGGCCATGAAGTGGGCGTTTGAGGAGTGGCGCCATTGGCTCGAGGGGGCTAGGCATCAGGTGGTGGTATTGACTGACCACAAAAATTTGATTTATCTTGAGACTGCCAGACGCCTGAATCCTAGACAGGCGCGCTGGTCTTTATTTTTTTCTCGCTTTAATTTTGTGGTGTCATACCTACCGGGTTCTAAGAATGTTAAGGCAGATGCCCTTTCTAGGAGTTTTGACCCGGACTCTCCTGGTAATTCTGAACCCACAGGTATCCTTAGGGAGGGAGTAATTTTGTCGGCCGTTTCTCCTGATCTGCGGCGGTCCTTGCAAGAGTTTCAGGCGGATAGACCGGATCGTTGTCCGCCTGATAGACTGTTTGTTCCGGATGATTGGACCAGCAGAGTCATCTCTGAGGTACATTCTTCTGCATTGGCAGGTCATCCCGGAATTTTTGGTACCAGGGATTTGGTGGCAAGATCCTTCTGGTGGCCTTCCCTGTCACGAGATGTGCGAGTCTTTGTGCAGTCATGTGACGTTTGTGCTCGGGCCAAGTCTTGTAGTTCTCGGGCTAGCGGACTGCTGTTGCCCTTGCCTATTCCTAAGAGGCCTTGGACACACATCTCGATGGATTTTATTTCAGATCTGCCTGTTTCCCAGAAGATGTCTGTCGTCTGGGTGGTCTGTGACCGTTTCTCTAAAATGGTCCATTTGGTTCCTCTGCCCAAGTTGCCTTCTTCTTCTGAGTTGGTTCCTCTGTTTTTTCAGAATGTTGTCCGATTGCACGGTATTCCTGAGAATATTGTTTCCGACAGAGGTACCCAATTTGTGTCTAGATTTTGGCGGGCATTCTGTGCTAGGATGGGCATAGATTTGTCTTTTTCATCTGCTTTTCACCCTCAGACTAATGGCCAGACCGAGCGGACTAATCAGACCCTGGAGACATATCTGAGGTGTTTTGTCTCTGCTGACCAGGATGATTGGGTTGCTTTTTTGCCATTGGCGGAGTTCGCCCTCAATAATCGGGCCAGCTCTTCCACCTTGGTGTCCCCGTTTTTCTGTAATTCGGGGTTTCACCCTCGATTTTCCTCCGGTCAGGTGGAATCCTCGGATTGTCCTGGAGTGGATGCGGTGGTGGAGAGATTGCATCACATCTGGGGGCAGGTTATGGACAATTTGAAGTTGTCCCAGGAGAAGACTCAGCGTTTTGCCAACCGTCATCGTCGTGTTGGTTCTCGGCTTTGTGTTGGAGATTTGGTGTGGTTGTCTTCTCGTTTTGTCCCTATGAGGGTCTCTTCTCCTAAGTTTAAACCTCGGTTCATCGGCCCTTATAGAATATTGGAGATTCTTAATCCTGTTTCTTTCCGTTTGGACCTCCCTGCGTCCTTTTCCATTCATAACGTTTTTCATCGGTCGTTATTGCGCAGGTATGAGGTACCTGTTGTACCTTCAGTTGAGCCTCCTGCTCCGGTGTTGGTTGAGGGTGAGTTGGAGTACGTTGTGGAGAAAATTTTGGACTCTCGTGTTTCCAGACGGAGACTCCAGTATCTGGTTAACTGGAAGGGTTACGGCCAGGAGGATAATTCTTGGGTCAATGCATCTGATGTTCATGCTTCTGATCTTGTTCGTGCCTTCCATAGGGCTCATCCTGGTCGCCCTGGTGGATCTGGTGAGGGTTCGGTGCCCCCTCCTTGAGGGGGGGGTACTGTTGTGAATTTGGATTCTGGGCTCCCCCGGTGGCCGCTTGTGGAATTGGACTTGTCATCCTCTTTCCTGTTTCACCTGGTTCCATCAGTAGTGGGTGTCGCTATTTAAGCTCATTTCTCTGGTGGTTTCTTGCCGGTCAACAATGTTATCTGATGCCTCTCAGTGCTTGTTCCTGCTTCTAGACAACTTCTAGATAAGTTGGACTTTTGTCCATGTTTTGTTTTGCCTATTTGTTCCAGTTCACAGCTGAAGTTTTGTTACTGTGTCTGGAAAGCTCTCGTTGATCAGGGATTGCTACTCTGGCGTTATGAGTTAATGCCAGAGTTTAAGGTAATCTCTGGATGGTGTTTTGTTAGTGTTTTTCTGCTGACCATGAAAGTATACTATCTGTCTTCTGCTATCTAGTAAGCGGACCTCAAATTTGCTAAGACTATTTTCCTGCTGCGTTTGTTGTTTCATCTGAACTCACCGTCATTATATGTGGGGGGCTACTGTCTTCTTTGGAATATTTCTCTAGAGGTGAGCCAGGTCTTATATTTCCCTCTGCTAGCTATTTAGGTCTTAGGCCAGAGCTGGGCATCTAGCTATAAATAGGAAATGCTACCTGGCTATTTCTAGTTGCGCGGCAGGCTTAGTTCATGGTCAGTATAGTTCCATCTTCCGAGAGCTTGTCCCTCTATAGGCTTGCTATGATCTCTGTCTGCAGAGATCATGACAGATGTCACAGCAGGATCCTGATCGCTGCTGCGTGTCAAACACAACGATATCGCTATCCAGGACGCTGCAATGTCACGGATCGCTATCGTTATCGTTGTTAAGTTGTTCAGTGTGAAGGTACCTTTAAGTGGAACAAAACGACTGATTTTCATCAGTGTGCTGGATCAGATTTTTATAGGCGTTTGGTCAGAGTGCCAGTTTTTACCATTGTATGCTAAAAAAGAAACGCGGACATGAACAGCACCATAGACTGTGTACATAGTCTATGCTTTAAAATCACAAATAAATCTCTTATATAAGAATCAGAGGTCTGAAGGAGGACTTACCCCTTGATGCTACATTGAAGAGCACAGTTCATACCTCTATACGATTATTACATGACAATTCCATATAATAACCTCATAAAAATATGATAAAAAGCTTAGAAACCCACCTATGACAATGCTCATATATCTGGTGAATTTAAGGGAATATGTCAGCAGGTTTTACTGTGGAATCGGAGAGCAGCATGATGTAGGGACAAAGATCCTGATTCCAGTGTTGTATAACTTAATGGGTGCAGTAGTTATGATAGAGTCACAGTGTTCCCTGCTGTAGATCTAGCAGTGCTCAGATATAAAGCTGTTGTGATTCGGTTCGTGGGCTCCCCCGGTGGTCTCTTGTGGTACTGGTGTCCTGCAAGCTTTGCCTTCTCAGTTCACCTGTTCCTATCAGGATGTGGGAGCATCCTATTTAACCTTGCTCCTCAGTCATTCTAATGCTGGCCATCAATGTATCCAGAGTGATTCTGTTGCATGTTCCTGCTCCCAGTTTTCTGCTCAGCTAAGTTGGACACTTTAGTCCTTAAAACTATTTTTGTATGTTTTGTCCAGTTTGCACTTATGTGAATCTCTGCAGCTGGAAGCTCTTGTTGGGCTGAAATTACCACTCTAGTGGCATGAGTTGTCACATGAGTTAAGGTAATTTCAGGATGGTGTTTTGAAGGGTTTTGCAGCTGACCGCAAAGTCCTCTGTTGTATCTTTCTGCTATTTAGTTAGCGGGCCTCTCTGTGCTAAATCTGCTTTCATACTACGTGTGTCTTTTCATCTGCTCTCACCGTTATTATATGTGGGGGGCTGCTATCTCCTGTGGGGACATTCTCTGGAGGCAAGCCAGGACTGTGTTTTCTTCTACCAGGGGTAGTTAGTTCTCCGGCTGGCGCGCGGCATCTAGAGACAATGCAGGAATGCCCCCTGGCTACTTCTAGTGTGGTGTGTAGGTTTAGCATCGCGGTCAGCTCTAGTTTCCATCACCCGAGAGCTTGTCCGTTTATTCTATGCTTCTGATGTTTCCTTGCCATTGGAAACCATAACATAAAGCTATGTACAACTCCCCCTTCACCACAGCTTACTGTGTACAATATATAGTGACAGGGAGCTGCTAATCAGTGCTGGGGGTATGGTTGGACTAGGAAGCACAAGGACAGTTGTTCTGTAGTGATAATTTCATGCTGATAAAACACTGATTGTTTTGAAACAGCAAACGACGACCCAGTAAGTGACATTGCTGTAACTAGGATTCCTGCTTCTACATTATGAGGCTCTCAGATATATAGCAAAGACCTAATGACAGATTCCCTTTAAAGAATACACATAGGCTTTGGCATATTAGTTCCCTATATCACTTCTATCCCCTAGCCATTGTCAATACCTCTATACCGGTGCTTCCATAGTCGTACCAGCCAACAAGATACTTCATAAAAGTGTCTGCAGAGGTCAAAAGCTCCACACAGGACCCTCTAAGTATACTATACTGTATATCAATTGATTACTATATAAGTGACACCATCACAAGTACAGTTGTGCACGTGGTCTTCACATATGAAAAGGTTTGACGCCAAGATAAGTACAGAATAGCCTTTGTATACTGTACAATACTATTAAGATGAGATGTGAGTAATCCCTCATCTGAGCATGGAATTATTCTGCCTGGGAGGGAAGAAGCGGCCAGGAGCCAAGTTTGGCACTGTAAATCCCCCCTACAAGCCCCTTAGATGTGGTGTACCTGCATCTATGGTAGGTATAAAACGAAATCAGACTTTGCATGCTTGGAATTATTTACAATGGGTAAATACTGACATGACAAGGCCACATTTAATTCTTTTCCCTGCATGTCACCTCTTGGAATAATTGGACAACACAAAAGGCGGGAGGAAACATGTTGCCTTTTTCTCTCTTCTCAGTTGGCCGTGATTCTTTTGCTTTATGTCTTTAAAAATGAAAGCTTTCTAGTAAATTGTTTAGGAACCGGCATCAAATGTGACCTTGATATTTCCATGGTAACTATATAATACTATGACATGTAATTTCACCTGGAAAATTTTCAGATAAAGTAATCACAGAACTTTTAGTGTATAGTTCTATTAAAGATCACGGCATCTATTCTTTATTTTTGAGATTCAAAAAAAAATGACTGATGACTACATATACACATGAATCACACCATGCCCCTATGACATTGACTTGTGTAGGGATGACCAGAGCGTTTTAATGATAAACTAAATTTTCCATAATACGTTTGAATGTCCAGGAATAAATATCAGAACTGACAAACCTATAAAATGTGGGTCTGACAATTTGGAAGTTAGATAGAAGAGCAAACTTAAAATCTAAAAACTAAAATGCTATATTTTCCAAAGATTTCATACCTCTTTTCTATGCAAATTGCCTCTTCAGAGAGGAAGAGGACTAGAACTCTACGGCCACCTGTTGAAAGCAGTGATCCTACAAGTCACTACTGAACCTTTAACAAGCCTTGCAATATGGCTTCGGATAAAAGCCAAACCAGAATCTCAATTTGTAGACACAGTGTTTTGGGGTGTTGCCCCTGGTCAGTGCAAAGTATGAGATCTGATTTGACTATATAAGAAGCTTCTGACTGGAATCTAAGTGATGTTTCTCCTAGTGTAGAATGACATGCCAAACCTGGCATGTCAGAGTAATTTCTCAAAGGAGTAGGAATGGCTTGTAAGTCTCCTCACACTGACATGCCAGGCTTGTCTTGTCACTCTCAACAAGGAGAACCGTTACCCCTTAGATCCCATACCCAAAATGTAATCAATTTATAAGATAAAAGTTTAGGTTTTCTACCTCCTTGTTTATAACCAGATAAAAAGGAGCAGTACTATATAGCTGCAGCTGATGGCAACCTATGATACAAAATCCAGGAGAGTCTTAATGACATTAGTTCCCACAAGTCGAAAACATTGTCATATTCATTTTCAGAATGAACAATCTTCCAGACCGCATAAGCAATAGTGAAAAACTTAGAAAGCGCTGAAATGAAACCACAGGAAGTCAGTGAAGTGCGAAACCATTTATGCAATATATAACGCTAGCAGTAGTTCTGCCATAGTGCAGGGGAATGAATCACTTTCCTTTGCTTTTTCTTTAGTTACGTATATTCTAATTACCAACATTAGCATTAAACAAGATTTAGATGATGCTCTTTGTCCATAAGCACAGTGGCCAGAAACAGTTTAAAGAGGAATAATTCTATAACACCACGCTTACACTGATCTTGGAAATTCAATTATAGCTTTGAATAGCAGCCTTCTATTTTAAATCTTATTATGTTATATTAGGATTGACATACATTGACTCTGGCATAATATAGACGCCTAATTGGAATAAGGGCTAGAGAAGCTTCATTTAAGTCCAATCAGCTTTTCACCCCTAATTTCAGGAGGTATCTGCATTATATTAGGAACTCTAATTTATACTCCATTTAACAAGCCAGTTCGCTTGTCAAATACTGTCAGCAAGAAAAGCAACAAATTAATCTTGACCTTCGTTTAGCTCAAGTTTAGAGTACAGTACACAGAATACAGCACAGACAGCCTATTCTCTACTCATGTGCGGTTCAAAGGCCTAAAAAAACAGGAAGACAACTCTTTTGAGAGCTGTAAGGTTGGATTCATACAGAGTGTTTGGGTCACATTTTCATATGGTGCCATTTTTGCAATTATTTTTTATTTCTATTAGTGCAGCTTTGTCCTTGACAGGAGGTCATGGGGTTCTTTGAACTTAAAGCATTCTGTTTTTTATGGGGAGTAGATGTCGTAGCATTTTTTCATCCATGTGGCAAAGTCGTCAGGGTGCGGTGGTGTTGAAGGCAAATTTTGCTGTAGTTCTTAATCTTTTTTACATCTTATTGACTAAAATTTATTTTTGTTTTTGCAGAAACGGATCCAATTATTAATATTTCTCAATTCTTCAAGTTATATATTTATGTAAACAATTTGTTTGATCTTTTTAACTTATGTTATAGTTTTATGCCCAAAACGCTACAATACTTTGCTGCTGATTTCTTAGAAAACCCCTTAGACTTACATGTAGTACCCCATATAGCACATTATGACAAAAGTGGAATTCCTTATGTGATAAAAGTGTCTTTCATCCCCCTAAAGCACCAGAGCCTGTGCCTACTCTACCGCTACATCTCCACAGTAGAACAGCACATTACAATTACTAATACTAATGTAACAAACATAGTATTTCCCAAAAACCTGCAGGAATATTAAGGAATACGATACAGCGCCCAACATTCTACGTCGTTACTAGATGTGAAAATTAGAAAAAGAAAAGAACTTGAACTTGAGGGCAATGCCTCTTTTGCCCACATCCTATGGAAATGTTATACCAGTTGGCAGGGTTAATAATAAATACGGTGTGAATGTTGAAAAAACTCCAGATTCAATTCAATTTTGACAGAAAAAAGACATACATGTGTCATATTGTGTCAGTAGGCAAACTCAATATTAAACATCCAGCTCTGCCACGTCTCCATATAGTTCTGCACTTGAGAACTGCAGACATTGGATACAGCACGATTACTGGCTTATTAAATCCCATTTTCTGCATAGTATTATGCCAACTGTTTTTATTGGAAATTTTGCTTGTTCCATGCAAAAGGAAATAACAATACTCTAAACAGATATACATGTATAATTGATGTGCAATATGTAACAACATCAACATTCTTGGTTCCTCTTGACCTCAAATTGGCCGGTATTGTATTTTTAATTAGATGAGATGATGCATATATTGTCATGACTGATTAACACACTGCTCATAGAGAACATAAAGAAGCAGCATTAACAATGACGCTCTCACCACTTGGGACTCAACCAGCTGCACAAGTGAGCAGCCCATGGATAATAAAAATTACCTACAGTAGCTCTCAACACGATCTGATATTATCATTAGCTCCGGCACCATTCCTATCAGCATGCCGTATGTGTGGCTTCATATTCTTGCCTATGTGACATTTTTTAATATAACCATCCGGCTGCTAATGTTCCATTCCAGCATCCGCTCCAATATTTCAGACTATGCCCCAGAATAAAACACATTCTCATATGTTTCTCTTTCCCTCATCATTTTCTCTCATAATGAAGTCCACATTGTCACACCATCTACCATATGCACTAGACTTTCTTTATAGTTATGCTATGGCTCCATACATTCCAAATGAAACGTGAGATGGAAATTACATGTAAATGTATGCAAATCATCCTTATTCATAAATGTTAGCCTTTCCACGCTGCTAACTAGACAATATTACTTGTGTCAAAGTTGAGAACAGACGTGGAAAATATGGAGTCAATATCATCAAGCCTTAATAAATATACATATCTGGGTTAAGTGTGTCAATGCATTTAATTTGTTTCATATGAAACCTAGGGTTTTTCACATAGATACAACTTAAATATATGAATAAAATACATAGCACTTTAGTTTAATTACTCGGAGAAACTTTCAGTGCTTTATTCCGCTTCGCAGCCTCCACTTTACATATGTACTTTCCTTGTGATCCGTATGTTTATTTACAGCAAGGACAAATCTGCACATCCAATTAATGAGTTAATGAAGACGTAAACCTATGAAAATGTAATGTTTTTATAATTATTAGACAAAGAGATACGAGGCACTCCCAATGGGTGGGTGCTCAAGTAGGGTTCCATTCCATATACAGTGTGAGTAAAGAACTTAGCATTCCAGAAGAGAAGCAAATAACAATTTATTTTAGAAAAGCAATCCTCTCTATACAGAGATTTTTGACATTTCAGCCATCAATCAGGCCTTTATCAAAAAGTAGGATATGCAAAAAGAAAAAAAATATTAAAAAATATACAGTACAGACCAAAAGTTTGGATACACCTCCTCATTTAAAGATTTTTCTGTATTTTCATGACTATGAAAATTGTAAATTCACAAGGAATGCATCAAAACTATGAATTAACACATGCGGAATTATATACCTAGCAAAAAAGTGTGAAACAACTGAAATTATGTCTTATATTCTAGGTTTTTCAAAGTAGCCACCTTTTGCTTTAATGACTGCTTTGCACACTCTTGGCATTCTCTTGATGAGCTTCAAGAGGTAGTCTCCGGGAATGGTTTTCACTTCACAGGTGTGCCCTGTCAGGTTTAATAAGTAAGATTTCTTGCCTTATAAATGGGGTTGGGACCATCAGTTGTGTTGAGCAGAAGTCTGGTGGATACACAGCTGATAGTCCTACTGAATAGACTGTTAGAATTTGTATTATGGCAAGAAAAAAGCAGCTAAGTAAAGAAAAACGAGTGGCCATCATTACTTAAAGAAATGAAGGTCAGTCAGTCCGTAAAATTGGGAAAACTTTGAAAGTGTCCCCAAGTGCAGTGGCAAAAACCATCAAGCGCTACAAGGCTCACATGAGGACCACCCCAGGAAAGGAAGACCAAGAGTCACCTCTGCTTCTGAGGATAAGTTTATCAGAGTCACCAGCCTCAGAAATCACAGGTTAACAGCAGCTCAGATTAGAGACCAGGTCAATGCCACACAGAGTTGTAGCAGCAGACACATCTCTACAACAACTGTTAAGAGGAGACTTTGTGCAGCAGGCCTTTATGGTAAAATAGCTTCTAGGAAACCACTGCTAAGGACAGACAACAAGCAGGAGAGACTTGTTTGGGCTAAAGAACACAAGGAATGGACATTAGACTAATGGAAATCTGTGCTTTGGTCTGATGAGTCCAAATTTGAGATCTTTGGTTCCAACCACCGTGTCTTTGTGCGACGCAGAAAAGGTGAACGCATGGACTCTACATGCCTGGTTCCCACCGTGAAGTATGGATTAGGAGTTGTGATGGTGTGGGGGTGCTTTGCTAGTGACACTGTTGGGAATTCAAAATTGAAGGCATACTGAACCAGCATGGCTACCACAGCATCTTGCAGCAGCATGGTATTCCATCCAGTTTGCGTTTAGTTGGACCATCATTTATTTTTTATCAGGACAATGACCCTAAATACACCTCCAGGCTGTGTAAGGGCTAATTTACCAAGAAGGAGAGTGATGGGGTGCTACGCCAGATGACCTGGCCTCCACAGTCACCAGACCTGAACCCAATTGAGATGGCTTGGGGTGAGCTGGACCGCAGAGTGAAGACAAAAGGGCCAACAAGTGCTAAGCATCTCTGGGAATGCCTTCAAGATTGTTGGAAGACCATTTCCGGTGACTACCTCTTGAAGCTCATCAAGAGAATGCCAAGAGTGTGCAAAGCAGTCAAAGCAAAAGGTGGCTACTTTGAAGAACCTAGAATATAAGACATATTTTCCGTTGTTTCACACTTTTTTGCTAAGTATATAATTCCACATGTGTTAATTCATAGTTTTGATGTCTTCAGTGTGAATTTACAATTTTCATAGTCATGAAAATACAGAAAAATCTTTAAATGAGAAGGTGTGTCCAAACTTTTGGTCTGTACTGTATATATTCAAATTTTTAAACCATTTTTTTTTGTGTGGCATATAGTAGTTTCTGATGAAGACCTGATTGAAGGCTGAAACGTAAAAATCTTAATATACAGAGGATTGCTTTTCTGAAAAGTTATTTGCCACATATTTGGTTTTCTTTGGCCATTTTAGATGTTTATACAGTCCAGTCTTACCGTTATTGTCCATTTTCAACAATATGAGGTCGTTACTGCAAAAACCCGGTTCTCTGGTTGTATTAGATCAGATTTATTTGTTTGTATTATGGTAGTATTTAAAAACTAAATATAAAGTTCTAGGTTCAATTCATACAGAAATGTGACTAGAAAACACTTGCCATATAATGGCTTTGTGAAACCAGGCTATGGCTAAATTCACATCATGTTCTGTCATGGAAGTTTCTATAGAAAAAAAAAAGGTAATGTACCATCAGGTATTTTATGGGCAACCGTATACCATACCAAAAGGTTATTATTTTGGTATATGTTTGGACAAGCCCTTATGACTGTGGTTTGTGGGTTTTATTAGTCCTGTCAGTAGTTGACCACTTTTGCCCTCATTGCCATATATCACTTGTGGTTTGTCCTAAAGAAGAAGTTTGTTATGCTTTGAAGCGCGTCGACAATAAACCGCATTTCTTTATCTTAGATCATGATTCTTTTTCTGGAATATCCATTGGTATCTGTGGCAGCGCAGAAATTAAACCCCTTTTTTCCTTGCTACTGTATCATGGACAGTGGTGTGGGTCTGCAGCAGCTATATCAAGCATATTGTATGTTGTGGATTCAGAACCCGACCAGGTGAGCTATTCCTCGTGCCCTAATATACTAGTCACCCGGATAAAACACTATTGTGCCATTGTTTTTTCAGCTACTCCACATAGCACAAGTAGAAGAATCCCTATTCCCTACTGTTCCACTATTAGGCTATGTTCACACGTTGCATTTTTGCTGTTTTCTTTTTTTATGCAAAGTTTCTGAAATCTCACAGACTTTGCGGGTGCTGTGAAATGTAGCTGAAAATTTCCATATAAAAACACTGCAAAAAAGCAACATGTGAACATAACCTTAGGGAAGATGCACACACTGAATATTAGCTGCAGATTTTTCTGGTGGCAGGAAAAATGCTAAATACAATATGTGCATTTTTGTATGAGTTCTACTTCAATTCATCTGAATGGGTGAAAAATGCTGAAAGAATTAACATGATGTAGAATTGAAAGAAAACATTTTAATGGTGGCTTTCTCCATAGGGAGAAAATAAACTGTACGTGCATGAGATTTGAGCTATCTGATTCACTTTTCTGATACTGTAAAACGGTGCGTTTTTTTAAGCAGCAAAAACAGGCGAAAAAAAATAGCAAAATGCAGAATGTGAATAAGTCCATATCATGTAGTGACGGCTTTGCAACTTCGAGCACTACATATTTGATTAAAATGTCTCTCTAACTTTTTTCTTTACAGTTTAGCTCATCAAGCTTGGGAATTCCAACAAAGTGAATGTTATTCAGATTTCTGTAAGCTAACAGGATCAATAATTTTATTACCATTATAGCTCTGCTTCTGCTTTGTTCTTCATGTGACAATGACATTTCCATGAACTTCTGTTCCTACAGAGTCTAAACAAATCCACCCTATTTCCTCCTAATCGATTTAGAATCAATAATGTCTAAAATTCACTTTACTGTCTTCCAAAATTGGTAAAATATTATTTGTACCAAGGTAGCGGCCAAATACCAATTTATCTCAAAAGTATGCCATAGAAGCAATACAGGCACTAATGGCTTCACATCTGAGCTGAAAACAATAAAACAAATAAAACATGATTAAAATAATTTCGCTGGCGTAGGAGACAATCAGAAATATGGCTGGCATATTCATTTTCATTGCTAAATTTTGATTTTCCTGTCTTCGACAATAACATGATTGAGGACATGCATGGATGCCATTGATCTTACCTTCCATTAGCTCCCTAGCTAGTTAATTTTCACATTATTGCATAATTAAAGTACAGAGTAGACTGGCAAGACTAATGCATGATGGCGCTGTTCCACCTTATAAGACTTACACCGTTTATTAAATCACATTGAAGTCACAAGAAAACACACGGGACTTACAATTTCTCTTTTTTTAGTTTGTCCTTGTTTTTTGTTGTATGAAAAAAAGAAAAAAAAAATCTTCAAAGGTTTTGCCTTTTGTCTCCAACTCTTTATGTCTCATGCTGAGCAGAACAAGCTTTTTCTATAGTCACAACTGAAATCTTGTATAAAGTAGGAATACATCATTTTTTGACAAAATGATTGATAGCTGGCTGGTAAAACAATAAAGCATTTTTCAGAAACGTCCTGGCCCATAAAGCTTACTATCTTTTTTTATTGTATCACTAGACAATCTGAACATTTCTAGATTATTGTTTCTGTGTAATGATTTCTCAATTCAAAACAAAAAAGGAAGGAAATTACCTTATATCCTCTAGTATAAGCCGACCCAAGTACGTATAAGCCGAGGCACCTAATTTTGCCACAAAAAACTGGGAAAACTTATTGACTCAAGTATAAGCCTAGGGTGAGAAATGCAGCAGCTACTGATAAATTTCAAAAATAAAAATAGATACCAATAAAAGTAAAATTAATTGAGACATCAGTAGGTTAAATGTTTTGAATATCCATATTGAATCAGGAGTCCCATATAATGCCCCATACAGTTCATGATGGGCCCATAAGATGCTCCATACAGAATATGCCCCATATATTATGCTCAATAAAGTTCATGATGGGCCCCATAAGATGCTCCATACAAAAATATGCCACACATAATGCTGCATAAAGGTTATTGATGGCCCCATAAGATGCTCCATATTAAAATATGCCCCATATAATTCTGCACAAAGGTTAATGATGGCCCCATAAGATGCTCCATATTAAAATATGCCCCATACAATGCTCCATAAAGGTTAATAATGGCCCCATATTATGCTCCATATTAAAATATGCCCCATATAACACTGCTACTGCTGCTGCAATTTAAAAAAAAAAAAAATGACATACTCACCTCTCGTCACTGGCCGGTGCTCCTCAGCGTTGCCGGCTCTCTGCAGTGACTATTAAGGCACTAACCACGTCATCGCGCCCTCTGACCTGAACATCACAGCCAGAGGACACGGAAGACACAGCGCTGCGAGGAAACTTTTACTCACATAGCACTCGTCCATATTCTACATAGTGTGACCCCGGTCTTAGGGTTTAACCCAGTCCTGCCTAGCTTTCCTGCAATATATTGATTTTAAAATCAATAATGTCTAAAATTCACTTTACTGTTTTCCGAAATTGGTAAAATATTACTTGTTCCAATGTGGTGGACAAAAAACAATTTATCTCAAAAGTGTGCCATAGAAGCAATACAGGCACTAATGGCTTCACATCTGAGCTGAGAACAATAAAACATATACAACATAATTAAAATAATTTTGCTGGCGTAGGAAATATGGCTGTCATACAGTATTTATTTTCTTCACAAAATTTTGCTTCCAAATATATATGTAAATATTTTTTAATCAACAGAACTATTTAAAGGCTTATTGATTGGGTGCAAGTTCAAGGGAAAAAAAAGGTCCAACTTCCAAATCCAATTGCACATTAAATCATGATTTTTATTGTTAATCTATTAAAAAGATATACACATTGCAAAAAATAAAATAACTAAAGAGGGAGACCTCTGTGAAACCTGTGAAACCTATGCGTTTCGAATGCCAAATGCTCTTAATCCTAAATGGTCAGCAGAGGTTAAATTGGGTATGCAGTGTATGTGCTGAAAAGAGGGCGACTGTCGGAGTCAGAGGGACACCGGAGGATCCACCAAATTCCTGGTGGGCCAGTATGAGCCTGATCATTTATCACTTAAATGGATTCCATTATAGCTAGTGGGAGGCCGCTGCCACTGTGAGACTATGAGGCATCTGCCGCAGGCACTTATCACCCTTATGAAGTGGATTTTACAATTCAAACCCACAGACGGTAAGAACAAGGCTCCATAGAGTTACACTGTAAAAGCGACTTCCAACTTCTGCCTAGTGCACAGTGTGATCTGGTGAGTCTGAATCACCATCTCTTCACCCAGAAGAGAACCGGAGAAGACAACGATCAGTGAATATATCACCGCACTCACACTACGCTAACATTTTCACAGGGTCAATCTTTAATATATGTTATTCTTGCTGAACAAACACAAGATTCTTTATTGTGGAGTGTCACATTTATTTTTATAAAACATGATAATATTCACATTTCAGGGCTTGTGAAACCAACATTTCTGCTTTACATGTGATACCATAACATTCGCACCTCAATAGTGAAGAAAAAAAAAAGATCTTCTATATGACATTTTTCCTACCTTCCATGATACTGCGATGCTAACAACCTATTATTACCCAGTCAATAAGATCAAGTTTAATGATCAGAAAACGTAGCACCAACTTGTGCTTTGGATGACCGATATAGTCCAGACCTGTTACGCTTCCCGGTCCCTCTAGTCACATTGTAGACTATCCAAGCATGACTCCCTCTAGTTACTATGGAAACTGACACCCGATTATAAGCAATGTACCAGTATAAAAAGTTGCTGTGCGCTAGTGAGTCTTACAACATTTTAATTAGTAATATTAATAACATCACCTAGACTTAATGATACCAATTATACTATGGTAAACATTACTAAGTGTCTTATGAATAGCCAAATTATCCATAAACCCTTACGCATAATCAGATTTCAAAAACATGTTATTTTAAGCAAGCGACAGTGCCAATTTATCTTAAAAGGAACAATTAAAAGTAATGGATTTATTTTTCTAAATGGGAATTACTTTTCGCTCATTATCTAATGCCATCTATTAATGTTACCCTTATGCATTATAAATATATTTATACCAATGTATCCATGAGGATGTGAGCATCAAGGAGACCTGATTGCTGTGTTTTTGGTCCACAGCTAAGGTAATCCTTTCAGTATGAAAGATGATCGAAATTCTCCTCAAATTTTTAAAAAATGTACATTCTCTATTTTTTGTAATTTATTTAATGAAGGTTCAGGAAATGGCTGTGACTGTCATTTGGTAAACTGTGGAAAGCCAAGCAAATGGTTGAAAAAACTAAAGTACCTCATCGCTCACCAGTCCTTACGCCCCCACAGCCCGCTGTCCAGTCTCCTTCCCTCACCACGCGCTTCATCTTTCACCTCTTCATTCCAGGTCACAACTTCTGGCATGACAATGTCAATGACTTTCTTGCTCAAAACACGGCACACAGTGGTGTTAGAGGCCTAGTCATGCTAAAAGCCCTGGCCTAGAGTGAAGAGGTCAAGGAGGAATACGCATGCCGGTGGGAAACGAAGAGGTGCAGAGGAAAGGACGGATGCCTGCGGGGGCTGCATTACAAGGGAACGGTGAGGGATTAGGTTTTTTTACATCCTACATTTATTATTCTCTGGGGTCTGGAAAGATCCCATAGCATAATAAGCAACATTCAATTTTCAGAGCATAATTTTATTGGGAGTAAAATTTCCCTGTAAGATCTGTATGATTCACCAAATTCGAGTCAAAGCCAGTCATTTTTACTCACTACAATTACCTTAAAAATAAAAATGATAGAAACCAGGGTTTAAAGGTTTCCAAAAACACAATCACAGCTAAATATGGTAATAAGTGTCTGAAATACAAAAGTGGTTTGTCCCATAATTCTAACTAATAAAAAGTGTTGTATACAATGCTTTGTATAGTGGTTGACAGTGTCCTAGAAAACAAAACAAAACTGTGTGGACCAAATCAATATCCCTCAATGCTTAACAAATACAGAGTCAACTACCCTTTATAGCAGAAAACACACAAGCCAACATCCTGTTGGGTGAAAAATCATTAATTGTTTCACCCAAAACCTGTAGAAAAGCATGGTCTTGCTGCCATAATCACTGAAAATGTAAAAATAATTTTAGTGCACATACAAGTTTAATATGCCCAGGAACTGTCCCGATTCTCATGCTCTGTAACTTGTCATCATCTCCTTTTGGTCCTATGTCACTATTCGATCAGTACTGTAGGCACTGGCCAGCACAGACCAAAAACGGCCCCTGTGCAAGAAAAATATATGGGCCCTTTGCAGCCAAAGATCTCCTAAAAATGCAAAATTGCACTTGCTTTGGAGGTATAAATGGCCCCCCTGACCTCTTGTTAGGGTTGGCGGAATGCACCGAATATATTTATTAGATGGGATAGGTGCGTTCGCAACCCGGGATCCACCGTGCAGGAAACAACCTGCTGCTAAGTAAGGCGGCGAAGCAAATTAGAATAAACGAACTCTGTTACTTCACAGAGCCCGTAGTAAAGAGAACGCTGTGCTCTGTTTAGCTCACAGGGGACACAGCTACTCTGTAGAGCCGACAGTGGTCATGCAGTCCAACCAACACGCAGCTCCTCTCCGGTGGAGCCAGAATTCTATCGGCTATTAGCCAGCCCTGAATTCACACATAAACTCCTCGCCAGAGGTGCCAGCATTCTAGGGGCTTATTTCAGCCGGGTCCCTGACCACACACACGACCACACTGGCACTGAGCTCGTACATATTTGACACTAGCGCATGGCCGTGCGGTCATGAGAACCTTATATAGCTGCAGCACCTACAGGACCTTCCAAGAAGGACCAATGGAAGGCTGCCACAGAACTAGATCAGGTACAGGACCTTCCTGGAGGACCAATGGAAGTTGCTGCAGTACCTGAGCATGTGACCCTTGATCTCCACTGAGAGATCTTACCCTGGGCATGCTCAGTGTGTGCAAAGCAGGACTTAGTCCCAGAAAAGCCTGCTCGCCGCAGATCAGTGCAGGGTACAATAGCAGAGCCTGGAGAGACAGCAGTAACCCTTTGCACAGTATCAGACTCAGTGAGACGCAGGGACCGACGTCTCCGCTGAGCAGGCTCCACTGCGGCCAATGCAGAATGGGAGACCACAGCAGACACGGCTTGAGATTCCCCCTGTGCAGCAGCGGGAACTCGACTCCTAACACCTCTAGGGCCCCTGTGCAGCCGCACAGGTTGCACCAATGATATGTCCACCCTTGACTGTAGGGGCTGGAAGCTTCCCCTGAAACCACCTCCTCTTCTAAACTACCTCTGCGGGAAATGGATTTCATTTAAAAACAAGGCACATTTATTAAATCAGACCAAGTTTTTGAAACTACAGTGTCACTTTAAAGGGAAACAAGTGAAAATTAGATTATTTATTATTTTGTTATCAAGCCTTTAACTCAGATTTATCATTTGTCACTCCAGTGCAGTCCACTCTGCTGCTCCCCATTTGTAAACAAAAAGTGATAACATCCCATTCATTGGTCACCTGATCATTGAGGCTTGTGACTGGCTGCAGCAGTCAAATGATCGGTATAGGATATAATTGATAACTTACTAAAGAAAATAAGGCAATTCATTAAGTTGTACGTTTTTAGTTATCCAATGTGATATCTTATTTGTCAGCCTATTCCTATACTCAGCCAGGTAAGGAAACTTCATGCTGCTCCTTAAAGTTGTTTAAATTTACAAAAAAACTTTTAATTATCACAAAACACTCCAATCCGTATAATAGAGTAATCTGGGTATAGGTCAACTCATAAATTAAACAGGAATTATTATATAAGAATTGAACTGACAGGGGAAAAATGACAGGGGAAGATAATAGTCCAATGCCATAACACATACTAAAACATTTCATCTTTACTATATCTGAGTTGTGATACTATTTGCTAAAGTTAATAAAAGGAGCCTCATGGGAACACTGACCTAATCAAGATGTATAATTGTGTGTCATATGTAAACGATAGCATCTATCCTAAACATGGTAATGGGTATCATTGTGAATTTACGAGCTGAGAAATTCATCACTGGAGGTTAATTATAATGTTTAGCAAACACAATCCCATGAGGGATGTGTATTCAAATATGCGTCTTCCTATGATCTAAATACAGAATGAACTGTTCTGGCGGCAATGTATATGGATAGCTGAGCAAAATTTGTCATTTACCTTAATGTGAATGGTAATAATTGGCAAACTGAAAATTTCCAGATCATAAGCAAAAGAAACCACTTTAACTGCCACGATGTACAGAAACCAATGATAAACAATAGTGTTATTATTTATCATTGATCATTGGGCGGCACGGTGGCGCAGTGGTTAGCACTGCAGCCTTGCAGCGCTGGAGTCCTGGGTTCAAACCCCACTAAGGACAACATCTGCAAAGAGTTTGTATGTTCTCTCTGTGTTTGCGTGGGTTTCCTCCGGGCACTCCGGTTTTCTCCCACATTCCAAAGACATACTGATAGGGAATTTAGATTGTGAGCCCCATCGGGGACAGTGATGATAATGTGTGGAATCTGTAAAGCGCTGCAGAATATGTTAGCGCTATATAAAAATAAAGATTATTATTATCTTGTGCTTTACATTGGCCAGTTATCAATATCATCACTCCAAAATAAGTAAATCATTGGACCAGTTGCTATGTATCTTAAAATGGTTGTAATAAATGCAAATGTTGTAGATTAAAATGAAAAAAAGAATTCTAATGAGTTAAACAGGAACTTTTAATGGGCCAAAAGTGTATATTTTATCCCTGCTGCTGCCCTGCTTAATAGTTGTTTTGTTTGATGTTTTATCTTTTTAATCTTTCATATGATTCCAGAGATAAGAACTTTTTATTAAGTGCAAGTTTTTACGATCTTTAACGCGGGGGCGCCGGATTCTGGGGGCATGTCTGCAGAGCATAATTACCTTGTGAGGATCACACCCTCAGTAGAGACTATCAATATTCAGACTGAGTAAAAAAAATCATATTTCTGCAACAATGTGGCAGTTTTTAAATATCAAAACAACTGAATACTTAGGCGAGCACCGGGAATGAAGTTAGACCAGAAACTAACCACTTTTGACCTGGTGACAGGTAATTCTTAATTTCCCTAACAGTTCAGCATCAATGCTCCATTGGTCCACTGCCAACAGGAGTGTTGGTGTCATCATCACTTCTGAAAAGCAAGCACCACTGGTGGAGCAGCAGGGCACTGCCACTGGAGAAGTGGGCATTTAACTGATAAGTGCTGAGGTTTTTCATTTTAGAACATTTGCTGCTAACAGCAGTAATTTTTTTACTCTTGGATAACCCCTTTAATCTCTGCAGATAGAACGTACAGGCAGGATATCATTGAACACTCCCCAAAACTTACTTATCAATGGATGCTAGAATCTTTCTTATAGCCTGCAGAATCTATATCTATCATAGATTAAAAGCAGGTATTCATGAAGATCAGCCGACATTCTGCAACTTACATTTGGGCATTACTGAGGCCGAATTACTCTTATTTACCTTAAAATGAAGCAGTCATTGCAGGAGAACTTGCAGCAGAATGTCTGTGTCTTGTCTAAATCTAGCTCCTCCCTCGTTCTTCCCTCTTCCTCGAACTTTATGAGCACCAACTGTCATCTTCTATGACAATAATGGGAAAATGCACATTCACTGAATACAGATTTTACCAACGAACTGATTAATTTGAAAGATAAAGATCAGTCCATGAGGAGAAAGAAGCAATTTCCTCTAATTAGATATATTACAAAGCAGCTTCTTTCATGTGTACTATTGATTTATGAAACAGAAATTAAAAGTCTCCTCTCCTTCAGACCCTGGGAACCACACGCTATATAAGATGACTGGGCGTATAAGATGACCCCCGTCTTATACAGCGGGCATATCCCAAATTCCATATTTTATATGGAAAAGTTGGGGGTCGTCTTATACGCCCAGTCGTCTTATACACCAGAAAATACGGTATATATATATATATATATATATATATATATATATATATATATATATATATATATATATATGTATTACTAGGTGTGTTCGCAACCCGGGGTCCACCGTGCAGGAGAGAAACCTGCTGCTGGCAAATGGTGACGCTATATGGCGGTATAAGCGAACTCTGTTAACTCCACAGAGTCGCTAGGAACAAGATGCTGTGCCCTCACAGAGGTACACAGCTAACAACCAAAGCAAACTGTGGTCATGCAGTCAGAGAAAACAGCCAAACAATTCCTCACCGGAGGTGCCGGTATTCTAGCGGCTTATTTCAGCCAAGGCCCTGAATACACTCATACAAACTCCTCACCGGAGGTGCCAGTATTCTAGGGACTTATTTCAGCCAAACCCTAACCGCATCCAGACATGACTACAATGGCACTGAGCTCATAGATATTGGTTTGATACATGTGAACCTTTTATATCTGCAGCAACTTCAGGACCTTCCTAGAGGACCAATGGGAGCTGCTACAGTACCTGAGCAACTTCAGGACCTTCCTAGAGGACCAATGGGAGCTGCTGCCATATCTGAGCATGTGACCCCCAACCTCCAATGAGAGGTCTTACCCTGTGCATGCTCAGAAGGGGAAAAGCAGGACTTAGTCCCAGAGATGTGTGCTTGCCACTGACCAGTACTGGCTACAAAGGAAGAGCCTGGAAGAACAGTAGTACCAGTCGCCCAGAATCAGCCCGAGCCAGACGCTGGGACCGACGTCTCTGCTGAGCAGGCTCCAGTGCGGCTGGAAAAGAATGGGAGACTGCAGCAGAGGTGGTTTGAGATTCCCCCTGTACAGAGGCTGGAACTCTACACCTAACACAAGTGGACCACAATTGTGAAGTTGAACGAAATTTATTGGTTATTTTACATTTTTGTGGAAATTCAAAAACTGAAAAGTGGGGCATGCAATATTATTCGGCCCCTTTAACTTAATACTTTGTTGTGCCACCTTTTGCTGCAATTACAGCTGCAAGTCGCTTGGGGTATGTGTCTATCAGTTTTGTACATCGAGAGACTGAAATTCTTGCCCATTCTTCTTGGCAAACAGCTCGAGCTCAGTGAGGTTTGATGGAGATCATTTGTGAACAGCAGTTTTCAGCTCTTTCCACAGATTCTCGATTGGATTGGGGTTTGGACTTTGACTTGGCCATTCTAACACCTGGATACGTTTATTTGTGAACCATTCCATTGTAGATTTTGCTTTATAATTGGGATCATTGTCTTGTTGGAAGATAAATCTCTGTCCCAGTCTCAGGTTTTATGCAGACTCCAACATGTTTTTTTAAAGATTGGTCCTGTATTTAACCATCTTCCCTGTCCCTGCTGAAGAAAAGCAGGCTAAAACCATGATGCTGCCACCACCATGTTTGACAGTGGGGATGGTGTGTTCAGGGTGATGAGCTGTGTTGCCTTTACGCCAAACACATTGTTTGGCATTGTTGCCAAAAAGTTCGATTTTGGTTTCATCTGACAAGAGCACCTTCTTCCACATGTTTGGTGTGTCTATTAGGTGGCTTGTTGCAAACTTTAAACAACATGTTTATGGATATCTTTGAGAAATGGCTTTCTTCTTGCCAGTCTTCCATAAAGGCCAGATTTGTGCAGTGTACGACTGATTGCTGTCCTATGGACAGACTGTCCCCCCTCAGCTGTAGATCTCTGCAGTTCATCCAAAGTGATCAAGGGCCTCTTGGCTGCATCTCTGTTCAGTCTTCTCCTTGTTTGAGATGAAAGTTTAGAGGGACGGCCGGGTCTTGGTAGATTTGCAGTGGTATGATGCTCCTTCCATTTCAATATGATGGCTTGCACACTGCTGTACTGCAAGCCTATCTACCTGTGAGATGGAAGCTGAAGCTGAGAGGAACCTGCAGATGTGTCAGTTATAACCACACACAGCTCTGCAGTGGGATCAGGAGAGCAGAAAGTGGCCATTACACACACCGGTAACATCCCCTTTCACATAAAATAAGATCTGGAGGCAGATTCTCATACAGATCAGTGTCTAATCCATAGCCCTGAACAGACGATTTACATACAGTATAAGAAAAACGTGGATTTATCTGGAATAAAATATCAGATTGTAGATATCAAGGTATCATTTTATTCAGCTTCCTATGACCTGAATGCACATATAGGTGGCTTAGGATGGTTGATCCAACTGACTGATTCCCTTTATGTTTGCTTGTGAAAGCTAGAAACATCTCTTACAAACAAGGTCATGAACTAAATTTGTATTTGCTTCAATACCTATCAAGACAAACCACACGATACATTCCCTTGACATCTGTATTTTGCATTTCAGCTTGCATTTTGGGAATAGTCATCCATTACAGGTACACATGATACCAAGAGCTGTGGACAAATATACATGTACTTAGCACTAAACTTTGCTAAAGATGATCACAAAATCACTGATCAGTCGCCAGAGTAGTGATCGGGAACTTGTGAAATGTCTGGAATGAGTCGTCTACATTTACTGTGCTTCTGTTTGAAGTTTAATTTGCAGCACAGGTAAATATATAAAACCTACACCCACATTAATGTCTCATTAGCTTGTAGACATTACGCATGGTACACAAAATATGATACCACGCAGAGTATAGGCACACTGTGAAAGAAAAAGGTCATTTTCTTTTATAATTGTACAATAAGCTCTTTATCATAATCCCTTCACAAACGGGCAACTTTCCATTTTTCCGATATTATTTTTCCCTCTACTTCTTCCATGAGCCATAACTTTGTTATTTTTCTATTGATGTATCTATATGAGGGCGTTCTTTTCTCGAGACGAGTTTTACTTTTGAAAGACACCATTACTTATACCATAAATAATGGGAAAACAAATCAAGTGGGATAAGATTGTGAAAAAAAATCAAGTGGGGTGAAATTGTGAAAAAAAAAATCAAGTTGGTTAAATTGTGAAAAACATGCAAGTTCACAATTTTTATTTGATCGTAATTCGAATGCCTATTTCTGCATTCAGGACCTGAAATTACGTCACGGCTTGCTGTGATTGGTCGCGTCGCGGTCACATGGGCGGCACGCAACCAATCACAAGCCGCGACGTAATTTTAAAAATGCGCGCGTTTCCTGCCTCCCGTGACGTCACGGCTTGTGATTGGTCGCGTCGCCCATGTGACCGCGACGCGACCAATCACAAAGCCGGAACGTAATTTTTAAATACTGAATGCCTAGAAGGACCTGAAAATTACGTCACGGCTTGCTGTGATTGGTCGTGTCGCGGCCACATGGGCGGCACGCGACCAATCAGAAGCCGTGACGTCACGGAAGGAAGGAAAAGCGCGCATTTTAAGCAAAGAACGCTGCCGGTTCCCTCGGTGAGGTCAAGGCTGCGTCGGAGAGGTGAGTATAGCAATATTTTTTATTTTAATTCTTTATTTTACACATTAATGTTGTTTCGATACCGATACCTGATACCACAAAAGTATCGGATCTCGGTATCGGAATTCCGATACCCGCAAGTATCGGCCGATACCCGATACTTGCGGTATCGGAATGCTCAACACTAAATATCACATGATCACAAGTATTCAGACCCTTTGCTCAGACACTCATATTTAAGTCACATGCTGTCCATTTTCTTGTCATCCTCCTTGAGATGGTTCTACTCCTTCATTGGAGTCCAGCTGTGTTTAATTAAAACTGATAGGACCTGATTTGGAAAGACACACACCTGTCTATATAAGACCTCACAGTGCATGTCAGACCAAGCGAGAATCATGAGGTCAAAGGAATTGGCCAAGGAGCTGAGAGACAGAATTGTGGCAAGGCACAGATCTGCCCAAGGTTACAAAAGAATGTCTGCAGTACTTAAGGTTCCTAAGAGCATATTAGCCTCCATAATACTTAAATGGAAGAAGTTTGGGACGATCAGAAGTCTTTCTAGACTTGGCCATCCAGCCAAACTGAGCAATCGTGGGACAAGAGCCTTGGTGAGAGAAGTAAAGAAGATCCCCAAGATCACTGTGGCTGAGCTCCAGAGATGCAGTAGGGAGATGGGTGATAGTTCCACAAAGTCAACTAGCACTACAGCCCTCCACCGGTATGGCCTTTATAGCACAGTGGCCCGACGGAAGCCTCTCTGCAATGCAAGACATATGAAAGCCTGCATAGAATTTGCTAAAAAACATATGAATGACTCCCAGACTATGAGAAATAAGATTCTCTGGTCTGATGAGATAAAGATAGACCTTTTGGAGATAATTCTAAGCGGTATGTGTGGAGAAAGCTAGGCACTGCTCATCATCTGCCCAATACAATCCCAACAGTGAAACATGGTTGAGGTGTTTTTCAGCTGCAGGGACAGGACGACTGTTTGGCAATGAAGGAAACATGAATTTGACCAAGTACAGAGATATCCTTGATGAAAACCTCTTCCAGAGTGCTCTGGACCTCAGACTTGGCCGAAGGTTCCAACAAGATAATGACCCTAAGCACACAGCTAAAATAACTAAGGAGTGGCTTCAGAACAACTCTGTGACCATTCTTGACTGGCCAAGCCAGAGCCCTGACCTAAACCCAATTGAGCATCTCTGGAGAGACCTGAAAATGGCTGTCCTCCAACGTTCACCATCCAACCTGACGGAACTCGAAAGAATCTGCAAGGAAGAATGGTAGAGGATCCCAACACCAGGTATGAAAAACTTGTTGCATGGCTGTACTAGCTCAAAAGTGTGCTTCTACTCAATACTGAACAAAGGATCTGAATACTTATGACCATGTGATATTTCAGTTTTTCTTTTTTAATACATTTGCAAAAATGTCTATATTTCTGTTTTTTCCAGTCAAGATGGGGTGCAGAGTGTACATTATGAGAAAAAAAAATGAACTTTTTTGAATTTACCAAATGGCTGCAATGAAACAAAGAGTGAAAAAATATGTATATTCACTTAAAATTTACTCTTACTTATTCACAGGAACAAAATAATTTTTTATATTTTCCAATGTTTCATTATGCTCACTTAGATGTGTTAATATGATCTGTAAGTACATACATTAAAAACATTTATATGTATATATATATTTATATATATATATATAAGCACACATATATACAGTATATATATATATATATATATATATATATATATATATATATATGTCTGTGTATATATATATATATATATATATATATTAAATTGCATGTTTGAGTCTAAAACTATCAATGATATTGAAGACTACTATGGTTGTTACATATCCTTATGATAACACGCTAAGTTACCACTTAATATATATGTTAATTGAAAACAATAAATCAGAAAGTGATGCTGGGAAATGTACTTCCATGCATTACTACAGCAGATGGGTTTCAGTATATAATGGCCATTAACCTTTCTGGTCACTATTTCTTAGGAGTGGTGATTTCCAATGATCTGACACACTCAAAAACAGCCGCATTATGAGGAAATTAATAAAAAAAGGAAAGTAATAAAAAATGCATTATACAAAGCTAATGGGCAAATGACTTCTCCAAGAAGTGATTCATCTGGCATGTCCTATCAGTTTGCTGAGGCTGCACACCAGTTATGGCTGAGCTCATCAAAACTGTATCTAGGGTACCAGCATTTCGAGGCATTTACTCCTGGAGGTTATTAAGAATGGAGACAAGATGCACAGCAGAAGAAATTAATTATGACATCTAGAGCCTTCAGTTATGTTACATAGGGTGCCCACATTCAAATAAGTAAATGTTTAAGAAAAATAATACAAGCTGTTGGCAATGTTAATCCATATAGCCAGGAGAGATACTCTTTGTTATTATGACAGCTCATTCTGCATCCTTGAATTTGGATTCAGCTGTATACATAGTTTGTGAACTTGAACAAGAGCCCAGATTTAAAGTCCTTCACCCTCTGGAAGGTCTTTTTTGGCACTGGTTACTTTGGTTCTTTGATTACAGCTCTTGATTTTTAGTAATATTGTAACATGATCCAAAAGAACACGTTTGGTTAATGGAGTTCAGTCTTTTGGCTCCAGTTGTGTCCCATTTGTTGATCCAGAGGGAAAATCTTTAGCGCTTTCAGTGAACAGATTCAAGTCCCTTCTCTGACCCACACCATTAAAAATTCTAGACTACAGTAAAATAATGTCAGTGTAATGGTTTACTTGGCTTCAAGAAGTGGGCAATATGCTTACTCAAAGAGAAACTTGCAAAAGCAACTAAAGTCGCCATACAGTTTTGCCCGACTTTCCCATACATGAAAGTGCTTGATCTGCCGAGCACGCTCATGTTCCCAATCAGAAAGCCACTGCCAAATATGTCTGTCTTATCTCTCAGAAAACAAAAGGATAGGCAGTACGAAATAGGACATGTCTGATCCTCATCTCCCCTGACATCAACTGTGAGAGGAGAGTTGGGGGCCCTCAATCAGGTTAGACTGTTGGTCAAACAAGCAATATTGTCATTTTTGGCCAGTGTTAGTCTAATTTGTCTTTGTGGAATTTACTAAAGCATCATCATAAAAGAGGACTTGTTACCACTCATGGAATGTCTGTTTTTGTAAATGCTTATTTTTCCAATGAAAAAACTATTTTGAAGAATGTTTTCTTAAAACTCTGTTGAAAAATATCTTCCTGTAAATGTATGAATACATTGAAAGCTGGGTGTCACTAGTGGGGTGTGTGTCACTGCACACTCTGACACTGGCCAATCAGTGCTGCAGTTATGGGACTATGCAGAACACACCCCATTCACATGGGTAATGGTACCACCCAGTTGAGCATTTATTCATTCACTTTCAGTAAGAATAAAAGAACTGTACAAAACTTAGTTATACAAAAAACAAAATCAATATTTCTGTTTCATTGGTAAAATTAGTTGTGAAGAGCTGAAGTTGTGCTTTGTAATAATCATCTAAGCAGGTTAACAATGCAACCACTTTTATTCCTTACATCCATGGTCATACAGCAATTCCGGGAAGAGAGTCACAATGCAATGTCCCCAGTCCACAAGATCCCATCCTGGGGCCAATAGTTCCACTGCCCCCGTACCAGGCAATACCCATTGTCTCCCAACTTTTAGTTGGACCACAGTTTTTGTATCTCCCGACAGTATAGTCTGTAGTCACAGTCCATGCTCTGTACCCCGACCATAGCACATGCCTCCTGCTCCTGCTGACAACAGTCCTTAAAGGGAACCTGTCACCCCAAAATCGAAGGTGAGCTAAGCCCACCAGCATCAGGGGCTTATCTACAGCATTCTGAGATTGAAAAAATGTTATTACAATGCACCAAATTATGGTGGAATCGTGCCTTTCTGGAGAAGTATATCTCCCGTAAACTTATTCCCCGTGGCTTACGAGTACATACAATCCCTGCGTTTCCGGTTGAGGTTGAGGATTTCATATTGCGGTGGGAAGAGGCATGCAGCAATTGCTTATTTACACTCATGCAGCTGTTGGTAGATTTAAATACAAAGAAAATTAATAACTTTGATCGGTCCATAGATGAGGCTCAGAAAAATCTTAGAAGTGACAGTTTGCCAGACAAGATGGCTGGCTTTGAACTACAGATTGAGAAGAGTCTTGACTCTTGTGCCAAGAAGATTCATGAGACACAAGGTGTTAAGATGCAAAGGGATGTTAAGGATTTTGCTAATAAGAATGTATACCATTGGAGAAAATCTAATGTACAGAACCTGCGATCATCTCGTGCCCCGTCATTGAATTCTCAATCTAATATAAGTGACTCGTCTGAATGGTCCAATTCATCAATGGCGACTCGATCTTGCTCTCGATCTAACCGTGTTAGAGATGCTAATTTCCATCCTTATAGACAAACTCAATATAGGTCTCCTGACCGTAAGAACAGAAATAAAAAGGTAATTAATTTGAGTTGTCATGTACTTACAGATAGTGATCTTTCTCTCCTTGGTAAAGGTTTTACCTTTTCACCTAAATCTCGCTTTGATATCTTTACCGCAACCAAGGACCTTCATCTCTTTGCTAGGTCTCTTCTCTTTAAAAGATATTTTTTGAACCCCATCTACATTCCTTGTTCCCCACAGAGGAAGAACAACTAGCCCTCCAGAACTTGGAGGATTTACATGCTGAGCACCACTTAGGAGAAGGAGGTAAGATTCCACCTTCAATTAGAATTAAATCCAAGAAGTTCCCCCCTCTCGCCACCTGCCCTAGCATTGATCTCTTTGTTTGGGTTGTCTCTGAGGATTTTCTCCATATCCCTGGGGGGATTGTCTGAGATAACCTGACCAGAGATGAGCGTGCTAGGTTGGACGTCCTGCGGGCTCTCCCTGAGGTGGTATTCAAACCCGCCGATAAAGGGGGTAACATCGTAATTTGGCCTACAGCTCTTTATGAAAGGGAAGCATTGAGGCAATTAAATAACAAAGCCTGTTATAAACGCCTTACATATAACCCCCTCTCATCATTCACTGGTCAATTGGTTAAAATTTTGAATACCGCAGTGAGGGATGGAGTTATCACTAAAGAACTGGCATTGGCACTTCAAGTGCAAGAACCTATAATTTCTACCATGTATTTGTTACCAAAAATACATAAAAATTTGGAGAGTCCCCCAGGACGTCCAATCATTTCTGGGCTGGGGAACTTCTTGGAGAACATCAATCGTTGGATTGATTCAAAATTGAAACCGTTGGTTGAGAATCTTCCCTCCTTCGTGCTTGATACTGGTGAGTTCTTGAAGAGGGTGGATGGCCTCCATTTGGACGATGACATGTTGATGGTTACTGGAGACATAGAATCTCTCTATACGAGAGATAGAATCTACGGAATGCTGTAGATAAGCCCCTGATGCTGGTGGGCTTAGCTCACCTTTGATTTTGGGGGTGACAGGTTCCCTTTAAGATAGTTCCTCACAATAGATAACATAACCGTAGCATGTGCATCAAGCCCTATATGGCAACAACAGTCCTTAAGAAGTTAAGATAGTTCTTCACATCCGCACAATAGATATCACGACCGTAGCATGTGTATCAAGCACCAGCCAACAGTCTATCTTCACTCTCCATAGGCCATCAATACAGTGCCCCAGGACCTCACCAACAGATGCTTGCCCTTCAGCATCGCTGCACCAACTGCCTCACTAAACATGTGGTTTATTGTTCTCCCTCTCCTGGTATCAGCATCCTGGATGGGCAGAATTGTTCACACCCTCCCTTAAACAGTTCCTTTTAGCTCAAAGAATGAAGAATATTCCAGAAGTCTAGTCTCCAGAATGTCTGCAGGATTGTGTATTAGAGATGCCCCCTGCCAAGAGGAACAAAGACACACATGCCTATACCAGATGCAGGACAGCAATGCTAATATAGGCCTTATGTATACCTGAGATCCAGCCTGCAGGTTTTCCTCTGCTTTCTGTCACTGAATGGAAACACTGATATACAGGAGAGATTTGAGTACCTTAAACTGACGAGCAAGTGAATCTCTAATAAACACAATAAGATTGACGTACCAGTTCTCTGAGCAGGAAAAGGTCCGTGGCCAGCTCCTCACACAAGTGTTTATTAAAATAGACAAATCAAGAAAGCTGATACCACATTAATAAAGAATGTAACATCAATGTACATATTTAGTGTAAAAATATATAACTGATCATGGTGCATACACAAACATAAATTCATACAGTACATAGACAAACACACGTGTGATGAAGTTAGGTAAACTGCCCAAAGTCTACATCATTTTGCCAATTAGGTTAGAAATACATTGAAAACTGTTAAGAAAAGTGTCAACTTGTGCTGCTACTTCTGCTACACCATGAATTTAGATTATATCAATTAACAATAATGAGTTTGTAAGATTTAGGGTGTAGAAAAGGGGACTAATCTCTCTTAAGGACATGTGGAAGAACTAGTTTGGTACTAGGATTAATATTGTACGTAGATTCTAATGAACTGTGGAATATCCCATTTCTATATACACACTATTATCTGTCAATTGCATAACATTAATTCGGAGGGGGGAAAACTGAGCTGTGGTGGCAGAACATGAACATGCAACATCAGATACCGAAATCTGTTCTAGCACATGACACGATGCTGCTCCAAGGAAAGCAGATTCATGATTTAGAACAGAATGAGAAGCCTTTACCATGCTTCAACTGATCCACCAGTATGTTGTGTGATATTTAAACAGACAGGGGGCAGTTTCTTTCATGCTCTGCATTACACTATGTTTCAAATCAATCTATTATCTATCTATCTATCTATCTATCTATCTATCTATCTATCTATCCATCCATCTATCTACAGTTGTGCTCAAAAGTTTACATACGCCGGCAGAATTTTTGCTTTCTTGGCCTTTTTTCAGAGAATATGATAACACTAAAACTTTCTCTCCACTCATGGGTAGTGGTTGGGTGAAGCCATTTATTGTCAAACTACTGTGTTTTCTTTTTTTAAATCCTATTGACGACCTAAAACATGATGGATGGATGGATGGATGGATGGATGGATAGATACTGTAGATAGATAGATAGATAGATAGATAGATAGATAGATAGATAGATAGATAGATCAGTTTTAAGTAAGTTTTAGTGTTCGGAAATCGGATGTTGACAGAGAGAGCCCCCTAGCCCTTATTATGGCCATGGTCCACTCATCCCTAATAATAATAATAATAATAATTAAAAAAAACAGACCAATGCACTCTTGCAAAATAAGGTTCAATGATAACTTTATTCTCACTAAGATAAAAAAAAAAAGACATCTCTCTGTTTACTGACTGAAGATCATTCTGTGTGGTATTACAGTAGCTTCTAGCATAAAACTGTACTAAATCTGGAGCACAGAACTTGTTGCTTGTGTTGAAAGGCTATGGCCAAGTACTATATAACTGGATGTTATTACGCACTATATGTACTAATCTATCACTTGTTTTACTGTATGCTATGCTAATGCGTTCATCATTCTATTTAGAAATTACTAAGTCAGAAAGTCAGAAAGTCAATTCTTCAATGTATATATATATATATATATATATTTATATACCGTGTATACATATATATATATATATATATATATATATCACACACACACACACACACATTATACAGTATGTGTATATGTATATCTACTCTATGCATGTAAATAAAATTCTAGCCACTGCTCTTCCAGCCAAAATCTACAATTTATCATATATTCTTAAAGCTGACACGGGAACTGCAGCCTTACAGCGGTCACTTTATGCTGAACAACAAAACAGCTAATTGGCAATTTACATAAAACAAATAAAATGGCCCAAATAATTCTACTTCTCTGAACTGCAGGCAAATATAAGTGTTCAGTGGTGCTCAGACAAATAATCACCCTATGCTACAAAACTTCTCCTACGGTAGGGTTAATGGGAGTTCTGGAAGTATTTGGAGCCTTCCAATACTTAGATAATACTTTACTTCTAACAGCTTCTTCACCAGGGGTAGAAATATTAATCGTGCAACATGTGCAGCCGCACAGGGGCCCAATAGGTTAGGGGGGCCACTTTCACCTTTAAACCAGCAAGTAGGTTTTGTTAAAGACACAAAGAGGGGCCCGTAAACTGTTCTTGCACAGGGGCCCTCTTCTGCCTGTGTCCGCCACTGTTCTTCACAATATGTAGGATACAGAATTTTAACACTGTAGTTACCAGATTGCATATCTAAAGTGGACAGTTTTGGAGGATTATTCCCATTCCCATGATAATTAGTGTAATTTTCATATAAAAATCTAGTAAGCAAAGTATAGTATAATATAATACGCATGCAGCAAGTTGTGCTTCATTTCCTATACAGTAATGAGATGCTATATGCAAATACCTAGAATAGTGCATCATGATTGCGCCATACTTGTGAGCAGATTACAAATGTCATCAGAATCTTACATTCTATCATCTCTCACATCATGCCTGGTCCCCAATACAGTTAAACACTATGAAAAGTCGTCTGACATAGAGAACAGTTAATGAGAACCACATTCAGATGCTTCTCGCAGATAAACCTTGGTAGGGGGCTTCCATGAGCATATTACATGTGGTATATTTGCATTGTAAAAATTAAACATGTGGCCCGAACATGTTGAGTACACACAAAGCTGCTTTAAAGTCGGCAAAGAATAAAAAGAAAGCTTCCAGTTGGTCAGCCGACATCAGAAAAGCCTAACTTGGAACAGAAAAATCCTGCAAATTCCTTGACCTTTCTGTCTGCAAATATCAGCTGTAAGGTGGTTTAAATGCCATATGCCCAAGTGTGCAGACGCCTGCTCTCATAATACTGCCATGAAGTGGTGTTTAAGAATTGGCAGTCTGTTCGTTTTCTGGTTGCAATGCACTATGCAGTAAAATGCTTCTATAATCCAGGCAATGTGTAAACCTGCGAACAATCAGACTTCAAATCTCCAGTACATTGCAAAATACAATTTATTAGCGGATCTAGCTAAGAAAAGATCCTTTCCTTGCATGGGTAATAACTATCAGTAATCACTGGCAAAGTACTGTAACTGAGGATTCTAAGTATCTTTTGTTACTTGATATCCACAATGATGTACTTCCATAACATGACTGTAATGTATACATGCTTATCAGTGAATTTGGAAAAATAGGCAATTTTATCTGCGGTAACACATATTTATTCATATTACACCTGAATCTACTGTGCAGACAGTAACTACAGTTTCTGTTAGGCGTCCTGCCAATGGTGTAAATAAAGACTGCCTAGCTGAAAGCTGCAGAATTCTTTTACATATATTTCTTTAGTTGGTATGTAGGAGACATATCATCTAAACATCTGCAGCTTCAATAATTTCTTCCTTTGAGTTTATCAATAAATGTAGGAAAAAGACATGGGACGCACCTTCAAATGTTATATATTGGTCTATCGTGAATATCAAACATTTTAAAGACTTTACATGAGGTTCCTAGTCATCATTTTGATGAAAGTATATAAGCCCATCCCTGGCTCTCTCAGGTGTAGCAGTCTATAGGGGCCGAATCTGCCATCACACTTCACCCTGATGCCAGGCAAAGTCCTCACAACTGTGGGTCACACCACAGCAGCAAAAGCCATCACATAGCACCAACCCTAAGTGAACTGATCTAGAAAAAACTTACCTTCCATGTGGTCTGAGAAAATATGTGGGACCAATTTTTTAGTCTCCTGCCAATTTAAAAATATCTGAACCAAGCGAGTAGAATGCTTATACCAAGGAAATAAAAAAGTGTAGTCGGGCTTGGGGTGCATAACCTGCAGCCCAGATAACCTTTGTGTGGCCCTAAACCATCTGCTCATAGAAATGAGAGTGATTGACCACATGTATTTTCCATGACATGAGTCGGAGAAGTTCTGTGGTGTGTAAAACCATAGACACAGGTATTTCTAAATGGTGTGTTGTGTGGTCATTTCTGGGACAGCCATATTTTACCAGAATTGGTAAGTTCTGACTCCTATAGCACAGACACAAGGTGAAGGTGAAGAAGTAGCCATGCATGAGTGCTGCCATAGTCATCGTAGTTTATAGGAGAAGAGAAACACTCAATTATTTCAGTGCCTGGCATATACTACAATGGAGTGAGCTAAATGCATGGTCTCCAGATTCCGTCATATTTACCAGAAAAATTGTATAGACACTATGAACGGAAAACCATGGAACCAATTAAAGTCAGTGAATACTTTAGGTGTTGTAATCTATCAAAGACAGACCCAAAATAAAAACGGAAATGTTACTACATACATGAACCAAGCCTAGCCTAATACAGTTTTTAGGGCACATTTCTTTACAGCATTTCTCAGAATTGGTTTATAAAGGTAAGGGGCAGGGATTTTTACGTGCCTTTTTAGCTCATATGGAACCTCTTTATATGTCTAAATTCAATAGCACTTTTTCTTTACCAGTTTATCATGAATTTTCTTAATATTTTACATTTATGACCTTTAAAGGTGATTTACATAGACTGTGCCTGGTTTATATTTCTGTTCTCCCTGACAGAACATATTTTAAATGCAGATGTTAACGTGTGCATATGACTATGTGACCAGTGACATGTCTGAGCCACATATATCCACAACTCAGCACGAGTTACTTAGACCATTAATTTTCCAGCCAACATCCATAGCAACTCTTATGTGATTGCGTTATGAAAGAAATGAGAGGAATATGTGCTTCTAGTTCTATGCAGGAACCATCTGTTCTATTTTTCTTAAAACTTAGCCGCAAATCTGTCAGTAAAACTGCTATCCCTTCCCGAGAGAACATTGCATAGTTATTTCAGATGTAAGTGTGACTGTTTTCTACTTTAAAATATGCTTTACAAATTCAGATGGTAGATGCTTATTAAATGTACTGCAAGTCAGCGATCTCTCTGATCTTTCCTTATGTTGTCTAGTTAGTCATCCTTCTAATGTTCTTACAAAATATCATTGTTCTGGTAGTATTTCCTACCAGTCACAGTAAATCAAGAGTATGCTACGGTTGAAAACACACGGAGATGGATAGGTTGAACCACTGAGAACAGTGCAAGAATGATAAATAATGGTATGGCTTATTGACTACATTTGACGGTTTTACATCAAAAACATTATTCTTATTAGCACCGGCAACACAGAAAAAACTGAAAATAGACAAAAGTGATAGTAAGTAGGAGGTTTGTTCTATACTCACTTAAAGAGAACCTATCAACAGAATTTTGTAATGTAAAGCAAAGACATGACCATAATGGTGCTGTAATACTGATTACACTGATACCTTTGGTGAAGAAATCCACTTTGTTGTTCTCCATTAATCACCATTTGAAGTTTTCTGCTAATTAGATTTCAGTGCACAGGGGCCGGACTGTGCACTGGGTCTTCTCCTCCCAGACTGATTCCCCGATCCCTCTGTCTTCGGTCTGTAATGACTGGCCTCCTTTGTTTGAAATCTCTGCCTTGACCTGTCCAGCAAAGACTGAAGGCAGGCAGAGGGGCTGGGGAATCACAGACAGGGAGGAGAAGACCCAGTGCAAAGTCCGGCCCCTGTGCACTGAAATCTAATTAGTAGATAACTTCAAATGGTGATTACAAAAGAACAACAAAGTGGATTTCTTCACCAAAGTTATTAAGGTAATAAGTATTACAGTGCCATTACAGCCAGGCGTTTAATTTATATTACAAAATTGTGTTGACAGGTTCTCTTTATAGTGATTTTGCTATGGAAGTTGGATGACTTAAATATTATGTCAGGAAGATTAAGGGAAGTCTCTTTTGAAAAATGATCAGCTGATCATTGTGGGTCAAGCATCCTTCTCCTCCATTGATAAAAGGAAGCTCCATGTGTATGGAAAAATGTAGCATTACATGGGGCCCAAAGGTGAGGTTAAAAAGTGAGTCACCATACAAGAAAACGGCTACATAAGTCCATTAGAGCGAGTACTACTTTATCTGTCACCTCTTTCTTTTGCTTCATAGTAGGATGTTCTGCGGAGCTGAAGTATGGAACGGCGTTGTCCAAAAGATTCAAGCTCATTAAGTCTTAGGGTTTTTCAGGTTCCATGATGATTGTTCTAATGTCCTTTACTAGCTATAAGTGATGAGCTAGTATGCTAGTTACTCAAGATTTCAGAGCATGCTCGGGTGATCTCAGAGTATTTTGGGCATGCACAGACATTTAGTTCATGTCGCCGCAGCTGCATGATTTGAGGCTGCTAGACAGCCTGAATACATGTGGGGATTGCCTGTTTGTTAGGGAATCCTCACATGTACTCAGGCTGTCTAGCAGCCACAAATCATGCAGCTGCGGTGACACAATCTAAATGTCCAAGCATGCCCAAAATACTCAGAGATCACCTGAGCATGCTCGGAAATCTGGAGTAACGAGCATACATACTCATCACTACTAGCTAAGCATAGCTCTAGAAATGGGTTTTGTCCTTTTCATTATTTGTACTAGGCTGAATATTTAATACACATTATACTTTTTTAATTAAAAATAAAAGCATCATTATTAGCAAGTGGGTGACGATTGAGTGCTGAAAGAAATCCAAATGTAGCATCATCTTTAAAAGGTTTTCCAAAGAAATGAAATATCTCTCCTCAATTTTGTCTGATACCGATTCTTTCAACTTTTCCTTTTCTCCCTTAGGCAAAATCAGTTGCTCAGACTGAGCTAATCTCCACAATAAGCCACGTCTTTGATTATAATTCCCAGTAAAGCACCACTGTGCCAGCCTGCAGGTTCATTTAAATACTTTGCCATAATATAAACTTGCTGGCATGTCTCAGGAAAGCTTGATCCAGAGAAGTAGGAGAAGGTTTTTCAAGGTCACAGTATACATGAACATTAATATAAGGCGTAGAAGTGGGATAGCATGGAAACATACATGCACATGTTAGTGCTAATGTACAGTACTATATGTTTCACATGTTTTACCCTAACATAAAACACTTAGTATATCTGTTTTGCATCTTGAATGACTGCATAAAACACATTAAATCTAACCATTAACCCTTCATGTAGCTAAAGTATTAGCTATTAGCTTTATTTCATCAATAGAGCACCCATCAGCAACAGATTCCTATATTTATAAAGGCATATGTTTAATATATATATTTTTTTTACTAAATGGTTGTGATGGTGGATGCCTGTAATGCTTGCCATCTGTTGGGTATAGTCTCCCATGGGGAAAAAAAGGATACATTTTTTTCTACTGGATGGTACAAGAACATATTGCATTAATGTAATGATATATGAGTTAATGCAATGCAAGAAAAGCTAAGAGTGGACACATTGGTGGTTCTCTTATGGATGGAAGAACATACTTCAGTTTTAGTTCTCTCAAAACTACCATTTCTCATTTGCTTCTTCAGCAGATGAATAAAGATCATTAACTACTGAGAATAAACACACAGGTAGAAAAAATGGAAGTAAATGAACACATGGTTAAACAAGGATCAGTAAAATAAATGGAGAATATTAGAGATAAGTGATTAGCGAGTGTACTCGTTTCTCGGGTTTTCCCAAGCACGCTCAGGTGTCCTCTGAGTATTTATGACTGCTCGGAGATTAAGTTTTCATCAGGGCAGCTGAATGATTTACAGCTACTAGCCAGCTTGATTACATGTGGGGATTCCCTAGCAACCAGGCAACCCCCACATGTACTCAGCCTGGCTAGTAGCTGTAAATCATTCAGTTGCCGTGATGAAAACTTAATCTCCGAGCAGTCATAAATACTCGGAGGTCACCCGAGCATGCTCAGGAAAACTCGAGCAACGAGTACACTCGCTCATCACTAGAGATGATTAAATTGATTCAACAACAATAGAATTTGAGTAAAATTTCTAATAATTTGTCATATTAGAACAATTTTCAATGGCCACTGGTATATTAAAATTGCATCAGCCAGCGAAGGCTCAAATGTTCTCAGGAATGGACAGGAGGACTTCCTTATAATGTTTGCAGCTATCAAATCACATGTTATAGCACAGCCAATCTGGAAAGACAATCATAGCCTGTGTAAAAGCAGAGACAGAGAATGCAGCAGCCATTTTGTGGTGAATTGAGAAAGTGAGTGGACAATATAGCTCAAAGCTAAGCCAGTGAGATAGAGAAAGCCATAAAACAAATTCTACATAAAGTGTTTGAAAAGCAGTGAAGAATAGTTATGATTTATTTACCAAAAGCCTTATACACTCCTCAATATTAAAATTGCAACACCAAGACCAATGAAGTCTCAGATATGTTCTTGGGTGGACAAGTATGGAGACACTGCAAGTGTTAGTTGAACGTTTGGACTACACAGGATACTCACAGTATCATGAACAAAATGCATTCTTGCTATGATATGCTGCAATATTGCTTTGTGAACACTGTGGAAAAATTGCTGAACTATTGGCTCAATGACCAATTCAATACAACACCGAGCTTTTAATATACCTGAAATTAAAACTGGGGGGGGGGGAGAACAAACTCCAAGAGATAGCCAAAGTCTATAAAAATGCTTTATTGTGTAGGGCATAAAGGTGGTGACAGCAACAAGTAACCACCAAACAAACTAAAAGCAGGGGCACTGGGAACCCAAAACATGCCTTTAGGGTATAGAATAAATGTAATAGTTATAGTTATTAACGGGCGGAAAAATTAATATAACACAACCTCTATAGAATATATGGAGGTAAGTACCATACAAAGTTTACATATGAATGAATGTCATCCCAGCTCCACAAGGGATCTGGATATATTAGAACATACAATCAGCATAACATACGGTAAAAAAGTAAATAATACATCACCCAAATAAGATCAGCTAGTGCAGGCAGATAGGGGGTCCCAGCGCCCGCCCCAATGCGCGTTTCGGGAAACCTTCGTCAGGGTGCCCCTGGCATGTTTTGGTTTCCCAGTGCCCCTGCTTTTAGTTTGTTTGGTGGTTACTTGTTGCTGTCACCACCTTTATGCCCTACACAATAAAGCATTTTTTATAGACTTTGGCTATCTCTTGGAGTTTGTTCTCCCCCCCCCCAGTATGTTCATACTTTGATAGCTAGTCTATCATTTTTTGATATCCATGGCAAGAATTTTATTTGGACAATTAACTACTAATTTATGTGACGTTATATTTTTTACAATTGTCCTCAATCATGTTTAACATCTTGTTGCCTTATGTCGCCTTCTTAGTTAGTTATTTCTGAAATTAAAACTAAAGAAGTCCAACATCATGTCACCCTACACCATGAGATTGGGAATAGAGTTGGTGTGACATTCCCTTGTAAAGGCCTTTTGTAGCTTCCATTTCCATTTTTCTCTGTACCATGTTAGCCTTTGAGGGAAGTTACATGAGATCAATGTAACATTTGATGCTGTACATCTGGCTTCTAGCCTAATGTCATGCAAACATCTTATGAAGGTTTGTGTAGCCACTGTTTCACATCTTAAGCTTGAAATGTGATATACAATTTCATTTACAGTACAGAATGGATCACTACGGCCCATTTCTCTAATCCAATGATCTATATGATCAGAGGTTCACCTTGGAGCTTCTGTTGCTGTCAATCCAGTTCATCACAGTTCTCTCAATTACTGGGACACAAAATGTTCAGCAATGCTGACATCTCGGCCTATGCACACTAAGATCTGCCGGAATGATAAATTTAGGTCTCTCGGGTCAAGGATTCGTTCTTTGACAGGTAGAGATAGCTGGCTTGTCAGCAAACAAAATGCATTGCACAAACAGCCCACAAGACTCGATCCAATTTTTGAGGTTTTGAGTGTCTAAAAAAATGGCTTTCAATCTGGTTTCTATGCCTTTCCCATGTGCCACGGATTGGAGCTAGGTGCCTGAAAATGTGGGTATTTGCAGATCTATCTAACGACTTGACATTTTTAGTGTTGCAATTTTAATGGTGAGAAATGTACTTTGAGGTCACTTTGAGTTTACTAGAACTAAAAAAAACTAAGAGGTTGGAGACCATTTGTTTTTCCCACTAATTAGGGCTTGCTCATGCTGGAGTGCAGCCAGCCTATATCTCCGACGAGCGCTATCCGATATTTCATAGGATAGCACTAGCTCCAATATTATACTATAGAGCAGTGCTGAATAGCATTTATTTTCTCATGCTGAATCGGCATGAGAAAAACTTTGTTGCATGCTGCAATTGGCAGCAATGTCATCCGAATGCAATGCGATTGCCCCAGACGACAGCAAAGGAAGAGATGGAGAAATTACTTTCTCTGTCTCCTCTGCATCGCTGCTCCGATTCTCTCATGTGAGAGGATCAGAGCACTGACAATTGTCTCACGCTCGCAGCAGAGTTTGAGCCGAGTGTGATTAGCATATTGTGTTTGATGCTCTCGCATCAGATGCAATATGCTAATGTGACCCCAGCCTTACAATTCAGTAAAATAGTGGCTGGCTGTCATTATGCTGCATTTCCACAAAGGCAATTGCAAAAAAAACCCTATTATTTGCACCATTTAATTAACATGTGGCATCCACTTTGATTTCTAACATACTTTCTACTATAGTATCCTACAACCATTACAGTGTTTTATAGAGAATATGATTCACACGGACAAGCGCTTTAGAGATGTCAGCCCAGTGCACTCATATAAAGGTGGAATTCAGATCTTACACAAAAACCTAACAGCCATAATTGATGTTCTACTTATTGCAGCTCTTCTTCTGATGTTTCATATCTCTAAGACAAGTTATTATACCTTTGGAGATTTGGTGTGTTCACTCTACAATAAATAAGGAAAAGCAAGATACTTTATATTGAATTTAACAGTGTGAAAGAGCTCTACATGTAAATGGATATTGTAGTATAATAATACTACATGCTTGCCACTTACATGTTTATTATTAAATGATATGACCAGTACCACTTGTAGGCACCTCCAAAAAAGCTAAAACGCCAGGTGCGACAACACTTGACACCAATTATTACCCTGACTCATATTATACTTTCAGGCAGGGGCGTATTGATGGGGGTAACAGAGAAGAGACGGGCCATGTGGGAGGGGGTCATATCAGGAAGGAATCCAGAATGGGGGGCATACAGTGGCATGTAAAAATGTTGGCACCCCTTGTCAAAATTACTGCTATTGTGAACAGTTCAGCAAGTTGAAGATGAAATGATTTCTAAAAGGCCTAAAGGTAAAAATTTTAAATTTCGTTTGCATTTTAAGCAAAAAAAAAAATATATATATATATATATACACTCACCGGCCACTTTATTAGGTACCCCTGTCCAACTTCTTGTTAACACTTAATTTCTAATCAGCCAATCACATGGCGGCAACTCAGTGCATTTAGATATGTAGACATGGTCAAGACAATCTCCTGCAGTTCAAACCGAGCATCAGTATGGGGAAGAAAGGTGATTTGAGTGCCTTTGAACGTGGCATGGTTGTTGGTGCCAGAAGGGCTGGTCTGAGTATTTCAGAAACTGCTGATCTACTGGGATTTTCACGCACAACCATCTCTAGGGTTTACAGAGAATGGTCCGAAAAAGAAAAAAAATCCAGTGAGCGGCAGTTCTGTGGGCGGAAATGCCTTGTTGATGCCAGAGGTCAGAGGAGAATGGGCAGACTGGTTCGAGCTGATAGAAAGGCAACAGTGACTCAAATCGCCACCCGTTACAACCAAGGTAGGCCTAAGAGCATCTCTGAATGCACAGTGCGTCGAACTTTGAGGCAGATGGGCTACAGCAGCAGAAGACCACACCGGGTACCACTCCTTTCAGCTAAGAACAGGAAACTGAGGCTACAATTTGTACAAGCTCATCGAAATTGGACAGTAGAAGATTGGAAAAACGTTGCTTGGTCTGATGAGTCTCGATTTCTGCTGCGACATTCGGATGGTAGGGTCAGAATTTGGCGTAAACAACATGAAAGCATGGATCCATCCTGCCTTGTATGGAGCATCTTTGGGATGTGCAGCCGACAAATCTGCGGCAACTGTGTGATGCCATCATGTCAATATGGACCAAAATCTCTGAGGAATGCTTCCAGCACCTTGTTGAATCTATGCCACGAAGAATTGAGGCAGTTCTGAAGGCAAAAGGGGGTCCAACCCGTTGCTAGCATGGTGTACCTAATAAAGTGGCCGGTGAGTGTATATATATATATATATATATATATATATATATATATGTAATTTTCAATTTAAAAATTCAAAAAAGGAAAATAGGTCAATGCAACAGTTTGGGCACTCTTGAAAGTTTGTGTGCTCAGATAACTGTGACCAAGGTTTCAGACCCTAATTACCCTGATAGGGTTATGGCTTGTTCACTATCACCAATAGGAAAGGCCAGGTGAAGCAAATTTCCCAGCGTTATAAAACCCAGCCTCCTCGAATCTTGTGCCAAAAAAACAGCAGCCATGGGTTCTTCTATGCAGCTGCCTAGCACTCTGAAAAGGAAAATGGTGGAGGAACACAAAGCAGGAGAAGGCTATAAGGAGATAGCAAAGCTTTTTCAAGTTTCCCTTTCTTCAGTTTGAAATGTAATTAAGAAATGGCAGATAACAAGAACAGTGGAGGTCAAGAAAATACCAAGCATAATTTCAGTGAGAGCTGCTTGTAGGATTGCTAGAGTGGCAAATCAGAATCCCCGCTTGACTGCAAAAGACCTTCAAAAAGATTTAGCAGACTCTGGAGTTGTGGTACATTGTTCTACTGTTCAGAAACCTGCACCAATATGGCTTTCATGGAAGAGTCATCGGAAGAAAACCTATCCTGCGTCTTCACCATAAAATTCAGTGTCAGAAGTGTTATGATTTTCCCAATGGCAGAGAAATCAAAAATAACAAACGGACTAGCTCTTGGGTGATGGAAACTAAAGTGACCGTGACCTGAACCTGACACAACACTGGAAGTAGCCGGGGAGTGTTTCCTACGATGCCCTAGACACCACGCGCCAGCCGGAGATCTAACTACCCCTATCAGAGGAATATACAGGCCTGCCTTACCTCCAGAGATGAACCCCAAAAGGAGATAGCAGGCCCCCACAAATATTGACGGTGAGTCAAGAGGAAAAGACATACGTAGGATGAACAGCAGATTTAGCACAGTGAGGTCCGCTTACTAGATAGCAGAAGTACAGGAAAGAGTTACTTCACGGTCAACTTCAAAACACTACTCAAAAACACCATCCTGAAATTACTTTAAAACTCCAGTGACAACTCATGCCACTGGAGTGGCAATTTCAGTCCACGAGAGCTTCCAGCTGCAGAGAGTCACATTGCAGATAGCTGGACAAAAAATAACATTAACTAGGAACAAAATTCAACTTAGCTGAACTGGAACTTGAGGCAGGAGAATGCAACAGAATGCTACTGATACATTGTTGGCCGGCATCGGACCAGCAGCCAAGCAGCCTTAAATAGGAAACTCCCCTAATGGGTGTCAACAGGTGATCAAGGATAGAAGAAAGCAAATAAGTGGCAATACCATAAAACACCACCGGGGGAGCCCACAAACAGAATTCACAACAGTACCCCCCCCTTAAGGAGGGGGCACCGAACCCTCACCAGAACCACCAGGGCGATCTGGATGAGCACTATGGAATGCATGAACCAAATCAGGAGCATGAACATCAGATGCTGTCACCCAAGAATTATCCTCCTGACCATAGCCTTTCCACTTAACCAGATACTGAAGTTTCCGTCTGGAAACACGGGAGTCCAAGATCTTTTCTACCACATACTCCAACTCACCCTCAACCAGCACAGGAGCAGGAGGATCAGCAGACGGAACAACCGGCACCTCATACCTCCGCAATAATGACCGATGAAAAACATTATGAATAGTAAAAGATGCTGGGAGGTCCAAACGAAAGGACACAGGATTGAGAACCTCCAGAATCCTATAAGGGCCGATAAACCGAGGCTTAAACTTAGGAGACGAGACCTTCATAGGAACAAATCGAGAAGACAACCAAACCAGGTCCCCAACACAAAGACGAGGACCGACACGCCGATGACGATTAGTGAACTGTTGAGTCTTCTCCTGGGACAACTTCAGATTGTCCACAACCTGTCCCCAAATCTGATGCATTCTATCAACCACAGCATCTACTCCAGGACAATCCGAAGATTCCAATTGACCGGACGAAAAGCGAGGGTGAAACCCTGAATTACAAAAAAATGGAGAAACCAAAGTGGCAGAACTGGCCCGATTGTTAAGGGCAAACTCTGCCAATGGCAAAAAATCAAGCCAATCGTCCTGATCAGCGGACACAAAACACCTCAAGTAAGTCTCCAAGGTCTGATTAGTACGCTCAGTCTGGCCATTAGTCTGAGGATGGAATGCAGACGAAAACGACAAGTCGATGCCCATCCTGGCACAGAACGCCCGCCAAAATCTAGACACAAACTGAGTACCCCTGTCAGAAACTATATTCTCAGGAATACCATGCAAACGCACAACATTCTGAAAAAATAGAGGGACCAGCTCAGAGGAGGAGGGCAATTTGGGCAAAGGTACCAAGTGAACCATCTTGGAAAAACGGTCACACACCACCCAGATGACGGACATCCTACGAGAAACAGGAAGGTCAGAAATAAAGTCCATAGAGATGTGCGTCCAAGGCCTCTTAGGAATAGGCAAGGGCAACAACAACCCGCTGGCCCGGGAACAGCAGGGCTTAGCCCGAGCACAAACATCACAAGACTGCACAAAAATACGTACATCTCGAGACAAGGAAGGCCACCAGAAGGACCTAGACACCAGATCCCTGGTGCCAAAAATTCCAGGATGACCTGCCAACGCGGAAGAGTGAACCTCCGAAATAACTCTACTGGTCCAGTCATCAGGGACAAACAGTCTACCAGGCGGACAGCGATCAGGCCTATCCACCTGAAACTCCTGCAAAGAGCGCCGCAGGTCTGGGGAGACAGCTGACAATATCACCCCATCCTTCAGGATGCCAGTAGGTTCGGAATCACCAGGCGAGTCAGGCTCAAAACTCCTAGAGAGGGCATCCGCCCTCACATTCTTAGACCCAGGCAGATATGAGACCACAAAGTTAAATCGAGAGAAAAACAACGACCAGCGCGCCTGTCTAGGATTCAGACGCCTGGCTGACTCAAGATAAATTAGATTTTTGTGGTCAGTCAAGACCACCACCTGGTGTCTAGCACCCTCAAGCCAATGACGCCACTCCTCAAATGCCCACTTCATGGCCAAGAGCTCCCGATTTCCAACATCATAATTTCGCTCAGCGGGCGAAAACTTTCGAGAGAAAAACGCACATGGTCTCATCACTGAGCAGTCAGGACCTTTCTGCGACAAAACTGCACCTGCTCCGATCTCGGAAGCATCTACTTCAACCTGGAACGGGAGCGAAACATCAGGCTGGCGCAACACAGGAGCAGAAGAAAAGCGGCGCTTAAGCTCCCGAAAGGCCTCCACAGCCGCAGAGGACCAATTAGCAACATCAGCACCCTTCTTGGTCAAATCAGTCAAAGGTTTAGCAATGGCAGAAAAACCCGCTATGAATCGGCGATAGAAATTAGCAAATCCCAAGAATTTCTGAAGACTCTTTAGAGAAGTAGGTTGTATCCAATCACAAATAGCCTAAACCTTAACAGGGTCCATCTCCATAGATGAAGGGGAAAAAATATATCCCAGAAAGGAAATTCTCTGAACCCCAAAAATACACTTTGAGCCCTTCACAAATAGAGAATTAGCTCGTAAAACCTGAAAAACTCTCCTGACCTGTTGAACATGAGATTCCCAGTCCTCCGAAAAAATCAAAATATCATCCAAATACACAATCATAAATTTATCCAGATATTCACGGAAAATATCGTGCATAAAGGACTGAAAAACGGAAGGGGCATTCGCGAGACCGAAAGGCATTACCAAATACTCAAAATGGCCTTCAGGCGTATTAAATGCGGTCTTCCACTCATCCCCCTGCTTAATCCGCACCAAATTATACGCACCACGTAGATCGATCTTAGTGAACCACTTCGCCCCCTTTATGCGAGCAAAAAGATCAGTCAGTAAAGGTAACGGGTACTGGTATTTAACAGTAATCTTATTCAGAAGTCGATAGTCGATACAAGGTCTCAATGAACCATCCTTTTTACCCACAAAGAAAAACCCTGCCCCCAATGGAGACAAAGAGGGGCGAATATGACCCTTTTCTAAAGATTCTCTGATATACTCCCGCATAGCAGTATGTTCAGGTACAGACAAATTAAACAAGCGACCCTTAGGAAATTTACTACCGGGAATCAACTCAATAGCGCAGTCACACTCTCTGTGAGGGGGGAGAGAATCAGTTTTAGGCTCCTGAAAGACATCATAAAAATCTGACAGAAATGCTGGGATCTCAGAGGGAGTAGATGAAGAAATGGGAACCAAAGGTGCATCCCCATGAATCCCCCGACATCCCCAACTCAGCACAGACATTGATCTCCAGTCCAAGACTGGATTATGAATTTGTAACCATGGTAATCCAAGTACTAATACGTCATGTAGATTATATAACACAAGGAAACGAATAATCTCCTGATGGTCTGGGGAAAGATGCATAGTCACTTGTGTCCAATATTGTGGTTTATTGCTAGCCAAAGGTGTAGAATCAATACCCTTTAAGGGAATAGAAACCTCCAGAGGCTCTAAATCAAACCCACAACGCTTGGCAAAGGACCAATCCATGAGACTCAGAGCGGCGCCAGAATCCACATAAGCATCCACAGTAACAGATGATAAAGTACAAATCAATGTCACGGACAAAAGAAATTTAGACTGCAAGGTACCCATAGAAAAAGATTTATCAACCTTTTTATCAACCTTCTTTATGCGTTTAGAGCATGCTGATATAACATGAGCTGGATCTCCACAATAGAAGCACAACCCATTTTTGCGCCTGTAATTCTGTCGTTCGCCTCTAGACAATACACTATCGCATTGCATATGCTCTGGTGCCTTTTCAGAGGTCACCGCCAAATGATGCACAGGTTTTTGCTCAGAAGATACCGCCATATGGTGCACAGGTTTTTGCTCAGAAGATACCGCCATATGGTGCACAGGTTTTTGCTCAAAAGATACCGCCATATGGTGCACAGATTTTTGCTCAGAAGATACCGCCATATGGTGCACAGATTTGCGCTCCCGTAAACGCCGATCAATCTGGATAGCCAATTTCATGGCATCATTCAGACCTGTAGGCACAGGGAACCCCACCATGACATCCTTCACGGCATCAGAGAGACCTTCTCTGAAATTAGCTGCTAGAGCGCACTCATTCCATTTAGTAAGTACCGACCATTTACGAAATTTCTGGCAGTATATCTCAGCTTCATCTTGCCCTTGGGAAAGAGCTATCAAGGCTTTCTCAGCCAAAATCTCTAAATTAGGTTCTTCATAAAGCAACCCCAAAGCCAGAAAAAACGCATCTACATTTAATAACGCAGGATCCCCTGGTGACAATGCAAATGCCCAACTTTGTGGGTCACCCCGCAATAGAGAAATAACAATTTTAACCTGTTGCGCAGGATCACCAGCAGAGTGAGATTTCAGAGACAAAAACAATTTACAATTCTCTCTGAAATTCAAAAAACGGGATCTGTCTCCGGTAAAAAATTCAGGCATAGGAATCTTAGGTTCAGACATTGGAGCACGTATAACAAAATCTTGTAAGTTCTGGACCTTTGTAGCCAGGTTATTCAGACCTGCAACCAAACTCTGTGGATCCATGATTCAAACAGGTGTAACCAAAGCCATTCAAAGATTAAGAGGAGAGGAAAAAAAAAGGCTGAAGACTGCAGTTTAAGCAAGGAGTACAAATAAGCACTAAGGTGCACTTTCCAAACACAGAAGGAAAAAAAAAAAACCTTTTCATATCCTTTCCTGCTTTAGTGCATAGTTTTAACACATGAGGCCGGCCAAACTGTTATGATTTTCCCAATGGCAGGGAAATCAAAAATAACAAACGGACTAGCTCTCGGGTGATGGAAACTAAAGTGACCGTGACCTGAACCTGACACAACACTGGAAGTAGCCGGGGAGTGTTTCCTACGATGCCCTAGACACCACGCGCCAGCCGGAGATCTAACTACCCCTATCAGAGGAATATACAGGCCTGCCTTACCTCCAGAGATGAACCCCAAAAGGAGATAGCAGGCCCCCACAAATATTGACGGTGAGTCAAGAGGAAAAGACATACGTAGGATGAACAGCAGATTTAGCACAGTGAGGTCCGCTTACTAGATAGCAGAAGTACAGGAAAGAGTTACTTCACGGTCAACTTCAAAACACTACTCAAAAACACCATCCAGAAATTACTTTAAAACTCCAGTGACAACTCATGCCACTGGAGTGGCAATTTCAGTCCACGAGAGCTTCCAGCTGCAGAGAGTCACATTGCAGATAGCTGGACAAAAAATAACATTAACTAGGAACAAAATTCAACTTAGCTGAACTGGAACTTGATGCAGGAGAATGCAACAGAATCCTACTGATACATTGTTGGCCGGCATCGGACCAGCAGCCAAGCAGCCTTAAATAGGAAACTCCCCTAATGGGTGTCAACAGGTGATCAAGGATAGAAGAAAGCAAATAAGTGGCAATACCATAAAACACCACCGGGGGAGCCCACAAACAGAATTCACAACACAGAAGTATGCAAAAGAATATTTAAAAGAGCCTGATGCATTTTGGAATCACGTCTTGTAGACCTATGAGGTTAAAATAACACTCTTTGGCCACAATGCTCAAAGGTATTTGTAGAGAAAAAAGGGCCCCAAAATTTCAGGAAAAGAGCATCTCGCCAACCATTAAGCATGGGGGTGAATCAATCATGCCTTGGGGTTGTTTTGCAGCCAATAGCTTGGGGAACACTTCATACATAGGGGAGCACGGTGGCTCAGTAGTTAGCACTGAGGTGGTGTGATGGTGTGATATGCTATGTGGGTATCATTTTTGTGTATATTTCTATTTTACTTATTTTCATGGTGTTCGCTTGTAGAAGGAGTTATTTGCTAATTGATGAATGGCTGTTGCTGCCATCTGATATCAGCCCCCACAGATCTGTATTGTTTGCTCATATGCTAATGACATGTAGACCTAGCTTGTGGAAACAATGAGCCCTTGATACCTTCCCCCTCCTGACCTGTGAATGAGAAGGGAGACTTAAAATATCAGTGAGGTGAGACACAGATCAGTCCTGTGTGGAATGATGATGTGTTCTCAGCATCTCAGAGAGAAAGAAGAGTATATGGACTATGCTATCCTCTGCTGGATTGCTGGACTTTTATCCTGTTACTGAACTGCATTCATGTTCTGGACTATTTTATCCTTTGTGTGGTGGATCGTACCCAGACCTTTCGTATTTTTTGCCTAAATAAAGGTCTTGGGATTGTTCACTCTTTCCTGGCTCTGTTGATTGTGTGATACCGGAGAAGGACCCCATGACAGGTGGGTTCCTGGGTTTAAATCCCACCAAGGACAACATCTGCAATGAGTTTGCATGTTCTCCCTGTGTTTTCGTGGTTTTCCTTTGGATTCTCCGCTTTCCTCCCACATTCCAAAGACATACTGATAGGGAATTTAGATTGTGAGCCCCAATGGGGACAGTGATGATATTTTCTGTAATGCACTGTGGAATTAATGGCGCTAAATAAGTGAGTAACATAAATACATAGAGGGAAGAATTAGTTCGATGAAATTTCAACAAATTCTTGATGTAAACCTAACACCATTTGTGAAAAAGCTGAAGTTGAAAAGATGATGGCTTCTATAAATAGATAATGATCCTAAACACATGTCAAAATCCACAATAGACTACCTCAAAAGGCACAAGGTGAAAGTGTTACAATGGCCCTCACAGTCCTCTGATCTGAATATCTTTGAAAATCTAAACCTCAAAATAGCAGTGCATGCACGACAACACGGGAATCTCATAAGACTGGAAGAATTTTGAAAGGAAGAATGGATGAATATCCCTCACACAAGAACTGAAAGACTATTGGCTGGCTACAAGAAGCATTTACAAAAACTGTGATCCTTGCAAATATGGGGTGCTACTAGGCACTAACCATTCAGGGTGCCCAAACTTTTGCATTAGTCCATTTTCTTTTTTGTAATTTTTAAAATGTATAAGATGAAAATATATTTTTTTGCCTAAAATACAAAGGAAATGTATAATCTTTAACTTTAGGTCTCTAAGACATAATTCAATCTTCAACTTTGCTTAACTGTTCATAGTAACAGTAATTTTGACCACCAAAAAATGTACATGGCACTGTATATACCAGGATGGGGGACACATATACCAGGAAGGGGCCCAGGATGAGGGACATATATTCCAGGAAGAAGGGCTTAAATAAAAGGAAGGAACCCAGAATGGGTGGCATATATAACAGCATTTAACCCTAGAACGCATACCCACAGAAATCTACACATTCATGCACCTGGGGCCTTTTAGGCCTGTTTACAATTATCATGGAATAACTCAAATAAAAATACTTTTCAAAATTTATTTTACAATTGCAAGGTAAGGATGCATTCCAACTAGCGCTGGGGTCCGCCAGGAGGGGAGCCGTAATGGATCTGACCTCCTGGTGACCCCAGCTAAGGCTGGCAGAATCCTGGAGTTACCAGGAGGTCAGATCCATTATGGATCCCCTTCTGGCGAACCCCAGTGCTACTGGGAACACAGCCTAAGATGTGTATATTTCAAAACATAATTATGTGCATAAAACAACAAAAAAGTAAGTAAACGGGCACGCCAAATATAGGCATTCTATATGCAATTTTTTTATGAAAACATTTTTTGGTTGTAGCAAACTTGATGCAGGAATATTTATTTGTAACTTTACATATTCCCCCGACAATTCTCGAATATTATTTTTTCGGCTGAATGTTCCTTGCATACATTTTGTCCGCAAGTAGAACAGAAACGCTCCGATTTTCTTTCCTTCTTTGCTGGACAAATATAGCAGCGCTTTCTTTTTTTTCTCTTTGCTCTGGATGTTCCAGAAAGCGTATTCCACATCGAATCATTGCCTCCGTAATTTGCCTTGATAAGCAAATCTGTGTATCACATGTAAACCTAGTACAGGCCTAAAAGGCCCCAGGTGCGTGAATATGGGGTAGTCCCAAAAAAAGGTTGTTATACCGAAATGTTTGTAACATAAAAATATATGAATAACTGGAAATTACTAACAACTATATACCTGAGGATTACCTAGATTTTCAAAATTCTAAATAAAGTACTTTTACAGAAAATAGAACACAAGTAACCTGGCAGGCCTGCGAGGCCCCAGGTATGCGTTCTAGTTAATAGAGATAGCTATCTTCTGAACACTTTTGTTCAGGTGTTTTTCCTCCAAGATTATATCTGTTCTCAATAGGGAGAATAGAATAAGTTGCTGCAAAACACCTCAGGCATGGATAGGGCATGCTGAAATCTGACTTCCCTTCCCTATCTTACACCTGACATCTGCTATTGGAATTGGGACAACACTGCACAAATTAGTCAGCCAGTACTATCAGAATCATTAGGTTTGGCCAACATTTATCTGATGTATATAGCCACCTTTAGACTTTAAATTTCTGTCAACATAAAAATTGTACCTTCGCATAATTAGATTACATCATAACAAGTAAAGTACAGACAATTTAGAAGACTGTGCCTGAATTACAAAAAAACAAGGATAACATATCCTGCTGATTAAGTAGAAGAAACGGTACTCTTTATTATGGATTGGTGCCTAATGCTTCTGATGTTCTGAGACCAATGGTCTTACTCCATCTGCTGTATAATTCTCAAATGTTGGTATGATTTCCTCTTCCAAGTCACCATTTACTTGTCTACTTTCTTAATACATACTGTTTTCATAGCACTTCATCAATAGGTGCATTATAGTAAGCTTCTTTTAATCTCAGATTACAGCGTATTTAGATTAAATGAAATGCCAGAAGAGCAACAATTTTAATTTTAAGAAATGTTCTCTATTCATGGTCTTAAAAGAGGGCAATCTCTTAATATTAAGTAAAATGTATAATAAAAAATTATAGTGTGGCATCATGTTAGCTGGAAAAATCTAAGCACTTTCATCAGTAAACACTTTTATCCATAAAAAAGACAAACATTTTCTAACTGGCTAACTGGAAAAATTATATTTGCAAGCTCCTTCATCAGGCCAGTTTACAAAATAATGACTAACACAAGAGAACAACAGTTAATAGTAGATGTTACAAATCACTAAACACTAGGTATCCTCATAATGGCGTGCCAGACCTGGCATGTCACTCTCCACAAGGAGAACGTTACCCCTGAGATCCCTGTCTTAGCCTCTCACCCATCCAAATCAGATCTCATGCTTTGTACTGATGAGAGGTAATACCACGAAACACCATGTCTACAAATTGAGATTCTGATTTGGCTTTTATCCTAAGTCATACTTCAAGGCTGTTTAAGGGTCGATAATGACTTGTAGGATCGCTACTTCCAATAGGTAAACACTAGGTTCGTAATGAGTGACTGGATGTAAAACATTCCCGGAGCTCCGTCCTAAGTCACTAGAGAACATACTCCATCACTGAAAACATTAATAATATGAATAGAATGAATGAAAAAAACCATAAAATCTGCGTAAATGAACATATGTATATAACTTGTGCATAAAAAAGGCTACAGCCCAATGACTGGCAATATGATGACATGAGTTTGGCTAATAAATATATATCAATATCTCACTTTGATCAATTTAAAGCTGAGTTTCGGCGTATTAATTATATCACAAAACCTCAGCAATTCAAGATTTCACATTTCACAACACTAGCTCTAGAGGGAAAGAGAAAAGAAAAGGAGGGTTTGCAAAATGCATGAGTCTGGAAATTGAGGTTTTGTTGACATTCATGTTTGATGAATAGAGAACAAGCAGGAAAGATTTATTCTTTAAACAAACATTGCTGCAGGCTGTATTCACACTTCCACCTTATGAGAGGCTGAGAAAAATTAGCTCAGAATCCCAACAGGTTGCATGCAGAAGCAGGGTAACACAGAGGATTAGAATGAAAGTTTTCCATTACTCCTCTGTAGTCAGACAGTTGCCTTTATGTCTAGAAATGATAGTTTCAGAAAAATGTATATTTATATTTTAAGTGTATATTTACTGTGATACAAGCTTATAAGCGAACAGTATAAACTAGAGATGAATGAATCAATTGTTTTCTCACTTTCCAACATAGGGTGTGATAGGGCAGTGAGGGGCAGCCTACTTTGAGTGGGGGCGCCAAAAAATCATACATTTAGGGTGCCAACCTCCACAGTAAGGCAGGATATAGATAAGGCCTATCATAAGGTATGTGCTAGACCTTGGACAAAACATTTGTTTGGCTATTTTTTGCCATAAAACCACTGGGAAGGTGTTTTTTATATATTTGTAAAATAAAATTATTTTTATCGGGAATTCATTTTCATGCTAAAAATTAAAATAACAAACAGAAAGCAACCATTTTACAAGGTTCTCCAGGAACCAGAAAGGGTGCAATGCCAAGTGTAGAGTATATGTAAAAAACTAAGTGCATGGGACGTGCTGGGGCTTATAGTATTCTGTATCTTTGTGAATTTTTGTTTATTTGAAAGATATAGCCCTACTATTACATATCTGAATAAGTGAATGCTTGGCTAAAACAAGAGGTGAATACCGATTAAGTCTTATACAAGTAAACACATCTGCCATAAAAGTTATCGTTTTAAACTTGAAGAAAAAAATAATTTAATCTATTATTACAGTTATTTGACCATCTGAAACTGTATTTCATTACATTTACATTTAAACTGCTTTTTGCTTTGCTATGAGTCACTACATTATATTCTGCACGCAAATTGCAATCACTAAAATTACCCATTATTTACTCTGCAATACAATAAAACAATAAAAGTTAAACTGACATAAGCACATTATCATGTTTATTAAATCAGCCGAGAAAACCAGAACACTTTCTAATCAATTGTACATATCAAAATATCATTTCACTTCAGGTATTTTACTAATATGAATGTGAACAAAAGCCTAAGAGCTAAATGAGTTTACCAGATTGTTGGACGTCAGACATCTGTTCCTGCTAATAATTCTGTAAATCACGCGATACTCTGCACAATAGAACTTTTTAATGTGATAAAACAATGTAAAGCATTACTAGAATAGTATATTGTTGTAGGAGGGAGAGGGCATGGTAGTCATGAAGAGGGGTATATGCAACATGGCCATTTGCCAAATAACTAACCCCAGATAACTTGTTCTACGTAGATACTACTGAAAGAAGGGAAAAGCATAGATATAGAAGAAAACCAAGTTGCTATGAGGAAAGTGGATTGAAGCCAGTCCTGGCTGGGCCATCACTTTTGCTATCGGTAGGAAGGAATCTCTACAGAACTGTTGTAACCACAGGGTTGAAAAATTGGCATTAGGATCATGGATCTACACAGGTGATCCATTTGCACCTCCATCTCCAACAAACCAACATAATTATTGCTCTGATTGTAACTATCCCCATCTCAAAAAATGGTGAAGGACATGTCTGAGATCTCCACATCTCACAACTATTCAGTTTTAGCATTTATAATGTATGTTTTTTGGGGGATGGCTATCCAAAATGTTGGTTATAAATCAGATTGGATCTGCTGTGTGCATTTAATCACTTCTTGAAGAAACCTTAACCCTGACAAAATAGAAAAGCTGAGTAGTCCTCCTACAATCCGCAAACATCTGGCTAACAGTCAAACATCTGTCCCATGCAGTTATTTCTCTGTCTGCATCCAAGGCTACAAGTTTTCAGCATACGGCTGCAGAACATGAAAAGGAAGATACCGTAATTAAGGCTTAGTCACTGATAAGGATGCTATTCTTCTCCGAAAAATTAAGCCACCACTGAGTCGAAAGTATCTGTTTCCGTAAACTATGCAGGGAAATACATTTCTGCTACTCAATAGAGAAATACCAGAATGTTTCTGATTCTACGTAGTTATAACAAGTCAAATTGGGAAAAAAGTGATGTATTTCTTTAAATCATAATTTTTACAACTTGGTTAAAAAAGGTGAAGATACTCATGTATAGTATGAACCTGCAAATAAATAATGTAAATAATTGCCTTTTCTAGTCTACCTTTTTACCAAAACCCTTTACGAGATACAACAATTTAATAATATGCAGGAAATGTGAACTTGCCTATTGTGCTGGAAGACCATCTGCATGACATAGGCTGCTGAAAGATTGAGCTCTGTTGACTATAATCTCTATTACCAGATCCCTCCAAACATTTTTCTTTTATGCATCTTTAAGATGATTTCTGGTTCTCCAAAAATTCAATAAAGAGACAATGGATCATTGTGAATACATTCCTATGTTTTAGCATCTTATTTAAACTGTGAGAGGCCTGAAAGCAGGGGCGCACTACTAATAGCAGCAAACCACGCAGCTGCTTTGGGACCTATGATTCGAGGAGGGGGCCCAGGGCCCCCAACCCCAGTGTCACAATTTTAATGGTATCTGCATCCTCAGGATGTATACAGTTGAATACAATGATGGACATGCACCATTGAACCTTTGCATCTGAGTCTCAGCACAATAAGTGTGCTAACATCACTAGATCATGCCTGTTGCTGCTCAGGGCCCTAGTTCAAACATTGTACAGAGCGGAGGGGGAATGGGGCTAAGTGAGTAGTTTTTATTTATTTTATCAGTTAGTATTTTGGGGGGTCAATATACTTTGTGGGCTACATTAGGGGCCATCATAAAGTGTACAATACTGTGAGAGCCATAATAGGGACACCATGATGTGTGTAAGAGCTGTTGGTGCCATTATAGTGTGTATGGGGGTGATTGTGGCTATAATACTTTTGGGGGAATGCACTGTAAGGTCAACATACTGTGTAAGGGGTTGTGGGATCCATCATGCTGCATAACTGTTGAGGCCTCAGTGTGTGGGGGGAACTGTAGGAACATCATAATGTATGGCAGAGATCATAATGTGTGTGGGAACTGTGGAACATCATACTGTGTGAGGCTACTTTCACACTTCTGTCTTATGGCGTACATCGCAATGTGTCATTTTGGAGAAAAAAAGTATCCTGCAAAGTTGCCCACAGGATGCGTTTTTTCTCCATAGACTTGCATTAGCAACGCATTGCGGATGCATCGTGTTTTGGCGGCCGCGATGCACAAAAAAGTTCAATGTAACATTTTTTTGTCCGTCGGTTCCGCTTTTTCCGACTCCTCCCCCTCCTCCCTGCTCATCACACTGGGCAGCGAATGCGTCGTAAGACTGCATCCGCTGCCCACGTTGTACTAAATTTAGCGCAACGTCCATCGGTACATGGGGCCGACGGGTTGCAACTGCCCCGTACTGACGGATGTGTGAAAGTAGCCTTAGTGGCATTGAGGAGTCATCATACTGTGTTTTGGGCACTGTGTGGATATCTTACTGATTTGTGGACACTGTGCGGCATCGTGGTATATAGGAGACACTGTGAGCACATCTTACTTTGCTGGGGGCACTTTGGTGCCATTACAATCAATGGAGGGCATGAATGGGGTATGGGATTGGAGGACAACACTGAAGAACATCAATATTGCAAATTTATGTTTCACTGCCGAAATATAAGGGAATGTCTCTTCTACTGACTTTAAAAGTTGGGAGGTTTTCCGTTCTGTGACTATTCCTATCCGATTTCACTGTGTCTACTTTGTCGAATATTTTACTTGAGAGAGGCTATAGTAAGTGGGGCCCATTTAGGACTTTTTGAATGGGCCCCATGATTTTTTATGTACACTGCTGCCTAAAAGAATGGTTTAAACAAGCAGGAATCTCATAATAATTTGCAGAAAAGCATTATGGGTTTTGTTTAATATATATCTGTTGCCTATGTTAAGGAGTTGAAATGTTTTACCTGAAAAATTATTATTTTGATGTCACATCCTGTAATCTGGTAGGCAATGAATGATAGGGATGGAAAGAGTAGGGCAGAGGAAAATATGATAAACGGGGTTGAATTTAAGCTGATTGTTGAATGATTGGATGCACAAGGCTAAACAAACTTGACATGGGAATTTTAGAGTCTGTATGTCACATTAGTTTTAGCTCACCCTAAGTTTAGAGTAAAAAGGAAGTTATTGGCATAGCAGAGTTGTTTGTGGTGTTAGAATCTAAGCTATATTGAGTTGTAGAAAATTAAGACTATATTCAAATACATTAGTTCGATCAAGGCTGCGTCTTGGAGCCTGCCTCAAATAGGCATATATGGCCAAAAGTGAAGACTGACATAAGACACACTGACGACGTCTGTTTCATTACAGCCAATGGCCCCGTCAGCGCAAATGTCCCAATTCCATTTTCGAGGGCTTCAGACGTAAGCCCTAACAGAGCTGCTGACCACTGGCTTCACATTGTGTTTTAGCCTATTACCTCCTCTTTTATTTTAGGTATATTAGTTTTGGAAATAAAAGTCCACATTCTGGCTGTTTTGTTTAGTTATTGAACATTTGATATATTTGTCGGAAATCAACTAAAAACCTGTGCTGCATGCTGTGTGGAAAGTCTGTGACTCAGGCTGGTCTTTGTTAAGCTTTCTAGTCTTTAAAAAAAATGGGCAAAAAAGTTTCCATGGAAACAGCAAACATGATGATTCTCCTTATAGACAAATAATTCAATTGCAGATGTCTGTGGTTTATTTAATCCATTTTTCTTTACTATTTTGCTTTACCTGGTAAAATATTTTTTAAAGGGGCAATCCCATGGAAAATAAGTATCATCTATCCATACTAGTAGTCAAAATTGTGTAGTAAGTAGAAATGGCGAGGTGGTATGGGGGGATCGGGACTCCTGTTCTATTGATAGGTGAGCATCCAGGACTCATATATTTATTATGTATCCTGTAAATAAGTGTTAAATGTTTTTTAGTATAATGGTAGTAAACCTATATACAATGGAGACAAGACAGCAATTCTCTATTGTATACATAGCCCACAAGTGTAAGCAGTAAAGGACCCCATACACATACGTTAAAGCCATCAGAAGGATGGACTGATCATTTATCTTATATGGGTGCCACCAAACTCTCTATCGGCAGATGATGTCAATTTAAATGTCTGCCCTTTTTTTCTCAAGGAGATAAGCCAGTGTGCCAGAAGAATGTGATGCCAGCTTTTTCCTCTTTCCCCATTGAAAACATATGAATGTTCGACAAAGTTGACCTTTCATGTACTTGGAGGAGTTGAGACATAGCTGTTGGTCAAACGAGCCAAATTAAGCTGAGAAGGTTGAATGACAGATGAGAATTAATCTTCTCCAGTGTTTTCTTTTGAATGTTAGCAGAGCTAGAAGGGGGTTCAAATACGCCTATTCTTTGCAAATTTCCTAGTAGGTTTTAGGCTCTATTTTTACTAAGCAAAATAACCCTAAAACAGGAAATGTGCCGTATAAGGTCTAAAACTGCCAACAACTCATAAAGAACTTTTACCCGGAGAGGTAGTACATTACTTCCGTAAGCAGAGGAATCTTGGCAGAAGGTAATGTTGTTGTGTCATAGGACAACCAATGCGTTTGCTTTGTTTTGTGCATTGCATTAACCCTATTTTGCATTTTCTAACCTTATTCACTTGTACGGGTCACTAAAGTATTGTGTATTAAAGTTATGTGACAAAAGTGACAGTCCAAGAGAAGAAAAGTGCCTCCCATCTCCATCCTCCCATGTCCCTGTTGTATATCTTCAGAAATATTTAAAAAAATGGAAATCCTGAGATTTGTAAAGTTAGCTAATAATAGCTTGCCTGTAACATGATATATATTACTCAAGATCTGGAACATAAATGAAAGCAGTTATCTCATGTTGTTCAATGGATACAATTGCAAAGTGCTTGTAAAAACAAGCAAATTTGCAATTGAATTCTTGGTAAAAATCCACTTGGTCTTACAATTGGAGAGAGTTTTAATTTTATTGTGTATTGGATGTTGCCAAAGTTACCTGTTACCTTTGTGGTCTATCAAAGGTGGCCAGTCCCATAGTCAAACCAGTCTGATAAAATCAGCTGACTGGTAAAAAGAAAGCCGTAAGTCGCCGCCGTAATTATTAATCCAGTAGGATGACACAAAGTCTCTAGTCATAAACACATATTATGCAACGCTTACCGCTGAAATGAAAGGCAATATAGCACACCGGACTGGAACCAGGATGAAGCAAAGACCCCTTGGGGGTTGGATTTTATCAGACTGGTTTACATCTTTGGCACTGCACACCGGTGGATACCTGTTTCCTCAAACCACCCTTATGCACCTCTACTTATTTGTTTCGTATTCTTTTTTCATATTGTTCAATTCATGATTATTTTGTACATTTAATAAAATTTATATATTGCTATACCCGTGATACTCCTTTTTCTCCTCATTTCTATTATAAGTATGGAGTGGGTTGCCTTTCCTGTAGGCTTTGGGTCTCTTACCACTATTTAGTGCTAATAGCCCCTTTTCTCTTTAAAACATGCGTTCTGGTTTTGTTGTAGTATGCTTTAATAATTGAATATTCCCTCTCCTCCACTTGCCAAAATACTGCGATTTCCCCCTAAACTAGAGTTTGGGAAGAGGAAGCAAGATTTATCTGAGACTACCAAAAGCAGATATTGCTCTCACTTAGCCTATCTAGTTTCAAAAGTAATTATTATATCTTACTGGTTATATTTTACTAAACAATTCAGTCATCATAATACTATCATTTAGTAACATCACAGACCTATTCATTTTCCATTATTACCATAAGCATTCAATGACTGAAATACATAGATTCCCTTTAATGTATAATCCTATCAGTAATACCAACCACCACCCCAAACTGGATGTAAAAACTTGCAGTTCTTTGAAACCTAAATCCATCAACACATTTATATGTTCTATCTGTTGCTCCATTCCCAAGAAACCAACGTTTTAATTCATATACAATTGAGGTGTTAAGTGCTCTGGGTGTTACAGAGCACTTCATGAACCTCTATCCCCTGAGGTTCTTACTTCCCAAAAACAACTGTTTCCCTCAAACAACAGCTTGATTAAAAGCTTACTGTCTATGTGAAGTCAGGCAAGGAATCAGTAAGTGAGCTATTAAACAACCTAAAGAGGCTGGTGCTAGTTGGGGAGGCAACCTCAGGAGGCAGAGGCTTATGAAGTGCTAAGTCACATCCTGAACCTTTATGCTTCATTTGTATTTGAATATGCTGATTTTTTTAGAATGCAGCAACAGATAGAATACATAAAGGTGTTAAAGGCTTTAACCATCAAAGACCTGCATGCCCATATAATATGCAGTTTAGGGGTGATTGAGTACTGTCACAATTCATTATCCAAAAATCACTCCAGGATCAATAGTAGGGGACTGAAAGACAGGGATTAGGTTTCTGAAGTCTATTGTTACAAATTACAGAATAAACGTAATATTAATACTCAGACTTTAAAAAGTCCCACATCTCCTCCTTTAAGGTTTTGAAGTCAATTTTTCTACAGTGGAAAATATTGTAACATCTAATACATGATAACTATAAAGTTACCAAACTCAGTCATGAAAAACAATTTATGAGTAATTACCCTGCACAGTAGGTTGACTGTCACAATTTGAAAAATAACTATTTGCACAGTAAGCTCTCGGATATTTTGCCTTACGGATGTGTCACGATTTTTGGCTTGATAGAAGTGATACGGACCATTAGAGTTTACTCCAGTCTGGGCAGACGGCTTCTGTGATATCGAATGAGCTCGGAGGAAGATAAATAGCAGCAAGCACTATTTATGATGTTCATGGTAATGGTCCTGTATACTGAGTGCCTGGAAAAGTCTCAGCCTAAGTCCCACAATTCCTTTGGGCCCACTATAATTATGAATCAATCCAGAAACACATTTAGCACTCATAACCTGCATTTGCTCCAAATGTCTGCCATCTCCATCTTTGCCAGTCCAGTATCAGTCACTGCACACAATGGTAACCAGCAGCAGATGCCGTTCAGTTATGAAAACAGATGCAAACTAATTAATGTGTAGTAATGAAATTATTGGGCATACGAAGATAAGCAGCTGTCAATGTCCCATCACCTGCGCTATCATTTGTCACTCTGTCAGGAGAGTGTACACAGACCACCTCCAGATGGCATCAATAACTTTAGGAGATCATGGAGAATAAATGCTATCAGGTAAGACATCACCATCAAGAGCATGGCCTTGTTACAACTTAACCACCACTACATAATCATCATTTGTATGTAACATTTAACAAATTTCAAGGTTGAGTTTACACTGGTGGATGTGTGAACTAGCATTCCTATGAAAGTAAGAAATTGTCTGCTTACCCTGTGTAGATCACCATGGCAGGTTGAAGCAGAGATCAAACCAGTAGAAAGCCAGCATCTAAAGTTGTAAAATTCATACTTACTTTATTTAAAAACTTCAGCCAACACAACCAGGGACAACTTTCCATAAGGCTTACATGTTTAAGGACAGTTTGGCCCTTAGTCTTAGTTTTGAGTAAGGCCCAAACTGGACTTAAACGCATAAACCTCATGAAATGTTGTCCCTAGTTGTGTATTGGCTGAAGTTTTTTAAAAACTCACAATAAAGTATTGATGAATTTTACTACTTTGGCAACCTGTCAACACTGGCTAGGAACTAGTAGAAAGCAAACAGTCAATCAACGAAAGACCCAGGTCAGATGCCTGCCAGTAGTATGTGTCAGACGCTATAACCCTGCAGTATGCTTATAGCGGTACTGTTACACACAGCCAGGTACGGACTGGGCCTGGCATTTGAAATCACACAGGCCCATGTTGTCCCCGTCCCCAGGAACCAGATGGGATATGTTACTAATATTACCCTGGATGGAGGAAAGGAAGATTTATTGCAAGACCAATATATCTAATGATACCAGTGCCTGCTGGGGTAAGTGAAGGAGTCAGTGACTTTGTGCTCTGTCACAACTCTTAACAGTATGGGTATCTTGAGAACACTAATTCTGCTAACAACGTAGCAGACAAGGCAGCCCATGACCTGGCAGGTCCTTCTGGCATTTGCCAGAATTGCCAGATGGCCACTCCGGCCCTGCACGCAGCCACAGTATTTTCCTCCCTGTTCATGGTCTAATAGCTAAGTGCTCTGTATAGGCACAAGTAACAAGGACAGGAAAAAATAACTAAACCTAGAAGACATTTTTATATTATCCAATTATGAAATAAAGTGGCAAATAAAGTTTGTAAAATAAAGCCAATAAGTGGCATCTATAGTGCAACAGCAGTCAGGTGGCTTCAGTATCTGTGGTATGGTTTCAAGATAAAATTTGAAGTTCACTTTCCCACTTATCAGGTCCTTTTCTGCAATTATGACTCCATTGTGTTCAGAAGGATGTACATTATGCCCATTGTGTGGGAAAGAACGAGAGTTTCTTTAGAAAGAACAGTTTTGCATACACAGCATTGTATAAATCTGTGGCTCTGCATACAGACTGTATTCTAAAAGTATCTGTTCCTCCTGATCTCTCTAAAACGCTTCGTGTAATTTGTGGCAAAAATAGATTGCAATTATACATTACAACGGGCTGTTCATTGCACTACTTAAATATCCATCATTTCCATTAGCTATTTTGTGAGCTGTGAATATATTTTCCAGTGTTATCTACTTGAATTGACCAACATTAATGCATGATGCTTTATACAGTACATGGGTCAACATATAGAACCAGCTCATGAAATTGCAACAGATGACCATCCAGGGTTTCTGTAGCCATTATTACTATGCATTACATCGGCTAGGATTATTGATCGATTTATCTTACATTACTGTGTTAGTAATATTCAACCATGTAACATGTGACAACCCAATATCCAGTAATGTAATAAATGCAAATAATTACTGTTATAATCAATTCACCTATCTTTCACATTATGCAGCTATCCACTAGAATTTGTTCCGTGACACCTGTGGAACAGCATCGAAACAGAGAAAGCTTGGAAGAAAATGCCTAAATGTTTTGGCAAACCCACTTAATGCAAAATAGTTCCTTTATCTTTTCAAGGGTAAGTAACAGATTCAGTTGGCATTTGGCATTACACAGTTTGACATTAATTTGTCTAATTAGCTACGGCACTAGTGGCTCCTAGAAGTTCAATGAAGCTAAATCCGCTGCAATTATGACTTGGAGGTCAGAGCATTAAGAGCACAAAGTTCCGTTCTCTTGGCATGTCATATGCACTGTCTGCCTCTTGCTCTTCACGAAGTTCTCGATAAACCGCAACTATCAAACCTCCTACAGAGAGCACTCCAGCCGAGGCCACACAGCGCCCTACGAGTCCAGGTTTCTGGCACACTCTCAAACATGAAACAGCCTTAATCAATATTTATACGCATTTTGGTCTTGGCTGTTTATCTGAAGATACAAACAACTTTTTGTTCTGAAACCATAACATCGTGTTTTATTTCAGCTAGTTTGGACAAGTTAAACTTTGCTAAATAAAGCTAAACTTTCTGTTTTATACCAGTACTTGCCCCTGCCCAATTGTCCCCTATCGAATACTTTTCATTCTTAATAGTTTTTAATATTTAAGTAAAAATGATATGTTAAAAAGGGAATGTGAGCAAAAATGTAATTCCTTCACCAGTAACATATGTTGAAAGGACAGCACGGTAATAAACCAATGAAGAATTAGTTTTGCATATAGGTGGTGGTCTCCTACTTGTCGAGACTAAAGATCTGACAAGGATCTGACAAATAATATTGTCATTGCTTGATACCACTGACCCTTTCAGCCCTTGATGATCAAGGTCTGTGATACTTAAAGGAGTTGTCCAGACTTCGTTCAATTCTGCAGTCCCTTTATATGACTGTAGATGTATGAATCTTCATGGCGCGCACAGTGCACACTGTCAAGATTCTCCACTTCCAGCACCAGGAATGGGCAGTCATGTGATCGCAAGTATGCAATGGCTTACTTTCAGCAATATTCCGACTAGACATGTCTGTCCTTGCTTAATTCTCCTGTATTGAGTGAGGCCATGCACATCTATTTGGCACATGACTGCAAGCTTGCATATAGCATACATGGTCAGGCACCCGCACATGTCTACTGTCACGTAGAATAACTGCAGACTCCAACCCCAAGTCTGGATGACCCCTTTCATATCTAATCTTTTCAACACAATACATCCTACTTTATTTTACACGCTAATTTAATAACATATTTTAGGTATACATTTGGCTGTCACATGGCACGAAAACAAGGCCCATATCTTTGGGTTTCATTTAAAGTAAAATGCAAAAAATTAGGAAAGATTCAAATGTTTTTCTGTTTGCTTCCATTTGTGACTCAATGTAATACGTGTGATAAAACTAATTCATGCAAAAAATAACGGTAACAAATATGTATGCCCTATTCATCCAACAACATTGCTGCAATATGGGTAGATCCACATAGAAGGCACGGACTAAGGGCCACACTAGTCAGAAACTAGTCGCCTGGATGCCTGATCAGATGGGCGTCTATTCTCTACCATTCTAATATGTTTTTAATCATTTTTGTTGCTGCTCTTTGCCACTCATGCTTTTAATCTGAACAATAAACTTATTTTTTTTTTAATAGTATGAGTGCTGGCTTCTACAAGGATCTACCCATATTTGTACAGAGGGCTTTTTGCCATGAACCGGACAGGTGAGCTGATTGCTCTTTTTTTGTTATAATCATTGTTGCAATACAATAGTCCCTGAAAACTGTATAGTGAGAGCATGAGTCCCTATCTTTATTCGTGGGTATCTCCCATCATTAGCTTCCATTTGGACTTGCGTTTAGCCCTACAGTTATAAGTAGACATACGTATGCAAGTGCTTGAATACAGTCGAATATTGTCATGCGTTGAAATGAGAGTTCACAGTGTAGCCCAAGAATTCTAAATACACATTTGTATGCACAAGGACTTTCTGGAAGAGTTATTTTTTAGGATTTTATTTATCATAGTGCCTTTCAGCTGTTTACTATTGTGTTTTTCTAATTTTCCCATATGCCCCCCTAGTCTGTGTATTATTTACTGCAGTGGTTTCTTTTTGCGTAGTATTTCTGTTTTATCTGTGTTGTGTACTCATCAGCTTGACATTCATTTGGTAAATATTTCGAAATGCAGAGTTTTAGCATGCTTGTTTATTAATTGCACACAACATCACATTAAACAAGGAGACCACAACTCGCATTCACTTTTGACAGTCTACAATAGCATATCCTAAGAGATTATGTGATGATGCTATTCACTGTCACTGTGTAATTACCCTTCTGGTAGCATCTTTAACAATTCAACTGTAAAGTTGTGAACCTATTGATTTTACACATTCTTTCAGCGTGGTTTCCAGCATCATAATAAGGCAACGGTCATTATAGCTACAATGCATTTTCTCATGGGAAATTGTAGTGATAGATGGTAATTAAAGACAATGTCCCTTATAGAATGCATTGTTGTTTTTCAAACAAGGGTCAATTAAAAGGAGCAATAATGTGATTTCATCAGATTCAATGTCAGGCAAGAGCACAAAAAGTCAATGATGATGGTCAATAAGAATTAGATGTAAACCAATGAAGTCTGATTTACAGGAACACAGATCTTTACAGTGCTTCATCCTTGGGTTGTTGCACTAATCGGGAAAGGAAACATTGATGTTCCTCTTGTGATAATGTATTAAGTTGGTTGGAAGATTACACGTGAACTTGTCAGGTCTTGTTAATGGTTTTTGTAGTCTCGCTTTTACATTTAATGTTACTACATAGATAATCACTTGTCACCAAGCTGGAAATATTGGTGTCATGGTGGCCACGCATACCATGATCTTCCGGTGGGGTTACTAAAAATTGTCTGAGAGGGTAGAAAATGTTTATTTAATATAACTGATTCTTCAGTTTTCTAAGAGTAAAGGAAGATAATTGATCCTCAATGTGCTAAAAATGACCAGGGTGTAAATGCAGAAGTATATTGAACCCTAAATACCAAGTTACTGTTTTAAAGAATTGGTCACTTAACCCCTTAAGGACCAGACGATTTTTCATTTTTGTGCTTTCATTTTTTCCTCCCCTTATTCCAAGAACCATAACTTTTTCATTTTTCTGTCGATACAGTGGTGTAAGGGCTTATTTTTTGCAGAACAATTTGTAATTTTGAATGACACCATTCAATTTATCATATCATGTAATGGAAAATGGGAAAGAAATTCCAAGTGTGGTGAATTAGCAAATAAAAGTGCAATTCTGCAACTTATTTTTAGGCTTTTACTTTCTAGGCTTCATTTTACAGTAAAAATTGCCTGGTGATATAATTTTCCAAGTAAGTATGATTACGGCAATAGCAAACATGCATTGCTTTTATTTTATAGTGGTGGTGAAAAAAAGTGGTGAAAAAAAAAAAAACATTATGAAAAGAAACATTTTTTTGCTTGTGTTATTATTTTCCGAGAGCCGCAATGTTTTACATTTTTGGGATATGGAGCTGTGTGTGGGCTTGATTTTTGCGCTCCATACCCTGGGGTATATACAATGTTTTAATCACCTCTTATAGTATTTTTACCTTTTGTTACGGCGGTGAAAAAAAAAGTACAATTCTGGGGTTCAGATTTTTTTCGTATATATTATATTATATATTATATTAATTATCTATTTTTCATATCTATATCACAGTTTTTTTGAACCCCAGCCACTGGTCGGTTTTCATAGGATTACCGTGGTGATAGACCCAGGGGTCTTCAGCAGAACTCTGGCTGTCATAGCAAACCATTGACATCCCTCGATCGTGTTAAGGGGTTAGAGCAGAGCATCCCCTGCTGACGCAGATTAACAGCCTTCAGTGGAGCGCTGCTGCATCCGTTGATGTTAGAGGCCGATGATGGTTGAAAAACACAGCCAACATTTACCTGGAAAGATACGGGCTCAGCATGTGAGTGCATCGAAGGCAGGAAGAGAACTTATGAATAACTGAAATTTTCTTATTCCTCAATGAGTCTCTTGCTACATTACCAGCTTGTTAAAAGCAACCACATCAGTTCAAGATTTTTCCTGATTCCTAATAGTTAGGATGGGCAATTCGCACACCAGATGCCCCTTTAATTGTCTGGAAATGATTCACTCAATCTTCAAACCCATGGCTTAGACTGTCCTATCGTGTGTTTCTATTGAGGCTAAAAACCAGTGGAATGGAGCTTATTCGGGGGTTGAACTCAGATTTTAATGGGTGACCTTGAAGTCCACTCTACACCCTCCCTCGGCTCTGCTGGTTCTTCTGCTGCAGCTTTCCTGCACAACCCAATTATGTGTGTCTTGCAGTGTCGGACTGGGGTGCTAAAGGCCCGCTAGTAGCATTGACTTGGGGGGCCCACTTTTCACCTGCAGACAAATGTTATACTACCCTTGTTCAAACTTACCTATATCGTAATAATAAACTGGGTAGTTTGGTTAATGAATGATGAGATGCTATTTTTTTTCTGTACAGAGTGAATCAAGGGCATTTTGCCAAGTACTGCTCATACAGTGGGGTTGGGGGCCCAGATCTACACAGGGGCCCACTGGGGATAACCCTGTCACCCTGTGGGCCAGCCCAAGCCTGCTTACAAACACCTCTCCACTACATTACATTTCTTTGGTGGTGAAAACTTCATTCCAGGATGTTTTTGAGCAATGCTGGTACATCCGACTTGGATGCTGTAACAGGGTGTCTGCACACTGCAAGTACAACAACGTTTTTGCATTTGTTCAGCTGAATATCACACCATTTGAATGATGGAAATGGAAAGGCTGGTTGGGAAGCCTTAAGTAACAATCATTGTATGGGAATGATAATCTATTCTCATCCAACAAGTACAATGTAGAACTGTCCATGCACTGATTGCAACTTATTGCACTTTATTACATGTTCTATAAATATAGAGAAAATTATAACCTTACAAAATCAATTACTTCTGGACTGATTTATGCATTCAATCTTATATTGCAGTCAGCCTCCTAAACAAACAGTGCGGTATTTTTTTCTTGAAATCAGTCATACTCCAAACACACCAGTGTCACAGAGTACGTGGCTGTACTTCCATGTAATGAACTTTCAACAAGCGATGATTGAAACGACCTTGTACAGTCAGAATTCTCCACTTTCTGTAATAAAGAGCTCTGCAGCACTTTCCTCCGTGGAACAGAAAGAGGTTTAATTTACAACCCAGTAGAAGAGATTAAGAAGGACTCAACTAATTTTAGACAGGACAATCACTGGAGATTATGGCATGCTCTCTGTCAGAGCCACAGACACATGACGGATGTTAAATGTGAACAACAGAATTTCTATACGACCACTGACTTCTCTAAATCCAAACTCTCAGTGGGGTCTCATTAATCCAAATAAAGCCAACAACTTGTTGAAAGAGCAGCACCTGCCATGGATCAAAGAAACATGGAGGATTTGAATAAATGCATTTCAAATAATAAAGTATGATTATGTCTTGTACTTTGGGGTATTTGCGAGAACTCTGAGTATAGTCTGCTACTGCTTGGCTGCCATTAGAAATAGAATATTAATCGCTAATTTCTCAAATACAATGTGTTATTCCTTTAAAACGAGCTTTTGCATTGGATATGGCTCTGGAACTGTAAAACAATGCTGGTGCTGGTAAAAGAATATTTTTTTTTTAATTATTGAGTATCATACAATTGGAATTATGGAAAAAAAAATTTGCAATTGACATGATATTTATTTTGGGAGGTCCTGGAATTATGTATTTTCTGTTTTTTAAAGAAGCACTCCTCCTCTCATCAAAGTTTTTATCCTCTTAATATAGTGCAGTCATCATATTATATAGCACTATGTACTTACAATTGCTCAGTTTGCCCTTCTACCCAGCTGATTCTTCTCTTTTATATTAGATCTATGACATCACGCGATTAAAAACTGACTAGATGAATTATTCTAAGCTCCATGTAAATCAGGAGGTCAATTTTCTCTGCACAAGTCACGTCACTGCAAAATTCTATGGCAGGGGGAGGAGGGAGCAGCTGGGTCCGGAGTTGAAGAGGGGAATTATTTCTGCAGGAACAAGTGACTTCCTTTTTCTACATAGTGCAGAGAAAAGAGAATAATTAACTGGGTAGAAAGGCAAAATGAGCAACTTTAAGTACACAATGCCATATAATATGATTGCAATTTATTAAGAGGATAAACACTTTGATGGAAGGAGTGCATCTCTTCAGAATAAATTGTCAGTTATTGTATGCATGGGTAACAATATTTATGACCGCTATATGATTTCTCTCCAGGCCTCTGCCATCACTGTCCAGTGTGCCGCTATGTTGCATATTGTGACGTTACAATGTGCGTTGTCTGAGGCGCTGACTAGTGTTATGGCAGAGCAAAAAGTGAAGTCACATGTCTACTCCACGTTGGATGTCTCATCATAGAGTTAAGAGGAGCCAAAAAGTAGGGGTTGAGAACCGAATAGCTCAACAGTGGAGCAGTAAGGTATATTGCATTTTTAATCTTTTGCTGATCTTCTACGGTTCACCAAAATTATGGCTGTCATTTTAGTGAATCCGCGAGAATTGCAAAAGATCCGTATTCTGGAGAATCTTAGTAGAATTCAACTACACTAAAATAAATGTGGCTCCTTTACTCCTTTAACCGCTATTGATATGGAACTAATACTACATATAAGTAATTCATTTCTATGTATGCAACTGTGCTTGCATTTCAGTCACAGCAGTTAAGTACCTGACACGGTCATGGCATTGTTCTAGTAAATATATAAAAATACAAATAAAGGTTTTTACACCACCTTACAGTTAAGGACCATCAATAAATAGCTGAGAAAAAAAAAGATAAAAATAACAAAAAAAATCTAAATAATGCAAAACTAGTCTTTATATTGTGTAGTACTTCAGTAATGGCAAAATATATTACAATATGGTTTATCACTGTCAGCCCGCTGCCAACGACAGATGTTATTAGGAGGTCAATAACAGTTTGACCAAAGAGGAGAATTTCTCCTGACATGTCTCTTTCCTTAACCAGTACTAGTGTCAGATAAGGCTTAATTACATTGTTTGTGCCTTGGCCTTGTGCTACCTCATTTCTATTTAGATGACTGTCTATGATTGTCACATTTGCTCCCTGCTGTTTTAACAAGTATAGTGTTAGCAGCCTTTCCATTACAATGCCTATGAGAATGAGAAGGCTTCACAACCTAGGGTGGTGATCATGAAAACCGATCAGCAAAACTACTGTAAAGGCTGAGTCACACATAACGATATCGTTAATGATATAGTTGCAACGTCACGCTTTTGGTGACGTAAGCAACGATCCCGCTAACGATCTCGTTATGTGTGACAGTGACCAATGATCAGGCCCCTGCTGGGAGATCGTTGGTCGATGGGAATGATCAGGACCTTTTTTTGGTCGCTGATCACCCGCTGTCATGCACTTACTGGGTGTTGAAGCAGGAAGGGTCACAAAATGGAGAGTGCCAGTCGTCTTCACTAGTTGGTAAGTTAGGGCTGCACCGTAGGGCTGCGGGGTAGTGCCGTGGCTGGCTTGGCTAGAGGAGTCTCTGCTCACTTAGCGAGAGGTGTGAGCGAGAACCGCCAACTCCTAGAGTCCCCGGCCGGAAGCAACGCCGGAGCGGTGGTGGAGTGTGTTGGGGGTGGTACCTGATGTGACATCACAGGGTAGGAGGGCGGGTGCTGGACAGGGCAACCAATCCAACGTGTTTCGAAGGATACACTCCTTCTTCGTCAGGAGTGTATCCTTTGAAACGCGTTGGATTGGTTGCCCTGTCCAGCACCCGCCCTCCTACCCTGTGACGTCACATCAGGTACCACGCCCCCAACACACTCCGCCACCGCTCCGGCGTTGCTTCCGGCCGGGGCACGCTAGGAGTTCGCGGTTCTCGCTCACACCTCTCGCTAAGTGAGCAGAGACTCCTCTAGCCAAGCCAGCCACGGTACTGCCCCGCAGCCCTACGGTGCAGCCCTAACTTACCAACTAGTGAAGACGACTGGCACTCTCCATTTTGTGACCCTTCCTGCTTCAACACCCAGTAAGTGCATTTACCCACACTTATAAGCACGCCTGCACTATCGGCTACTATCGGGTGGATTACCCTATAAGGGTTGTCCGTATCTACATGTGCACAATGTTTTGAGGATTCAGCTCAACAGCTATTCACTGTGTCTGTCATTTCCTTTGACTTTCCCTTGGTGGAAGTCATTACGCAGGGTACATATCAGCATTATTACTCCACAAGCGCAGGTGACCTACCTTTTTACCTCATATCCAGATTGTAATACATATATCTATATATGTATATAGCTATATATGTGTGTGTGTTTTGGTCCATAGGCACGTCTTTTTCAGAGTAGCTATTAGGATAAGTTAAATTTAAAATGTTTATAACCAAAGTATTCTGGTATAAAAGGACCAAACGCCTTTCAGTCATTTTGTGCTTTTTTATTTATTGAGCTGCCAGAACCATTTTGGAAACTTTTTATCTATTACACTTAGGGCTGTTTTCTCAGTGACATTTATTTATTTTGCTTCTGTCTTGGGTTTTGTCGGTTTTATGACCAGTATGAACATGCTCCTATTTTGCATGCATACCAACTTCACTCAAGTTCTTTTCTTTCAGTTTAACTGTCCTATAATAGTGGTTATAACATGAATATCTAAGCTATTATAATGCCCTGCACATGGTAAACTAAACAGCGTATCAGAAGAACTATACTACATTTCTAATTGGAGGTATTTTCTAATATTTTTATTACACATACTACATATTTGAATAGGATCTTGGAGATGAGCATACCCCTTTAATTTATCATGCTCCTATTTTTGCAGGAGGGGACATTAGTGCCAGTATGACTCCATTGATATTCACTGTTTTAAGGATGGTATTACTGAGACATTTAAGGCAAGTTAAATAGTTACACTTTTACAACACCTTTAATGTCTTGTTAGCACATTTATGCTATATGAATTTAACACATCACTTACTGAGCAGTGTTCAATGGCATAAAATGTGCTAAAGGCAAATAAAAACGTTCCTGTCTTCTACGTCTCACCAGCTCTAAAAACTCGTTTGCACCCGTGCCCTTGAAAATCCAAGTCTGGCAAAGACAGCCTGCAATTAACAATAAAAATGTGTGGGGACAGCTAAATATTAGCTCATTCTCCTGCATTTTATATAATGACTTTCTACCACAAGATGGAGGTCAGTAGGGTCCGTTGCCTAGAAACTGGGTTTGCATCGCTGCATTTAGCTAGCTGAGAGTTGGAATTCCTATATTGTTAACTTTTCAAATGTATATATGCTGCGGAAATAGATCAAGGTTTTTCCCCTAAACATAGGTATGAGCAGGCTAACTCTTGTTTTATTTTATCGAAAGCAATAATAATAATAATAGTATTAGAAGTCGACCATGAATCATTGCTGCGACTTTACACCAATTTTTTCTGACTCCTTTATACACCAAAGAGCACACATGTTGCTCATTATACGAGCAGGAGAGAACAGGCGATGTGTGCAATGTCAGTGTTACTTACATACGAAGGTAACTACCGACCTGTTCTACAAACAAAATGCTAAATAAGCCATAAACAGGTAACAGAACATATATTGCATTATCACAATTGAGAATTGTATACGTTTTATTATATATATACTGTTCATTTATATGGGTCCAAAACCTTGACAGTGTGAAGGAGAGGGCAGCATGTAGCCCACTTCTGTCCCCACTTGGGTTTGTGGTAATGTACGCTATACTGTGCTGTGATATGTGGGCCTGGCTCAAGATCTCATGCTGCTGTGTTGTGTATTTGGGGCCCAGTTCATACCATGTAAACTTTACTTGCCATGGTGGCTTATGGTAAATTTGACTGGCTATTCTTTACTTTTCTGTAAAATATATTTGCACAATTGTACTTTCATTGTGAAAAAGAAATGTTTTGCTTTATAACCAATGTTGTAACTTCACTTGGGTATATGTGGGGATAATTGGGGGAACTGCTTGAGTTGAGTGTGTGCATGACATTTTGTGTGACACAGAAGTGTTGAGGTCTGGAGCTGTCAGGTGACTAACAATGATAGAGAGATCTACCCCTGCCAAGGAAGTGTAAGGTAGATTACAGAAGTTGTGAACAGAAGAGCGTGTACCGCAGAGGCTGGGATAGCCGACATTGCCAAATTGTGCTGAATTGTTACTAGTCATATTTATGACTATTAGAGACAGAAAATGGCCACTACAGGATGTGAAGCTGGTGAAGTTGGTGGGTGACTTCCTACTATCTACCCATAGATACTAATATTAGCGAAAGTACTGTGTCTATTATATGGAGCCAGAGCTTAGAAGTGAACAGCAAGTAGAGTCAGTCTTAACCGAAAAGAAAGAAGCCATTAAAGCCAGGCCAGAATATGGTAGAAGTTGTCCTCAGACCGAGTAAGGTGAATGGGCCCCTGTTGGGTTTGCCTTGAAGAACCATAACATATATCATGGAGAGTAATAGCGATCACTGGGGATACCAAAAATTGGGCAACACTGAGACCAATGTGTGACAGTTAAACAGGGGCAGGGTGCAGGAGGTGGCGCAGCCATAGGCACACTGCATGTCACTACTGGTTGGAGGAATCTGTGTTAGATGTTTTAGTGTTTACTGGCCTAGTTCAGCAACATTCCATGTTTTATTGCTTCCATATTGGAAGATGTGTAAATAAATTTCAACCTGTTTTTAAGATCAGATGTCTGTCAGCAATTTGTTGGGAAGCCTTCTTTCCTGTGAATCCCTACAACAATATAAGAACCCAGAAAATAATCCTAATAATCAGTGTACATTGTATTTGGCATTAAATGTGTCCTTACTTCAAGGTAAACATTAGAAGTAGAACTAATGTAGTTAATACTGTACATAGGATAGAGGCAGATCGTGTGATTTCTATCGGGCCCTTGAAGAGCCCTGATTTCCCTATTCCATTTGCTACTAAATGGAACAGACCTTTGAAAAAGTCCCATCACCAGAGTAATATCATTGTAGATGATAGAGTGAGAAAATGAACACCAGGATTTTATGTTCTGAAACCATACTGAGGGGCCCATTGTGATCCCTGCTTTGGAGCCCCTTTTTATATGCTTCCTGAGGTAAAAAGATCACTACCAGAAATCAAAATGGGTCCAAAGTGGTGACAGTAGCAATCTGTAATAACAATCTTCTACATTCCATACAACGAAATAAGAATGGGGAGAAGGCTCGAGCCACCTCCTTTACAAAAATACCCAGAGGGCTTTATGTAACAATACTATGACACCCACTTTAAATAACATGGAACAAATTAATTTATGAAACGTTCTAAAGATATAGGACTGCTTAATTCATTTGACCTCTTTAAAAGAGTGATAAATGGCTAACGTACACGAGCTATAAAATCCCAAAGAACCGATCCATTCCATATGCTCTTCAAAACTAATGCATTCCACATGGTCTCTCCGTCCCGCACACCTATTTAGCTTAGTTGTTTCATTTATGAGCTGTGTCCCCCAATGCAAGATGAATCAACAGTTTGATCACAGATGGAACTTATTTACTATTAAGAGTAGAGCTCTGTACTCCGGTCTATACGCTCGTATGTCCTACATCATCATACATCATCATCGGGTAGCACGGCTCCTATACGAGAGATTATGGCGTTCATTGCATTCTGAATGCTAGTCTTGACACATACTCAGAATTTTAATTAAATTCACAAATTTAGGATCTTCCTTTTTTAACATCATAGAGTTTTTTGATACGTTTGACTTTGTATATACCACTCACAAATGAAGTTATGTATGTGCTTCTTTGTGAACGTGCTTCTAACAGTCCATTCAACTGATCTCTCGTCTTTATAGATCAAGGAACAATATCTTAATGTTGCCAGGGCAACCCTGGCTGGAGTAGAATATTCACCCGACAACTGTCATATCAACCGCAGGTACTTATTACTATCAGCTATAATGCTAAAAAAAAAGGAACACTGCAAATATATTCCGAGCCCGTATACACACAGATCCACAATGAAATGTATTGCTTTCTTTTCACAGCTCCAAACCGGTATTCAAATCCATCATGAATGTATAAACTTTTCTAATTTGCGGCACAAAAATAATTGCAGAGCACATAATTGGAGTATTTATGTTCATCCGTGTTCTTTCAACACTATTTAGAATTTATTAGAATGAAGGTTACACGTTTGCAATAGCTCCATAAGCATAGTGTTATTAAAGTGTCAGGCTTTAGAAATGGAGCTGCAATTTAGTTTTTCTATTTACTTTCTATTATTTTGTACTTTCAATCAACAAAAACATACAGGACTTTTTCTCAGTTACCAAACATTCAAAATATTACATAAAAGTAGCAACAGCCAACAAATAGGGCGATGGATTCATGGTTGAAAAAAAACAAACAAGAAACTACTGTATAACAAAATGCAGACCTTATTTATCTGACACTATAACAGCATGAAGATCATATTCAGTGTAGCTTCCCTACAGGTCCATAGTAGTCATCATTAGACTACACATCTGTCTAATGTGATGGCTTTAAGCTGCAGAGATGCTAAAACTTAGGTTATTTTACTTACTCTTCAGCAACACTTGCAGCTGAAATCATACCTGTCATTTCAGGTAGCTTTCCAGAATAAGCTGCCATGTGTGTACATGAGGAATAACACTATTTCTATTATTTGACTTGTTCCCTGCATTTTTCACCAGTTTTTCCTCCAGCGTTTTCTGTCTATAATTTTAAGTTCTTTTTTAGATAATGAGTGGAGACTAGCTATGATGTCTTCCATGGACAGTATACACAGAAATAGATTCCTTATCATCTTTCTCTGTAACACAAAGATAGAAAAAACAGCATGGAAGACTTTATACAACAAAATTGAGCTGCGTAGCTGTGAATCCAGCACTGAAGTAAAATACATTTACTACAAGCTGCTGCTCCTTCTACTTGTGTACGCCTAGCTTCTCACTGTGTTGAGTGTTCTGTACTCCTTCTTCCCCTCTCTCCTCCATAAAGAACTGTATAATAAGATACGCAACCTGACACCTAACTGTGCTAACAGTCTATCTTGCTTTGCCCAAGAAGGATTTGAGCCATTTCTTTTTAATGGATAATGAGTTAAGGAGACAAGGAGGTAGGAGATGCAGTGGCTCAAACATGAGGAAAGTTGTAGGTTTCTCTGATGAGATATCTTACATTCGCCTGTACTATTGATTTACGCACAGCTTGTTGAAACGATAGTGACCATTTAGGCAATGATAACTAAGCAATTCTAAACATGTTATTAAAATTTCAAATAGCATCACTTACTGAATCAGTACATTTTCCATGCAGCCCTACTCTACATTAGCGATTATATTTATGTTACTTATTGAGGTCTCCTCAAATTTTACAAAAGTTTGCAACTCAGACTTTTTGCAACTTGCTCAGTGTGGCTTCAACAAAACAGCAACCACCTGCAGCCACCATTTTGCCAACCGTAGAAGACCAAGCTAATGGTTAGAGATAATAATAACACATACATAACCTGCCATACCTGCAGTTTGTCATCTCGTCCACCACGCCTCTTCTTTTCCCCTTCACTCATTGTGATATCGACCTATTTACTCCAGGCTCTGGCTTCTGGCGTGACTAGTCCTCTGATATCATTGTGTCATCACAGTTGACATTGTAATGTCACAGTGTTACGACATGGTGCAAAGTGACATCTAAGGCTTAGGGTACCGTCACACAGTGGCACTTTGGTCGCTACGACGGTACGATCCGTGACGTTCCAGCGATATCCATACGATATCGCTGTGTCTGACACGAAGCAGCGATCAGGGATCCTGCTGAGAATCGTACGTCGTAGCAGATCGTTTGAAACTTTCTTTCGTCGCTGGATCTCCCGCTGTCATCGCTGGATCGTTGTGTGTGACAGCGATCCAGCGATGCGTTCGCTTGTAACCAGGGTAAACATCGGGTTACTAAGCGCAGGGCCGCGCTTAGTAACCCGATGTTTACCGTGGTTACCAGCGTAAAAGTAAAAAAACAAACAAACAGTACATACTTACATTCCGGTGTCTGTCCCCCGGCGTTCTGCTTCTCTGCACTGTGAGCGCCGGCCGGCCGGAAAGCGAGCACAGCGGTGACGTCACCGCTGTGCTTACCGGCTGGCAGACACAGTGCAGAGAAGCAGAACGCCGGGGGACAGCCTCCGGAATGTGAGTATGTACTGTTTGTTTTTTTTTACTTTTACGCTGGTAACCAGGGTAAACATCGGGATACTAAGCGCGGCCCTGCGCTTAGTAACCCGATGTTTACCCTGGTTACCCGGGGACTTCGGCATCGTTGGTCGCTGGAGAGCTGACTGTGTGACAGCTCCCCAGCAACCACATAACGACTTACCAACGATCACGGCCAGGTCGTATCGCTGGTCGTGATCGTTGGTAAATCGTTTAGTGTGACAGTACCCTTAGTTGAGCCGAAAGCCAGGGCCTGGCTTGAAAAAGCCAAAGCAGATGTGAACAATGGGGGGAGAAGAAAAGTAGAAGAGCAGTGGACCAGACGGCAGACTGTGGGGATGATAGGACAGGTGAGAGGGGAGGTGAGTAGCATTTTTTATTTACATCCTTCATTTATTATGCTCTGGGGTATGGACACCCCAGAGCATAATAAGTCCCATCAAATTAGCAGATAATAGCTTTGCTGTGAAATCCATGCAACTTGGCAAATTTAAATCTTGGCAGATGTCTTAATTCTACAGTATGGGACATGATGAGAAGTAGTACTGAGAAATGACTACACAACAAGCATGCAACAGCTTGGCAATATCAAAAAGGTTTCAAAGTATAAGCTTGTGACTTCATGATTCTCCCTTATGCCAGCATACTGGTACATATCTTATTGTGCTTGCAGCTCTCCTGTGCAACATGAATCATTAAAGAGTCAGCTTAGAGGAATCAAACTGCCTGCAATTACCATATTAGCATCACTTTGCACAGGCCCTTCCGAGCGTGGTTTTTCAGGTCTGTGCTCAGGCTGCTGTCACTGTTTGTCTTGTTTTCAAAGACTCACCAAAGCATTACACTGCATTTTTGATAGCTACCATTCCTGCAGCTGTTTTTTCTACATCAGGATGACAGCCGTGCTTCCTACCGTCTAGATCTCAGATTTAAAGGAAAATGCACTGATAAGACTAGATTGAGTGAAATAAGAATTAAACTTTTGAAAGCTTGCTTGCGCAATATTCACATTTAGATATGCACATATCTGCTGTTTGAAATGGTAATCTCCTGCTGGAAAAGCTATTACTTTATCTGTAATTGTGTTATGCACTTTCATATGAAAATATAAAGACTGCAGACGTCTGTGGAATAGTCTACCACGCAAACCAATACTTAAACTGAAGGTTCCTCAAATAGGATAATATCAGGAGTGAATATAAATTCTTCAGTTGTCCTCTTCTGTCAAGCTGTCAAATATTCTCTTCAGTTAACTTTTTCTTATTCTTAGCAAGCTGAGTGACAACTGACATAACTGCCATTTCATTTCCCACTAGTCTGTCATCCAGATTGTCTAGATACCTGAAGGTCGAACAGTTGTCCAATGCCTTGTTTCCCATAGAGAATCACTGAGGTCATAGTCTCAATAATCCAGTGACTCAATTGTGCAAGATCGAGTTTAAAGAATTTATTTTTCTTTACACCTGTGTAAATGTGTATCAAAGTTAGTGCAATAAAATATTCACCAATCGCCATCTTCCCCAGATCCCAGCGCCGCTCCAGTCCTCTTCTCACTCACATGACTCCAATTCCACATTGGGTTTTTTTCTGAGTGAGTCCGGAAGACTCTTTTACAATTTAAACTTATGGAGACTTACATAGACTAAAGGCCCCGTCTCACATAGCGAGATCGCTAGCGAGATCGCTGCTGAGTCACAAGTTTTGTGACACAACAGCGACCTCAGTAGCGATCTCGCTATGTGTGACACGTACCAGCGACCCGGCCCCTGCTGTGAGATCGCTGGTCATGTCGGAATGGCCTGGACCTTTTTTTGGTCGTCGAGGTCCCACTGACATCGCTGAATCGGTGTGTGTGACACGGATTCAGCGATGTCTTCACTGGTAACCAGGGTAAACATCGGGTTACTAAGCGCAGGGCCGCGCTTAGTAACCCGATGTTTACCGTGGTTACCAGCGTAAAAGTAAGAAAAAACAAACCGTACATACTCACATTCCGGTGTCCTTCAGGTCCCTTGCCGTCTGCGCTTCCCGCTCTGACTGACTGCCGGCCGGAAAGTAAGAGCAGATCACAGCGGTGACGTCACCGCTGTGATCTGCTTTCACTTTACGGCGGCACTCAGTCAGAGCGGGAAGCAGACGGCAAGGGACCTGAAGGACACCGGAATGTGAGTATGTACGGTTTGTTTTTTTTTACTTTTACGCTGGTAACCACAGTAAACATCGGGTTACTAAGCGCGGCCCTGCGCTTAGTAACCCGATGTTTACCCTGGTTACCCGGGGACCTCGGCATCGTTGGTCGCTGGAGAGCCGTCTGTGTGACAGCTCCCCAGTGACCACAAAGCGACAAAACAGCGACGCTGCAGCGATCAGCATCGTTGTCTGTATCGCTGCAGCGTCGCTGTGTGTGACGGGGCCTTTACATTCCAAAAGTGACTTTTGACTCACGCATAATCCTCAGTGTGATCCAGCAAGTCGAAAGTGAAGTCAGATGAGTGAGAAGAGGATCATAGAGGCGCTGCAAACAGGGTAAGACGGCAAGCGGTAAGAATATTAACGCACTTATACTACATTTCATGCACATTTACAGAGGTTTTAGAGATAAAAAATTGTGTGGGAATGCTGCTTCAAATATTTTTATATGCCTTAGAACTGGGGTCTTAATCTTGATACCATTTCCTGTAGGAGTAGTGATGGCAGCCATTATTTTGTTATAACAATGGATTACGTTCAGCAATACCTATGAACAATCCAATGTATAAAAGGCACTCCCACATAAACTATATGACCTACAAACATTAGACAGGAGCAAAACCACTATAAAAAAATAAATCTTTATTGATTACATAATTTTAGTTAAAACATATTAATGACATTAAAAAACAGAGAAGACGTCAAACAGAGGCAGAGGCCACACAGGATGCCTTAGAAACAATTAAAAATGTTCATCTTAGCGATATAGAATAGTAGAAATGAATGCCTAGTACGGACCACCTATTGCATAAACATAATTGACCAAATGTGACAACATAAAAAATGTATGTAAAACAAATTGCATAAGAAAAACAGAGATGTAATACTGCAATTACAATGAGCTAAGTAATTGAGGGTTATGCAGAGCTACAGCTATACCACTGCATGTATATAAGGTGCTTATACTAAATTGCAAGGAGAACTACTGCATAACAGTGGATATAGTCCTGACGACTCTCATAATTGAATGTATTACTGAGAAGAGCTAGTTTTGACAGAAGAGCTTGGATCATTAGAGAGACTCTTATAGAGGGAGTTTAGTGTGACCCTATAATGGCATGTTAAATTTACTCCTCCCCTTGTTAATTCATTTTAATAATTGGAGAAGAGCGGCAACATTAGCAGCATGTCCTCTGGAGGTTTCGTCACCTCAAAGAAACCTAACAAGCTCTTTTCTGATAGCTATGTCATAAAATTAAATAGAAAACCAAGTCACATATTTCTGGAACGCTTACCCTATGCCTGCAATAAATGTTTTCTCTAATAGCATAAGCTTTCGAAAATAGTCTAAAGCCTATTATAAATGATGTACTGTAATGTAACTAAAGCATGGAGCTGTACTGAGATCTTAAATGAAAAAATGCAGTCATTGCTAGAACCAAAGTGTATACGTACGACTCGAAAGACTTTGCTCTAGTTTCCGCCTTAATAAAATGTCACATCTATTTGGTTTACCTTTATTTATAGATCCTGCTGGCACAATTTTCCTAATGATTTCTCTGCTCAATGATATGCAGTCTTTTAATAGATGATCGTGCCAGTGTGAATCAAAGCACTCATTAAAAAGACCTTATATAGTTAAAGAAATCTAATAAGAACACATTAGGTATCATTTTAAATTCAGCTAAATGGTCCAAATTAATTCCTTTATGATATCTGGCACTTGTACAGAATGAGGTCATAGCATCCTCGGAGAAATCTTAACTCAAACATTTGCTGGAATGTTTAAGCATGGCACTCAAGTCTCCATCATGCTTTATCTAGACTGAGTTTTTAACTCTGCTCCTCCTCCAGCTCTGGTCCTTCTCTGCCCTACCTGGTAAGTGGCATGTTCCCCTCCATCCATATATCTTAAGGTTCACTTTGTCTTTGTATATCATTGCTAAACCTTGCGGTTTAGGGGGTGAACAAGGGCACCTTATCCCACATATGGGTTAATTTTTGCAGGGCATGTTTGAAGGATCCATTGCTGATAGTTTCATTTGTTCGTCTTTTTGTAACCTTTCTTATTCCATTGTTTTAATTACTTTAATTGTTGTTTTTGCACAACTAATCAAACCCTTTTGAACTGCATTTGTAATACTCCTTCTCCTCCAGTTTATTCATTTATCTATACTCGAACGTTGACTTGATGATTACCAAAAGTGGACTTAGCAATAAACATTGTGTTCTCCTCGGTGTTGAACTTTCTTTCTTTTTTTACGTTATGTTATTTATTGAGACCACTCATGGAAACTGCTTTTGAGCCAGCATAAAGGACTTATGCTTCAATATTGGACATAGTTGGTGCCAACCATGTTCTACCTATACATTGATAACTAGGACATGAAACTGAAATTTAACTCAAGGGTCAAATTGGTTGGCTTACCAGGATTTAAATTAGATATTAAATTACTTTTGTATCTGAAATGTGAATGTCAGTCAAAAGTTTTTTAGCTTAAGGAGAACCTGATGTCACATAAAAGCCCTTAATAAGTTGCCATCACTTTTATTACCCTTTCTTTACAGCAGAAAGTAAAAAATAAAATTGTAACGCAGCAGACTTTGCATGAATCTGATGCCTCTTCAGACAGCTTCTAATAATACACCCAGTACAATAGAGATGTGCGATATTAAAAGGTTTCAAGCCAAATATCGCATAATATAAAATGTTAATAGTTAACTTAAAAAAAAAAGTCTTCTAGGGCACTGAACCTCAAATGTATGTAACATGATACATTTTTACTAGTTAAGATTTTACTGGCCAAACAGTTCTCACATTAGAAGATATTTTACACCGTTACACATTAGACTCGTGTGGTTGAAATTCTTCCTAAACCAATAAAACAGTTATTTTATGGAATCCGTGCAACATGCTTCTGATATGACAATCTCTTTTGGTGGGACTATCATTCATGGGCTTGAGTGCTCTTGCAGAAAATTAGCTTTCTTCTTTTATTCTTATTTTTTACTAACTTTTATACACAAAAACTCAGTTATCATTCTACCAGGTGTATAAACTAAAGAGAAAACACGGAGTACAAGTCCCATTTAGAAAAATATAAATATACGTTTTTTATTTAATTTTAAGAAAAAAACAACAAATACATAGCTTAATAATAATCATTATACACATAATATGAACAGCAAGGGAACCTGTTGTGAATTCCGTTCTGGAGCTCCCTCCTGTGGTTGCTAATGGTATTTTTGTGAGTTCTGCCCTTGGGCTCCCTCTGGTGGTTTCGAGTGGAACTGCTGCTCCGTTAGGTAGCTGTAGCAGCTGCCATCACTGATCGCCTTGCCTGGGTTTGTTATTTAAACCTGCTCTGGGCTTTAGTTCATGCCAGCTGTCAATGTCTTAGGTTAGATTTGGTTCTCTCCTTTGATTTCTCATATGGCCTGTCCTTGTCAGCAAAAGATAAGTTCTGCAAGTTCTTGTTTGTCCATTTGCTTTGGACATCATTGCTTTGCAAATATGTCTCTTTTTGTCCAGCTTGTCACTATGTCATATTCAGGCTAGCTGGAAGCTCTGGGAAGCAGATTTGCCCCTCCAGACCGTGAGTCGGTGTGGAGTTTATTTTTTGTAAACTCTGCGTGGATTTTTGTAGTTTTTAATACTGACCGCACAGTATCCTTTTCTCTCTGTCTATCAAGTTTAGTATTGGCCTCCTTTGCTGAAAACTGATTTCATTTCTGTGTATGTCATTTCCCTCTCCACTCACAGCCAATATTTGTGGGGGGCTATCTTTCCTTTTGGGGTTTTCTCTGAGGCAAGATAGCTTTCTATTTCCTTCTTTAGGGGTAGTTAATTCTTAGGCTGTGAAGAGGTGTCTAGGGAGAGTCAGGAACATCCCACGGCTATTACTAGTGTTGTTGTTAGGATTAGGGATTGCGGTCAGTAGAGATACCACCTTCTCAGAGCTCGTCCCATGTTGCGTTTTAGCCACCAGGTCATATCGGTGTGGCCTCTTAACCACCAGGTCATAACAGGAACCTAAGGAAAACACTGATACATGCGATGGTGGCCCCTATGAAACTCTGCTAGTTTTTCCATTATAAAGAGCTAAAAGTGCATGTCACGGCAAAATGAGCTACCCAAAAAACTGGTTCCTGACAATCATTCTACATATATCCCACAATGGGGTACCGAACACAGACCAGTTAAATAGATCTTACCCATTGATCAGATACACAGTGGTCACCACCGGCTCCCTGTGTATCTGCTCAATGCTATATAACTGGTCTGTGTACGGTATATGCCGAACTGTGTTCGGTACCCCATTGTGGGATATATGTAGACTGATTGACAGGAACCGTTTTTTTGGGTAGCTCATTTTGCCGTGACATGCACTTTTAGCACTTTATAATGGAAAAACTAGCAGAGTTTCATAGGGGCCACCATCGCATGTGTCAGTGCTTTCCTTAGGTTCCCTTGCTGTTCATATTATGTGTACAATGATTAATTATTATTAAGCTATGTAATTGTTGTTTTTTTCTTAAAATTAAATAATAAACGTATATTTATATTTTTCTAAATGGGACTTGTACTCCGTGTTTTCTTTTTAGTTTATGCAATACGTTGGTGGAGTGTCCTTGACTGTGGTATATGATCTCATGTTACAAACACATGACTACTAGCATGTGTGAGAGATCAAAGGTAGTTTTATCCATTGTGGTATGTTTTTATTATATCATTCTACCAGGGTTGTATAACAAGCCCCTGCTGGCAATCCCCTTCTTCAGTCATTGAAAAAGATGGATGCATAGTGTTTTGCCTTAAATGGTTTTCCAGTCCTGTGAGCTGCAGCTGATGCAGTTTGTACAATCGGCAATGATCCCATGCTAGGAATGTGATGTATTGAAACACCCAACAGGAACCTTTAGCATTCTCTTTAAATTCTTCTGTTTAAGGTTATGAACAATAATATCTGTAACTACTAAAGCAGATGTACCATGAGAAAGACTAGCGACACAAAATAAAGGAATTAAACACAGCACAAAGTTTTCTTACAAGCATCAAAAATATGACAATCTAACTCAAAGCATTATATCTCCAAATTTGGAGACAGTGGGGAATTTGGAATATAATTCCTTAAAAGACAACTGTAGTTAAACTAGATGGTAATTCATTCTTTTAGACTTGCTATGCATATTTAGATTTATAGGAGGTGTTGAATAGTATTAGTCATGACGAAATAGCAGGAATATCCTTGTCAAAAAGTACATCAGGAAGCAGGAGCTAACACCCGACCATGACATACATATTTGCAGTGGGTTATGTGTCAACTCATAATTATGAAGTAGAAAAGCTATAGGTAAGTGCCACCAGAACTTCTAACCCTACTTTGTGCAGAGGAATGATGCCTGTCAAAGTATGGATTAAGAGTAGAGATGAGCTGAATTTACCAAATCACAAATTTACCAGGAAACTCAATTCTCAGTAAAATTATTTTCCATGAATTATATATTCTCTACTAGACACTGAGATCTCTCCAGACTTCAGAGCATATCAAACATAAAATCTAAAAATAAAAATTTATACTCACCACACCACGCACCTGTCTCGGCACCATTTCTATCTACGATGTCCGATGACCACCATCCAGTCCTCAGGATCTCTTCTTTACAAAATTATGCAACAGTGTCTTCACTCTAGAACAGGACTTCTGGTTGCGACTAGGCCTCAGAGGTTACGACCCATTACCTCCAAGGCCTGGTTGCCGTCAGAAGGTTTGTTCTACAGTAAAGATATTGATGTGACTGGAAAAAGAGCTTCTGAGGGCTGGAGGACAGGTAGCAGGTGCCGTGTGTTGTGACAGATGAGTATTAGTATTTTTTTGTTCAAACTTTTGCCGACCCTCTATGGTTCAGCACGGAGTGAAGAACAAAAAATGCTAATTCATAAAAATATGAATTTTTGCAAAATGTGAGTAAAATACAACTCTACTTGTATAAATTCGTCCATCTCTAATTAAGAGTGACCTGCAGTTGAGTATTGGCCATCAGGAAAAAGAATGACTTAATATCAGGTTTCTTTAGTCAACATAGTACATGACTGTAAGTAGAATTTGTATTAGAAGCATGGCTAAAATGAAGCCCAGCATATCACTTATCATCATATTGTACAGATGGTAGAGCATTGAATATTCAGTTAATACATTTTTATTAATCTTCTTAGTGTACAATAAACCACAAATATTATCAATAATTTACTTGGAAAATGCTTTCTTTGTCGACAGCCTCTAGTGGACTTCAGTAGTATTACAATAGTGAAGAAAGCAAAGTCTCAATGATCTGAAGTTAAAGCTCAGAACTCTTAAGGGGACTTCTGGTATCTCTAACTGAAGCCATAGGAATTAAGAGACACAGAGAATCAGTCAACCATAGGACACCATGTGTATTTTACTTTCCATGGGTTTGATTAATCTCAATGTAGTTGTAGTGTCAGTGTAGTTGCTTTCCTTGTCCTTGGTTTTTATAAATGTCTCCTGCTGTTCTGTCTTATTCACTCACCTCTTATGTGTAACACTTGAAATCTGCTGCTGCATTCTACAGGGATCGGTAGTTCAGTCACTTTGATACTCAAGAGACGGGATCAATAAGTGTAAGATGAACAGAGCACAGTGAACATAAGTGCCTTGATGTTATTTCTATAATTAAGCTTGGGATAGGGCTGGGACCATTTATTAGGAAAAAAGGAACAAATGAAAGAAAGAACATACTAGATACAGAAAATGGAGCTGGTGAACAAACTAAAGTCAGCATTGCTTCCTGGCACTGGAAACCAATAACGAAGAGCTCCCCTGGCGTTCAGCATCGGAGAGTAGCTGTCATATAATACAGGGAGCTTGTTTTAAAATCAATATGACTATTGTGTTATTTTGATTTAGGTATAATCTTTCTTCGTTTGTGTTGTTATTGCACGGCAGATGAAATCTCATTCTGTGTCTGACCTAAAATAGCCAGTAAACTGGGCAACAGTACAAAACATGTGTAGTAACTATATGGTTCCTATATGTTTCAGATGTACATGGTGATACTTTACTATTTTACCAATACAGTAAAACATATCTAAAAATGGATAATGATTACTTACAGTAATACATCAAGTGTAACTTAAGGGTATGTGCACACGTTGCAGATTTCCTGCAGATCCGCAGCGTTTTTTCCATGCAGAAACGCTGCAGATCCGCAAGTGATTTACAGTATAATGTAAATCAATGGGGAAAAAAAATGCTGTGCTAATGGTGTGGAAAATTCCGCACTGAAAACGCAGCAGACTCAAAAAAGGACCATGTCAATTCTTTTTGCGTATCTGCTACGTTTCTGCACCCATTGACTTCCATTGATTCAGTCAAATCAGTAGCAAAACTGCAGGATCTGCTGTTTTGCTGTGGAGCTGCATGCGAGAAACACTGCAGATCGGAAGGGGGAAGAGTGTGTGGGCTGACTGTGGTCAGAGACTATGTGTGTGGGCAGAGATTGTGTGCGTGGAGAAGATGTGTGTGTCAGTGTGCGGGTGTTTGTGTGTGTCTGCAGTGGTCTGTGGGGCTGTGTGTGTGTCTGTGCGGGAATCTGCGGGGCTCTGCCGGGGTCTGCAGGGCTGTGCGGGGGTCTGCGGGGCTGTGTGGTGCGCGTGGGTGTGTGCGGCGCTGTGTGTGTGAGGCTGTATGTAGGTAGGCATCATACAATGGGACTACTTGTCCCATCTGGCTATGCCTGCCACAGTGACAGGTAGTCGGATGATGGGACAGTATAGTCCCATCATCTGGCTATTGTGTTCAAGTGTAAAAAAAAACACACACATATACAGCACAGACAGTACATACAACATACAGTACATACTCACCAATCACCTAGTCCCCGAAGCCATGAATCACCTGTAAAAAATATTAAAATAATAAACAAACAGTATACTCTTTGATCCGATGTAATCCATATAATAACGAGTGTCCCACGACGATCTCCCGTGGAGAGCTATCACATCGGCAGATGTGACCGCTCTCCAGGGGTTCCGGGATACAATGATGGAAGGTATCCTTCCGCACTGTATCCCATGTATACTTCATACTGTCACTTGCGACACAGCTGCGTGGGAAACTTCTCACGCAGCAGTGCCGTAAAGTGAGAGCAATGAACCTTACAATATAAAGGTGACATTAACCCCATATGTCACCACTACAGGGCAGTGGGAAGAGAGAGGCTAAGTGCCGGAATTGGTGCATCTTAACACATGCACAATTTTGGGGTTGGCTGGGTGCTGGTATTTGTAGGCAGGGGGGGCTATATACATGGCTCCTCTCTAGCCTATGAATATCAGCCCGCCTTTCTGGCTATAAACTACAGGGGGACCCTGTTATGATCCTTAGTGGTTGAGGATCACAAAATACTCCAGCTAAGTAACATACATAGGACAAGCTCTAGGGAGGTGGCAAACTGGACTGACCGCAAATCTGAACCTATCCAAACACACTAGAAGTAGCCGGTGAACGTGCCTAAAAATCCTAGACGTCTCGAGCCAGCCTGAGGAACTAACTACCCCTAGAGAGAAAGAAAGACCTCTCTTGCCTCCAGATAAATAATCCCCAAAGATATAGAAGCCCCCAACATATAATAACGGTGAGGTAAGAGGAAGGCACATACACAGGGGTGAAAACAGATTTAGCAAATGAGGCCCACTAATACTAGATAGCAGAAAATAGTAAAGGGGTCTGTGTGGTCAGTAAAAAACCCTTACAAAATATTCACACTGAGATTTCAAGAACCCCCGCACCAACTAACGGTGTGGGGGGAGAAACTCAGTCCCCTAGAGCAACCAGCAAGCGAGGAAATCACATTTTAGCGAGCTGGACTAAAAACATAATAAATGCTGATAATCAAAAAATGATCAAACAAAAACTTAGCTTGTCTTGGAGAGACTGGGAGTAAGGTAGTCACAAGGAATCTGAAGAGCACTGAATACATTGAGAGCAGGCAAGGAACTGAGTATCCAGGTGAGCTAAATAGGAAACCAACCAAGGATAACGAACCAGCTGATGCTGCCAACCTGCAGAAAGACAACACTACACAGTACCGCTTGTGACCACCAGAGGGAGCCCAAAAACAGAGTTCACAACAGTACCCCCCCTTGAGGAGGGGTCACCGAACCCTCATCAAGACCCCCAGGGCGATCAGGACGAGCCGCGTGGAAGGCACGAACCAAATCGGCCGCATGAACATCAGAGGCGACAACCCAGGAATTATCCTCCTGACCATAGCCCTTCCACTTCACCAAATACTGAAGCCTCCGTCTAGAGATACGAGAATCCAAAATCTTCTCCACCACGTAATCCAATTCGCCCTCGACCAGCACCGGAGCAGGAGGCTCAACAGAAGGAACCACAGGTACCACATACCTCCGCAAGAAAGACCTATGGAACACATTATGAATGGCAAACGATGCTGGGAGATCCAAACGAAAAGACACCGGGTTAAGGATCTCCAAGATCTTATAAGGACCGATGAAGCGAGGCTTGAATTTAGGAGAGGAGACCTTCATAGGAACATACCGAGAAGACAGCCACACCAAATCCCCAACACGAAGTCGGGGACCCACACCGCGGCGGCGGTTGGCAAAGCGCTGAGCCTTCTCTTGTGACAACCTCAAATTGTCCACCACATGGTTCCAAATCTGCTGCAACCTATCCACCACAGAATCCACCCCAGGACAGTCAGAAGGCTCAACCTGACCCAAGGAAAAACGAGGATGGAAACCAGAATTGCAGAAAAAAGGTGAAACCAAAGTGGCAGAACTAGCCCGATTATTAAGGGCAAACTCGGCCAACGGCAAAAAAGTCACCCAATCATCCTGATCAGCAGAAACAAAACATCTCAAATAAGTTTCCAACGTCTGATTAGTTCGCTCGGTTTGGCCATTAGTCTGAGGATGGAAGGCCGACGAAAAAGACAAATCAATGCCCATCTTAGCACAAAAAGTCCGCCAAACCTGGACACAAACTGGGATCCTCTATCAGACACAATATTTTCAGGAATGCCGTGCAAGCGAACCACATTCTGAAAAAATAGAGGAACCAAATCGGAGGAAGAAGGCAACTTAGGCAAGGGCACCAAATGGACCATCTTGGAAAAACGATCACACACCACCCAGATGACAGACATTTTCTGAGATACCGGAAGATCCGAAATAAAATCCATGGAAATGTGCGTCCAAGGCCTTTTCGGAATAGGCAAAGGCAAAAGCAAACCGCTGGCACAAGAACAGCAAGGCTTAGCCCGAGCACAAATCCCACAAGACTGCACAAAGGAACGCACATCCCGCAACAAGGAAGGCCACCAGAAGGACCTAGCCACCAAATCTCTGGTACCGAAAATCCCAGGATGACCCGCCAACACCGAAGAATGAACCTCGGAAATAACTCTGCTGGTCCATCTATCCGGGACAAACAGTCTCTCTGGTGGACAACGGTCAGGTCTATCCGCCTGAAATTTCTGCAGCACTCGTCGCAAATCTGGGGAAATGGCAGACAAAATCACTCCCTCTCTGAGAATACCAGCCGGCTCAGAAACTCCTGGAGAGTCAGGAACAAAACTCCTAGAAAGTGCATCAGCTTTCACGTTCTTCGAACCAGGCAGATATGAGACCACGAAGTTGAAACGGGAGAAAAACAACAACCAACGAGCCTGTCTAGGATTCAGGCGCTTGGCAGATTCAAGGTAAATCAGATTTTTGTGATCAGTCAAGACCACCACACAATGTTTAGCTCCTTCGAGCCAATGTCGCCACTCCTCAAATGCCCACTTCATAGCCAACAACTCCCGATTACCAACATCATAATTCCGCTCGGCAGGCAAAAACTTTCTTGAAAAGAAAGCACATGGTTTCATCACAAAGCCATCAGAGCTTCTCTGCGACAAAACAGCCCCTGCTCCAATCTCAGAAGCATCAACCTCGACCTGGAAGGGGAGAGAGACATCTGGCTGACATAAGACTGGAGCTGAAGAAAACCGGTGCTTCAGCTCCCGAAAGGCCTCCACGGCCGCAGGAGACCAATTAGTCACATCAGAACCCTTCTTGGTCAAATCCGTCAAAGGTTTAACCACGCTAGAAAAATTAGCGATGAAACGACGGTAAAAATTAGCAAAACCCAAGAACTTCTGAAGACTCTTAACAGACGTGGGCTGAGTCCAGTCATGAATAGCCTGGACCTTGACTGGGTCCATCTCCACAGTAGAAGGAGAAAAAATAAAACCCAAGAAGGAGACCTTCTGTACTCCGAAGAGGCATTTTGAGCCCTTCACAAATAAAGCATTAGCACGCAGGACCTGAAACACCATCCTGACCTGCTTCACATGGGACTCCCAATCATCAGAAAAGACCAGAATGTCATCCAGATAAACAATCATAAATTTATCCAGATATTCTCGGAAGATGTCATGCATGAAAGACTGAAACACAGAAGGAGCATTAGAGAGTCCAAAAGGCATCACCAAGTACTCAAAATGGCCTTCAGGCATATCAAATGCTGTTTTCCATTCATCTCCCTGCTTAATGCGCACAAGGTTATACGCACCACGGAGATCTATCTTGGTGAACCAACTGGCACCCTTGATCCGAGCAAACAAATCAGACAATAGTGGTAAAGGATACTGAAATTTGACTGTGATCTTATTCAGAAGACGATAATCTATACAAGGTCTCAAAGAACCGTCCTTCTTAGCCACAAAAAAAAATCCTGCACCAAGAGGGGAAGAGGATGGGGAATATGTCCCTTCTCCAAAGACTCCTTTATATAACTCCGCATCGTGGCATGCTCTGGTATAGACAGATTAAAAAGTTGTCCCTTAGGGAATTTACTACCAGGAATTAAATTTATAGCACAGTCACAATCCCTATGAGGGGGCAGGGCACTGGACCTGGGTTCATCAAATACATCCTGGTAGTCAGACAAAAACTCAGGGACCTCAGAAGGAGTGGAAGAAGCAATAGACACCAACGGAGCATCGCCATGAATTCCCTGACAACCCCAACTTGACACAGACATAGCTTTCCAATCTAAAACTGGATTATGAGCCTGCAACCATGGCAGACCCAAAACGACAACATCATGCAAATTATGCAGAACAAGAAAGCGAATCACCTCCTGATGTACGGGAGTCATGCACATGGTCATTTGCGTCCAATACGGAGGCTTATTCTCAGCCAATGGCGTAGCATCAATTCCCCTCAGAGGAATAGGAAATTCCAAAGGCTCCAGGACAAAACCACAGCGCCTGGCAAACGACAAATCCATCAGATTCAGGGCAGCACCCGAATCCACAAAAGCCATAACCGGGTAGGATGACAAAGAACAAATCAAAGTAACAGACAAAATAAATTTAGGCTGCATAGTACCAATGGTGACAGGTTTAGCGATTTTTTTAAGCGTTTAAAGCATGCTGAGATAACATGAGTAGAATCACCACAGTAAAAGCACAACCCATTTTGACGTCTATGACTTTGTCGCTCAATTCTGGTCAGAGTTCGGTCACATTGCATAGACTCAGGTCTCTGTTCAGAAAATACCGCCAAAGGATGAGCAGATTTGCGCTCCCGCAAACGCCGATCAACCTGAATGGCTAAAGCCATAGAATCACTCAGACTTGTAGGGGTGGGAAACCCCACCATAACATTCTTAACGGCCTCAGAAAGACCTTCTCTGAAATTTGCAGCCAGGGCACACTCATTCCATTGAGTAAGCACCGACCATTTCCGAAATTTTTGACAATACACCTCTGCTTCATCCTGACCTTGAGAGATAGCCAGCAACGCCTTTTCTGCCTGATTCTCAAGATTAGGCTCCTCATAAAGCAGTCCAAGAGCCAGAAAAAATGCATCTACATTAAGCAATGCAGGATCTCCTGGCGCCAGAGAGAAAGCCCAATCTTGAGGGTCGCCACGCAACAAGGAGATAACAATTTTAACTTGCTGAGCGGAATCACCAGAGGAACGAGGTCTCAGAGATAGAAATAACTTACAATTATTTTTAAAGTTTAGAAACCTAGATCTATCACCAGAAAACAACTCAGGAATGGGTATCTTTGGTTCTGACATAGGGCTATGAATAACAAAATCCTGAATACTTTGCACCCAGATGATCCACACTAGAAGTCAGAGTCTGAACATTCATGTCTGCAGCTGAGCTCAAAACCACCCAGAGTTCAAGGGGGTGAAAGAAGCTAAACAGACTGCAGCAAAGGAAAAGCGGGAGGAGAAAAAAAATGTACTCAGGTCTTCTTTTTATCCCACTTCTGCGATGCATTAAACACTTTTAGGCCTGCTCTACTGTTATGATCCTTAGTGGTTGAGGATCACAAAATACTCCAGCTAAGTAACATACATAGGACAAGCTCTAGGGAGGTGGCAAACTGGACTGACCGCAAATCTGAACCTATCCAAACACACTAGAAGTAGCCGGTGAACGTGCCTAAAAATCCTAGACGTCTCGAGCCAGCCTGAGGAACTAACTACCCCTAGAGAGAAAGAAAGACCTCTCTTGCCTCCAGATAAATAATCCCCAAAGATATAGAAGCCCCAACATATAATAACGGTGAGGTAAGAGGAAGGCACATACACAGGGGTGAAAACAGATTTAGCAAATGAGGCCCACTAATACTAGATAGCAGAAAATAGTAAAGGGGTCAGTAAAAAACCCTTACAAAATATCCACACTGAGATTTCAAGAACCCCCGCAGCAACTAACGGTGTGGGGGGAGAAACTCAGTCCCCTAGAGCAACCAGCAAGCGAGGAAATCACATTTTAGCGAGCTGGACTAAAAACATAATAAATGCTGATAATCAAAAAATGATCAAACAAAAACTTAGCTTGTCTTGGAGAGACTGGGAGCAAGGTAGTCACAAGGAATCTGAAGAGCACTGAATACATTGAGAGCAGGCAAGGAACTGAGTATCCAGGTGAGCTAAATAGGAAACCAACCAAGGATAACGAACCAGCTGATGCTGCCAACCTGCAGAAAGACAACACTACACAGTACCGCTTGTGACCACCAGAGGGAGCCCAAAAACAGAGTTCACAACAGGACCCCACATCATTTTTTTGGAGGTCCCCCTATTTTAATAGCCAGTAAAAGCTATGCAGACAGCTGTGTGCTGATATTCATAACCTGGGAAGATCCATGGGTATTACCCGCTTCCCAGGTTATAAACACCGGCCCCCAGTCGCCGGCTTACCTCTCTGGACTCGAAAGGTGTGACCCCGGCCTAACACAGATTTTTTTATATCTATAGATAGATAGATAGACAGATACATATATCTATAGATACATCTATAGATAGATATAGATAGATTCAGTATATCTATAGATAGATCTATCTGTAGATAGATCTATCTATATCTATCTATAGATGCATCTATATATATTAGTGATGAGCGAGTATACTCGTTGCTCGGGTTTTCCCGAGTACGCTCAGGTGGTCTTTGAGTATTTGATAGTGCTCGGAGATTTAGTTTTCAATGCCACAGCTGCACGATTTACGGCTGCTAGACAGGCTGAATACATGTGAGGAATGCCTGTTTGCTAGGGAATTTCCACATGTATTCAGGCTGTCCAGCAGCCGTAAATCATGCAGCTGATGCGACGAAAACTAAATCTCTGAGCACTATCAAACAATCGGAGATCACTCAAGCGTGCTCGGGAAAACACGAGCAATGTGTATACTCGCTCATCGCTAATAGATATATGTATCTATATATCTCATTTCTTCAATCTATCTATTTCATATCTATCTATCTATCTATCTATTATCCAGAAAAACGAAGGCAGCACTCCAATAGAAAAAATATGTGTAATTTATTGGCCCATGTGCGACGTTTCAGTCCAGGATGTGGACCTTTCTCGGTTTGAGAAAGGTCCACATCCTGGACTGAAACATCGCACATAGGCCAATAAATTACACATATTTTTTCTATTGGAGTGCTGCTATTTTTTTTGTGGATAATAGCATGAGGTTTGGTACATACCTGTAATGATTTTCTGCACCCTTTGTTTTCTTTTGGTGCTGCTTTTTGTTCTCTTTTTCTATATCTATTTATCTACCTATCTATCTATCTATCTATCTATCTATCTATCTGTCTATCTGTGTGGGTAATGGAGTGTGGGTTGGACAAATGTTAAAGAGGAGCTTGGACCAGAAATGACATCACAATTCTTTTTTTGTTTTGTTCAAAAATAAATCTTTATTTAGCTTTCAAAAACGCATACACATCTGCATGAAAAAACCGCATCAAAAACGCATCAATAAACGCATCAAATCTGCACCTGCGTTTTCTGGCAAGAGAGGATAGAATCTGCACAGAAAATTCCACAGGCAAATCTGCAACGTGTGCATATAGCCTAAAAGTGAATACTTAAAAGGAACCTGTCAGCTCAGCAGATTTTTGTACACCAAACTCATAAAATCTATGTTAAGTTGCTGAATGCAGAATACATCCATACCTCCCCTCCCCTTGGTCCTGCACTCCTCCCTGGCCTCTTTTCCTGTCTGCTGACAGCTTCCTGTGACAGCTCACTATTTGTCACCTGCTCCCTCACCAAATATCTCGCTCAGATGCCATCATTTCTGCGAGCGGTACTTGCTCAGTAAGGTCCTGAGGATATTGTGAGATCTGCCCAGGTACCACCCCTGGGGAAGATCTGGAGGGGGAGAGTAGGTCACAGAGTAGTAGAGTGACCTGTCAGTCAGTGACAGAAGGCTGGCAGTAGGTGGGAAAAGAGCGAGAGAGGCCGGGGAGCTGTAAATGTAGACCCAAGCCCCTCCTTGCATTTGTGACTCATTAGCATAAAAATTGGAATAGGGATTTATCTGCAATGAAATCAAGGATTGATATGAAAAAGATATGGATTTATTCTGCACAACAGTGACTTAACATAGATTATACCAATCTGGGGTACAAAACCCTGCAGACAGGCTATCTTTAAAAATATAAAATACCAAACATTACATTTAGGGGAGAACATAAAAACCAATAGAAAGTCTCTAATAAATGTACTTATTTATGTTACAAATATGTTTTTCTTTTTACAATAGCCATTCACATTCTGTCTTCTGTTACTATATATTACAATTTTGTAGATTGTGAGCCCCCGCGGGCAGGGTCCTCTCTCCTCCTGTACCAGTTTTGACTTGTATTGTTTAAGATTATTGTACCTGTTTTTATTATGTACTGTATACCCCTCCTCACATGTAAAGCGCCATGGAATAAATGGCGCTATAAAAAATAAATAATAATTATAATAATTTTAGTTATTTTAAAAATTTGCCTTTTGCAGTACATTTGCACAATTTTACCACCAACTGGACATGATATAAGGAAAATCAGGCTTATTTGCTTCTAAACCACTGATGCAATAGATTTTGCTCAATTCAAAACCCTCTAAAATAATGACAATTGTCTCCTATATTGTCATGAAGCAGAGACCCTACTAAACTGTCATTTGATCCTTGTGACCTCCCCTTCACTAAAAAGGTTAATCAAGGCCAATGTGCTCATGAAGATAAATGGCGGCTGCTTTGATCTTCATTGTATAGTCTATAACAGCAGAGAAAGTCTTGTGTGTTGGCTTCATGTGAACAATCCCGTTAGTGGACTATCCACATATGGTCCTTTGTGTACATTGTGGGGTATTCATAAGCAATAGAAGGTATGGTGACTTATAGGATTAGTCTGGATGAACTGACTTCATGAACAGCATCTAGAAAAGGTATAGTTGTACAAATAAGTGCACTCAATACCGTAATTTAGTATCTGTGATCATTTCTAACATATTTGTGAACTGTCGTTGGTTTCATAACATTAAACCTGTATAATATATATATATATATATATATATATATATATATATATATATATATACAGAGAAAGAGATCTGCTCATGTATATATTTATCTTTTTCTCTATACAGTGCCTACAAGTAGTATTCAACCCCCTGCAGATTTAGCAGGTTTAATAAGATGCAAATAAGTTAGAGCCTTCAAACTTCAAACAAGAGCAGGATTTATTAACAGATGCATAATTCTTACAAACCAAAAAGTTTTGTTGCTCAGTTAAATTTTTATAAATTTTAAACATAAAAGTGTGGGTCAATTATTATTCAATCCCTAGGTTTAATATTTTGTGGAATAACCTTTGTTTGCAATTACAGCTAATAATCGTCTTTTATAAGACCTGATCAGGCCGGCACAGGTCTCTGGAGTTATCTTGGCCCACTCCTCCATGCAGATCTTCTCCAAGTTATCTAGGTTCTTTGGGTGTCTCATGTGGACTTTAATCTTGAGGTCCTTCCACAAGTTTTCAATTGGGTTAAGGTCAGGAGACTGACTGGGCCACTGCAACACCTTGATTTTTTGCCTCTTGAACCAGGCCTTGGTTTTCTTGGCTGTGTGCTTTGGGTCGTTGTCTTGTTGGAAGATGAAATGACGACCCATCTTAAGATCCTTGATGGAGGAGCGGAGGTTCTTGGCCAAAATCTCCAGGTAGGCCGTGCTATCCATCTTCCCATGGATGCGGACCAGATGGCCAGGCCCCTTGGCTGAGAAACAGCCCCACAGCATGATGCTGCCACCACCATGCTTGACTGTAGGGATGGTATTCTTGGGGTCGTATGCAGTGCCATCCAGTCTCCAAACGTCACGTGTGTGGTTGGCACCAAAGATCTCGATCTTGGTCTCATCAGACCAGAGAACCTTGAACCAGTCAGTCTCAGAGTCCTCCAAGTGATCATGAGCAAACTGTAGACGAGCCTTGACATGACGCTTTGAAAGTAAAGGTACCTTACGGGCTCGTCTGGAACGGAGACCATTGCGGTGGAGTACGCTACTTATGGTATTGACTGAAACCAATGTCCCCACTGCCATGAGATCTTCTCGGTGCTCCTTCCTTGTTGTCCTTGGGTTAGCCTTGACTCTTCGGACAAGCCCGGCCTCTGCACGGGAGGAAACTTTCAAAGGCTGTCCAGGCCGTGGAAGGCTAACAGTAGTTCCATAAGCCTTCCACTTCTGGATGATGCTCCCAACAGTGGAGACAGGTAGGCCCAACTCCTTGGAAAGGGTTTTGTACCCCTTGCCAGCCTTGTGACCCTCCACGATCTTTTCTCTGATGGCCTTGGAATGCCCCTTTGTCTTTCCCATGTTGACCATGCTTGAGTGCTGTTCATAAGTTTGGGGAGGGTCTTAAATAGTCAGAAAAGGCTGGAAAAAGAGATAATTAATCCAAACATGTGAAGCTCATTGTTCTTTGTGCCTGAACTACTTCTTAATACTTTAGGGGAACCAAACAGAATTCTGGTGGGTTGAGGGGTTGAATAATAAATGACCCTCTGAAAAGACTTTTCACAATTTAAAAAAAAAATAAACAAAGAAATAACATTCTTTTTTGCTGCAGTGCATTTCACACTTCCAGGCTGATCTACAGTCCAAATGTCACAATGCCAAGTTAATTCCAAATGTGTAAACCTGCTAAATCTGCAGGGGGTTGAATACTACTTGTAGGCACTGTATATATATATATGCTGTATGTATATACCATTTATACTTATATATATACACAGATCTATCTATCTATATATGTAAAAAAATATAAATGTATGTCTATATATAGATATGTGCATTGGATATTTGGATTTTAGTTTTTCACCAAAAACTAGAAATTAATACTCATTGCATTCAATTACTATTTTTCTTCATTTCTCATTAAATGTTGATTTTTCATGTAGCTGGAATAATTAAAAAATGTATAAGGCCAAAGCTTTGACACATAGTGATGATGATATTATCCCGGTGAATTAACAGCCCCATTTACCCAGTGAATGGGCAGCAGATGATTACAGCAGATCCACTGACGTACAAAGGTCAAGTGGAATAGTGAATGTTAACACAAAGTGAGGTTCCATGGGCAATCTCATTATGTAAATGGAGGGATAATTTCATTGTATGGGTTATGGGGCTGTGAAGCCATGTGGAAGGAAAGTTGATTGGTCTCAGTGCCATTGTAATTTGCCCAAATTATATCCACTGTGGTGCATGTTTGCAATAGAATGTAATAGTTTTATTTTTTGAAAATGTATTGTTATATTAGATATATAATAGGTGTTATTGCTTCTTGGCCATGCACCAACAACTAGGATTTTACAACAACCATAAGATTTGGCAGTAACAATAAAGCTGGGAGAATCCTTTAAAGCAAAATTACCTTTGAAAAAAAACAAATCAAAAATGAATTTATCATTTACAGTTTCTGCTTCTATTATGCACAGTCTTAAATCTCGAAGGTAAAATTACCCAGTAGGCTTACCTGCAATGCTAGGCAAAACTACTTATAATAAATTGTGATGTGATAGCACAATGAGTTGCCCTAAATTACAAGCTCAGCTCCGTCTCCCTGACAAAGTCTGTTATGCTAAACCTCTGCTATCAGAAATTAGTTACAACAAACCAGGTTTCTAAGAACTTGTCTGCTCCTCCAAAACTAGTACCATTGTTTTTCAGCAATAACAAAACATGCACACATAAAAAATATACATTTAAGAGAAAAAAAATCAATAATGGATGAACCCACACATATGGGTATAGATTTGCATAATATATATTGGATATGACTGAAGAAAAAAGGCAAAAATGTCACTTGTAAGAAGTGAAGAGATCCAACAACTACATACCAATAATGTATCTATTTTCTATTTATGGCTGCAGTATATCGATGACGTTTCTAGTTTTGCAACCGGTAGTTTCCTATTTTCTAGTTTACTTTATTTTATATGTTTGATGCTGGTCACAATCATGATGGGAATTGAACCTGTGTAGTCCCAACATTTTTTTTTTATAATACCACTAGGCGATCACCCATCTATTCTCTCAGATAACACCAATGACTCAAGAGGAGTTCCAATATTGGAACATTAAACTCACAAAATGAAACAAGAAATAAGTATATAGATTTTCCCTGCAACTTCCAGGCTCTTCTGACTGTAAATTTATTGTGGACCAGCATATTACACATTCAGACAAAATGTCTCATTTTTAACACAGTGAATGAACGCAAACGGTAGGAATCACTGCAAAATAAGCTGTCATGTTTTTATGTTCCGTGACGAGATGTTCAGTGGCAGAACATGAGTTTCAAAAGTCTATTCGCTGAAGCTCAGCGTTGTGAACCGAGCTGTGCTGGACACCATATCTGAAATTATTCAGAGCGCCAAACTGTTTTCAAACTACGACTGGCTGCCATTCCTTGTTCAGAAGCATGGAAATCTGGATCTTACTTGTGGCTCAAATAATACATAAAAGTAGTGTAGGGAAGAACTACAGTGCTCCTGTATGGTAGACATGCATATAACCTGGCATGACCCTTGTTATTTTGTACCACTTGTAGGACTTTTTAGGTCCATTGCAGAAGATCCTTAGAAAACACACTTTTTGAAATGATAGAAGACTTAGGGTACTGTCTCACAGTGGCACTTTTGTCGCTACGACGGCACGATCCGTGACGTTCCAGCGATATCCATACGATATCGCTGTGTCTGACACGCTACTGCGATCAGGGACCCTGCTGAGAATCGTACGTCGTAGCAGATCGTTTGGAACTTTCTTTCGTCGCTGGATCTCCCGCTGTCATCGCTGGATCGGTGTGTGTGACACCGATCCAGCGATGCGTTCGCTTGTAACCAGGGTAAACATCGGGTTACTAAGCGCAGGGCCTCGCTTAGTAACCCGATGCTTACCCTGGTTACCATTGTAAATGTAAAAAAAAAACAGTACATACTCACATTCCGGTGTCCGTCAGGTCCCTTGCCGTCTGCTTCCCGCACTGACTGACTGCCGGCCGTAAGTAAAAGCAGAGCGCAGCGGTGATGTCACCGCTGTGCTGTGCCTTACGGCCGGCACTCAGTCAGTGCAGGAAGCAGACGGCGAGAGACCTGACGGACACCGGAATGTGAGTATGTACTGTTTTTTTTTTTTTTTTTACATTTACGATGGTAACCAGGGTAAACATCGGGTTACTAAGCGCGGCCCTGCGCTTAGTAACCCGATGTTTACCCTGGTTACCCAGGGACTTCGGCATCATTGGTCGCTGGAGAGCGGTCTGTGTGACAGCTCTCCAGCGACCACACAACGACTTACCAACGATCACGGCCAGGTCGTATCGTTGGTCGTGATCGTTGGTAAATCGTTTTGTGTAACGGTACCCTTATAATAGTTATTGTACAACATAACATAAACTTAATTTACTAATCTAGATCAAGGCTCAAATATTTTGACATTAAAGATACTAATAAATAACAAGCAAATTTGTAGTCTAGTACACAATCAAAAGCCTCAATATCAAGGCAACAGTGATCACAAATAAGGTCAGGACAGAATGTTATGTAATGATGTTGTCAGATTAAATATATCACCTGTTGACAGTATGGGTGATAAATGTATGATCAAGTGCTGGGGCCCCCAAAGTTTCGTGTGCAAATAGATCATGCTTGAAAAAAAGCTCCATTCACTTCTAAGGGACACCTGTCGATAAAATAGGTGATAACTAGTGATGAGCGAATATACTCGTTACTCGAGATTTCCCAAGCACGATCGGGGGTTCTCCGAGTATTTTTTAGTGCTCGGAGATTTAGTTTTCATCACCTCAGCTGAATGACTTACATCTGTTAGCCAGCATAAGTACATGTGGGGGTTGCCTGGTTGCTAGGGAAACCCCACATGTAATCAAGCTGGCTAAGAGATGTAAATAATTCAGCTGCGGCGAAGAAAACGAAATATCCGAGCACTAAAAAATACTCGGAGGACCGCCGAGTATATTCACTCATCACTAGAGATAACTGCATGATCAACTGCTGGGACCTGAAAAAGTCCCGGGTGTAAATGGACGATGCTCGAAAAAAGCTCCATTCACTTCTATGGTACGGCAGCTCTATCAGTCCCATATAAGTAATTGGAACAGTAGTCCATCAGAGTGCATACTACTGTTCCATTCCCTCAGGAAACTTTGAGACTCTTGTTTTTGGGTTCAATGGAGGTCATAGCAGTTGAACCTACAGCCTTCATAAATTTATTACCAATCCTATGGATAGATGATACCTGTATTTAATGAGAGCAGTGTTGGACTGGGGTACCGAGGGCCCACTCCTCAAGTAAATGAAAACATTATTGGCTGCTGATGGTGGATAATATATGGCTTGTAGTTGCTCTATCATGTGAGTTCATGCAATGCTTCCATAAAATAATACAATGGGTAGTTTGTTAAATAAATGAGATGCTGCCTTTGTCTGTATGTCATACACCAAGTACTGGTCATATTGGGGGCCTACTTGTGCACAGGGGCTCACCAAGGATTCTCCTGTTTTTCTAAGAACCAGTCCAAACCTTAATGGTGCTTTTCTCCAAATGAAAAAAAGGCAAACATTATCTTCACACAACAGAGAAGGTGCTTCGCTTATCTGCAATGAAATAATCCTGGCCCATACAGAACTCTGCATGCTGGCTTAGTGGTGTAATACAGATTCTCTCGATATGACAATTGGATTTTATTCAGGTGATGTTAACAGTTATCAACACTTCAGTTATCACGAGTTATGATCACCTAGAGATCTATATAACATATAAATCCCATATATATATATATATATATATATATATATATATATATATATATATAATGACATTTGATGAAATGATTAGGATGTAGGATGTAAATACTTTCTAAAACTAAACCAGTCTTTACATTGTGAATTGCATTTTGATCAGTGACGTAGATTAGAAACACAATGTCTTTGTGATTTTTTTGCAGGCATATGGTTACAAAAAAAACGGTAACATGCGAACAGCCCAAAGATTATAATGTGTACATGTTCTATTCATGATAACACGGATATAACACATACATGACTCACGGATGTCAAAACGAGGTCTTAAACTCAACTATACAATGTATATTAATTTACTGACTGTATGTAACAACGTTTAGAGGTTTTCCAGCCTTTTATATTGATGATAAGATAGATAAGATAAGATAGGGGTCAGGCTCCCTGATCCAACTGATCAGCTGAGTTGGTTTTCCCAGTTTTGAACCTACTGTAGGATCTCCAACTTTGGAAGTGTCCCTGCCACTCTGAAACATACTGAATTGTTGCAATCTATTCTCGGGGCTGAGAGCTTGTCTTTGGCTTCGCACCCAGGGGTGATGCTCTCTGCATCTCCACTGTTATGGAGACGACCCAAATGTACCAGGTGACCAACTCCTGGAGCCACTTTATGATCCCACCTGTTATGACCCCAATGGCGAGGGTCTCAGAGGAACGTGGAAGTCTGCAGAATACAAAAATCCAGCTCATAGGGCAGTGGTAACTGGGTTGACCATATATCTACTCCTAACGCCAACACTAGAAGTAGCCGGGGATCATTCCTACGTTGATTCTAGATGACACGCGCCAGCCGGAGAATCTAGCTACCCCTAGTAGAGGAAAACAAAGACCTTTCTTGCCTCCAGAGAAGGGGACCCCAAAGCTGGATAGAAGCCCCCCACAAATAATGACGGTGAGGTAAGAGGAAATGACAAACACAGAAATGAACCAGGTTTAGCACAGAGAGGCCCGCTTACTGATAGCAGAATAAAGAAAGGTAACTTATATGGTCAACAAAAACCCTATCAAAATCCACACTGGAAATTCAAGAACCCCCGAACCGTCTAACGGTCCGGGGGGAGAACACCAGCCCCCCTAGAGCTTCCAGCAAAGGTCAGGATATAGATTTGGAACAAGCTGGACAAAAATACAAAACCAAAACAAATAGCAAAAAGCAAAAGGCAGACTTAGCTGATATAACTGGAACCAGGATCAGTAGACAAGAGCACAGCAGACTAGCTCTGATAACTACGTTGCCAGGCATTGAACTGAAGGTCCAGGGAGCTTATATAGCAACACCCTTAACTAACGACCCAGGTGCGGATAAAAGGAATGACAGAAAAACCAGAGTCAAAAAACTAGTAACCACTAGAGGGAGCAAAAAGCAAATTCACAACACCCACCCTCCTATGCGATAGTTCCGACATCACTGTTATCATGGAGACAGTCTTACTTTCACTTCACCCTGGAGCAGAGATTCGACTCTGCCCCCAGATATGATGTTTGTGGCATCTCCATCACTGTGGAGACGGCGGCAAACGGGTCTGAATGATCGCTAGTGCCCAGGGTTTTTACCCCTTGTCGTGACATGTCTAGCATCCCCTCCTTAATGTGCATACTATCTAAATGTGAATCATAGACATTTGGGGTATCACCCCATTTTCCATATAGAGGGCTCAACAATCTTTACCAAGGCATACCTGTCACTACATGGGGGGGATTTACATTTTTTTTAAACTATTATTTTTACTCATTTTTTAGTCCTTTTAGGTGACTTGAACCAGCGGCCATCCGATCACTTACAGTGCATGCTGGAATGCCACAGGATTGTGGTATATAACAAAAATCTTGTTCTCCTTTGAAGGTCAGCATATAGGAGATCCGAGACAGCAGCAAAGGAGCCTTCAGATAGCCCATGGCTGCTACAGCAACCAATTGGTTTCTCATGATTGTATTGTGGGTATTCGATGGGAGCCAGTATGCCCGAGTTTCTGAGAACAACATGCAAGTTCATTTTCAATGTCGCTATCAGACACATAGACCAAGTGCAGAAGTTCAGTATTTGGTGAGTTTTTTACCTCAGTATTTGTAAGCCAAAACCAGGAGGGGAACAATCAGAGGAAAAGTATAATAGAAACATATGCACCACTTCTGTATTTATCACCCACTCCCGTTTTTAGCTTACGAATACTGAGATAAAAACTCACCAAATACTTAATATATGAATGTGGCCTTAGGGTCTGTGCGCACATTGCAGGTTTGCTTCTTTCTTTTTTTCTGTGCATATTTGTCACAAATCCTGAAGGATTTCCTAGTGTCAGCGAAGTAAATGAGAATCCTGAAGTCTCGGGCACACGCTGCTTATTTGTGACTTGCAGATTTGGTACAGATGTAAATCTTCAGCGCGTTGATTCTTACAGTGTTTTGCTGTAGATTTCGTTAACACTAATAAGTGGGGGAAGATCTGCAACAAAAACGCATGTAAAAAATGCTGCAAAAAAGTGGCAAAAACCTGTCTATTTTACACAGCGTTTTTTCCCTGCCAAGAGATGCAGAAATGGTCCAGAAATTTCTGCTCCAAATACGTAACGTGTGCACATACCCAAACAGCAGCATTTAAATGGTTAACAGCAGCCAGCAGAGCTGAGCTACCACACAGATGCTGGCTATTTAATTTAGCCGTCATCTACTGTGTGTGGAAAAGGCCCAGCTCCTGAGCCCTCTCGACACACCTGACCTGCTCCATGACAGATACATCCATTAGGGGGCACTGAGGGGATACCCAGGTACAGCGCCTTGTATCTTGTAGTGGCTCTGCCCAGTACTGCAGCTCAGTCACACTCACCTGAATGAGACTTAGTAGGGGCGAACTGCAGTACCAGGCATAGGCATTGCTAATATCAAAACACCAGAAAACCCTTATCATTATTACTATTCTTCTTTATACATGAAGAAAATTTAGTTTGAATGCTTAATTCTCAGGACAACACAGAAATGGATACAGCTGGCAAACATCACAATCATATATAACCTATATCATATTGATGGAGCAATTCAGAACTGGCTTAATGCACATGTGCTGTTTTATGTTTTTCCATATCGTTTTGTGAATTGCGATTTTTGGTGGGATTTTAGGACACATTTAAAGCGACTTGACCATCGCATGCTCAATGGCTCAGTAGGGTTCATACAGTGCACATCACGCTATGTATATGCCTTTGTCCGTGCCGCTACTGAAACGTTAGCTCTCCAGAGCTTGGGCATTGTATTGAATTTCAATGGGAACTCCCACAAGGAGAATAACAGAAGAATGAACTAAGATACCAGGCACAGCAAGTCTTCTATATTATGCTTTATATCCTCGCGCTAAGCTCTGCGGATCTAGCCATGGAAAACCTCTGCAGTGGATATACACACAGGGATACATTGCCTACACCAAAGGCCTTCTCAGAGTTCTCTGCCAAATGCAAAGTCTGACCCAACAGAATAGCAATCTGCTGCCTGGCTGCTCATTTCTCGGTCGCCCTTCTTGTCAGCAGTCCGAAATATGAGAGCTGGTTTCCAGCCAGTTTCGGCTGGCAATCTCTCCTGCTGGACCAGACAGCCAGCAAACTACAGGAGCCGTTTCATAAAAGCATGAAGATGCTAGGAAACTGAGAAGTGCGGCCTGAGATAATAAACTCTCAGAACAATGTTGAATAGGGAGGATATCGGAGGTTGTGCGTTCCTTCTATAGCCATATGGAAAGAACTAATATTCATTGACTAAACAATCTCCCTTCATGCTAACAGATGAACTCCATAAGTTCATTACTCTTTCAGTTTCCGTCTGGAAAATGTTTTGTGCTTGTGCAAAAATAAAAAAAAAAGAATCTTAATTTTTTTGTGTTTTACAACAAAAATGACCATTTGCCCCAAAACAAAGATACTTCACTCTATAACAAAACTGTCTATGAACAGAGGGCATTTAGTCAGTGACTAAAGCTGGATATGCCCATTAGAGAAATGCCATATTTATTCATACATTTTCAACATATTTGATATTTTGGAAAATGAAGGATTAATTGTTTGATTTCTATATGCCCAGAGTTGTTTGGAGCCTATTTTGCTTAAAAACATATTACAATATAGAAGAATATCAATATTTATGTAAAAGTCAGGTACGAGCTCCCATCTGAGCAAGTGTATAACTTAAAGGGGAACTCCCACCTCCAAGATCCTATCCCAATATGTAGTTGGTGTAATAATAATATTAGCAAATACCTCCCATTAGAAATGTTGTATAGTCCTTCTGATGCTCTATGTCTCTTTCCTCATGTGCAGGCATTGCACGACCTTAGGTATCCATGGTTATGACCAATGCTATAGTGACAGTAACTTAGTTAGTGGTTGTAATCATGGATGCCTTAACTACTGCAATGCCTGCACATGAAGAGACATAGCAAATCAAAAGAACTATACATTTGTAATTGTAGGACAATTCCGACTACTCCTACACTGATAGCATAGCACAATGGGACCCTAATATCATGATAAATGTGGATCTCATTGGTGAGACCAGCTTGTACTATAGATTTATGACAAATCCTGTGGATAATCAATGCATGTGTAAGTTGGGAGCTTTCAGCTTTTGTCATTAAAGAGAATCTCTCAGCAGGATTTAATACCCCAAAATATTTATATGTGCCCACATTTCTTTAAAAGGCAAGTCCAGCAATGCTTTTTCATGGCCAGTCTTTTCCTCCATTACTGGGAAATCAGTTTTTAATTGATATGGAAATGATTATGGTAGATGTGAAGCCTCTGTCACTCCAGCTCTATTCCACATCCAGCACTGCCTCCTCCTGCTTGACTGACAGCCTCTATGTTGTGTCATTTCAGTCAAGCAGGAAGTAGCACTGAGCGGGGAATAGAGCTGGAGTGACAGAGGTGTCAGATCTCCCAAATCCAAATTTATTTGCATATCTATTCAAATGTTGATTTCTTACTAATGGATGAATGCATTGGTCATATAAAGGATTTGCTGGAGTACTGCTGAAAGCCTAGTGAAATATGATTCCACTTCTGTGCTACAGAACAAATATTTCGAAAGAAAATCTAATACAAATAATGCATATTTGTTTCTTACAGACGCGATCATCGGGAAAGCAATACATTAATTTAATAGGATAACTTCATGCTTGCTACAAATCACATGGGACTAGTTAACGAATCTGTCCGACTGTATCATTTCTTAGCCTTCCAGGCAAGTTTTGCATGCCAAGTCAAAACTCACATATCTATGAAATGTAAAGAATATTGCTAAAGACCAAGCAGACCACATCCCCTATCAGACCAGATGCAGCTTGTGAAATGTACTTGGCATCAGCTTTCCTCTCTATTATTATCATACATGAATAAACAGCATGGTAGTATCCTGCAAAACGATTGACATTCACATGAAGAAATTGTGAAGACTGAGGAAATTCATTCTGTTTAAAAAGAAAACTTATTAATAATGTCATACAGAAAAACACTTCTTTTCCGATCGAAAGACTATTGTAATTGAAGTGTCTCAGAGGTCAATCTGATGCTCAAGTCTTTCTGATTTGTTCTATATTGACCTTGAAATGAGCATGTTGACCTTGAGAAAGACCATATAAGAGAATGCTTACAATTTTTGCTGCCAAGGTCATAGGATATTAAAAACCTGCAGATGTTGTATCTTCAGAAATAAAGATCATGTCATTTTAACATCATCCTAAGAAAAAAAGTTCTTAGCATACCAAAGAAATTATGTTTACATTAGCAGATGTGGTTCTTACATGGTAAAAAAGACTTTGGAGGTCAAATATAATAAAAAGATAGTTCCAAGTAATGATATGCTTGCCAGTAGACAGTACTACCAGTCCTTATAACCATAGCTCTGAGAAAGATTGTTGTCTTACAGGGCAAAAATGAAAATGAAAAATAAGACCATTTATTCTTTTATTTTCATCTTAATAAAACATGTTTTGTTTCAATAGGTACATTATTCTGTATGTCTACATGTTTCGAATCACACAGTTAAACACAAAGTAACATAGCTATTAAGGCCAAAAAAAGACATTTCTCCATAATCACATATCAATATATGTACCTATTGAAGTTTAATACAACATATTTTTAATGAAGTAAATAGAAAAGAAAAATAATTTTTATGTAAAGTCCTGGCCTGGATGACAAATATTTGGGAGTTTTTGTTAAAACGAACCTGTCAGCAGGTTTTTGCTAAGTAAACTATAGGCATTGTCAGGTTGGTGCTGTTACACTGATTAAAATGATACCTGGGGTTAAGAAATCCATCTTGTGGTTCTTGTGTAAGTGTTAGAAGTTTTCAGTTAATGAGATGCTCATGCTACGGGGCTTGATGAAGGACACGTTCCGAAACGCGCGTTGGGGTGTGTGCCATACTTGGACCGCGGGCCACACAGGTATCCCCCATTATCTCTTCTTATCTGCTGTTATTGCACATTGTGCTTTATTACCTGCCCCCCCTTTTTTGACACCTCTGATTGCACATATGGTGCTACATGTAGACTCTATTTACGTATCATCGATATGTTTTTTTCTTTATGCACATATCTATCTATCTATCTATCTCTAATACTAAATACCAACCAAAACATATATTCCTTGATGTATTACCACCTGTTATAATTTTACTTTGGTTGATACTACACCATTTAAATCACACACATTTTCCAGGTAAACTTGATAACATCTGTGCATATGGGAAATCCCTTTGAGGGATAATCATTTTTCTTTCCCTCTCTTGCAGTAAGTGGGGATACACTTTAATTAATTTAATTATACCTAGTGGCTTTCTATGCCCATTGTAACATTTATGGTCAGTTTTTCTTCATTGTATGCTTTTATCGTTGTGTTTATTTTTGTCTTCATTTCTAAGTGTGGGCACATTTTTTTGTCATAGTGCCACCGTTTACCATTTTGCTTAATAAAGGTACTTTTATCCTTATACCAACGGTTCCTCGTTTATTCTTTTAGACAATAAGTTCAAGGTTTTTTGTTTTCGGTTTCTCCGGGGCTGGACTGTAGGCTGAGTCTTATCTTCCTGCTCTAGGCCAGAGAATCCAAAAAGAGACTTGCCCGCAGGCCGCCCCGAAGCGCAAACTGTCTATCTCTCTATGAGGAACAAGTTTGTGCTTCGGGGTGACCTGGGGGCAAGGTCTCTCCTTTCTGGCTTGGAACAGGAAGATAAGACTCTGCCTACAGTCCTGTCCCAAAGCATGAACATATCATTAACTGAAAACTTCTAAGACTGATTACTCAAGAACCACAAGATGGATTTCTTTACGCCAGGTATATTTTTAATCAGTGTAACAGCGCCAAACTGACACTGTCTGTAGTTTGCTAAGCAAAATCCAGCTGACAGGTTCGCTTTAAAAAGTAAAAAAATGTAAACACTAAAACTCTAACTAATGTAATCTATTAAAGAGGTTGTCCACTACTTTTATATTCATGGCCTATCTCTTGGATAAGCCATCAATATCTCATCAGTTGGGGTGTGAGTCCTGGAGACCTTGACGATCAGCTGTAACAGGCGCCAGCAGCACACATACATTATTGGATGGTACCGGACCACAGCAGCTCTGCCAAAAGTGCAGTGGCTATAACAGGATACTGCAGATCACTTTTCATATAAAGAGGCAGTGAATCTGCAGTACCCAAATAAGACCACTTTAGAAATGACGTTTCTGATGTGTTTCAGCAGTACCAGAGAACTTCCAGCCTGTAACAATTTATTACCACCCCCCGCCGATCCAAAGGATAGGCCATAAAAAAAGGAGTGCCCAAGCCCTTTAAATATGAATTGAAAAGTCATGCATGAGGTCATAATAATATGATATTTGATATTCAAATGACAATGTCAACAGATGTCAGAATATAAGTGTCAGATAATGATATACAGTACATGCATCTACATAGCAGTGACTGAAGATCCCTAATGCTGTAATACACTACGGCAAATAACCATTCCCATTAAGGTATTTAGAACATTACAATATTAGCATCATTACAATAGACAAGGAAATGGATTTTCCTATATAATAAATATCTTACATAAATAGGTTTGTGTGATGCAATAACCTGCATTATGCTGTAATGTCCAATATACCATGGATAAAGCCAAAGAGTTTTCTTGCACAATTTTCACAATTCACCAGGTGAAAGCCATTGATAAATCATATCTAAGTATGATCAGTTATATGCCACATTTATCTTCTTTTTATAAAATTCTTGGAAATAAACCATTCATCTACACACTTGAAAGTCACAGTGAGGACTTTCAATACATCAAATGTCCAATGTTCCCTTCTCAATCCAGGCTGCAGCCAAGAGTTAACGCTCAGCTAACCTGCTTCTCATTGAATAAAGGTTCTCAGTAGAAGAAGAAAAAAACGACTTTTGCTCTATCCTTTCATGGCATTCCCAAGAACATAAAAATCAATCTTACATCTGGATATCACATCTTACGAAAGCAAAATATGTCTTAAACCCCAGGCTATATAGCCCTTTATCCAAGTCTGCAGATGCAAACCATGCCAGACAGTAAAGGAAAAAGCTCATATGACCGGCAAATCAAAATGAGAAAGGATATCTGATTAATGAGCTAATTATTAATATGTTCTTGTAAAAAAATAACCATACAAAACATCCACAACTTCCTAAACAACACATGGTAGAACCAATCTTGTAAATTTGACCTTGCAAGGTGCCCCTGTAGGACCTGCCTAGTAATGTGGGTGAGGGTCCGCTCACACTTGTGTATGAATAATCGGTCCCATTCTCATCCAAGAGTGTGACAATTTGGTCCGAGTGTAATCCGATTTTTTATTGTATTACATTAGTCTGTTTTATATGTTATTGTCCTAATAAAATAACTTGCAATATCCCTAATTTGGAAGTATCTTCCATGACAATAACATACCGTATATACTCGAGTATAAGCCGACCCGAGTATAAACCGACCCCCCTAATTTTGCCACAAAAAACTGGGAAAACTTATTGACTCGAGTATAAGCCTAGGGTGGAAAATGCAGCAGCTACCGGTGAATTTCAAAATTAAAAATAGATACTCCATACCGTTCATTATGGTCCCATAGATGCTCCACATAAAGCTGTGCCACATATAATGCTCTGCACCGTTCATTATGGCACCATAGATGCTCCACATGAAGCTGTGCCATATATACAATGCTCTGCACCGTTGCCCCATAGATAGCTGTGCCATATATATAATGCTCTGCACCGTTGCCCCATAGCTGTGCCATATATATAATGCTCTGCACCGTTGTCCCATAGCTGTGCCATATATATAGTGCTCTGCACCGTTGCCCCATAGCTGTGCCATATATATAATGCTCTGCACCATTGCCCCATAGCTGTGCCATACAGTGCTCTGCACCGTTGCCCCATAGCTGTGCCATATATATAATGCTCTGCACCGTTGCCCCATAGCTGTGCCATATAGTGCTCTGCACCATTGCCCCATAGCTGTGCCATATATATAATGCTCTGCGCAGTTGCCCCATAGCTGTGCCATATAGTGCTCTGCACCATTGCCCCATAGCTGTGCCATATATATAGTGCTCTGCACCATTGCCCCATAGCTGTGCCATATATATAGTGCTCTGCACCGTTGCCCCATAGCTGTGCCATATAGTGCTCTGCACCGTTGCCCCATAGCTGTGCCATACAGTGCTCTGCACCGTTGCCCCATAGCTGTGCCATATATATAATGCTCTGCACCGTTGCCCCATAGCTGTGCCATATAGTGCTCTGCACCATTGCCCCATAGCTGTGCCATATATATAGTGCTCTGCACCATTGCCCCATAGCTGTGCCATACAGTGCTCTGCACCGTTGCCCCATAGCTGTGCCATATATATAGTGCTCTGCACCATTGCCCCATAGCTGTGCCATATATATAGTGCTCTGCACCGTTGCCCCATAGCTGTGCCATATAGTGCTCTGCACCGTTGCCCCATAACTGTGCCATTTATATAGTGCTCTGCACCATTGCCCCATAGCTGTGCCATATATATAGTGCTCTGCACCGTTGCCCCATAGCTGTGCCATATAGTGCTCTGCACCATTGCCCCATAGCTGTGCCATATATATAGTGCTCTGCACCATTGCCCCATAGCTGTGCCATATAATGCTCTGCACCGTTGCCCCATAGCTGTGCCATATAGTGCTCTGTGCCATTGCCCCATAGCTGTGCCATATATAGTGCTCTGCACCATTGCCCCATAGCTGTGCCATATAATGCTCTGCACCGTTGCCCCATAGCTGTGCCATATAATGCTCTGCACCATTGCCCCATAGCTGTGCCATATATATAGTGCTCTGCACCATTGCCCCATAGCTGTGCCATATATATAGTGTTCTGCACCATTGCCCCATAGCTGTGCCATATATATAATGATCTGCACCGTTGCCCCATAGCTGTGCCATATATAGTGCTCTGCACCGTTGCCCCATAGCTGTGCCATATAGTGCTCTGCACCGTTGCCCTATAGCTGTGCCATATATATAATGCTCTGCACCATTGCCCCATAGCTGTGCCATATAGTGCTCTGCACCGTTGCCCCATAGATACTCCACATAAAGCTGTGCCATTGCTGCTGCTGCTGCAATAAAAAAAAATACACATACTCACCTCTCTTGCTTGCAGCTCCCCAGCGTCCGGTCCCGGCGTCTCTCCGCACTGACTGATCAGGCAGAGGGCGGCGCGCACACTATATGCGTCATCGCGCCCTCTGACCTGCACAGTCAGTGCGGAGAGACGCCGGGAAGACAGAGCGACGCCCGGCGTGTGGAATGAGGGAAGGTGAATATGCGATACTTACCTGCTCCCGGCGTCTCGCTCCTTCCCCCGGACAGCTGGTCTTCGGTGCCGCAGCCTCTTCCTCTGTCAGCGGTCACCGGCACCGCTTCGTTAGAGAAATGAATAGGCGGCTCCGCCCCTATGGGAGGTGGAGCAGCCTATTCATTTCTCTAATGAGCGGTCCCACGTGACCGCTGAACAGGGGAAGAGCTGCGGCACCCGGAGACCGTGGGACGGGCAGGGGGAGCGACAGGAACGCCGGAACTAGGTGAGTATATGACAGTCCTCACCCGCCGACCCCACCACCGATCATGACTCGAGTATAAGCCGAGAGGGGCACTTTCAGCCCAAAAATTTGGGCTGAAAATCTCGGCTTATACTCGAGTATATACGGTAATACACGACTACCAGCAGCACTACGGAAGTTGCAGCTTGTTTCTTACTGGCATTTCCCACTGCCGAAAGCCTTTGATGAAGAAAAAAAAGGTTCCTAAAAGAATAATATGGTTTTAACCAGGATAGCTTTATCTATTGCTTGGTCTCTTCTTGTAGGTATAAATCAGAACAAGACACGTCTGCACAATGGGTCACGTATCTGCTGCCTCTGACCTTACTTTAGTGGTGTAGAGTTACCTTTTTTTACATCTGACATTTTTTTTTTCTGGCATATAAAAGTTGTAGGAATTTCTAATTTAATACAAAATAAATGCTGTTATATTACTTTGGTTCCCAATGAAAAAAATCCGCATTCTCCTGCTAGCCTATAGTTATTTTTTTATAGATGGATATAAACCAGCATCGGCCAAGCATGTTACAGCTGCACAGCAAATGTTTGCCCTATAGTATATATATATAGGTAGGAGTGTGAAACAGTGATACTTGTATAACCTGCTGATCCACTGCACAGAACAGGTCCCTTTATAGACCTATGATTGGTGATCTGCAACACCTACATATGTACAGTACAGACCAAAAGTTTGGACACACCTTCTCATTTAAAGATTTTTCATTGTTTTCATGACTACGAAAATTGTACATTCACACTGAAGGCATCTAAACTATAAATTAACACATGTGGAATTACATACTTAACAAAAAAGTGTGAAACAACTGAAATTATGTCTTATATTCTAGGTTCTTCAAAGTAGCCACCTTTTGCTTTGATGACTGCTTTGCACACTCTTGGTATTCTCTTGATGAGCTTCAAGAGGTAGTCACCGGGAATGGTTTTCACTTCACAGGTGTGCCCTGTCAGGTTTAATAAGTGGGATTTCCTGCCTTATAAATGGGGTTGGGACCATCAGTTGTGTTGTGTGCAGAAGTCTGGTGGATACACAGCTAATAGTCCTACTGAATAGACTGTAAGAATTTGCATTATGGCAAGAAAAAAGCAGCTAAGTAAAGAAAAAAGAGTGGCCGTCATTACTTTAAGAAATGAAGGTCAGTTAGTCTGAAAAATTGGGAAAACTTTGAAAGTGTCCCCAAGTGCAGTGGCAAAAACCATCAAGTGCTACAAAGAAACTGGCTCACATGAGGAAATGAAGACCAAGAGTCACCTCTGCTTCTGAGGATAAGTTTATCCGAGTCACCAGCCTCAGAAATTACAGGTTAACAGCAGCTCAGATTAGAGACCAGATCAATGCCACACAGAGTTCTAGCAGCAGACACATCTCTACAACAACTGTTAAGAGGAGACTTTGTACAGCAGGCCTTCATGGTAAAATAGCTGCTAGGAAACCACTGCTAAGGACAGGCAACAAACAGAAGAGACTTGTTTGGGCTAAAGAACACAAGGAATGGACATTGGACCAGTGGAAATCTGTGCTTTGGTCTGATGAGTCCAAATTTGAGATCTTTGGTTCCAACCACCGTGTCTTTGTGCGACGCAGAAAAGGTGATCAGATGGACTCTACATGCCTGGTTCCCACCGTGAAGCATGGAGGAGGAGGTGTGATGGTGTGGGGGTGCTTTGCTGGTGACATGGTGGGGATTTATTCAAAATTGAAGGCATACTGAACCAGCACGGCTACCACAGCATCTTGCAGTGGCATGCTATTCCATCCGGTTTGCGTTTAGATGGACCATCATTTATTTTTCAACAGGACAATGACCCCAAACACACCTCCAGGCTATGTAAGGGCTATTTGACCAACAAGGAGAGTGATGGGGTGCTACGCAAGATGACCTGGCCTCCACAGTCACCAGACCTGAACCCAATCGAGATGGTTTGGGGTGAGCTGGACCGCCGATTGAAGGCAAAAGGGCCAACAAGTGCTAAGCATCTCTGGGAACTCCTTCAAGATTGTTGGAAGACCATCCCCAATGACTACCTCTTGAAGCTCATCAAGAGAATGCCAAGAGTGTGCAAAGCAGTCATCAAAGCAAAAGGTGGCTACTTTGAAGAACCTAGAATATAAGACATAATTTCAGTTGTTTCACACTTTTTTGTTAAGTATATAATTTCACATGTGTTAATTCATAGTTTTGATGCCTTCAGTGTGAATGTACAATTTTCATAATCATGAAAATACTGAAAAATCTTTAAATGAGAAGGTGTGTCCAAACTTTTGGTCTCTACTGTATATGTTCATTATTATTTTTAGCACACCATTGATTCCATAGTGCTATTCTTGAGATCATATGTGAAGCGATGTACATGAGCATATACAGCAGTGTCTGCAGCCATGACACCTGGACAGTAGCATATACAGCAGTGTTTGCAGCCATGGCGCCTGGATAGTACCGTATACAGCAGTGTCTGCAGGTATGACACCTGGACAGTAGCATATACAGCAGTGTCTGCAGCCATGGTGCCTAGACAGTAGCATATACAGCAGTGTCTGCAGCTATGACACCTGGACAGTAGCATATACAGCAGTGTCTGCAGCCATGGTGCCTAGACAGTAGCATATACAGCAGTGTCTGCAGCTATGACACCAGGACAGCAGCATATACAGCAGTGTCTGCAGCCATGGCGCCTGGACAGTCGCATATACAGCAGTGTCTGCAGCCATGGCACCTGGACAGTCGCATATACAGCAGTGTCTGCAGCCATGGCACCTGGACTGGACAGTCGCATATACAGCAGTGTCTGCATCCATGGCACCTGGACAGTCACATATACAGCAGTGTCTGCAGCCATGGCGCCTGGACAGTAGCGTATACAGCAGTGTCTGCAGTCATAGCGCCTGGACAATAGCATATACAGCAGTGTCTGCAGCCATGGCACCTGGACAGTAGCGTATACAGCAGTGTCTGCAGTCATAGCGCCTGGACAATAGCATATACAGCAGTGTCTGCAGCCATGGCACCTGGACAGTAGCATATACAGAAGGTCTGCAGCCATGGCGCCTGGACAGTCGCATATACAGCAGTGTCTGCAGCCATAGCGCCTGGACAGCAGCATATACAGAAGGTCTTCAGCCATGGCACCTGGACAGTAGCATATACAGAAGGTCTGCAGCCATGGCACCTGGACAGTAGCATATACAGAAGGTCTGCAGCCATGGCACCTGGACAGCAGCATATACAGCAGTGTCCAAAGCCATGGCACCTGGATAGTAGCATATACAGAAGGTCTGCAGCCATGGCGCCTGGACAGTAGCATGTACAGCAGTGTCTGCAGCCATGGTGCCTGGATAGCAGCAGATACAGCAGTGTCTGCAGCCATGGCGCCTGGATAGTAGCAGATACAGCAGTGTCTGCAGCCATGGCATCTGGAGAGTAGCATATAGAGCAGTGTCTAAAAAAAAAGTTTAAAAAAAATTTCTGAAAATGGCACCAGCCGCGCCTGCACAGTAACATTTCAGTGATACGATAGATGCTAATGCGCAAGCGTGGGTGGCACCACTTTGAGAAAGATATTTTTTTTAGAATAATTGTATATGACAAAATAATACAATTTAATGCATATCATAGATGCGATCATACTGCAGCACAGGCGTCACCACCTTCCTGCTGAATGTGAATTTTTTTTCAATACATATAATATTCAGTATGTAAAATAGGGGGCAGGTCACTGAGAGATCAGGGACCTGTCAGTAGCCATACAGATCAATACATAAGTAGAGCACCACATGAAGACCCCCCCACAGGCCGCCCCAGAGCGCGAGCATATCATTAACTCAAAATTGACAAGAAAGATTAAAGAACAACCACAAGACGGATTTCACCACCCAAGGTATCATTGTAATCAGTATAACGGCGCGGACCTGACACTATATGTAGGTTACTGTGCACAGTCCTGCTGACAGGTTCCTTTTAACAGCCAAGTTGACAGATTCCATAATCATGTACGAAAATAAAAGTTAAAAACATCTACCATATATACCCGAGTATAAGCCGACCCGAGTATAAGCCGACCCCCCTAATTTTGCCACAAAAAACTGGGAAAACTTATTGACTCGAGTATAAGCCTAGGGGGGAAAATGCAGCAGCTACCGGTAAATGTCAAAACTCAAAAGTAATAATAGATACCAATAAAAGTAAAATTAATTGAGACATCAGTAGGTTAAGTGTCTTTGAGTATCCATATTGAATCAGGAGCCCCATATAATGCTCCATACTGTTCATTATGGCCCCATAAGATGTTCCATATTAAAATATGCCCCATATAATCCTGCATAAAGGTTAATAAAGGCCCCATAAGATGCTCCATAGACACATTTGCCCAATATAATGCTGCACAAATGCTGATTATGGCCCCATAAGATGCTCTATAAAGATATCTGCCCCTTATAGTGCTGCACAAACGTTATGGCCCAATAAGATGCTCCATACAGACACTTGCCCCATATGCCGTAGTGCCCTACAAACATTAATTATGGCCCCATACAGACACTTGCCCCATATAGTGCTGCACAAACATTATGCCCCTATATAGTGCTGCAGAAAAGTTATGGCCCCATATAGTGCTGCAGAAACGTTATGGCCTCATATAGTGCTGCAGAAACGTTATGGCCCCATATAGTGCTGCAGGAATGTTATGGCCCCATATAGTGCTGCAGGAATGTTATGGCCCCATATAGTGCTGCAGGAATGTTATGGCCCCATATAGTGCTGCAGGAATGTTATGGCCCCATATAGTGCTGCAGGAATGTTATGGCCCCATATAGTGCTGCAGGAATGTTATGGCCCCATATAGTGCTGCAGGAACGTTATGGCCCCCATATAGTGCTGCAGGAACGTTATGGCCCCATATAGTGCTGCAGGAACGTTATGGCCCCATAGATGCTCCATACAGACACTTGCCCCATTTGCTGCGATAAAAAAAATAAATCACATACTCACCTCTCCGACGCTCAGGCCCCCGACACTTTCAATAATCACCTCTCCTCGTTCCGGGCGCCGATCTGTCTCCAGCACTGACGTTCAGCAGAGGGCGCGCACTGACCACGTCACCGCGCCCTCTGACCTCAGCGTCACTGCTGGAGACAGATCGGCGCCCGGAACGAGGAGCAGGTGACTATCGCGCAGCGCTGCGCTCCCCTCCCCGTATACTCACCTGGTCCTGCCACTGTGTAGATCCTGCTTCCCCGACGCCGCAGTGCTTCATCCTGTACTCAGCGGTCACATGGTACCGCTGATTACAGAAATGAATATGCGGCTCCACCCCTATGGGAGGTGGGGCCGAATATTCATTTACTGTAATGAGCGGGACCATGTGACCGCTGAGTACAGGAAGAAGCTGAAGCTGCTGCTGCCGGCGCCGGGGAAGCAGGGACCGCGCCTGGACTAGGTGAGTATTTTTAGACAGCCCCCGCTCCCCCTCCCCTGCTGACCCCCGGTATGACTCGAGTATAAGCCGAGAGGGGCAATTTCAGCCCAAAAAAGTGGGCTGAAAATCTCGGCTTATACTCGAGTATATACGGTACCTCAGATCAATTAGAGAATCTGTATCTCTATATGCTTATAAAACTAACATGCATGAACGTTCCATAAATCACACCCTTGCTTATGCCGCCTGGCTTTTTTCCTGTCCTTTTACACTGCTGTCAAATACTTCTAGTTGCCATTTGTGTTTAGCATCAGTATCAGCGCAGGTGTTGTGGACTCCTTTTGTCTTTTCTACTTTTATCCTATGTTTTGCTCTTTGAAATGTTAACAGATTTCTGTTTGTTTAGCTCCACATTGTAAATGGCCAGAAAACATCACATTCATAATATAATTAGCAGACTCGCAGCTTCCCTAATCACAGCTAACAATGCTACTAGAAAAGAGTTCACAGCTTCTACTGCCATGAAAATTAGTAAAATTTTTATTATTCTGCTTACTCCAGAGGGAAAGAATTTTCCATTTAGTATTTTCCACATCCATATCTATTTCCATCAATGCCAACAAAAGAGCAAAAAAAAAATTATATAGAAGGGACATGGCCTTACTAACATGCTTCCAACACTGTGACACTTAAATAAAAGGGAAACACAAATTGCGAATGTCCTTATAACTTGAGGCCAATGCAGGGAAGGAATAAGCTCCTGCTGTTATTTTGCTACGTGTGCATATAAGAGGACCGGGAACTGTGCTGCTGATAAGGAGAACAGAGCAGAGAGCGCCATTAATCACAAGAAGTAGGGCTGGAGACATGAAGCGCAGTATAGAGATCGGGTGCCGCACCTGCAAACATGCGCTGGAAAACTACTCAGAGCGTCAGAAGAACAGGCCAATGAATGTAAAAGCTATAGCAATAGCAGAATGGAACATGTGCACACATAAAGCTGAGCCATGTACTACAGTTACACAGGGCTTACAGCCAGTGGCGTAACTACAAAGTTATGGGCCCCGGTGCGAACTTTCAAATGGGGCCCCCCCACCATGCCAAAATATATAGGTGAATTAGAAATGGCGACACGCACGAATGAACACGATCTGCGTTAGTATACATGCACCATTACAGAATTAGTTGTAGGCTGTGTTCACAAGACTGAAGTTCACTGTCTGTATACAGACCACAACCTCCAGCCTCGTGGAGGGTATCCCGATCCAAACTCACACCCTCATCCTGGACTTCCTCTTCATGTTCAGTTTGTCCGAAGATGGAGACAGCGACACCAGCGCTGATTGGTGCCGGGCATCTCAACAGCACATCACAGCCCCGAGGGGGTCATAACGCCACTGTGGGAACGGCACAGGCACAGGAGGTGAGTATAGGCTTTATTATTTTATTGGGGTGAACATTTAGTTTAACACGAGGTTGTCCTAGTGGGAGACAATCCCTTTAAACATCCAGGCAAAGAAAAGACAGAAGTGCACTCACCGGTCTCTTGTGCGAAAGTCCTTTATTACATATTACATATTACATATGCGGGCACACTTGGGGAGAACATGGACAAAAGACAAAGTCTTTTGTCCACGTTCTCCCCAAGTGTGCCCACATATGTTCTAAATAAAGGACTTTCGCACAAGAGACCGGTGAGTGCACTTCTGTTTTTTCTTTGCCTGGATTTTTACATTCCACTTTTTATGTGCACCCAGTGTCTAAGGTCAGGCATACATGGCATAGCAGCGGCAATCAGTTGTACTATTTATTTGTGGAGGCGGTGACACGTAGGCACATCGGTGCTGTGTATTTTTTCTATATCTCTACAATCCCTTTAAACAGTGGACTCTTTATTAGCCCATGTGGCAACATTTCAGTTTCATATCAGAGAAATGTCCTGTTATTGATCTGAAACGTTGCCACGTTGGGCCAATAAAGAGTCCGACACTTTTATCACAATCAGAGTGGTGTGTGTGTGTATATATATATATATATATATATATATATATATATATATATATATATATATATATATATACAGTATATATATACAGACCCACACACACACATTATATAAGTGAAACTGCGCCTGAGGTATGTACGTTATATAGGTTATACCACTGTGTGCAATATACTACGACCGCTGTGTATAGCCCATATAGACCAGCTGCAGTGTGTGTGTGTGTGTGTGTGTATAACACACACACTGCAGCTGGCCTATATGGGCTATACACAGGGAGCACAGTATATTACACACAGTGGTATAACCTATATAATGTACATACCGCAGTTGCAGTTTCATGTATACAATGTATATAGACTGCTGTACATGCATTATATAGGTGATACTGTGATTGCAGTGTATAGTCGCACTATATATACACAGCAGTATCACCTATATCACGTATATACACATTGGTCACAGTGTCACCTTTATAATGTATATAGACTTCTGTATATACATTATATAGGTGATACAATGATTATGTACAGCAGTGTCACCTATATATTGTACATACAGCAGTCTATACACAGTATACAGGTCAAACTGCAAATGCTGCATGTACGTAAAAAGATTTCATGCTGGTACTCACCTGAGATGGAGGAGGATCAGGAGGGTCCACTGTCCAGGCAGCGTCGGAGGTGCTGAGGACTTGGAGCGGATGCCGGCCAGGGATTGGTGAGGAGAGCGCTGTTCAGAGTGAGGCTCAGGCGTCTGTGCGGCCTTTTCACACTTCTGCACAGGCCCTGGTGTGCACACTCTCCTGTTTGCCCGCACTGACCAGGGCTGCAGATGCACGCCCAAGCACGAATGAGGGCCGCACTCACAAAGGGCACAGAAATCACAGGGGGCACATAGCTGGGGGGCACAGAGATCATATTGATGCATACAGTGGGGGGGGCACAGATCATATTGGGGTACACAGCGTGGGGGCAGAGATCATATTGGGGCACTCAGTGGGGGACACAGAGATCATATTGGGGCACACAACGGGGGGCATAGATCATATTGGTGCATACAGCGGGGCACAGAGATCATATTGGTGCACACAGCGGGGGCACAGAGATCATATTGGGGCAAACAGTGGGGCACAGACATCATATTGGTGCATACAGCGGGGGGCACAGAGATCATATTGGTGCATACAGCGGGGGGCACAGAGATCATATTGGTGCATACAGTGGGCACAGATCATATTGGTGCACACAGCGGGGGGCACAGAGATCATATTGGTGCATACAGCGGGGGGCACAGAGATCATATTGGTGCACACAGCGGGGGGCACAGAGATCATATTGGGGCACACAGCAGGGGGCACAGATCATATATGGGCACACAGTGGGGGGCACAGAGATCATATTGGGGCACACAGCGGGGGGCACAGAGATCATATTGGGGCATACAGCGGGGGGCACAGAGATCATATTGCTGCACACAGCGGGGGGCACAGATCATATTGGGGCACACAGTGGGGGGCACAGAGGTCATATTGGGGCACACAGCAGGGGGCACAGATCATATTGGGGCACACAGCGGGGGGCACAGAGATCATATTGGGGCACACAGCGGGGGGCACATATCATATTGGGGCACAGAGATCATATTGGGGCACTCAGCGTGGGGCACAGAGATCATATTGGGGCACACAGTGGGGGGGCACAGAGACCATATTGGGGCACACAGCGGGGGACACAGATCATATTGGGGCCAACAGTGGGGGGTGGCACAGAGCAGAGAGGCACAGAGCTGGCAGCACAGAGATCGCTCTGGAGTCTGGACTCTGCTGGGCAGCAGCTCCTATTTCCGGAGTCGGGACAGGACAGGAGAGCATTGGGCGGTAACTCCGCCCACCCGGTAACCCCGCCCACCCCGATGACATCATTACTGTGCTGCTGTGCAGGAGAGGCAGCGTTCTGTAATGAACGCTGCTTACCCTGCACTCGGGGGTTAAAGGGTCGGCAGCCGGCATGATACGGCAGGCTGCCCCCGGAGAATTGCGGACCTGCGGCCGGCCGCATTTAAAGCCACCCACTGATTTAAAGGGCCGGCGGACAATTTTGTAGCTCAGTGCTTAGGGAGACTGGGCGGGCCCTAAGCACTCCGGGCCCAGTCGCAGCTGCGACCCCTGCGACCGCGGTAGTTCCGCCCCTGCTCACCCCACTTATATAAGGCATATACAATAATGTCGAAGAAAACCATGAAGTGGATGTTTCATGGAAGCCAAGCCCGGTACAAATTCCCCCATGCCATACGATACTTTTCATAATATTTGTTGCTACCACAGTTAAAAATATACAACAGTTAAATCATATATAACTAGGGATGAGCATTTTGTTTTCTCCACGTAAAAATATGAATATGTGAATGAGCCCTTATTCTATGTCTGCTATAGAATAGTTCTTCTGATGGCTCGTGCACATGACTGTATTTTTGGTCCTAGCGCGTTCATGTCGCAGCATGCCCGCATTAGATCCAATATTTGGATTGTACTTGGCCATGCAAGTCAATGAGTCCACTGAAAACATCGAAATGCACTCAGATGCAGATGCGTTTCACAGATTGGCAGAATGCAGAAGAGGTAAAAAAAAATGTTTCCCATCTTTTCCACATGCTAGAAAATCGGATCACACTCTGATCAAACTCTGATCAGAGAGTGATGAGTGTAATTGACCCAATTCTCTCGGATGAGAGAATATACACTGGTGTGACCCTGGCCTAATAAACAAAGTTTTCAGATCTTTAATTCCCCTTGTGGCAGGCTGTGGTAAGACAGCATTACCCATGCAAAAAAGTAGCAACAGATTGAGTCACATTGACATAACATGGCTCTGAATTAATTTAGTCCAAAAAAGTCTGATTAAATCATAAGAAAGTAGGGAAACCTTTCCTAAAATTAAAAGAGCATTTATAGCATTTTCATGATGGGACCTAATATATACATCACACACAGGGCCATATTATGCATGTCTGAATATAACATAGCTTTTAAGGGATAGGGGGAGAACTTGCTGATTGCTGGGGGTCCAACTGCTGAGTCTCTGGAACCCTGAGGAATGATGTTCTGTAGCCCAATCTTGGATGGAGTGGAGGTGTGCATGATTATGTGTCTATTGGAGAAAGTGCTGTACTGGACTATTTCTGGCAGTCCCACTGACAATTAGAGGAGCGAAGGTTGAGCAAGCATTGAACATCCATTCTTAGGCTTCCAGATCTCCATTTTCCAGAGCCCCAGCAATCAGTAAGTCATCCTCTACCTTTGAGTATGAGATAACTTGTTTTGTTTTTTTCTTTTGTAAAAATCCTTTCAAAATTCTAAAGTTGCATAAGAAGAATAATTGTATTTTGTATTAATATTCATGTAATTTTTGTGCACAATATTGGAATAATGTGTATTTTGAAACATGCAGGACATTCCCTGTTATACTTGTACTCAGCGGACCAGATGCTATAAAAGAGATGATCTCATATAATAAAACGGATACTGCCCTCCGGCCATTCATAATTCACAAGTGGGCCACATTCATTTTGCAAACCACTGGCTGCTCTGATGTATCAGTTTCTGCCTGTTTTTCATCTTTTAAATCACACATACATTGTTGGTCCCTTGTGATGCATTCAGATTTTAAAGCAGAAGTGCGTACATTGTACATTGTGTGCCATTCAAATAAACCCTGCATTGCACAGTATGTGCCGAAATCCTTGAAGAACAGCGGCCCCTGACTGGCTGCAAACAGAAGCATATGGAAATGTCTGCTGACACTATATTGTAGCACATAGCATTTAATATTAAACATGGCTGCAGCTTTCATTTATAGTGATTCAGCGCTCTGGCACTAGAAATTATGGAGCCTTTTACCGTCAGCACACATGCTCATAAATCCAGGGAATAAGCAGTGAACAGTGCACCTGCACTCTCTCACCTTTTTTGCCCTCTAATAATTTCATACATTAAAGATGAATTCTGTTATTAGTGTGCAGAATTGCCGCATCATGTTGTAGTTATAATATATGATCTTATTATAATCCAGTGCAGTATATCTAATGCCGGAGGGCAGCTCATGTTAGCATAGTACCATAGTGCAAGGAGATGTTCATCTTGGAGAAAAATGTTTGACCTCCAAGGATTCCCTCTACACCAAGGAGATAAGCAACCAATATTACATGGGTTGGAGCCAGGCTCTTGTCACCCCAGCTGATATGCTATATTTACATTGCTCTGCAATGTCATGTCCCACAACTTAGGAATCATACAGTATGATACAATGGTCATGGTATTGTTGCTGTGACACTGGTGTGTAATCAGGTTGCCTTTTAGAGGTTTGTCCCATCTCTCCCCCTGTAGCCCAGCTCTGAAGTAGGTAACCCCTCCCTTCTTCCCCAGTCAATGTTCAGTATGTCAGCCATCTTTGTCTGATGTTCATCTTTCTAAATTGACTTTTTAAATACAGCAGCTGCTACTATTGTGCGTATACAAGAATTCAGCCTGAGAATAAACTTCTTCTGGAATCTTCAGACATCCCTCTGTAGTAGAGTTGAAGCTATCTGATGAAGTTCTTGATGCGAGTACTGGCTCAATACATCCATAGAAATGCCGTCTCAAGAGCCCCACACTTGCAACCCAGTTATGGAGTCAGAATATGTATATATGAGTATCAAATGTGCCTGATATCATAGCTCTGTCCTATTCGCCTGAATGGGACGAAGCTGTAATTCAGGGTATAGACATGCCAAAAACTACTGAGCTGTACATGGTAAACAATGAACAGCGGGCCCTTTAAACAGCCAATCAGTGGAAATACAGAGGGTCAAATCACACATCTAATAATGATGGCACATGCAAAGAATTAAGGGTTAGGCATAGACCGGTAGTTACATACATAAATACATTTTATGTCTTATCCAAAATGCAGAAGAGATCAATATTTTCTACCTAACCACTGCCACAAGATTTCAAAATGCTAACTACATACAAACAAATGAGATAAACTTGTTGAGGCTGCTATACTTACTTTGAAAATCCCGATCAGAATGGTTATATAATTCAATATGTACTCCAGTCTTATAATGATATGTATAACTTCACTAAATATTTTTTACTTTTCATTTACATCATAATTATAAAGTTAATCCTCTTTCTAAATAGTTTTCCTTACAAACATTTACAATTTTGCTGCAGCAAAGAGACGCCCCCTGAGGAAGTGTTACGAAACGCGCGTCGGGGTACAGGAACGGTGACACGGACATCATACCTTATGTGAGTACAACCCTTTTTTTTGCCTAGTTTATTTGCATCCACAATGTGCATTGGTAACATTGGATATTGGCAGTGAGCGTATAAGTACATGCCGGTCGGCAGTGCAATAAATTTTAGCTCCTTCCATAGCATATCTGATGCTCATTGTTTTCTATGCACCATGGTCACATTTGTGACAGGATGCTACTTAATATAAGACAGGTTCTTTTGTTATAGGCATTGGTTATTTATTTATTTCTCATATAGGTTTTTTATTGATGTTATGTGGATGTATCCGCTCCATTAACATTGGAGGTTTTTTTGCTGACAATAACTATTGTTATTATGTTGTAATTATTAATAAACATTATGATATTAATATTATTGAAAATTGTGGTTTAAGTCTTGTTGCGTGTTGTATTTGGCAATTTTAGACTTACTTTGGATTTGAGCAGAGTGTCTGCAAAGTTTTTACGCAGCTCAGCGCTCTGACCAGTTTTAATGGCTCTTTGCTCTACGACTCCCATCTCTCAGTTTTAGGACAGGTGCAGACAACCATATTTTCAGTTGAAGAACGATCCAACAAAACACTGGATTAGAATCGGACCAATGTTAGTCTATGGGGCGGTGAACATGTCCGATATTTTCCTTGGACAAAGTCTGTCTGAGACAAACGCAGCATGCATGATTTGCTTCCAATATTCCAATCACATTCAGCCATGCAAGTCAATGAGTCTGTGGAAGACATTGATTTCACAGACTGACACAATGGAGAAGATGGAGACATTTTATTTCCATCTTCTCCATATTTGAGCTAATGAGATCACACTGGGATCAAACTCTGATCAGCGTCTGATCAGAGTGTGATCCTTATAATTTGCCCAATTCCCGAGGGGAAATATGCTGGTGTGATCCTAGCTTTAGAGATAGCAGCAGTGAAAGGAAAGGCTTTTCTTGGCAGAGAAAACATGTCACAGAAAAGTAGAAAAACACAGTAAGAGGAAATTTGTGCAGGACAGAAGCTGTGCTGATATATGAGCTAATGAAGGCATTCTGAATACACACAGTTCAAATCCAGCATGTATTACTGTTAGTGACACTCCCGCAAGAGAAGAATCTACAACTTAGAGCAGGCTTCAAACTGCATATCAAAAGGTCTGACAATGAAGAATGCAACTGAAACTTGGTGCAATGTTAATTAACAAAAAATTAATATTTATAATAATCATTTTTTCCATGTGCCCTTTGCCTTTAACTTTATGCATTAAAAAATAACAACAACAGAGTAATATGTACATTACAACAGTGATCTAATTTGCCACTTATAATACATTTGGCCAGAAAGTACCTCGATCAAATTTGATCTGATTCTACTTGGAGATTAATTAAGTCGAATCTATGATGGAGTTTGCGTATGCTTATTTTTTGCAAACTGTAAATTAGGTGAAATTTCCCACATAATATAAAACAATATATTGCTTTTAAGAGCACTCAATTACTAATCCTACTATAATTATAATCTCATAATTAATTCTATAATTGAGAACAATAATGGGTAAAGAGGATAGCATATGCTTGGTGTGGAGTTCTGGCATACCTACTGACTATGCCAGCTGGCACGTAGGAGCTCATTTTACCTCCTTTCCATATTCAACAGCTCTCCTATCCATAATGTACATTTCTGCACCGAGACATGAAAAATGGATGTAAGAGATATGACCTCACAATAATTGTCATTTACAAAACATTTTAAGACAAAGTATTCAATAAATGTTGCTATACAGTATATTAGCTATTGTTAAAGAGCATTCTGGTGCTAGCCCAGTTTTTTTCACGGATAGAATATTTATCCATTATAGTTTATCTGAATGTTCACATGTTTTTTTCCACAAAAACAAAGTGAGACATATCTGTTTTTGATCTGAATTACGGATCAAACTCACCCAATAAACTCAATGCGTCCATGAAAAAACTTACAGCACAGAGGCCATCCATGTGTCATTAAAAATATCAACATGTGAGAGTCCTCAGTGGCTGATACCGTTTAATGGTTAAGGCCACATTCACATGGTCAGTATTTGGTCAGTATTTTACCTCAGTATTTGGTCAGTATTTTACCTCAGTATTTGTAAGCCAAAACCAGGAGTGGGACAATCAGAGGAAAAGTATAATAGAAACATATGCCCCACTTCTGCATTTATCACCCGCTCCTGGGTTTGGCTTACAGATTCTGAGGTAAAATACTGAACATGTGAGCATGGCCTTACTGAAAAGATAGTAACAAATAGCAAGCTTTCGAAACTACTTAGACCTGAGTGGTCTCCAAAACTTGCTGTTTCTTACCGTCTTTTCAGCTAGCCATTAACAGGTAGCAACCAATGAGGACTCTCAAATTGTAATATTTTTCTATCTACTGGCTAACATGGTACAAAGATATATATATTTTCTGTATGTGTCCTTCAAGTCATTTATTTTTCTTTTTTTTTGCATATGGGAAAAACAGATACTACTGAGGGTAAAAAAGTATACATGGGACAAAAGAGTATGAAAAGTGGATCCATTCACATACTAGAAAAATAAGTTGTCTGAATAAGGCCTTAGGACACTGGTGAATATTTCAGGGATATACTATTTGTTTGAAAAGGTATTTTATTTTTTATGTTGTTTCTACATTTTTCATTTGATTACATACATTCACTGATATGTACGTCAATATGTTTTGGATATTAATTGACCAGTTCTATTCACTAGTGTTTGAAACCAAGTATTGACTTTGCCTGAGTCCAAGATCACACTACCATATTTTTGGTCCAAGTGCTATCCGTGCAAAAATTGACATCACATGGCTAGCACTACCAATGTTATTCAATTAAGATGTTCAAATGAGAATTTTTTTTAAGGACTGAATATATACAGAAAATAAAATCAGTTTCTTCCATAAGTTGGATGGGACTCACCTATTCAAGTCTACGGATGCACAAAAAATATCGTACACCCTACCAATCATCTGTATAGCATATCTTTTTTAAGCATAAATTGTCACTAAATGAATGAACCTGTATTTGGTTTTGTAAATTTTAATAACTGCTGATGTATAAAAATTGGATGCCATAAGGTTTGCCAGAGATGACAACTGAGATGAAAGTCGTCCATTTTTAAAGGGAACCTGTCACCCCCAAAATCGATGGTGAGGTAAGCCCACCGTCATCAGGGGCTTATCTACAGCATTCTGTAATGCTGTAGATAAGCCGCCGATGTAACCTGAAAGATGAGAAAAAGACGTTAGATTATACTCACCTGGGGGGTGGTCCGATCCGATGGGCATCTCAGGTCCGGTACAGCGCCTCCCATCTTCATTCCATGACATCTTCTTCTAGTCTTCACGTCGCGGCTCCGGAAAGGTCAGAGAGGCCCGGCGCCTGCGCACTGCAGTACTTTGCTCTGCCCTTAACAGGACAGACAAAGTACGCCTGCGCTGGAACTGCAGCGTGAAGACCAGAAGAGGACGTCATCGTAAGATGATGGGAGGCGCTGTACCAGACCTGAGACACCCATCGCACCCGGACCGCAGCGGGACCGCCCCTGGGTGAGTATAATCTGACCTCTTTTTCTCCTCTTTCAGGTAACATCGGGGGCTTATCTACAGCATTACAGAATGCTGTAGAAAAGCCCTGATGACGGTGAGCTTACCTCATCATCGATTTTGGGGGTGACAGGTTCCCTTTAAGTTGATTTTATTAGACACTCATATTAATTCAGCCTGATAGTAATTTCCCTTCCAGACCAGGCAAGGAGAAAATAAAAGTTTTGAACTTTGTATATTGTCGTCACCATATGCCATATACCATATGCCTGGGATCTTCATTGTAAAACAATCAGAGATTTGCCATATACAAAGTGCTACATATAGATTATTTTTTTAGCATTTAGCTCTAGACACTATAGGCCCCGTCACACACAGCGACGCTGCAGCGATACAGACAACGATGCTGATCGCTGCAGCGTCGCTGTTTTGTCACTGTGTGGTTGCTGGGGAGCTGTCACACAGACC